>NC_053037.3:605398848-606069892 GCF_002575655.3 Aegilops tauschii subsp. strangulata
TTACAAGACCTACACCTACATGATATACAATAAAAAAAAAGCAGATGAACTACAAACACAAGAAGTAGAATTATAAAACTGTAGGTGATCTAATTCGTGATCTACAACTAGGAAAAATAGATAAACTAAATGATGGTTTACAGTAGATGAACTGGCGACAAATTGCAAAAACAAAGCCCAAGTATTGTACGACGGGTATGAAGATTCAGCCATCCATCCAGAAGATGTGACAGAGGGAGTACATGATCTAGATACATGACAGAGGGAGTACATGATCTACATACATGAGGGCTTACCTGTTCTGCTGCCACCAATGGCAGCACCGGATGAACTCTCTTCACTCCCTCCTATTCGTATGCCACCAGCGCCGCTTCTGAAGTTGAAGCCCATGCACTCGCTGCCGCCAAACGAGATCCCCCCGCCACCATTGAGACTGAACCCCACGAAAGAAGATGATCGTGCGCTGCCGCCACTGCCCGTCCCGCCACCGCCGACAGAGGTACCCCAATTCGAGGAACCAGCCTCATTAGGTGCCGGAGGGCGAGATGGTCGTGACAGTCCGACACGTCGTCGAGGCAAGACAGATGGAGGAGGAACACGCTCGGAGCCAGCCGTGCCGATGGAGAAAGAGGGCAGCGATGCGCGTCCGGCAAGACCAAGAGGTGGAAGTCCTCCAGGCCGCGGCGATCAGGGTTGGAAGGCCACTCGCGAAAGGCCACGGAGGCTGGCGATCTTCTTGACCTTGCTGCGGTGGCGCCATTGGATGGAGGAGGAAAGAAGATGAGCGGCGTCTGTTCGTGTGACTCCATCACTCCATCGGCTTAGGTATAAAAAGAGCAGAATTGGCGCGTCTAATTTCGTTTTGGATTTGGGAGCAGGGATCATCGGCGGGAGAGATTTGGAGGCGAAATTTTCTCCTTTTCTATGGAAACTGTGCGGAAAGAAAAGGAAGGAGAGCGGGAAGAAAAGGAAGGAGTGCGGGAAGAAAAAGGAAAGCAATATCAACCCGCTGGAATCGGTCTCCACCAATGCATGCGTGAGGGCTGCTCGTTTAGGGGCATGGGTTACTGCGCATTGATTTTTCAAGAAATTAGGCGCTGTGCTATTAACTACGCTGCTATTTTTAAGTCACATGCAAAGGAAACTAGAGCCAATATTGGAATACCTTGGTCCCAGAGATTTTTAATGTACGTTTTCTAAACCATGACGGAGGGAGTACAGTAGCTAAGCACTTAGAGCATGGTTAATAGTACAGCCAGCTGATGGCTATATGACATTGCCACGTTATCTATAGCCAACCTTGTAGCCTCCAAGTATCATAGTAAGATACAAAGATTGCTACTTCATTAATATATGGCCCACCTCTCACTCTCACATATAGTGCCTAGGAGCACGTGCTGCAGCTAGCTCCTATTCTGTAGTCGGCTCCTCTTCTCTTCCCTCCACGTCAGCAGAAAAATAACATTTTAATCCTTAGAGCATGCTTACATAAGCTTATTATACTTGCTCTTACGCATTGAAAAGACTAGTTGCCAAGATTTTTAATGTACTTAGCACCCTTATACAAGTAGAAATACAAGACATATCCTACAGGCCCGTTACACACTCGGAAAGAGAGGAGAGTCGCAATGCGAGGCACAACGTCCTCGGACGAAGAAGGAATAGGCCGGCGCACGCCACCTAATTATTGGTGCCCGTACGACGTAGACACTCCCGGCCGAACGGGCAATGGTACTCCGGCGCGCGGCCGCTTTAATTTCTCAAAAACAGTTGTCCTGCCACGCCTGCGGCACGCAATAGCTCTGGAGCACGCTGTAGCACGCCAGCTCGCGGACGCAGACGAGCCGGTTGCAGCATGGACGGCTGATCCAGTGCCTCTTCTTGGCGAAGAGCGCCACGATGAACTCCCCCGCGCACCACTTGGGCACCCTCATCACCGTTTCGTAGCAGTTCTCGGCGGGCAGGGCGGCGACGGGAGACGCCAGAAAAGCCAAGACCAGTGGAAGGAGGGGGAGGAGGAGCACGCAGAGGCAGAGCTGCCGCCGGAGCGCCATTGACGGGATTCTCTCACCTCTCTCTCTCTCTCTATCTCTCTTGCTCGGTTGCTTCACGAACGCACACAAGGCACAATGCCTTGATAAAAAGGCTCTTATGCCACACCGTAAGACTTGCTCCTCTCACTAACAGACTAACTCCATGACCTATTCCTCTGCGCGCGCAGATGCATGCAAGCATAACAACTTCACTGGATAACAACAAGTGACCTGGCCAGCGCATCCTGTAATAACCGCATGCAGAGAGAGAGAGAGAGAGAGAGAGAGAGAGAGAGAGAGAGAGAGAGAGAGAGAGAGAGTTGGTGGAGAGACAAGAGCGCAACGGGTACAGCAATAAAATCGGACTCACATCTTTGATCACATCCAGGGCCGGCCCTGAGCAGGTGCGTCCGGTGCGTTGGCCCTCTCACCTGCGAGGGCACCCCACCTACATACTCCATATACGAACGCCCAATAGCGCAAAACGACCAGCAGCTTGACCGAAGTAATGTGCGCAACGGGCATGTATGTGTCTGTAACCGAGAGCTCTGAAACTCCAAGTTTTTTGGTTAGCAGCCTCATGGCTGACTGCCAAGCAAACACTTTTGTTTGAATAAAGCTCAAAGTTCATTGCAAAAAAAAAGAAGTAATCACCGCAAAAAAAAAAACCTGATCGAATTAACACCCCGCAATTTCGCTGGAAAGAAAGGAATCGGCGACCACGCCTGCTCGTTCTCCTCGACGACTCCTCGTTCTCCTCTGCCTCCGCGACTCCTCGTTCTTCAGTTCTCCTCAGCCCCAATCACGCCGATAATGGTGCCCTGCTCTCCCGTAGCATATTCAAGCCGTTTGGGCGGAATAACTGGAGGAGGAGATCCCGATTTTCCTGATTTCCAACAATCTGCAACAGTCAGTACTTCCTATTCCCCTTCTATAAATTCCTTAGATCTTCTGGTTAGCAAGCAAGGGCAACCAGATCCATGCTTTTTTTCCCAACATTCAATCTCATGCATCATTTTTGTAGTCCTTGTTTCTTGTGTTATGAGATGTCATCTAGAAAGTGTAAGTCTGGTCATGAGAAGAGGCAAAAGAGAAAGAGAGACAATGAATTTACAGAATCCCAAAAGGGAGCCATGAACAAATTTGCTAGGTCAAATAGGAGTTCTGCTAGTAATTTTTGGACAACCAAATGAAAATTTAGATGAGAACGATAACAATGCTAATGGTCATGAAAATATAGGCCTCAAGCGTAGAGCTGGATGTAGTGCGAGCTGGTTATGCCATGTTTGGTCAAATGTAGTGTCTTTTTCAATTGAGCATTGTCAGTTTGTCAGCAATAAAATAATGAGTAGTTTATGTGGTTTAATGTGTCTATTGAGAATACAGAGAGAATTATGTTCAGTATATAAATTGCTATCGAAATATCAAAATGAGCTATATAAATTTTTGTGTATAGGGGGCCCATTTTTTTGTCGTGCACCGGGGCCTGGGATTGTCAGTGCCGGCCCTGGTCACATCGATGAACTTTTTTTAAAAACAGTGAACTTTGCTCAAATTCAATGAAATATTTTCAAGTTCAATGAACTTATTTTTAAATCGATGAACTTAAAAAAAACAGTGAACTTTGCACAAATTCAATGAAATTTTTTCAAAATCGATAAACATTTTTGAACATTGTTTAACTTTTTTCAAAATTGGTGATCTTTTTCAAATTCAATGATCTTTAAAAAAATCAATGAATTTTTTTCAAATGAAGAACTTTTTTTCAAGTTAGTGAACATTTTCCAAAATCTGTGCACTTTTTTGAATTCATGATTTCATTTTTCAAAATCTGTGCACTTTTGTTAATTCATGATTTTTTTATTCTTTCTTGCGATTTTTTCCTGTTTTTTCTTTTCTTTTTTTACTCCAATGTGAAAATGTACGTGGGCGCTAGGGAGCTTCGCTGGCGCCTAAAGCGCCGAATAGGAGCTCCCATAGGCGGCGGCAAGTAGAGGACTTGCTAGCAGGCCTAGACAAAGGAGACTTATTTTGGCAATTCCTCTTGAGCCCTTAAATATAGTTTGATTTCCCAGGTAGGCGATATTGTTCAGCTTCTTTTCCAGCCAGTTTTGTGAACATTATAGACTGTTCAGTTTGTGGTTTTTCTGTTTTTTTGTTTTCATTCCTGGTTTTTTCCTTATTATTTTCGTTTTTATTTTTTTATATTTTATATTTCCTCTTCTTTATTTTCATTTTTTAGTTATTCTATAAAAAATGCAAAAAAAATTGTCAAATTTATGATTTTTTTAATTAACCTATGAAGTTTTTCAAGTTTGTGAACCTTTTCAAATGTCTAATTTTTGGTTCAGATTTGTGAACATTTTTTAAAATTTATGAACTTTTTCTAGTGTGGGAAATTTTTCCACATTTGTTACTCCCTCCAGTCCAAATTAATTGACGCTGCTTTAGTATAACTTCAGTTCAATGTTGTACCAAAGGAGACGCCAATTAATATTGATCGAAGGGAGCAATTTTTTTTCAAATCCATGAACCTTTTTGGAATTTGGGAAAAAAATTAACTTGATGAACTTTTTCTGCGCAACCTTTCTTCAAATTCATGAGCTTGTTTTGAATTCGCTAACTTTTTCCAAATTCATGAACTTTTATCGATTTTTTGAAAAGTCAATGAGTCAAACGGTCAGTGGTCAAGGTCAAACGGACGACTGAAGCAACCATCGAGTGAGGCCTCTCGAATGAGCGCCCGTCGAGCGATCAATTAAGCTGTTTTCTCGTGCTTGATGGGCCAGCCCAACAGGCTAGGCGCATGAGCGCTAGCTGGCCAACTAGCGCATAAAGCATTGTATAATGCCCTGCTCGATTTTCTTGCCATAGGACGCTCGCGCTCGTTCATGGCAAAGTGGTGTCGAGACCATATGGAGAAGATCCCAGATTTCCCCGGTGCCCAAGCGAGAATGTTGTCGGGATCACATGACGCTGTGTTGATGCAGACAATTGTGTCAATGTCGATTGGCACGAACTACCGTCGAAGAAGATTCATCCTCCAGGCACTGATAATGTCTAGGGCCCGGCGACCTATCGAAGTCTACATGTCCCCTGGGGTGAGATGAGCGTGCTCGACAGCTCCCAGGGCAACCACCAGGAGTGCCAAATGCGGATTTGTGTCCCCGCTGCCTACTGGCCATATAAGACCCTTTTTTCAGAAGTTCCACGCCATACCGAATAGATTGCCAAGTCATGGCGTCATTGCTCGTAAATAGTGTGTCCTCAAGCCACACCTCTGGATATATTGAGCTTTAATTACCTGTGCACAAAGACTATCACGCCTTGCTAGGAGCGTCCATGCCTTCCTGGCCAGTAGAGCTTGATTGAATTGAACATCCTGAAGTCTTGAAAGCCGAATAACACAGCTTACGTTTCTGAATTGTTACCAAGCTTACCAGTGAGTTTTCCACTTCCCCTAAGAGGACCCTTAACAAAAATTCCTTAGCATCTGAGGTCATTGTCGGTGTCAAAACAAGCGGATCTCGGGTAGGGGGTCCCGAACTATGCATCTAAGGCGGATGGTAACAGGAGGCGGGGGACACAATGTTTACCCAGGTTCGGGCCCTCTCGATGGAGGTAATACCCTACTTCCTGCTTGATTAATCTTGATGATATGAGTATTACAAGAGTTGATCTACCACGAGATCGTAGAGGCTAAACCCTAGAAGCTAGCCTATGATTATGATTGTTGTTGTCCTACGGACTAAACCCTCCGGTTTATATAGACACCGGAGGGGGTTAGGGTTACACAGAGTCGGTTACAAAGGGGGGAGATCTACGTATCCGAATTGCCAAGCTTGCCTTCCACGCAAAGGAGAGTCCCATCCGGACACGGGACGAAGTCTTCAATCTTGTATCTTCATAGTCCAACAGTCCGGCCAAAGTATATAGTCCGGCAGTCCGAGGACCCCCTAATCCAGGACTCCCTCAGTAGCCCCTGAACCAGGCTTCAATGACGATGAGTCCGGCGCGCAGATTGTCTTCGGCATTGCAAGGCGGGTTCTTCTCCAAATTCCGAGTACCTGTCGAGTAGTGTCCGGCTTCCCATGAATGTTGCACTCCTCGGCTTCTGTGCTTCAATAATGGCTATCTCCACGTGTCGAGCGAATGCGAGAAGTCGGTGCATTTTTACATTTGCCACCCTAACCACGTAAGTATACCGTCTACTTAAAGAGACGGGGATCCTCAGATCCAGATCACACCATCCTCCCACAGCGAGTATCCATCAGAGCGCGCCCGAAAAAGTCCATCCCATCATGGCCGGCCATCGCAGCTCCTCCTCTCGCTCCCGTAGCACTAAGCCAGGCAACTGGGAGAAGTGTTCCGTCCCCCACAGCCAATTAGTAGAGTTGCATACCCAGGGGTTTCTCCCTCCTGCGTATATGGTCCCCGTCCGAGCCGGACTAGCCACTTATAATGGCGGGGAGCAAGCGGAGAGCTTTCCCAACCCATCCAGGGGGGAGCGGGTATGCCTTGTCCCTTACTTATTGAGGGGACTCGGATTTCCAATCCATCCGTTCCTCCGCGGGCTCCTGGAGTTCTATGGCCTCCAGCTGCATAACTTCACTCCCGCCTCCATATTACACATTGCTGGCTACGTCGCCTTTTGCGAGCTGTTTCTGGGCTGCGAAGCTCATTTCAAGCTATGGAAGAGGCTATTCTGCCTCGTACCTCGTACACAGGAGGGGTCAATATATCAAGTGGGCGGAGCCGAAATATGGCGCATCGCCGGGACCGGATACCTGTCCGGCACTCCGAAGAAGACATCCAAAAACTGGCCTTCAGAGTGGTTTTATATGGAGGATGTCCCCCTACCGGACCCTATTCGGTTGGGCCTTCCTGAGTTTGATAATGCCCTTTTGAAGAAACGCCACAGCTGGCGCCCTCGGAGCCCCCAGGAGGAAGATAACAGAGAGGTCCTTTACCTGATGGGCAGGATAACAACGCTGGCCAAATCAAGACTGACAATAGTCGAGGTTATGTCAATATGTATAATGCGGGGGGTGCAGCCACTTCAGTATCGGGGGAAACCCATGTGGCACTTCAATGGAGAAGATGATGCCACCCGCTGCGGTCGTAAAGGTCCGGACTCCGCCGCTGCTCTAGCGAAAATACTGTCCGATTTGTGCAAAGGAGAGGAAGAGGAGTTCGTCCGCATTAAGCCACGGGATGGATTCTCCATGTACAACCCCCCAAACTGGGTGAGCTGCTACCTTTTACTCCAGACCTTCCCGCATTCTTCATCATAAATATTTACCTCGCTATTTCATAGCAGGAACTGCGAAAAGCTGTGAGGAAGGTCCACAGCCCATCTCCACAGCCAGAGGACCCTGACCGGGCCCTCGACCCCGGACTCGAAGAAGATCCGGACATATTTGTGGAGCTCGTCGACAGGACGTTCTATCAGTTAAGATGCGACGGTGCCTTGGTGGCCATCATAGACGATTATCCTGGCCTGCTCTCTGCATCGCATGTAAGTAAAACCGGAGTCCCAACTTCCGAGAAGGATCCCTTCTTTGCACTTTACCCACCGCACACGTGTTGCGTCTTACAGGGAAGGCCCTCGGAGCGCCATGCCGAACCCGCGGTGACTCATCAACAAGGGGCACCGAAGCCGGGTAGGCTTAAAAGGAAGGCAGTTGGGACTGAGACGCCGTCGCAGAGGTAAAAAAAACCCTACTCTGTGGTTGTCGTCTTTAAAATATAATAACGTCCATGGTTCCTGGCAGGAAAAACGCTCGCCGGACCGTGTCCGGAGAGCTTGCCGGCCACGCCTCCACCAGCCGGACTCCAGAGCCGGACTTAGGGGCAGATGCTAACGTGGGGACAACACCGGATGTTCCTCCTACAGAGGATGCGGATAGGCTGTCCGCTACAAATTCCGAAGTGGAGAGCGCCATGAATCACAGGCGTCGCCGGGCCGTACTCCGCGACCCTAGTTTCTCCGAAGAGGCGTTCGATGCCTTGAACTCAGGAGACGCGTACATCCGAGCTACTCAAAATGGCCTGGCCAGAGCGACGGACCAGTATGTAAAGGATATACGGGTAAGAAAATCTGATAATTATGTATACCAGTAGCCCCTGAGACTTGAAACAGTTGGCACAACTGATTTAAGGATCATTATATGCGTAGGTTCTTACGGAGAAGAATACCCAGTTGTCTCAAGAGCTGGAGGAATGCAAAGCCCAGCTACGGGCCGCAGTTGCTGGAATGGAGGAGTCCAAGAAGGCCCCATCTGGTAATACTTGTTTTGATTGAAAAGAATGAAATGACAGGTACCAGTTAGTATTCGGCATGCATGCAAATCTAACAATAGATTCTGTAGATAATCCCGGAGTGAATCCGAAGATCGTGCGAGGGGATGAGCACCATGCTCAACGACAGCTAGAGGCTGGCGAGCGTGTGCTTACGCGGGTTAGGCGGGAGAAAAACAATCTCCAAGATGCCAATACCCGGCTGGGCGTTGAACTGAAAGATGTTCGGCCCCAGCTTGCTGACTCCGTAAAGGAGAATAAGAGGCTTCGACGCGGCATCTTTAGTAAGTGCTTGAACGAACTTTTATAGAGTTCGGCGAAGAAACCGGCTAACGGAGTTATATCTGTAGGTATGCTAATGGGTCGTCCTGAAGAGGAGATGCCTGGATCTGCGGGCGATCTTCTGCAAGAGCTCTCACAACTGCACGAACAAGTTCGGCAGGTGATGCAGGGCATTGCCCAGGCCTTGTGGCCATCCACCTCCCTGCCATGAGGCATGGGGGAGCTCGTAGAGATGCTCAAGGGGACGCGGCGACGCTTCCGATTATGGAAGATATCGGCCTGCCGACAAGGTGCAAGGGAAGCCTGGGCCATCGTGAAGACGCGATATACCAAGGCAGACCCGAACCACATGGCCGAGGTCGGACCTGTAGGGTCTGATGGGAAAGAGATCCCCGTTAGTCTGGTATATGACCAGGTAAAATTAGCCGCAAAGTATTCCCAATAGGATTGTAGGCTAGACAGCCTGTTGGATGGTATAGAAGAAGAATTTAGTCAGTCTAAGTGACTGTGTACTTCAAATGACATATTTTGTCCCTAGCCGGATTGTAAATCATTTGTTGTGGCAGACCTTTTCGCTTCAACCTCCGGACCCGACAGTCCCTAGTGTATCCGAATACCCGCTCAGTTATGTAAAAACCGGGGTACGCGTGGAAACCAGGCGTAGGGGTCATAAGTGCTTGAACAGACAAGTACCCAACTAGCTATGTTATATTACATGGATAGTAAGAAACATCTTCCAGGGAGAATAGTTCCGTTAAGGGTTCCTTTCCATGGGTACGCATGCATTAATGTGCATGTCCGAACTGCGAAAAGAGACGCAGGATATAAACATCTGGGGCATGTATTGCAATAAGTAAAAGTCATCTTTTGTTCACCGACCGAATATTCCCTTAAGAACGCTAGCTTTCGGCTTCACCCAGTCTGAGGTACACATCCGGCTGACCCGGCAGTAACAATCGCAGAGGTGCTCCCCTTATGCCCTAGCCGAATTAACGGGAACGTAGGGCATAAACACAAGAGCCAGGCAACCCAGCTTGGCCAAAACTTAAGTCATATCGATGTATATAATGGCGAAGAAAAGGTACATGTAGAAAAGTAACACATGTGCAAGGGGCATAAAGCCCGGAATATAATTATATTAAGCTTCTGTATAAGAAGCCTCCAGGTATAATGAGCACGCATGGCGCGTCAAGATTGTGTAGTCAAGACACACTTTAAGCTTTTAAGGCCATGAAGAAAAAGGGAAGAAAAAAAGAAAGAAAGACGGATAGTATATATATATATATATATATATATATATATATATATATATATATATATATATATATATATATATACGAACACAGAGTCCGTCACTAGGCATAGAATCTTCGGAGTCTGGCCGCGTTCCATGGGTTTGGCTCAAGTCGATTGTCCGATGCATCACGCAGACGGTACGCTCCACCGGTGAGAACTTTATCGATGATGAAGGGACCTTTCCATTTGGGCTTGAGCTTGTCCTTTTCTTCTCTGGCAGGCGTAGAACGAATTCGCCAACGTTATAAGTTTTGGCCCGTACTTCCCAGCTTTGATACCATCGAGCCTGTTGCTGATAGAATGCGGAGCGGGCTTTTGCAACGTCACGCTCCTCCTCCAGGGCATCTAAACTGTCCTGCCGATCAAGCTCGGCTTCTTTCTCTTCGTACATGCGCACTCGAGGTGAGTCATGAATGATGTCGCAGGGCAGTACCGCCTCTGCGCCGTACACCATAAAAAATGGTGTGTATCCAGTAGTGTGATTCGGCGTGGTCCGCAGCCCCCATAGTACAGAGTCGAGCTCCTCAACCCAGTGTATATCTGATTCCTTCAAGGATCGCAGTAGTCTGGGTTTAATGCCGCTCATAATAAGACCATTTTCTCATTCGACTTGACCGTTTGTTTGGGGGTGATAGACGGAGGCATAATCGAGCTTAATGCCCATGTTGCCGCACCAAGTTTTTACCACGTCAGCTGTGAAGTTCGAGCCGTTATCGGTGATGATGCTGTGGGGGACACACATAACGGTGTACAACCCCGGATATGAAGTCTATCACTGGTCCGGACTCGGCCATTTTAACTGGTTTGGCTTCTATCCATTTGGTGAATTTATCCACCATGACCAATAGGTATTTTTTCTTATGGCTTCCTCCTTTAAGGGGTCCGACCATATCAAGCCCCCAGACCGCAAAGGGCCAAGTAATGGGTATTGTTTGGAGAGCAGTAGGTGGCATATGGCTTTGTTTTGCAAAAAGCTGGTACCCGACGCAGTGTTTGACGAGGTCCTGTGCGTCTGCTCGGGCTGTCGGCCAGTAGAAACCTGTACGGAAGGCCTTGCTTACCAGGGCCCGAGCTGCGGCGTGAGGGCCGCCGAGTCCAGCATGAATTTCTGCCAAAAGTTTCCATCCTTCCTCTTCGAAGATACACCTTTGAAGTACTCCGGTAGCACTTTTCTTATAAAGCTCTCCCCCGTGGACCTTGTAGGCTTTAGACCATCGCACAATGCAACGTGCCTTGTTTGGGTCCTCGGGGAGTTCTTGCCTATTTAGGTAAGCCAAGAAGGGTTCTGTCCACGGGGCGATGACGGCCATAATCACATGGGCCGAAGGTTTTATTTCGGTGGCGGAGCCTCCGATTACGTCAGAGTGTTCGGGATCTGGTGTTGTGGCCGGATCGGGACTGTTGTTGCCGGTCTCCCCTTCCCACACCACGGATGGCTTAAACAGCCTTTCCAAGAAGATATTAGGTGGGACAGGGTCGCGTTTAGCGCCGATGCGGGCGAGGATATCCGCCGCTTGATTGTTTTCTCGGGCCACATGGTGGAATTCGAGCCCCTCGAACCGAGCTGACATTTTGAGGACGACATTGCGGTAAGCCGCCATTTTTGGGTCCTTGGCATCAAAGTCTCCATTTATTTGAGATATTGCGAGGTTCGAATCCCCACGCACCTCTAGGCGTTGAATGCCCATGGAGATTGCCATCCAGAGACCATGCAACAGGGCCTCATATTCTGCTGCGTTGTTGGAGTCTGTGTATAATATTTGGAGTACGTATTGGACTATATCTCCGGTGGGGGATGTGAGGACGACGCCCGCCCCCAGACCGGCCAGCATCTTTGAGCCGTCAAAATGCATGATCCAATTGGAGTATGCGCCGTACTCTTTAGGGAGTTCGGCTTCTGTCCATTCGGCGACGGAATCAGCCAGTATTTGCGACTTAATGGCCCGCGGAGGTTTGTATGTTATGTCGAACGGGAGGAGCTCAATAGCCCATTTAGCAATCCGGCCCGTGGCATCGTGGTTATTTATTATGTCGTTGAGTGGTACTTCAGAGGCCACCTTGATTGAACACTCTTGAAAGTAGTGTCGTAGTTTCCGGGATGCCATGAAGACCGCGTATGCTATCTTTTGATAATGTGGGTACCGTGATTTGCATGGAGTGAGGACAGTGGATACGTAGTATACCGGCTTTTGATGCGGGAACTTATTTCCGTCCATCTCTCGTTTGATGATGAGCACTGCGCTTACAACCTGGTGTGTTGCCGCTATATATAACAGCATTGGTTCGCTGATATTTGGCGCGGCCAAGATTGGGTTGCTGGCCAAGAGGGCTTTTATTTCTTCCAATCCGGCCGTGGCCGCATCCGTCCACTCGAAGTGTTCGGTGCATCGAAGAAGGCGATAAAGAGGTATTGCCTTTTCTCCCAATCGGGAGATAAAGCGGCTTAAGGCAGCCACGCATCCAGTTAATTTCTGGATTTGCTTGAGGTCTGTTGGGATAGCCAACTGTGACAGAGCTCGGATTTCTAGCCGGATTTGCTTCAATTCCTCTCTTGGAAACGATGAAGCCCAAGAGCTTTCCGGCGGGCACGCCGAAAACGCATATTTCCGGATTGAGATTGATGTCATATGTTCGGAGATTGTCGAACGTAAGCCTCAAGTCATCTATTAAATATTCGACGTGTCTGGTTTTGATGACCACATCGTCTACGCATGCCTCCACTGTTTTGCCGATTTGTGTTTCCAGGCATGTCTGAATCATGCGTTGATAGGTTGCACCGGCGTTTTTTAGCCCGAAAGGCATGGTGTTAAAACAGAAGGGGCCATATGGAGTGATGAATGCCATTGCGGCTTGATCGGACTCCGCCATCTTGATTTGATGGTATCCGGAGTATGCGTCGAGGAAACATAATGAGTCGTGTCCTGCGGTGGCGTCGATGATTTGATCGATGCGGCGGAGGGAAAAGGGATCCTTGGGGCAAGCCTTGTTAAGGTCCTTGAAATCGACACATAGGCGCCGGGATTTTTCCTTCTTTGGTACCATTACCAGGTTTGTTAGCCAGTCCGGATGTTTTATTTCTTTAATGAATCCGGCCTCGAGTAATTTGGCTAGCTCCTCTCCCATGGCTTGTCGCTTAGGCTCTGAGAAATGCCGAAGAGTCTGCTTGACCGGCTTGTACCCCTTTAGAATGTTTAGGCTATGCTCGGCCAGCCTGCGTGGGATTCCTGGCATGTCTGAAGGATGCCAGGCGAAGATGTCCCAATTCTCGCGCAAGAACTCCCGCAGTGCGGCATCTGTTGTGGGGTTCAGCTGTGCCCTGATGGATGCTGTTTTTGTAGGATCCGTTGGGTGGACCTGGAATTTGACTATTTCGTCCGCTTGTTTAAAAGAGGTGGACTTGGGTCTTTTGTCGAGTATCACGTCGTCCCTGTCCACTGTGGAGCGCAGCGCAGTTAGTTCTTCGGCCACAAGGGCTTCGGATAACGCCTCGAGGGCTAGTGCGGCGGTTTTATTTTCGGCGCGTAGTGCTATGTTCGGATCACTAGCTAGAGTGATGATTCCATTGAGCCCGGGCATCTTGAGCTTCATGTACCTGTAATTGGGTATAGCTTGGAAGATCGTGAATGCCTCCCGCCCTAAAAGGGCGTGGTATCCGCTACTGAACGGGGCCACTTGGAATGTGATTTCTTCGGACCTATAATTCTCCGGTGTGCCGAATACCACATCTAGTGTGATTTTCCCGCACATCGTGCCTCCCGACTAAGGATGATTTCTCTGAAGGTCGTGCTGCTTTGCTCAATGCGGCTCTTGTCTATTTCCATTTTGCTAAGAGTCTCCTCGTAGATGAGGTTTAATCCGCTGCCACCGTCCATGAGCACTCTAGTAAGCCGGAAGCCGTCCACAATTGGACTAAGGACCAAAGCGGCTGGTGCTCGGACTGTTTGGAATTGAGGTTCGTCACTGGCATTGAAGGTTATGGCCGTATCGTTCCATGGATTTATTGCTGCAACGTGGCAGACTTCGGCGAGGCTGCGGAGTGCTCGCTTGCGCCTATTATTTGAGGCGAAAGTCTCGAAGACTGTCAATACAGTATTGTTATTTTCCACGGGATGGTGCTCTGCGGTATTGTTGATGAGGAGATCCTCGCCGCTCTTGGCCACCTGCCGGAGTATCCAACATGCTCTAAGGCTGTGTGTTGGCATGGTATCCGGTGTACTATGAATTTTGCATGGCCCATTGAGCCATCCCTCCAATACGGTTCCACGCCCTGTAGTGGGCTTTGGTTTCTTTGTAATTGGATCGGGTGACTTACGAGAGTACACCCTTTTAGTTCGGACGGGGGCTTTAATGAGAGCCGGAGGATCCCAGAATTTTGTTTGAGTTTTCCAGGTGCTTTCCATCGCACAGTACTTCTATACTATGGCCGCCAAGTCAGCGAAGTGTGCTATGTCACGGCGACTTATGGCGTTGAGGATTCCCTTGTCCGTGCAATTTTTGCAAAAAAATGAAATTGCGTCTTCCTCGCGACAGTCCTTGACCTTGCTCATTACAAGGAGGAATCTGGCCCAATAGTGATGTACTGTCTCTTGCGGCTCTTATCTAATGTGGGAAAGATCACTTATGTCTGGGTGGGTGGGTAGATTTAGGTCCAAACCCTGACCCGATCTGAGACCCAGGGGCAGAGGAGTTTCCGAGCTTGGCAGTTCGGGCTCCGGGATGTTGCCCAATTTTTCTGGCCCGCTGTCCGATTCTAGGTTCGAAGCTTGGGCCATGTCCTCCCGTAGACGGGTATCCGGCTCGAAGAGCTCGGGAATCCAGACATAGTTTGTCCTCAAAATAGAGGAAGAATCGCTGCATTGCTCCTCCACCACCGCTATCTGATGGGTGACCGGGGGAGAGTTAATCTCCCTTTGGTCAGGTTTAAGCCCGATCCGATCATAGTCCGTAGCGACTCCCAGGGCGGCGATGCGATCCAAGAGCTCGTTCAAGTAAGAGAGCTCTATTGGATCCATCTGCTCGGCGAATCCCGAGCCGACGTGGAGGCTGTTTTTGATGACCCGAGAAGTCATCGTCGGCGCGACGGCCGAACGGGCGGTCATGACGAAGCCGCCTAGTCGGAGAGTTTGGCCTACAGCCAGGGCTCCCCCCGAGGTAATGTTGTCCTTGACAACAAGACGAGCCATCAAGCCTTATCGTGACGGCACAGTGGAACTCTCAATGAAAGCACCAATGTCGGTGTCAAAACCGGCAGATCTCGAGTAGGTGGTCCCGAACTGTGCGTCTAAGGCGGATGGTAACAGGAGGCGGGGGACACAATGTTTACCCAGGTTCGGGCCCTCTCGATGGAGGTAATACCCTACTTCCTGCTTGATTGATCTTGATGATATGAGTATTACAAGAGTTGATCCACCACGAGATCGTAGAGGCTAACCCCTAGAAGCTAGCCTATGATTATGATTGTTGTTGTCCTACGGACTAAACCCTCCGGTTTATATAGACACCGGAGGGGGCTAGGGTTACATAGAGTCGGTTACAAAGGGGGGAGATCTACGTATCCGAATTGCCAAGCTTGCCTTCCACGCAAAGGAGAGTCCCATCCGGACACGGGACGAAGTCTTCAATCTTGTATCTTCATAGTCCAACAGTCCGGCCAAAGTATATAGTCCGGCAGTCCGAGGACCCCGTAATCCAGGACTCCCTCAGTCATCACACACAAACATAGGGAGTTCAAAAACACCCATCATATAGCTGGGGGTGGCTTGAGCGACCATCTTAACCATTGTTTCCATGCCTGCCCAAGATAAAGTGTCACCCCATGCAATAATTCTAGTCAGACAGGCTTGCAAGTTTTGACATTTCCCTTTGGACATTCTTCCATCCGGAGAAGGCAGCCCCAAGTTCTCTTCAAAGGTTGATAACTGAACTTGCAACGTTGCACGAACACTTTCGTGGCGCGCTCTTCATATATGATCCACCGATACTGCACATAGCCAGGAAGGGATTTCGTGAACTCCTTCACTCACCCAATCCTCTTAAATCCCCATTAATCCTCACTCACCCAATCGCATAGTACTTGTTTGGATCTCAGGGACTAAATCAATGAAGTGAAGTGTTAAAAATCGAATTGCACGGGGAGGAAACCGGGTCGGACGTTTGGTGCTTAGTGGCGCCGCCGTATGAGAAACGTGAGAAGAGGCGGGCGAGTTAAAACTTTGGGAAGATCTTGACGAGGCCATAGACAACGTCAAGCTTATATAGTCAAAGGGAGACGATTTGGGGCTGTCGGTGGGAGACGATTTAGGATTTAATTGACCTAGAGAGGTGGGATTAGTGTGAGTACATGCAGTGTGAAATCTGTCAGACCAAATAGTGTTTTGCATCAAACAAAATGAAGCAAAATTGAGGTGCCGAAATGACCATTTTGAAAGTCACGAGACCAAGTGTGCTTACCGGGTAAGTTTAAGCACCGTGGATGCAGTTCACTCAACAAAGAATTGCAACCATACCATATCCAAAAGTTGACATGCAGATCACACACATACGCATGCACATATGTCTAATGCTCTTGGATTTGCAATGACGTGACTGAATACACATGCAATCACATAAGGATATTTGTAAGTGCTTTAAACTGAAATCTAATGAATATAAATGTGTAACAAAAGCCTTACAAAGATTCATATGATTTTTTTATCCATTCCAAGAAAATTCACGCCACGGCCAGGAGGAGGCACATGCTTAGAGCATCTTTAGCACATCCCACAAAGTAGGCCATCCAGAAAAATAATAGCCGATTTAGCGGACGAGCGGGTTTTTTCCGGCCTGATCAGATACGGTAAAATCGGTCGTTGCATAACTTTTTATGCGGGATCCTGCAAAGTGCGGGCCATTTCTGTCATATCTACAGGGTTCGGCCCTCTTTTTGCCGCTTCCCCTATCCTTGACATGAAGGAAACTTCTGCCTTTTCTGTTCCCACCTCACGCGCCACCGCCGCCTTCGATCTCGCCTCCCACCTTGTAGTTCGGCCTCGCCGTGCCTCCAAGCAACCGATTGGAGTGCCCGCAGCCTCCGGGTGCCGCATTTCATGCGCCGCCGCCGCCAAGTCTGCTGCCACTCATGATGATGGTGGAGCTCATTCTTCGGTCCAAGTTGTTGAAAATGGTGGTGGTCATTTTTTGGTCAATGTGGATGATGGCGATGGAAGTGATTGGGTCGGTGCTGGTAGCGACGAGCTTCACAACAATGAGGATGTTCTTTGATTTCTTCATGACCGATAGTCATTCGAGCGTGTTTTATTTTGTTTGATCGCTCATTTTGGATGTCATGAACTTGCTACCTCATTTGGTACGTGTGATTTTGGATGTGATGATGAATTAATGATGTATATATAAATCTCTTGCATCCGTATGCAAGCACTTGTCAATTTGTTCATATGAATTATTATTTTTGTGGTACCGCGAGGCCTACGGCACGGAGCAGATCCTCTAAACCACCCCCTGCAAAAATTTTGCGGGACAAGTTCTCGTAAACGGTTTTTGCGGGACGGGGTTTTACCGGATCTGCTAGAGATACTCTTAGGCGGCACAAGCCAAGCAGCTGGAGCGCCATTGCCGGCTTACTTTTTTTTAAGAAGATTGCCGGCGTGCTTTGGTTGATCGATGTGATCTGTATCGTCGGCATTTGGCTTCCGTTTATAGAGGAGAACGAACGTCCTAAATTTGTGGCTATTTTTTGGAATTTAGTTTTTTTTTTGCGGGGAGGAATTTAGTTTATTATATGCTGAATGGTTGTTCTTGATTAGTGTTTTGGGCATAAAGTACTTCTATACGAGTTAAATAACTAGTAGCTACCAAATACATCCCCCCCCCCCCCCCCCCCACATTCAATACATTAATCCGGAAGTATTAATTTATATGAACAAATGCACAATTTTGATATGACCAGCTAGTGCTCTATGCCCAATCTTAATGAATAACAACCATGAGAATCCTCACAAGTAAACATACGGGACACCCATTATTCAAAAAAAATAAAAGATACCCTAAACGCGCATTGCACACGCGGAAACAGAATCACAACGTCCTCCGAAGTACAAGGACCTAATTATTGGTGCCGGTAGACGTCCGTCGGGTCGACGGCTGCCGGCGCGTAGACCCACCAGGCCAACGGCACTCCGGCGGCCGCTCTCTTAAAAACAGTTCTGCTGCCACGCCTGCGGAGGCACGCAGTAGTCCCGGATGGCGTTGAAGCAGGACTGCTCGCGGACGCAGAGGAGCTGCTGGCAGCATTCACGGCTGATCCAGCGCCTCTTGGTGGCGAAGAGCGCCGTGATGAACTCCCCCGAGCACCGCTGGGGCACCCCCTTCACCGTCTCGTAGCAGTTTTGGGTGGCGACGGGAGACGCGGAAAAATCGACGGCCAGGAGGACGAGGAGGAGCACGCAAAGCTGCCGCCGGAGCGCCATTGATGATTCTCTCGATCTCTCGGTTGGTTGTTTCACGTACGTACACAAGGCACACAAGCACGATGACGGCTACCTGTCCTTGTATATAGGCGAGGCGAGCGCCGAGGTACGGCGGTTGCAAAAATAGGGTGAGCAGCGTTTAAAACTGCTGAGATCCTTATCTCCAGGCTGGCTTTCACCTACATTCAACCGTATGAAATCAAACTTCCCGGCCGCGTGCGTGAGATGCAGTCCATGAGGCTCCTCTAACAAACTAACTAACAAACTAACTAACAAACTAACTAATCCTCTGCGGATGCGCCGAGTCAACATCTCTTCCTCGTCTCCGCCTCCGACCAACATGCATGCATGCCCGTCGTCCGTCGAACCCCAGCCAAGCACCAGCCGCGCCGACAACCTAGCCCTCCATATTTGGTCTTCGTCTTTCTTCACCGATTCCGGCAAAGTCTCAATTTTAAACATGCATAGGCCGAATTTATTTGGTTTGTAGAGCGCACATGGGGCCAAATACTGTACAACATAACTTTTTTACCAGCTATGCACGCTTTGTTTGGAGAAGCATCACCCAGCTATAGCTCCTCAACCTGTCCCCGTTAAACCCATTAGGATGTCGCTAGGTCTCAGTCGACTGAGATTTAGCAATCCCGACCCATTAAGGCGCACTGCAAGGGCGACCAGCCAGTCGGCTATGGCAAGCGATGCATGCTGGTCGGCCACGGTAACTCTGGTAAGAAAGTTTTTTATTTTTTAGATTATTTTTAGAAGATGAAAGTGAGATCCTTTCTTTTCTTTTCCAGAAAAGTTTTTCTAGACTTTTTCTTTTTAAGAGGGATGTGATGTTCACATGATGCGAGAATTTTTTATTTTATTTTGAGATGAGGCTGAGGTTTTTCTTTTCTTTTTTTTTAAAACGCGCGCACATCTTTCTCTCAAGCGGCCCGCAATGGCGGGCCCCAACTACTAGTGTACTTCAAAGAGCCGTCCATGTCACCCCCATCACATAATGTAACAGCAGTTATCAAAAATTAGCGATCAACCCAGCTGGCCCTCCTTGTCTCCGCCACTACTCTCGATCCACGCACACGCTCTTCATCCTTACAAAATAAAACAAACATGTTTACCATTTTGTTGTCTATGTCTGAGTTTTTTTTGTCACGCCCGATCTAGATCGCAGACGACCAAAGTAGGCAAGAGAGTAGTTGGACATGAGAACTTGAGAGGAAGAAGATGAAACAGAGAGAATGGAGATGGGAATTCAGTTTCTTTCACTAGGCATAATCCTCAACACACACGACTTAAGTACTGCGGCACATGCACAATTGGCCAACGCCCAGCTACCAGTCTCACGGTTATGCTGAGCAAAGCCGGTTTGATATTTTTGCACAGCTGCACTAATGCATTCGATCACACTGTCGACCTCCCCCTCAGCCATCCCCAACCACCAGCTACCAGCTGACGCTCACACCATTTCCCTCCCAGGACCAGTCTAGTGACAGGATGCCTTCTTCGGTTTTTACCGACACGCCGCCGATAGCTGAGCAGTGGTCGGCAGCACTACTCTGGGTGCCACTATACGCCTGGCGGTGTTGCTACTATTACTTGTCAATGCTTCCACGTCAGTAGTTTCGGACGACGACTACGACAAGCAGCTCCTTGAGCGATTCAACTTAGTGGACAAAATTATTCAAGTAGTTGTATGCGATGGTGGAGCTATGTGGTACCCGGGGGCCGTTGCCCCCCTCCACCCCCTTTTTTGTTTTGAACACGCACATAGATGGGGAAATTGTCTTTTTTCCCTCAGTAGTTTCATCTTTTGTGTTCGCATCAGTTAGTGTCATAACTTGAGCTTGTTTGTGCCACTAATAATTTCAGTGAAGATAACTTGGGATCTGGAGGCTGTGGAAAGGTATTCAAGGGACAACTAAGTAGACGCTTTGGTGGTTGCTCTAAAGTTTCTTGACATGCGGTCCACGCGTGCCATTAGAAGCTTCGACACCGTGTGTTGTGTGCTTTGCATGGCGCGACACCGCAACCTGATACGGATAATCAACACATGTTCCAACATGGATTATAGAGCGTTGGTGCTATAGTACATGCCCAATGGTAACTTATAGATACTTTGGGTTCTAGGAGAGACTGGTCGTTATGCTCAGTGTGTCGATGACAATGAACTACCTGCACCATGATTACCATGAAATTGTTTTGCATTCCAACTTGAAGCCAAGCGATGTGTTGTCGGACGAGGACATGATTGCGCATGTGGTAGATTTTGGCATTGCAAGACTACTACAAGCTGATGATAGTTATGTGCTCTCCATGAGCATGCATGGCACATCTGGTTACATGTCACCAGGTACTTAGTACGGATTACCTTGCTCAATGCATATCTATTATTTATTGATCATGTTGAAATTTTTGTTATCCTCTTTTTCTCACAGTGTATGATCATATGGAAAAGCATCACGAAAGAACGATATGTTCAGCTATGGCATCATACTCCTTGAAGTCTTCACCTGAAAGAGGCTGACAAACTGTAAGTTTGTTGGAGAACTGAACCTCAGATGTTGGGTTCACCGGCTATTTCAGGCTTATTAGCTTGCCGATGTCATTGATAGCTTGCTAGTACCAAGGGGGCCATTGCCCCCCCCCCCCCTGCCGCGCCCATATTTTTGAAGGGTATAGAAGGGGGAATTATCTTTTTTCCCATCAGCAGCTTCATTTTGGTGTTCGCATCCCTGTTGGGTTTTATCTAGCGCCACCAATTGTATCTGTGGCAATTACCTCTTCTGCCAAAACAGCCACCTAAAAATGTTGATTTTACGAAGAAGTATAGCCTTCCAGAGGTACCTATGGTACTTATTTGGCCAATAACCTGGCCACTGTGCAGAGGAACATCTTCCCCTCATAAATCATCACAAGTTATATCATCGGGCATACACATAAATGAATTTAAAGGAACCGATTAGGGGTAAACCGACTGAAAAACTTTTCGTGTCGGTTCTTTCAGAACCCTTGGATTGAGATCCGACGGATCGTAGTTTGTCTTCCTGCTCCAATCGCCAGCACTGTTGCTCTTCTTCTTCTGTCCGTCACCGGATGCAACCAAGACCAAACCACCTGCATCCACCGCTCGTAGTCGGTGGTGCTCTCTTCGCTGCCTCAACCTCCCCTCCCCCCCAAACACACACAGATGCTGGTCCATCCCTCTAACCACGGCAAACCTATAGATATTTCGACAAGCCTGCAGCCCCCACACCCCTAAGATAAACAGCTGGAGAGCCTACACCGCTACACCCTTAATATAGACATAGAGGCTACTTCATCACCGGTGGGCTGGCGGCTACGGCTTCCTTTCTCTGGAATCGATTGACCCAAACGCAAATTTAAGGCGACTTGCATTTAGCTAAAGTGGAATTTAAATCATGTAGGAAAAAGACTGTATGTCCAAAGTAATGGGTGGCGTGGCGAAGAGATATACTATTATTCTGGAGGAAGAACACTCCAATAGCGTGAGCAACCTTTGCGCGGACTTCTATCCAATCAACCGATTTATTAATCCACCATCATGCAGAGATGGAGGTGTCATGCCGGGAGCACCACCTGCCGGAGAATATGGTACAGAGCCCGGAGGAATGCCATGTGTTGCTCTTTTTCATGCTCACGACCTTCTCAAACTTCTCTTGCCTAGGGCAGCCTCCGGCGATACTGCGGCCGGCACCGGCCTGAGGTCCTGGTGGAGCTCTGTCGACGACAGCGCCCACTTCATCGCCTAGATGGAGAGGGGCTGCATGTATGCAGCCCGCGGTAGCCGCCTTCTGATGTCCAAGCCTCCGGCGTTTGGAACCTGGAACTCGTAACTGCATTTTATTCCATTTACCCATCGTTGTGAGTCAACTAGCGACGGGATACATTTTCAGGCTGCTGCTTTGTGTCGAATAGTGCTGACTACTGGCCTGAAGCCACCATTGGACTAGCTAGCATCGTGGGCGCCCTTGGCCGTCCGGAACACGACGTGCAGCATGCACTCGTGGATAATGGCGGCTGCGACGAGCTAGGTCCATGCACGACCCCTCGCGGACGCAGGCGAGCTTGGCGCAACATTCAGTGGTCGGGAGTGCCTAGAGCTCATTTAGGTGAGATATAAAATGGTCTCATTCACCTGACATAAGATGACATCTTCTGTTTGTTATCCCAGCCCCGTTTCGGTTGCAGACCGAACCAGAATTGTTTCTGTTCCGAATGGGCCAATGCTGGTGAGTTGTATGTTGTTTCTGCTTCAGAGTTCTGTATGGAGTTTATGCTGTTGGGTTCCTATGGGCTGATGTTCGTTGTTTACTTTTAAGTTGTGTATGGCCTTTATGCCTGTTTTAGTGGTTTCTGTTGTTCTGAACATTGTCTCCATGTCCGGCAGCGCAGCACCGCGTCGCTGACCGATGTTGGGTGCAACTCCTCTTTTTTTTTTTTTTTTGACCTAGCTGACAACGTATGCACTCACACTGGGTTCATGGCAGGACCAGGTGTTATACTTACACCACAATGCTATGTTAGGCGGAGGGTAGGTCCGTGATGAAGAAACCGTTTCTTTTTTTTCTACTTTTTCTATTTATTACACCTCGAGGCTTTAGGCACATCTCGGTGGAGTGCGGATTTCCGGAGGCCGAGCTCCAGTGAGCTCGGTATTTTAAAAATATCAAAAAGTATATTTAAAAGTTTCAAAAAAACCTGGAAAAAATCCATGGAAACATATATGTATTTCGCAGGAACGTGTTGAATGTGGTCGAAAAATGTTGTGATTTGTAGGCTGTATAAAAAAGAAAAAATTCTGGCCCTATAACAAAAATAAAAGGCCCATTTAAAATTGTGTATTTGTCTTTTTTCTATACGCCATATGTAAAAGTATTATGCTATAAAATTTTGCACATACGTAGTATACATGTGCACGTGTGTTCACAAATAAATTTGCAATTTTTCGCGCTCCAAAACATTAAAATTTGAAAACGAGCTCACTGGAGCTCAGCCTTCGTTGGCATTTTTCGCATCTCGGTGTACCTTTCTGGGAGAGGATGCAATGGTCCTGACTCCTGAGAAAGCACTAGGAAAAAGAGAAAGCACTAGGAAAAATTGTGGCACGTATCCGAAAACTAATGGACAGATGGACCGTTCGTGCACTTTTCGCTGCTACATAATATTACTAAAAAATAATTTTGCTAATTGTCAGTTTACTAAATTTTTATAAGGTGCATTCTGAAGTTTATTTTTTTTGAACGCACGTGCATTTTGAAGTTAAAATGCACTTTATACAGTGTACAACTTTAGGAGAAAATAGTATAATATCTCCCACATGAATGATTTAATATCGACATATCACATTACGAAAAGGCAAAGATATAAGTTTGGAGCCATGAAATAGATGTAGATTTAATTCTCGTTAGTTCATCACATCTCAAATCAAATTAAGTGATTGACATGCAACTAGCCCCCCTTCCCTCTGAAACCCCCTCCCGATCTCAGGTTACAACGGTTGTAGTTGCATGTCTAGTGGTTGACATGCAACACCCCCACCCCCGACAACACCCCTCTCGAACCCCATTGCAGTCGCATTGAGGCACGTGCAATTGCGTTTGGGTGTTACACTTGCAGTTGCATGTACATTTCCCTCTCGTACCCAGTTGCAGTCGCATTGTGGAGCATGCAGCTACGGTCGGGTTACAATAGCTGCAGTTGCATGTCTAGTGGTTGACACATGTAACTCCCCCACCCCGGGCAACCCCAAAAAACTTCCATCTTTAACCCAATCGCAGTCGCACTGTGGCACATGCAATTGCGGTTGGCTACAACACTTGTAGTTGCGTTTACAACCGCCCTCTCGTACCCAGTTGCAGTCGCATTGTGGTGCATGCAGTTGCGGTCGTATTAGAATGGTTGCATTTGCATGTCTACTGGTTGATAGGCAACTCCCTCCACCCCCGACAACTCCCCTCAAAACTCCACCTCCTGAACCTAGTTGAAGTCACATTGTGGCAAGTGCAATTGCGGTTGGGTTACAACACATGTAGTTGCATGTACAACTGCCCTCACGTACCCAGTTGCAGTCGCCTTGTGGCACATGCAGTTGTGGTCGGGTTACAACGGTTGCAGTTGCATGTCTAGTGGTTTATACATGCAACTCCCCCCACCCCCCGACAACTCCCCTCTCGAACCCAGGTGCAGTGGCATTGTGGCACATGCAATTGCGGTTGGGTTACAACACATGCAGTTGCATGTACAACTGCCCTCTCGTACCCAGTTGCAGTCACATTGTGGCGCATGCAGTTGCGGTCGGGTTACAATGGTTGAAGTTGCATGTCTATTAGATGTACCTGCAACTACGACCCCACAAAAACTTGCAGTTATGACCCTCCTGAAAAATTGCAGTTGCGACTCCATTTGAAACATGCAATTGTGAACCCCTTCAAATGAAAAATAGAAAATGAAGAAAAAATATTTATCTAGTTTTACAATTAAAATTAACTAAATCTCACCCAAATAGAATTAGTCAAGAAGTGTTTACATATAATAATGAAAAAAAGGAAAAGAAATAGGTGAAAGGGAAAAAGTAAAGAAAAAGGAAACCAAATGATAAGAACAACAAAAAAACGCAGCCAAAAGGAAGAAAAGATGAGTGATGGATGAAGAATTGAAGTGTCGCTTTCCCTGTGTTAATCCAAGGTAATGTATAGACCTACGGGTCCGTAGGCCGTAGTTCATCATCCTCATTGTTGCCTCTTCGATGATGTGTGAGTAGTTCATCATAGATCTACGGGTCCATAGGCGGTAGCTAGATGGATTCTTCTCTTTTTGATTCTCAATACAATGGTCTCTTAGAGATCTATTTGATGTAACTTTTTTTGCGGTGTGTTTGTTGGGATCCGATGAACTTTGGGTTTATGATCAGATCTATATCCATGAAATTTATTTGAGTTCTTTGATCTCTTCCTCTTTGGGAAAATACCGACGTAATTCAAGCGACATCACCCCGCCAACCAAAACTGCATATCCCCAAGCAGGGAGGGAAAAGAGTTGCAGATTGACTAATAGATAGTTGGCATGAACAACATACCAAGTTGCACATATCGCTGGTGGGGGAGGTGAGGCAGGGTGTGCCAACGGTAGACATCCACAAGTAGGTATGAGAGTTGCACATCTACTACTACATAGTTGGCCGGGGCAGTACACTAGTTGCACATCACAAAAGTCGGTTGTTAGTTGCTATGTTATGGCCTCACCGGAGGTTGAATCATGCAAGTCTAAAATTGGTTTTGAAAAAAGTTGCACCGTGGAGTACTAAAGTTGCACCAGGCAATACTATAAGTTGCATAATATAGCCCCAAAGTTGGCATCGAAATTTTTTCATCAAAACATATTCATGTGGGATCTAGTTTCAAAGATCTCGTCACGAGGATTCCAACGGTGAAAACAAATTTGAATTCCGATGCACGGTTTGAAAGATATGCCTTTTTGAATTCTTGAAAGCCCGAAATAAATGCACATGAATCTGTTTTTTCTACTTTAAAGAAGCGGTGTGAACGCATTTAATGCCATTGTGACATACACTAACAGACAAAGAAATTAACGCATGCATGCGCTGTTAGCTAGGCCGCTCGTTTCGTCTAAAAAGTGCGCGTGCACTTTAAAGAATTTAGGAAAGAAAATTGTCTCAAAAAATGTAAAAGAAAAAAACTGTGTGAATCTCCAATCCTTTGGATCGGACGGCCATAGATGTGAATGAGACCAATCTATTTCTCAGCTAGCTGAGTTTTAGCACAACCGTACATTATTAGTTGCAGCGTACATGTGACGTCCCCACATAGGATAAGAGGGGGACCGAGTTCAGTATAAATAGAGGGCGACCACGACCTTAGAACGGATGGACTCATTCAAAACACAACACACACACATCGTAGCCGGTTCATCTAGAACACACATCAATATCATACTAAGGCAGGAGTAAGACATTACATCGTGATGATGGCCTGGACCTGGGTATCTCCAGCGTGCTTTACTTTCTGCTATCCACTCTCCGATGACCGATGACTTGGGAAACGTAACACATTCAGTCCCTGGCCAAACTCACTAAGGGTTTTCATACACAACCCATATCAGGTTCTTAGACATCGACAGCAGACTAAGGGCATCTCCAATGCCGACCCTTAAACCGCATACATACGTCCAGACCGCGCTGTCTGAACGTGTTGTGCCCATCCAGCGTTGTCCTGCATTGATCCACCGACGCGCTCGTACATCCGTTTTCCCACAGATCGGAACCAAATGTGGTGGGGGGGGGGGGGGGGGGGGGGGGGTCGCGGGGGTCCAGACATCTGCATGACCAACAAAAAAACGGCATGTACCGTCTCTACTCTGCGTCCACCCATACTGGCTACTCCCTCTGTTCCTAAATATTTGTCTTTCTAGAGATTTCAACAAATGACTATATACGGAGCAAAATGAGTGAATCTACACTCTAAATATGTCTATATACATTCATGTATAATAGTCTATTTGAAATCTCTAAAAAGAAAAATATTTAAGAACGGAGGGAGTAGTATTTAGCGGAATGCAATGTGCTAATTACAGGCGGATAGCTAGCATTTTGGTGGAAGATGGTACTGATCATTAGTATATTTGCATTTGGCGAAAGGTGTTGATTAATATATTTTTATTAAGCAAATTAGGTGTTCATTTGGCGGAAGGTGCTCATATCATTTGGCGTAGCTTGGTTTCTGCCATGGCATCACGTGCTTAGTATCGTTGCTCAGATTTGGCGGAAGGTGGCTTCCGTCATAGTGATGTGCTTAGTAGCTTTGCTTAGTGTTTTTAGTAAGTTCATTTAACTAAATGTTTTACTTTAGTGGGTTCATTTTGCCAGATGTTTTAAATGTATGTGGCTACAGTTGGATGGCCGTCACCCGCATCCGTGTTCATGGACTGGTCTCCCCCTTTCCTCTCTCCCCCTCCACCCCCCCCCCCCCCCCCCCCCCGGACAGATGCGTTCATAGGGTTGTGTATGTGCATATGTATGAGCGTTTGTGTCTGTATTGTGTTAGAAAAATAAAATGGGAGAGGAGGGAAAACACCGCGCCACCCACCACTCCCATCAGGATCTGCAACGACGAGGGGAGATTGCAAGGAGGTTAGATGTAAAGCAAATGAGTTTCAAAAAAATCTATGGAGAGGTCGGCCCCTACTTCCACACGGAGCAAGGCATGATGTCCAAAGCGGCACGGGTGGTCTTGATTAACGCAAATGGTGATGAGCGGTCGGACGGCCCTTAACATCAATGGAGAGGTCGGCCCCTATTTCCACATGGCGCAAAGGCGTGCGACAAGGGGACCCCTTTTCTCCCTTCTTATTTAACCTGGTGGTCGATGCCCTAGATACCATAATAGATTTGGCCAAGGGGGCCGGCCACATTAGGGGTATCTGCTCTCACCTCCTTGGGGCGGGTGGAATCACCCATCTTCAGTATGCCGACGACACGATTCTCATGGTTGAGGGATCCGACGAGGATATTGCCCACCTCAATTTCTTATTACTTTGCGTCCAAGAGATGTCCGGCTTAACGATTAACTTTCACCAAAGGTGAGGTGATGGTTCTGGGTTACTCCAAGGAGAAGACTTGGAGAGCGAACCGGCTCAATTGCCAGCTTGGTTCATTCCCGACCACCTACCTAGGCATGCCCATCAGTGACACTCGTATACTGGAGAAGGATCTGCGGCCCTCAGTGACCAAGGTCCAACACCGGGTGGAACCGTGGCAGTCGATCCTTGACTCGCAACTAAGCTACTATCTTTATAGTTGTCCCAGTTACAAGTCCACACTCACTTGCAATTGAGCTCATAGTTGTCCTAGTTGTAACCTCGTCCCCGACCCAGTTGCATGTCCACCCTCAACATGCAACCAAGGATGGACTTGTAGTTCCATGTCTCGTCCCTTTGTCCCAGTTTCATGTCACTAATAAAACAACAAGCCCACTAGTACCTACAACAAGGACTGGGGGCTCATACAATTGCTAACCGTAGCGATTTTTCACTATTCACTCTTAGCGGGCCAGACTCTTTGCGTTGCTAGCGGGTGGTTTTTTTGGGAAGCAATCGGGGATTTCTAGGAGCGATATGGTGGTTTGGGGATCCGATATTTAAAAACCTTTCTGCTAGTTTTGGGATGGTTGTATCTGCTTTTTTTGTTCTCTTCTTTTTATCTATTTCTCTTTATTGGTTTTCTAGTTCCTTTGGTTGTTTCTATGTTCATTTTTTCATTCATTTTATTTTTTGTTCTTTTCCTTTGCTTTTTCTCTTTTAAAAATTCTAAAACTTTTCAAATTTATGAACAATTTTCAATTCTTGAACATTTTGGGAATTTGTGAATATTTTTTCGAATAGGTGTACATTTTCTGAATCCTTGAACAAATTTTGATTACCATGAATATTTTCTAATCCACGAACATTTTTGAATGCACGATCAATTGTTCAGTTGTGTTTTAAAATAGTTTAGTGTATATTATAACAATGCTCACCGTATGTTAGAAAAAGTACATTGTATATTAGAAACAGGTTAAATGTAAAAAATGTTCATTGTATAATTTAAAAAGTTTATTATGTATCAAAAGGTCACTGTATATTCTAAAAAGTTCAATGTATATTACAAAAATTTAGTGTGCATTCAAAAAATGATTAACATATATTAAAGAATTCTTCACCATATATGAGAACATATTTCGTATTCGTTGACATTTTTTATAATTTGAAAACATTTTATTAATTCATCAACATGTTTTTGATCAAAGTTTTATCTTCTATTAAAGATAATGTATAAATAACGCAAAAAAACAAAAGGAAGAAATAAAATAAAACATCGGTAGGCTACTAGAAGCCAGCGGTAAAAAGATGACGATGAAACGCAAAAAACAACAAATCAGTGGCAGCGCTACTTTATTTTCACTGATACATCTGATCGCTAGATTTTCCTCAAAAAAATTCTGATCGTTAGCTTCGAGTAGTGACACAGATTTGATTGCTAGCTTTATCTTGATCGCTAGTTTCGTTTTTTTTTCTTTTTAGCACTGATCGCTAGCTTCGTGCTAGTCGCTAGCATGTACAAATGGTTGGGCATATAGGCCGGCCCACCCTGGGCGGACGTGAGGGTGAGCTGGTTTGTTTGTTTTGGACAAACACAAATCAAAATCAAACAAACAATGACAAAATGAGGTGGCGATGACATTATATTTAAATGTGATATAATTATGTTACATCTAGATGAGCCTTAGATAGACCCATAAAAAAACAAAGAACGAATCACAACAACACCAGAAGCACGCCCGTACAGATCGATTATTACCACAGTCCACCGTACATCGACCCTGAGTCCACGACCAAAATATCACAAATATGCGTGTAGTATATAGAGAGATACATTCTTCTCCGAGAAAAGGAGCGACTTTATTCATTTTTCAGTCGCCGCGCTGCGTGCACAAGTAAAGATGCCCGGCCATGCATGAGTACATGCACTGATCTATTACTCCCTCCATCCCATAATATAAGAGCGTTTTTGACATTAGTGTAGTGTAAAAAACGCTCCTATATTATGAAAGGGAGGGAGTAGTTCCTAGTCGTGGTGCCTGCCGACTGCCGACACAGGTTCGACGACGGGCGGCGAGCATTCGCCCACCTCAGGGGGCATGCAGACGCCGCGGAGCAGGTCCTTGCACGCCCACTCGCGGACGCAGGCGAGCTTGATGCAGCAGTGCGAGGTGATGGGGTTCGTCTCCACGGTGCGGCCGCTGAGGATGGCCCCGATGAACTGGTGCGCGCACTCGTCCGGCACCTCATTCAGCGTGTTGGAGCAGCTCGCCTGGATGCGGCCGACAAGGTCCTGAGGCTGCACTGGGCTTTGCCCGGCAGCGACGGCGACGGCGACGGCCAGGAGGAGGAACATGCACGCGACGAGTTGCCGGAGCGCCATTGCGGGCGGGGCCATGGCTGGGCTGGGTACGTGCTTGGCGCTAGTATTTGGTTTGTGGGGAGATCTATCCACGGCGTTTGGCTTCCTCAGTATAAATAGGAGATTGTGATTGATTAACGCATTGATTGACGGGATTTGTTTTCGGAATTCAATTATCCGAGATTCCTGATTTGTGCTGTGATTTAAAGCATTCACTAATGGCGAGTGATTGATTCCTTCTTTCTACCCAAAACGACTAGCGGTTCGCACTCGCACAACCTCCAGCTCGCCCCACGCACGGCGTCGTCACCGCCCCTGGTGTCCTCCACGTCCGTCAAAGCAGCTCGCCGTCACCGTCGTCACATGCCCTTCCAATCTCGCCGTCGGTCCCAGCGCCACCCATCTGTCAGATGCAGCTCCACTGAAAGCCTAATAGGGCTTGCGGCCAAAGCCGGTTCCAGCAGCTCGTGCACCCCATCGAAGCACGGCGTCGCCGCCTACGGCTCACCGTCGTTGTCTATTATCCTATTGGATTGGTTCCGCTCAGTCGAGATATGATGATTCAATGGGCATTTTTTGCAGCACTATGTTCCAGCAAAAAAAGATCTGAGCAACTAAGAAAACAAAAAATGTCAGTTGAAGCAAAAAAATTGCCGGTCCCGGCCAAAAAAATTACCGGTTCCAGCAAAACCATGAACCTTCGTCGCCGGAGCGTAGCAAAAAATTTGGTCGGTCGTAGCAAAAGTGAAAGGCGGTTCCAGCAACTCGCCACCATGGTTGCAGCTCCCCTCGCCGGCATGGTGATCCACCAGGTTTGAAGCTTGCCGTTGTGTCGCTTGCAGCTCGCTGGACATCGGTTGTGGCACTGCCCGTGCCATTTGCAGCCTCACTGGCGACGAGCGTCTCCGGTTGTAGCTCTGGTGTACATGGCTTGCAGCTCTGGCACACGTGGTTGAAGCTTATGTGGTACATGGTTGTAGCAAAAAAAATCTCCATCGATCCCCTTCCTCCAGCAAACAGCTACTACCCACAAAATAAAATGCTACAACGTGTGAATCAAAAAGTTCCTACTGACGAAAAGGGGGATTGTTGTGACTGGCGAAATCAAAAGTTGAAACCAGCGACGTGAAAAGCTACAACCGGCGGGAAAAAATGTTGGAACCAACTAATCAAAGATTGGTGCTCGTAAATGAAATTGCTACAACCGGCGAAATAAAAAGCTAGAACCGAGAAATCGAAAAGCTGCAACCGGCTAAAAATAAAAAAGATAAAGCCATAACAGGAAGCACAGCGTCTTGCAAAAAAATGGTGTCGCATCCGCATGGTGATCGAGCGCCATCACCTCAAGCTCACAAAGGAGGGAGGGCACAGAGCAGCTCATTGTCGCCTCAACGCGGGCTTTGCGGGAGGCGGTGGTGAGGACGCGTGTCAGCGGGGAGGTAGAGAGGGGATGGACATGGGGTGCTTGAAGGCCACATCCATGGCGGTGTGGCGTTCTTGGCAAGGGGAGAGAAAAGGGGGATCGATTGGAGGAGAACGAAGGAGAGAGAGGAAATAAAACGAGTGGAGGAGGATGTTCTGCTGAGAAGATAAGGTCGGGTGAAGATCATGTTGGGTAACGTTGCATGGAAAACAAAAATATTATACGCACACGCAAGATCTATGCATGAAGATGCATAGCTACGAGAGGGGGAGAGCATCTACATACCCTTGTAGATCGCTAAGCAGAAGCGTTTATCAACACAGTTGATGTAGTCGCACACCTTCACGATCCGTACCAATCAAGCACCAAACGCACGGCACCTCCGCGTTCAGCACACGTTCAGCTCGATGACATCCTCGCCTTCTCGATCCAGCAAGAGGGGCAAAGTAGTAGATGAGTTCCGGCAGCACGACGGCATGGTGACGGTGGTGGTGAAACTATTCTGCAGGGCTTCGCCAAGCACAACGGTTTAGGACGAAGGACGAACTAGAGGGAGAGGGGGCGCCGCACACTGCTTGGAATCGTGGTGTGTGTTGCCCCCTGCCCTCCTCTCATATATATAGGTGGAGGGGGAGGGGAGGCAGCCCTAGGTGCACCCCAAGTGGGTCGGGGGCCGCCCTGGGGCGCCTGCCCTAGGCGCACCCCCCCCCCCTCTTCCTTCTTGGCACGTGGGAGGGAAGGAAAGGGGATGACTGCCTTATGGCGCCTCCCCTTCCTTCTCCCTTCCGTGGAGAAAGGCAGGAGGGGGCTAGCCCCTCATCTTTCCTTCCCTAGGGGACGGCGGCGAGGAGGTGGGCGTGCCAGCCCCCTTGTGGGCTGGTGTGCTCCCTCCTTTTTCGCCCATTAGGCCCAACAACCCCCGTGGCCTTCCGGAACCCCTTCCGATGATCCGGTAAATATCCGGCACATTCCGAAACTCTTCCGAAGACCAAATACTATCATCCTATATATCAATATTTACCTCCGGACCATTCCGGAGCTCCTCGTAATATTCGTGATCTCATCTGGGACTCCGAACAGCATTCGGTCACCAACATACATAACTCATATAGTACTATATCGTCAACGAACGTTAAGCGTGCAGACCCTACGGGTTCGAGAATGATGTAGACATGAACGAGACACTTTTTCGGTCAATAACCAATAGCGGGACCTGGATGCCCATATTGGTTCCCACATATTCTACGAATATCTTTATCGATCGAACCTTTATGACAACATACGTAGTTCCCTTTGTCCGTCGGTATGTTACTTGCCCGAGATTCGATCATCGGTATCTCCATACCTAGTTCAATCTCGTTACTGACAAGTTTATTTACTCGTTCCGTAATACATCATCTTGTAACTAACTCCTTAGTCACTTTGCTTGCATGCTTCTTGTGATGTTGTATTACTGAGAGGGCCCAAAGATACCTCTCCATCATACAGAGTGACAAATCCCAATCTCGATTCATGCCAACTCAACAGACACCTTCGGAGATACCTGTAGAGCACCTTTATGATCACCCAGTTACGAAGTGACGTTTGATAGCACACAAGGTATTCTTCCGGAGTCCGGGAGTTGCATGATCTCATGGTCGAAGGAATATGTATTTGACATTAAGAAAGCAATAGCAATAAACTGAACAATCATATGCTTGTTGGAAATATGCCCTAGAGGCAATAATAAAATGGTTATTATTATATTTCCTTGTTCATGATAATTGTCTATTGTTCATGCTATAATTGTGTTATCCGGAAATCGTAATACATGTGTGAATACATAGACCACAACATGTCCCTAGTGAGCCTCTAGTTGACTAGCTCGTTGATCAACAGATAGTCATGGTTTCCTGACTATGGACATTGGATGTCATTGATAACGGGATCACATCATTAGGAGAATGATGTGATGGACAAGACCCAATCCTAAGCATAGCACAAGATCGTGTAGTTCGTTTGCTAGAGCTTTTCCAAATGTCAAGTATCATTTCCTTAGACCATGAGATTGTGCAACTCCCGGATATCATAGGAGTGCTTTGGGTGTGCCAAACGTCACAACGTAATTGGGTGGCTATAAAGGTGCACTACGGGTATCTCCGAAAGTGTCTGTTGGGTTGGCGCGAATCGAGACTGGGATTTGTCACTCCGTATGACGGAGAGGTATCTCTGGGCCCACTCGGTAATGCATCATCATAATGAGCTCAATGTGACCAAGTGTTTGGTCACGGGATCATGCATTACGGTACGAGTAAAGTGACTTGCCGGTAACGAGATTGAACAAGGTATTGGGATACCGACGATCGAATCTCGGGCAAGTAACGTACCGCTTGACAAAGGGAATTGTATATGGGATTGATTGAATCCTCGACATCGTGGTTCATCCGATGAGATCATCGTGGAACATGTGGGAGCCAACATGGGTATCCAGATCCCGCTGTTGGTCATTGACCGTTGAGTCGTCTCGGTCATGTCTGCATGTCTCCCGAACCCGTAGGGTCTACACACTTAAGGTTCGGTGACACTAGGGTTGTAGAGATATTAGTATGCGGAAATCCGAAAGTCGTTCGGAGTCTCGGATGATATCCCGGCGTCACGAGGAGTTCCGGAATGGTCCGGAGGTGAAGAATTGTATATAGGAAGTCCAGTTTCGGCCACCGGGAAAGTTTCGGGGGTCACCGGTATTGTACCGGGACCACCGGAAGGGTCCCAGGGGGTCCACTGGGTGGGGCCACCTATCCCGAAGGGCCCCATGGGCTGAAGTGGGAGGGGAACCAGCCCCTGGTGGGCTGGTGCGCCCCCCTTGGGCCTCCCCCTGCGCCTAGGGTTGGAAACCCTAGGGGTGGGGGCGCCCCACTTGGCTTGGGGGGCAAGCCACCCCCTTGGCCGCCGCCCCCCCTTGGAGATTGGATCTCCTAGGGCCGGCGCCCCCCCCCCCCCCAGGGGCCCTATATAAAGAGGGGGGAGGAAGGGCAGCCGCACCCCAAGCCCCTGGCGCCTCCCTCTCCCTCCCGTGACACCTCTCCTTCTCGCTGAGCTTGGCGAAGCCCTGCCGAGATCCCCGCTGCTTCCACCACCACGCCGTCGTGCTGCTGGATCTCCATCAACCTCTCCCTCCCCCTTGCTGGATCAGGAAGGAGGAGACGTCTTCCCCAACCGTACGAGTGTTGAACGCGGAGGTGCCGTCCGTTCGGCGCTCGGTCATCGGTGATTTGGATCACGACGAGTACGACTCCATCAACCCCGTTCACTTGAACGCTTCCGCTCGCGATCTACAAGGTTATGTAGATGCACTCTTTTCGCTCTCGTTGCTAGAAGACTCCATAGATTGTTGTTGGTGATGCGTAGAAAATTTTAATTTCTGCAACGATCTCCAACAGTGGCATCATGAGCCAGGTCTATGCGTAGTTTCTATGCACGAGTAGAACACAAGCTTGTTGTGGGCGTAGATGTTGTCAATTTTCTTGCCACTACTAGTCTTATCTTATTTCGGCGGCATCGTGGGATGAAGCGGCCCGGACCGACCTTACACGTACGCTTACGTGAGACAGGTTCCACCGACTGACATGCACTAGTTGCATAAGGTGGCTAGCAGGTGTCTGTCTCTCCCACTTTAGTCGAATCGGATTCGATGAAAAGGGTCCTTATGAAGGGTAAATAGAAGTTGGCATGTCACGTTGTGGTTTTACGTAGGTAAGAAACGTTCTTGCTAGAAACCTATAGAAGCCACGTAAAAACATGCAACAACAATTAGAGGACGTCTAACTTGTTTTTGCAGCATATGCCTTGTGATGTGATATGGCCAAAAGGATGTGATGAATGAAATATATGTGATGTATGAGATTAATCATGTTCTTGTAATAGGAATCACGACTTGCATGTCGATGAGTATGACAACCGGCAGGAGCCATAGGAGTTGTCTTTATTTTTTGTATGACCTACGTGTCATTGAATAACGCCATGTAAATTACTTTACTTTACTGCTAAACACGTTAGCCATAGAAGTAGAAGTAATCGTTGGCGTGACAACTTCATGAAGACACGATGATGGAGATCATGGTGTCATGCCGGTGACGAAGATGATCATGGCGCCCCGAAGATGGAGATCAAAGGAGCGATATGATACTGGCCATATCATGTCACTATTTGATTGCATGTGATGTTTATCATGTTTTACATCTTATTTGCTTAGAACGACGGTAGCTTAAATAAGATGATCCCTCGCAATAATTTCAAGAAAGTGTTCCCCCTAACTGTGCACCGTTGCGAAGGTTCGTTGTTTCGAAACACCACGTGATGATCGGGTGTGATAGATTCTAACGTTCGAATACAACGGGTGTAAGCCAGATTTGCACACGCAATACACTTAGGTTGACTTGACGAGCCTAGCATGTACAGGCATGGCCTCGGAACACGGAATACCGAAAGGTCGAGCATGAGTCGTATAGAAGATACGATCAACATGAAGATGTTCACCGATGTTGACTGGTCCGTCTCACGTGATGATCGGACACGGCCTAGTTGACTCGGATCATGTTTCACTTAGATGACTAGAGGGATGTCTATCTGAGTGGGAGTTCATTGAATAATTTGATTAGATGAACTTAATTATCATGAACTTAGTCTAAAATCTTTACAATATGTCTTGTAGATCAAATGGCCCATGCTAATGTTGCCCTCAACTTCAACGCGTTCCTAGAGAAAACCAAGCTGAAGGATGATGGCAGCAACTATACGGACTGGGTTCGGAACCTGAGGATCATCCTTATAGCTGCCAAGAAAGATTATGTCCTAGAAGCACCGCTAGGTGATGCACCCATCCCAGAGAACCAAGACGTTATGAACGCTTGGCAGCAGCGTGCTGATGATTACTTCCTCATTCAGTGCGGCATGCTTTACAACTTAGAACCGGGGCTCCAAAAGTGTTTTGAGCAACACGGAGCATATGAGATGTTCGAAGAGCTGAAATGGTTTTCCAAGCTCATGCCCGGGTCGAGAGATATGAAGTCTCCGACAAGTTCTTCAGTTGTAAGATGGAGGAAAATAGTTCTGTCAGTGAGCACATACTCAAAATGTCTGGGTTACACAACCGCTTGACTCAGCTGGGAGTTAATCTCCCGGATGACGCGGTCATTGACAGAATCCTTCAGTCGCTCCCACCGAGCTACAAGAGCTTTGTGATGAACTTCAATATGCAGGGGATGGAAAAGACCATTCCTGAGGTATATTCAATGCTGAAATCAGCGGAGGTGGAGATCAAAAAGGAACATCAAGTGTTGATGGTGAATAAAACCACTAAGTTCAAGAAAGGCAAGGGTAAGAAGAACTTCAAGAAGGACGGCAAGGGAGTTGCCGCGCCCGGTAAGCCAGTTGCTGGGAAGAAGCCAAAGAATGGACCCAAGCCTGAGACTGAGTGCTTTTATTGCAAGGGAAGTGGTCACTGGAAGCGAAACTGCCCCAAGTACTTGGCGGACAAGAAGGCCGGCAACACCAAAGGTATATGTGATATACATGTTATTGATGCGTACCTTACCAGCACTCGTAGTAGCTCCTGGGTATTTGATACCGGTGCGGTTGCTCATATTTGTAACTCAAAGCAGGAGCTGCGGAATAAACGAAGACTGGCAAAGGACGAGGTGACGATGCGCGTCGGGAATAGTTCCAAGGTCGATGTGATCGCCGTCGGCACGCTACCTCTACATTTACCTACGGGATTAGTTTTAAACCTCAATAATTGTTATTTAGTGCCACCTTTGAGCATGAACATTGTATCAGGATCTCGTTTAATTCGAGATGGCTACTCATTTAAATCCGAAAATAATGGTTGTTCTATTTATATGAGAGATATGTTTTATGGTCATGCCCCGCTGGTTAATGGTTTATTCTTAATGAATCTCGAACGTAGTGTTACACATATTCATAGTGTGAATACCAAAAGATGTAAGGTTGATAATGATAGTCCCACATACTTGTGGCATTGCCGTCTTGGTCACATTGGTGTCAAACGCATGAAGAAGCTCCATGCAGATGGACTTTTGCTCTCTTGATTACGAATCATTTGACACGTGCGAACCATGCCTCATGGGTAAGATGACCAAGACTCCGTTCTCCGGAACAATGGAGCGAGCAACCAACTTATTGGAAATCATACATACTGATGTGTGCGGTCCAATGAGTGTTGAGGCTCGCGGTGGCTATCATTATGTTCTCACTCTCACTGATGACTTGAGTAGATATGGGTATGTCTACCTAATGAAACACAAGTCTGAGACCTTTGAAAAGTTCAAGGAATTTCAGAGTGAGGTTGAGAATCAACGTGACAGGAAAATAAAGTTCTTACGATCAGATCGTGGAGGGGAATATTTGAGACACGAATTTGGCACACACTTAAGGAAATGTGGAATAGTTTCACAACTCACGCCGCCTGGAACACCTCAGCGAAATGGTGTGTCCGAACATCGTAATCGCACTCTATTGGATATGGTGCGATCTATGATGTCTCTTACCGATCTACCGCTCTCATTTTGGGGCTATGCTTTAGAGACTGCCGCATTCACTTTAAATAGGGCTCCGTCAAAATCCGTTGAGACGACACCGTATGAATTATGGTTTGGGAAGAAACCTAAGCTGTCGTTTCTAAAAGTTTGGGGATGCGATGCTTATGTCAAGAAACTTCAACCTGAAAAGCTCGAACCCAAGTCGGAAAAATGCGTCTTCATAGGATACCCTAAGGAAACCATTGGGTATACCTTCTACCTCAGATCCGAAGGCAAGATCTTTGTTGCCAAGAACGGGTCCTTTCTGGAGAAAGAGTTTCTCTCGAAAGAAGTAAGTGGGAGGAAAGTGGAACTTGATGAAGTACTACCTCTTGAACCGGAAAGTAGCGCAGCTCAGGAAGATGTTCCTGTGGTGCCTGCACTGACTGGAGAGTAAGCTAATGATGATGATCAAGGTACTTCGAATCAAGTTACTACTGAACTTCGTAGGTCCACGAGGACACGTTCCACACCAGAGTGGTATGGCAACCCTGTCCTGGAAATCATGTTGTTAGACAACGGTGAACCTTCGAACTATGAAGAAGCAATGGGGGCCCAGATTCCAACAAATGGCTTGAAGCCATGCAATCCGAGATAGGATCCATGTATGAAAACGAAGTATGGACTTTGACTGACTTGCCCGATGATCGGCGAGCCATAGCAAATAAATGGATCTTTAAGAAGAAGACAGACACGGATGGTAATGTGACCATCTATAAGGCTCGACTTATCGCTAAGGGTTATCGACAAGTTCAAGGGGTTGACTACGATGAGACTTTCTCACCCGTAGCGAAGCTGATGTTCGTCCGAATCATGTTAGCAATTGCCGCATTCTATGATTATGAGATATGGCAAATGGACGTCAAAACGGCATTCCTTAACGGCTTTCTTAAGGAAGAATTGTATATGATGCAGCCGGAAGGTTTTGTCGATCCTAAGAACGCTAACAAGGTATGCAAGCTCCAGCGCTCCATCTATGGGCTGGTGCAAGCATCTCGGAGTTGGAACATTCGATTTGATGAGATGATCAAAGCGTTTGGGTTTACACAGACTTATGGAGAAGCCTGTGTTTACAAGAAAGTGAGTGGGAGCTCTGTAGCATTTCTCATATTATATGTGGGTGACATACTGTTGATGGGAACTGATATAGAATTCTTGGGAAGCATAAAGGCCTACTTGAACAAGTGTTTTTCAATGAAGGACCTTGGAGAAGCTGCTTATATATTAGGCATCAAGATCTATAGAGATAGATCAAGACGCCTCATTGGTCTTTCACAAAGTACGTACCTTGACAAGATATTGAAGAAGTTCAATATGGATCAGTCCAAGAAGGGGTTCTTGCCTGTATTGCAAGGTGTGCAATTGAGCACGGCTCAATGCCCGACCACGGCAGAAGATAGAGAAAAGATGAGTGTCGTCCCCTATGCCTCGGCCATAGGGTCTATTATGTATGCCATGCTGTGTACCAGACCTGATGTAAACCTTGCCGTAAGTTTGGTAGGAAGGTACCAAAGTAATCCCGGCATGGAACACTGGACATCGGTCAAGAATATCCTGAAGTACCTGAAGAGGACTAAGGATATGTTTCTCGTTTATGGAGGTGACGAAGAGCTCGTCGTAAAGGGTTACGTCGATGCTAGCTTCGACACAGATCTGGATGACTCTAAGTCACAAACCGGATACGTGTATATTTTGAATGGTGGGGCAGTAAGCTGGTGCAGTTGCAAGCAAAGCGTTGTGGCGGGATCTACATGTGAAGCGGAATACATGGCGGCCTCAGAGGCAGCACAAGAAGCAATCTGGGTGAAGGAGTTCATTACCGACCTAGGAGTTATTCCCAATGCGTCGGGCCCGATGACTCTCTTCTGTGACAACACTGGAGCTATTGCCCTTGCCAAGGAGCCCAGGTTTCACAGGAAGACCAGGCATATCAAGAGTCGCTTCAACTCCATTCGTGAAAATGTTCAAAAGGAGACATAGATATTTGTAAAGTACATACGGACCTGAATGTAGCAGATCCGTTGACTAAACCTCTCCCTAGAGCAAAACATGATCAACAGCAGAACTCTATGGGTGTTCGATTCATCAAAATGTAACTAGATTATTGACTCTAGTGCAAGTGGGAGACTGTTGGAAATATGCCCTAGAGGCAATAATAAAATGGTTATTATTGTATTTCCTTGTTCATGATAATTGTCTGTTGTTCATGCTATAATTGTCTTAACTGGAAACCGTAATACATGTGTGAATACATAGACCACAACATGTCCCTAGTGAGCCTCTAGTTGACTAGCTCGTTGATCAACAGATAGTCATGGTTTCCTGACTATGGACATTGGATGTCATTGATAACGGGATCACATCATTAGGAGAATGATGTGATGGACAAGACCCAATCCTAAGCATAGCACAAGATCGTGTAGTTCGTTTGCTAGAGCTTTTCCAAATGTCAAGTATCATTTCCTTAGACCATGAGATTGTGCAACTCCCGGATACCATAGGAGTGCTTTGGGTGTGCCAAATGTCACAACGTAACTGGGTGGCTATAAAGGTGCACTACGGGTATCTCCGAAAGTGTCTGTGGGTTGGCACGAATCGAGACTAGGATTTGTCACTCCGTATGACGGAGAGGTATCTCTGGGCCCACTCGGTAATGCATCATCATAATGAGCTCAATGTGACCAAGTGTTTGGTCACAGGATCATGCATTACGGTACGAGTAAAGTGACTTGCCGGTAACGAGATTGAACAAGGTATTGGGATACCGACGATCGAATCTCGGGCAAGTAACGTACCGCTTGACAAAGGGAATTGTATACGGGATTGATTGAATCCTCGACATCGTGGTTCATCCGATGAGATCATCGTGGAACATGTGGGAGCCAACATGGGTATCCATATCCCGCTGTTGGTTATTGACCGGAGAGTCGTCTCGGTCATGTCTGCATGTCTCCCGAACCCGTAGGGTCTACACACTTAAGGTTCGGTGACGCTAGGGTTGTAGAGATATTAGTATGCGGAAATCCGAAAGTCGTTCGGAGTCCCGGATGAGATCCCGGACGTCACGAGGAGTTCCGGAATGGTCCGGAGGTGAAGAATTGTATATAGGAAGTCCAGTTTCGGCCACCGGGAAAGTTTCGGGGGTCACCGGTATTGTACCGGGACCACCGGAAGGGTCCCGGGGGGTCCACCGGCTGGGGTCACCTATCCCGGAGGGCCCAATGGGCTGAAGTGGGAGGGGAACCAGCCCCTGGTGGGCTGGTGCGCCCCCGTTGGGCCTCCCCCTGCGCCTAGGGTTGGAAACCCTAGGGGTGGGGGCGCCCCACTTGGCTTGGGGGGCAAGCCACCCCCTTGGCCGCCGCCCCCCTTGGAGATTGGATCTCCTAGGGCCGGCGCCCCCCCCCCCCCCAGGGGCCCTATATAAAGAGGGGGGAGGGAGGGCAGCCGCACCCCAAGCCCCTGGCGCCTCCCTCTCCCTCCCGTGACACCTCTCCTTCTCGCTGAGCTTCGCGAAGCCCTGCCGAGATCCCCGCTGCTTCCACCACCACGCCGTCGTGCTGCTGGATCTCCATCAACCTCTCCCTCCCCCTTGCTGGATCAAGAAGGAGGAGACGTCTTCCCCAACCGTACATGTGTTGAACGCGGAGGTGCCGTCCGTTCGGCGCTCGGTCATCGGTGATTTGGATCACGACGAGTACGACTCCATCAACCCCGTTCACTTGAACGCTTCCGCTCGCGATCTACGAGGGTATGTAGATGCACTCTTTTCCCTCTCGTTGCTAGAAGACTCCATAGATTGTTCTTGGTGATGCGTAGAAAATTTTAATTTCTGCAACGATCTCCAACAATGCTATGCTAGCGGATGGGTCTTGTCCATCACATCATTCTACTAATGATGTGATCCCGTTATTAAATGATAACTCATGTCTATGGTCAGGAAACCTTAACCATCTTTTGATCAACGAGCAAGTCTAGTAGAGGCTTAGTAAGGACTTGGTATTTGCTTATGTATTCACACATGTATTTAAGTTATCAATCAATACAATTATAGCATGAATAATAAACCTTTAGCATGATTAAGAAAATATAATAATAACCACTTTATTATTGCCTGTAGGGCATATTTCCAATAGATCAATGCGTGGGCCCAAAAAAAGATCGATCTGACGTGTTCGATCCATATGAATCCTACGCCTAGTGCGCGTCCGGCTAAACATTCAGCCGGCTTGTCGATTGTAAACGTTTCCCTTTACTAATACGGATTTGCTCATTCTCATTTAGATTTTTTCTAGAACTTTTTTTAGAACTACTCATTTCTCGATTAGATGAGAATAAACTGTTAGAAATAAATGGGAATGGCCCATTAGCAATTTCTGAAATCTCAAATGTGCCCATGAGTAAAATGGCAAATTGTGGTGGTAAGTTTAGTCTCATATCGCTAGTTGAGAAAGTGTTGTACCTCTTTATATACTAGATAATACCCCGCGCGTTGCTGCGGGACTTATTGTAATACATTGTAGTGAATAAATTAGAACATATGAAAAGTTCTCTGCGTCATATTGCTGCGGGATTTATAGTAATACATTGTCGAGAATAAATTAGAACATGCGAAAAGTTCTCTGCATCATATTTATGGGTGTCATACTTTGCACATTTGCATAATAGAAATTCACTTTGCACTCTAAAAAAAGTTGCTTCCCGAAAAAATGCTAGTTATAGAAATAATGATGGCAAAGTCTCGTGGCTCTTTTTTTTCATTACTACCTTCATGAAGCAAACACGGTGATATAATTCATAGTTTTAGTTAGCTACATTGCTAAAAATGGGCTTACAATCCTCTAGAAATATAAAGAAAGGAAACCATTCACATCGGAAGATCTCTTATGCTTGATCTCAAAAGGGTAAAGATTATTACTGTCGATAACCAATTAATGGTTTTGCTAATGCCTTCTATGTAGCCTTGCAAGTCGAAGAAGCAATAAAACATGGGACATGAACATTTGATTGTCCCGGAGAAGATGGATGGACAAATATATGATTAATATCTTACCTAGTCAAAAAAATTAAGATCAAGCATATGTTTCAAATGCATTCAGATGAAATGATACATAATAGTACTAGAGAAAAAGAAAACATGTTGATATCTTAACCGACTAATTCAACTCCATTTATAGATGTGAGCAATCAAATAAGTGCATGCACAGTTTTGTTGCAAGTAGTTGTGTAACTTACATGTAGCCTCATAAAAGTACGCATCCCATCTTGAAGGTATCCATTGTGGCTGTTAAGATTAAACTATAATCTGTAATTAAGGGAAATCTCCCCTTGCCCATCGAACGAGTTGCACCCGTACGGACGCCTGTGTCCGTTGCAACCGTCGCCTCTCTCCCGTCCTCCTGGAACCGATGCATCTCTTCGGGATCGTCGCGTCTCTCCAGGGGATATATATACTCTCTGTAACCATTGACAAAGGATCAATCACTTTCGATTCAAAACAGGTTATCACGCACGTAGAACAGCCAGCGAGAGCGAAAGGCAACAGAGAAAGGAGAAGAGAGGAAGTACTCACCGCCGGTGAGATGACAGGCCTTGTCTCCTTCTTCCTCCGTCTGATCCGCGAGGACGGTCGCCGCTACCGCCTCATTGCCCTTCGCCGCCATGGAGTTGATGGCCACCGCCGTTTCCGTCGCCGGATGCAAGCCATCCGTCGATTCGGCCGCGGCGCCGCTGGACGTGGCGCTCCTGGCCGCCACCGCGTCGCTGGACGAGGTGCTCCTGGCCGCTACCGCGCCACTGGACGCGCCCCCCGCAGTGCTCCCCTCGCCCCTAGACGCAACCACGATGGTGCTCCCTGCGCCCGTGGCCAGGCGCCCATGGGGTTCGACCCCTGGCTAGTGGCCGGCCCGAGCACCCCCATGGTGCACAGGGCTGCAGCCTCGGCCTCGCCAGCGCCGCGCCAGAGGGTGCTCGCCCGGACCCCGTCGTCATCGCGTCTTGTTCGGACAAGGAAGGCTCGTCGGTGTTGCGCCGGTGACCTCCGGCGCCGCGAGGGGCTGCGGCGGCCACTCCAGTCGCCGGCGCCGTGCGGGAAAGGGGATCGAGCGGGTGGTGCGACTTCGGGTCTCAGACCCTTATCCGTAATCACCGCTTCCTCCCTCTCTTATGCGGTGGGGCTGCGGGTGGGCTGGCCAAAGGCCATGGAGGCCCAGGCCCAAGCGCCTGCTGTGTCCTCCAGCCGCCTCCTTCTGGCCTGGATTCATACTTTGTTTTCTCTCTATTTTATTAACAGTAGTACTAATGTTTGTATTTATGCAGTTTTAGACTCTGTTTAGTACCTAGTTTGAGTGCTACTTACATTCTAGTCCTGTTCTAGATTACATCTGACTAGGACTAGTGTAATTATTAGTGTGTTTATATTATGTAATGGATTGATAATATAAATAAAGTACCGGATTTCATCTGGGAAGAATGACATGTTCCATGTGTTTACCACATATCAAGTTCTCTTGAACATGTTTTAGCGATCGAGATCATCTTCTCTCGCACACCAAACTTGCAAATTTTTGAATATTTCTCCCTCACTATATTTGGAATCACAAGGTAATGAGTTGGGATCTACTGCTCATTTGCAGATTATCCCCTCTTACCGTGAGGTCTACGCTTTGTCATTCTCGACAAGCGATTACCTCCAACGTGTATTCCTTATATCTGAATTGTAGCATACACAAGGTAGTGGCGATGTAGCCTATTACTATGAGATCTAAGTGATCTTCAAAGTGTTATGTTCACACAATTGAGGTTGAGAATTTTTCAAGTTTACACTTGAGTATCAAAAATTTTGCATTCTTATTACAGAACCATGATGGTTTTTAATTTACCACCTGTAAATTAATTATCTCTGGTTTTCCCATGTAGGCAAAGATGACTGCCAAAGAGTTTGAGGAGCTTGCCCTCAATGGCCACAATTACCCTACATGGGCTATGGACATCAGGACCAGTCTTGCGTCCCGTGGGATAGCGCGTGCAATACAACCCCCGGAGACTCCTCTCCCGGATGGGGCCACGCCGCTGACAGAACAGCAGAACTATGCTGCCTTATTCATCATAAGGCACCATATTCATCCAGATCTCAAGTCTGAGTATTTACAGGAGGAATCTCCTAGTACTCTGTTTCTGGCCCTCAAAACGAGGTATGAACAGCAGAAGGCAGTAGTCCTGCCCGAAGCACTCCATGATTGGACTCATCTCCGTCTTCAGGATTTCAAGTCCATCGGTGAGTACAATCATGCTGTTCATAAGATATGTTCCAAAATGCGCTTTTGTGAGAAGGAACCTACTGAGGGGGAGAAGATAGAGAAAACTTTGTCTACTATGCTCCCTTCAGATAGGATCCTCCAACAACAATACCGTGCTCGTAACTACACTGTCTATTCCGAGCTTATTCACATGTTACTTCAGGCTGAAAAGCATGATGAGCTACTTGCTAAGAATGGCTCTCAGCGCCCAGTTGGGGCACAACCTTTACCTGAAGTCCATCTGAATGTTGCAAATAGACAAAAGTTTAATGGTACCCCTCGGGGTAAACAATCCAATTTCGAGCATAAGCGAAAGCGCAATGGGAACAGGAGATCTAGATACCCAGGCAAGGGAAAAGGCACTTCAAAGCCCAGGCTTGATAAATCTAAGCTTTGCAACAAGTGTGGATGCTCCACGCATTATACTGAAAAGTGCACAATGCCCAAGCATCTGGTTATGCTATACCAGCAATCTCAGGGACGCAAAGCACCTCAAGGGAAAAGGTTTGAAGCCAACTTCAACCTTCATCCGGATAGCGCAAAAGGAGCTAGTGGTTCGCACGATGTTCCTCCTGGACCGAGCAACGCCGTGGTTCCTTATCTGCCTGAGGCTACTGCTGAAATGGAGAACACGTTGATTGAGTACACCGCAAACAACGTGTTTGGCGACTTCGACTAGTCCCTCAATCTCCTAGTGATCTACTTAATTATGTCCATTTGTGATGATTGTAATAAGAACATAAGTTTGTTGTTGTCTTTATATTGTATTGTATCAACACATTTGATATAATAAAGATTGTATTCTATATATTACTATGAGGTTTTCTTATTGAAAATTCTTTGTTTTATATAGTTTTCTACGGGGACAATCCGACGGAAGAGGAATTATGCCTTGTGGACAGTGGTGCCACAAACTCCATACTGAGGGAGATGAAATATTTCCAAACTCTGAAAAAGACGAATGGAGATATTCTAACTATCGCTGGACGCGATACTGTGATTGTTGGTACTGGACGTGCCATATTCACCCTCCCAAGTGGTACATATGTGACAATTGAGGATGCTTTACTATATCCCGATTCTGCACGTACCCTGATCAGTTATCGAGATATCCATAAAAATGGTTTTCACATTGAAACCCATGAAGACAACAAAGAGGAGTATCTACTCTTTACTAAAGATGACGGATATGGCAAAAAGGTACATGAGAAAATTCCTTCTCTATCGTCTGGTTTGTACTATACGTACATCAAACCCGTGGAACATGTTGCATACAAAGTAATTTTTCAGAATGTTAACGCATTCCAAACCTGGCATGATCGCCTAGGCCATCCTGGAATAGGGATGATGAGAAAAATTACTAGCAATTCCATTGGTCATAATTTGCTTGAGTCGAAATTTCCTCAATCTTCTGATTTTGTGTGCACATCTTGTGCCACGGGAAAGCTAATTTTGAGGCCCTCACACCTCAAAATACAAGCTGAACCACTTCAGTTCCTTGAACGTATTCAAGGAGACATTTGTGGTCCCATTCAGCCATTATCTGGACCTTTCCGGTATTTCATGGTTCTGATTGACGCATCTACACGATGGTCACATGTGTGTCTTCTATCCACACGAAACCATGCATTTGCCAAGATAATGAGGCAAATCATTAAGTTGCAAGCCCATTATCCTGAAAGTCGGATTAAATCAATTCGAATGGACAATGCTGCAGAATTCTCCTCACGTGCTTTCAATGATTATTGCATGGCTTTAGGGATTGAAGTTCAGCACTCTGTTCCATATGTCCATACACAAAATGGTTTGGCTGAAGCGTTGATTAAGAGGATCAAACTCATTGCAAGACCTTTGTTGACGAATTGCAACTTGCCAACCTCTTGTTGGGGTCACGCTGTTTTACACGCTGCTGACTTGATACAATTGAGGCCAACTGCATATCACAGTTCTTCCCCTCTGGAATTGGTACGTGGAAATCCTCCAAGCATTTCCCATTTGCGTAAGTTCGGATGTGCTGCATACATCCCGATCTCACCACCACAGCGGACATCTATGGGCCCACACAGGAAGTTGGGGATCTATGTGGGGTACAAATCGCCGTCGATTATTAAGTACCTGGAACCCCTGACTGGGGATCTGTTCACAGCCCGTCACGCTGATTGCATATTTAATGAGGAACATTTTCCGGCATTAGGGGGAGATTTCAAGTACCAGAAAGAATGCCCGGAAATTGATTGGAATGCTCATTCCATTTCATCCTCTGATCCACGTACCCCAGAGACCGAACTTCAAGTTCAGAAGATCATTAATTTGCAACATCTTGCAAATAATCTACCAGATTCATTTACTGATTTGAAAGGTGTTACAAAATCCTTAAACCTGGCCAGAAATGCGCCAGAAAGAGTGGAGGTACCAATAAAAACCACTCAACTCCCTATTCCTAAAAAGAGGGGGAGTAGTACGGCCTCTGACCCGGAGCATGCTTCTAGCAAGCAGCAAAGGAAATCGAGGAGAAAAACCTCGGAGTCAGTAAATGCAGGTCAACTCAACGTTGACAAACACCTGATGGGTAGTATACACCCAGTGGAAGGGCAACCTCCACAACCCAGTTCCAGTATGCACAAACTGACTGGGACATCGGAACACCCAGACTCGATCGTATTGGGAAATCACGAAGAGTCACTAGGGGTGCAGGAAATTTCCATCAACTATGTTGATTCTGGAGAATCATTTGACCGTAAGACTACGACTGTCGACATATATTTTGCTGAAAAGATTGCAGATACCCTTCTCACTGATCATGATCCAAGGTCTATCGTTGAGTGCCAAAAGCGCTCCGACTGGCCTAAATGGAAGGATGCAATCCAAGCAGAAATTGCCTCGCTTAACAAAAGAAAGGTATTCACTGAAGCAATACCTACACCTCCCAGTGTTTTCCCTGTGGGATTCAAATGGGTTTTTCTCCGGAAACGGAATGAGAACAATGAGGTGGTGAGATATAAAGCAAGGCTCGTAGCACAAGGTTTCACGTAAAAACCCGGCATTGATTTCACTGAAACATATTCTCCCGTAATGAGTGCAACCACTTTCCGATATCTTATATCCTTGGCAGTGCAAAATCATCTATCTATGCAGTTGATGGACGTCGTGACCGCATATCTTTATGGGTCACTAGATTCGGACATATATATGAAGGTTCCTGATGGAATCTATGTCCCGAATAAAAATGCAAAACGCAACATGTATTGTGTAAAGCTGAATAAGTCATTATATGGCTTAAGGCAGTCGGGACGGATGTGGTACAACCGACTCAGTGAGTTCCTTCTTCAGAAAGGTTACTCCAATAGTGTTGATTGCCCATGTGTTTTCATCAAGAAGTCATCTACAGGATTTTGCATCATTTCTGTGTATGTTGACGATCTCAACATCATCGGCAGCACACCAGACATTGATGAAGCACGCAATCACCTAAAGATGGAATTTGAGATGAAGGATTTGGGTAAAACCAAATTTTGCTTAGGTATTCAACTTGAGCATCTTTCCTCAGGAATCATGGTACACCAATCTACCTATATCCAGAAAATATTGGAGAAATTCAATATGGACAAATCCTATCCATCTAAAACTCCCATGGTGGTTCGATCTCTAGACATAGAGAAAGATCCGTTCAGACCAAGGGATGATGGAGAAGAGGTGTTGGGACCTGAAGTTCCATACCTTAGTGATGTTGGGGCGCTTATGTATCTTGCAAATTGCACAAGACCTGATATTGCATTTGCATTGAATCTACTTGCTAGACATAGCGCAACTCCCACCAAACGTCATTGGTCTGGAGTGAAGAATATCTTTCGATATCTCCAAGGCACAAAGGATCTTGGCCTATTTTTCCAGTTCCAGAAAAATCAGGACTCTGATATGATTGGATATGCAGATGCCGGTTATTTGTCTGATCCCCATAATGCCAGATCTCAGACCGGCTTCGTGTTCCTACATGGTGGCACTGCTATATCATGGAAGTCTTTGAAACAGACTCTGGTGGCAACATCTACCAATCATTCTGAAATAATTTCATTATTTGAAGAAACATGTGAATGTGTATGGCTTCGCAGAATGATAAACCACATACAACAGTCATGTGGAATGGGTTCGATAAAATCGCCTACCATTATCTATGAAGATAATGCGGCATGTGTTGCGCAGATGCAAACAGGATACATCAAGAGTAATATCACCAAGCATATTTCTCCTAAATGGTTTTCCCCCCATAATCTTCAGAAAAGCGGGGAAATAAGCATTCTGCAAGTCAAATCATGCGACAACCTTGCTGGTTTATTTACCAAGTCTCTACCAAATTCTACATTCCAGAAATGTGTTCATGGAATTGGTATGCGAAGACTTAGGGACTTGCAGGTGTCAGGGGGAGTCTCTTCTTGAGATATCCTTATTTTAATGACATCACATTATGCTATCTTTCTTTGTGAGTATATGTTTCAGGATCTCATCAAAGATTTTATGAAGAACTTTTGAAGGAGAATCTTTTGAGATGATAGAGCTTCCCGGACAATCGTGAAAATGATTCTACATGGTCAAGCGTAGATTAGGGGGAGTGTTAAGATTAAACTATAATCTGTAATTAAGGGAAATCTCACCTTGCCCATCGAACGAGTTGCACCCGTACGGACGCCTGTGTCCGTTGCAACCGTCGCCTCTCTCCCGTCCTCCTGGAACCGATGCATCTCTTCGGGATCGTCGCGTCTCTCCAGGGGATATATATACTCTCTGTAACCATTGACAAAGGATCAATCACTTTCGATTCAAAACAGTGGCCAACACTTCATCTAGACATAAATAAGGAATGGTAGTGGTCCTGAAAAGTGAAAAGACAAACTGTCACATTTCTTTTGGCAATCTATGAAATGTGATGAAACAGATGTACTAACCAAATACATCTGAAGTCGATGTGAGTACCGGGAAACTGTTAATGTATAGAAAGAAACGTTAACCACCAGAGCGCAAATGAAATTGAAAATAATAATAATAATACTAATAATAATAATAATAATAATAATAATAATAATAATAATAATAATAATAATAATAATAATATAAAATTGGCCTGCATTGCTTCACTATCATGCTGTCAGAGACATCTGAAATGTAAATCATGTGTCAAACAAATTTCATTAGGGGTATCCTGAGAAAGGCATGATTCATAAACTATTTCCATCCATAATTTAATCAGCCGGCTTCATAGTGCTTACCAAGGCCACAACTTGTGGAGATGAGATGCACGTGTACCACTGCAAACAACAAAAGCCTTGATTAACGAAGACATGGGAGAAGGGACTACAGATGTAGCATAACCAAGCAGGACCGGCCGTAACTGAAGTCAATCTAGACTAACGCAGATTAAGGTGAACTACACGCTGCTGTCTTAAGAGTAAAATAGAGACAGCCGCCTGAAGGTAGTTTATTCTATTACCGGGAGTACAATGAATCAGATTGACCGCCAAGAAAATTCCCTCGTACTCCATCACTCGGCAAAACAAACCTGTACACCATGCCACGATTTTGGATAAAAGGTGCAGACACCAACGGCCAACCTGATGTTGGAGACGGTTAGAGCGATGCCGCTCCATAATTTAAAGAGGCACTTTATCTGGAGCAGGGGAAGTCATCCGAGAGCCGGCGGCGTCGTCGCTTCTGGGTAACAGGGCGGTCGTGGAGGACGCTCTTGAGGAGGCCGTTGAGGTGGGCGAGGTTGGACGTGTCGGTACTGCAGGGTAGCCGCGCGGGCCTGTGTGCTGCAGCTCCCGGTGTTGGATCTGACAGGCGCACCTGGATCCGTGGAGGGCGATGTGTAGGGCGCCGCCGCGCCGGATGGCAAGCAGCGACAGAGAATCTCAATTCTTATGGGTCAGAGGCGGCGGCGGCCCTGCACCGGATCTGGTTGCGGCGGCGGAGGTGGGTTGCATGCGGGGGTGGTTTCCTAGGTGAGCGCCGGAGGGCAGGCTTGCAGGGCACCGTCTGGTGGTGCGTTGCAGCGTGGGTGGGGGTTGAAAGCGTCGCCTGGTCTGCCAGAATAAGGAGAGATGACTGATGGGCTTCTCTTTACCAGGTTTTACACTGATGGGCTTAAGTGGAAGACGGAGGAAGCCTTGTTTGATTAATGCCTTGTTTGATTAATTACCATAAAAAAAGTTCCCTCTCGTTAGGGTTTTGCTTCTCTCGGCGGCGCCCTTGTCGCTGTTGATTCATCGCTTCTTCCCTCCCTCCGTTCTGTACCAGGGATCCAACTCGGACTGTCTCTCCGGACGTGTTTGAGGTTTACCCTGCCTACGACGGATCGGGTTCGGCCCTCCCCACTTTATATTACCCGGTTCTCTGTTGTAGATCGGGTTAGGGTTTGACTGATGGCTGCGGACACTGGAGGCGGATCGGCTTCGGCCGGCGGGTCTTCTTCTGCAGCAGAGATCGAGAACTTGATGGCGGAGCTTGGACTCCATGAGGACGATATGGATGATGTGGTGGTGGATGAAGCTGCGGTACCCAAGGACGCAGCAAGATGGCTTGCAGTGGCGCGGGTTCACATTGATAAAGCCCATAGCCAGGGCTGGTTCTTTAGGAACATGAGAGCAGCCTGGAATTTGGCGCAGCCTGTTAATTTCAAGCCTCTTGAAGCTAATCTGTACACCTTGCAGTTCCATTGTCTTGGGGATTGGGAAAGAGTTATGCAGGAGGGTCCATGGAATTTCAGAGGGAATGCAGTCATCATCACGCCGTATGATGGTGTTACTCAGCCTTCCATGGTCAAGTTAGATACGTTGGATATTTGGATTCAGATTCATGATGTCCCGAGTCTGTTTGCTCATCTGGTGCCTGCTTTGGCTTCGAAAGTGGGTGAGGTCCTGTTTACTGAACCGGCTTCATATGACTTCACGGGCAACTTTTACCGTGTTTGGGTCAAGATTAATGTTAACAAGCCATTGAAGAACGCAGTGTCTCTTGTCAGGGAGGGGAAGAGACAAATCTACAGGGTGAAATACGAGAGATTGCCGGATTGGTGCACAGTTTGTGGACACTTGGGACACGTGTTTAAAGAACATGGAGATGGGATCCATCCACCATCAGCGCTAGTTTTTAAGGACTTGAGAGCATCATGGATTATGCGTCCTCCTAGTCAGAACTCTGGAGGTAGCCGAGGGCGCCGGGGAGGCAGAAGTGGAGGCTGAGGTAGAGGCAATCGAGATGGTGGCAGAGGCATATATAGGGACGTCAGTTTTGATAAGGAGAAGGACACGGGTCCCTCCGCTATGCATACGGATGATCCGAGCAGGAAAAGGGCTGAAAGGACAGAACTTGGTCTTGACAGTAGCAAGGGAACTGAAAATCAGACAACTATACCCAAGGGCAACGAACTGGCGCTAGTCCCGTTCGGAGGTGATGTGGTCAGCCCTCCACCAGTAAGAGACTTGAAGCACACAAAGACGGGAGGAAGCAAGAGTGAAGGTCAGGGTAATGGTGAAAATTTTGGCGGGCTCCTTCGAGGGGTGCCGCCCAGCCCAATGAGTGTATTATGCTGGAACTGTCGTGGGGCGGGCAACGCCGCGACGGTCAATGAACTTCGCACTCTCGCGAAGAATTTTGCCCCTTCCCTCCTGTGCATTGTTGAGACACAAATAGATGGAGCGAGGGTCGAATCTTTAGCTGGTACTTTAGGTTTTGATAAAGCTTGTGCAGTTGATAGTCAAGGTAGAAGTGGTGGAATAGGGCTTTTTTGGAATGATGAAATAAATGTTGAAATCTTGGGTTACTCTTGTTATCATTTGGATGTTTCTGTGGAGGAGCAGGGGCAAGACATCTGGCGCCTGACATGTGTTTATGGAGAGGCCCAAACCCATCTAAGACACCAAACTTGGATGGTTTTGAAGAATATTAGCACTTTGAGCTCCCTCCCTTGGTTGTGTATTGGCGATTTCAATGAAGTTTTACGTCCGAATGAACATGTGGGGATAGGTCAGCGGAGCAACGCACAAATTCAGGCCTTTAGAGAGGCGATAGATGTTTGCATGTTGATGCACATCGGCTACAAGGGCAGGTCTTGGACCTTTGAGAAGAAAGTGACAGGTGGCTCTTATACCAGATGCAGGCTTGACAGGGCACTATCTAACCCACAATGGATGACACGCTTTCCTCTAGCGTCGCTTGAACACCATGATGCGGCCACATCGGACCACAGCCCGATTTTTCTTGATATGGGGCGAGCTCAAGAGGGTGCAAAAAAACGGTCCTTCCGGTATGAGTCCATGTGGGAGAGGCATGAAGGCTTTGGAGATGTTGTGAACGATGAATGGTTTGCTGTTGGGCTGTGGAAGTGTGCAGGAGCTGCGGGATAAACTTGCAGGAGTCTCTAGAGGTCTGACTAACTGGAGTAAACAGGCTTTCGGAAGTGTTCGCCGAGAGATTAAAGGTCTCAAGAAGAGGATAGAAGAGTTGAGAGGCGATCCGCTGCGCATAGGCCCATCGCATGTTGAGTTGAAGATTAACGAGAGGCTGGTCGAGCTCTATCATCGTGAGGAACTTATGTGGAGGCAGCGTGCACGCACGGAATGGCTGTCATCTGGAGATAAAAACACGAAAAAATTTCACCTACGGGCTAGTATGCGCAGAAAGAAAAATATGATCAAAGCTCTTGAAAACTCCATAGGCGTGATGGTGGATAATCAGGAAGAGCTAAGGGCTATGACAAATGCCTTCTACCAAGACCTATATACATCGGAGGGTGTACAGGGTCTAGACGAGGTTCTTGCTCATGTTCCGTGTAAAGTTACAGCCGCCATGAACGAAGTGTTATGTGCTCCCTACACCAAGGAGGAGGTCAAGAACGCTTTGTTTCAAATGTTTCCCACTAAAGCGCCAGGGTCGGATGGGTTCCCGGCCCAGTTTTATCAGCGGCACTGGGAGGTGTGCGGGGATGATGTGACCAACATTGTGTTCAGGATTGTAAGGGGGGAGGAGAGTCCAGAATGTATAAACGACACTGTCCTTGTCCTCATACCAAAGGTTACTAACCCTACTTTGCTTTCACAGTTCAGGCCTATCAGTTTATGCAATGCCCTCTACAAGATAGCTTCGAAGGTGATAGCAAACAGATTAAAACAAATACTTCCAGATATTATTTCTAGGGAGCAATCTGCTTTTGTCCCCGGAAGGTTGATAACGGATAATATTATCTGTGCCTATGAATGTCTACACTTCATGAAGCGAAACAAGTCAAAGAACAATAGTTCCTGTGCTCTTAAGTTGGGTATGATGAAAGCCTACGACAGGTTGGAGTGGGACTATATTAGGGCCATCATGAGCAAGTTGGGTTTCGCCCAGGCATGGATTGATACAGTTATGGCTATGGTCTCATCTGTTTCTTTTTCAGTGCTCTTTAATGGTGAGAAGCTTGAAAATTTTAATCCATCCAGAGGGATCCGGCAGGGAGATCCTATCTCCCCTTACCTTTTCTTGATTCCAGCAGAGGGCCTTTCGTGCCTCCTGAAATCCAGTTCTCGGTCATCATTGTTGGAAGGTATTAAGGTGGCTTCCTTGGCTCTGCCGGTGAATCACCTCTTATTCACTGATGACAGCCTGTTGCTTTTCAAGGCTAGTGTGGAGGGTGCAGAAGAGGTTTCAAACCTACCGGACGAGTACTGTAGGGCATCGGGGCAGAAAATTAACAATGCAAAATCGTCTATCTTTTTCAGCAAAGGGTGCCCACAGGCAGTGAGAGAAGGGGTGAAAACCAAATTAGAAGTGCAGAATGAATCGCTCAGTGATCGATATCTCGGGATGCCGACCGAGGTTGGTCATTCTAAAAATGGGACTTTCAAGTACCTAAGGGATAGAGTATGGGAGAAGGTGCAAGGCTGGATGGGCAAACTTCTGTCTGCTGCCGGAAAGGAGATCCTAATAAAGTCAGTAGCTCAGGCTATCCCTGTTTTTTCGATGTCATGCTTCAGGGTCCCTAGAGGTTTATGTGAAAGTGTTTCAACCATCATACGACAGTTCTAGTGGGGAAGCAAGAGAGGGAGAAGGAAACCCGCTTGGGTTGCATGGGATGTCATGACCAGACCAAAGCATATGGGAGGCCTTGGATTCAGGGATCTAGAGCTTTTTAATCTTGCCCTCTTGGCAAGACAATCATGGAGGCTTTTGACGGAACCAGACTCTCTAAGTGGCTGCATTCTGAAAGCAGCTTATTTCCCAAACTGTTCACTTCTAGATGCTGGATTGGGAAACCACCCATCACAAATATGGAGAGCCGTTTTGGATGGGAGGGACATTATGGCGCAAGGAATTGTAAGGAGGATAGGAGATGGTGAAACAACTAGCATCTGGGACCATAACTGGATCCCGCGAGCGATCTACAAGAGACCAATCACTTCGTTAGTACAGAACCCTCCACAAAGGGTTTCTGAGTTGATTGAGCAGTCCTGGGCGACATGGAAGGAGGAAGTTGTCCGATCGGTATTTACACCTTTTGACACTGAAGCAATCCTCAAAATACCACTTTGCACACAAAGGATCGAAGACTTTTGGGCCTGGTATGAGGAGCAGCGAGGTTTCTTCTTAGTAGGATCGACATATCGGATGTTAGTCCGGACAAAGTAGAATAGAGAGGGCTGGCTGGAAGGACGTGAGAGTTCGTCGCATGTGGAGGCAGGAAGCGAGGGTTGGAAATCATTATGGTGAGTTCAAGTCCCTTCAAAAATCCGCGTATTCGTGTGGCGTCTAGCGAGACATTCCATACCCTCCGGTGATGTACTCCAGCGCCGGAATATGGCCACTACTTCCTCATGCAATCTTTGTGGAGCTCATGATACATGGAGACACGCTTTACTAAATTGTCCGGTGTCTCAAAGCACCTAGGCATTATCGTCAGAGGACATCCTATATCAAATGAGCATCCACCATGAAGAGAACGCAAAGGAATGGATCTTTGCGATGAACAAAGCCTTATCATCAGTGGAATTTGTGACGTTGGTTGTGACGCTATGGGCCATCTGGAGCTCACGGAGAAAGGCCATGCACGAGGATATCTTCAAAGGCCCCCATGCTATTCATGGGCATATAACTGCTTATTTGGCGGAAATACAGACTCTATCAACTAAAGCTGAAGATGGGAGAAGGGTGCAGCAGCAACAGCGACGTATGGGGTGGACTGCACCTCCAAATGATTTTGCTAAACTGAATGTTGACGCTGCTGTCATCAAGGGTAGAGGAGGAGAGATCGGAGCGGTGTGCCGGAGTAAACAGGGTGTTTTTCTTGGAGCCTCGGCGATAGTGTTCAATAACATCGATGATCCGGCGACACTAGAGGCTCTGGCTATTCGAGAGGGACTGGCTCTGGCAGAAGATTTGAATCTAAATCAACTACAGCTCGCTTCGGACTGTGAAGGAGTGGTACGAGATGTGAGGTGTGGAACTGCTGCTGATTTTGGAGCGATCATCAATGAAATACAATTAAATTCAATGTCTTTCAATTCCTGTAATATAGTCTATGAAAGTAGGAGCTCAAATATTGAGGCTCACAATCTAGCGAAGCACGCATTAAGGTTAGGGCTTGGCCGCCATGTTTGGTTGGGTCAACCCGATGGTATTCATTTCATCCCTGTAAACATTATGGTGGTTTGAATAAAGCTTCGCGAGATTGTCTCAAAAAAAAGATTAATTACCATAGTTAAATATCTCAGAGAAAAAATTACCAGAGTTAAATCACACCATTGGTTGAAAAATGTGTAGGAGATATGCCCTAGAGGCAATAATAAATGATATTATTTATCTCCGAGTTCATAATTATGTTTATGTTCCATGCTATAACTGCTATGGTTCTCGAGTCTGCAATAACCACGAGGCTCGGAGGAAGACTCATATGCACGTGTGGAATAATAAACGGTAAAATGTATTCCTAGTCTGGCCTCTAAGACTAGCTCAAGTGTTGCATGATGGTTATGTTTTCCTGATCATGGGCATGTCTATGTCAGCAACCTTGAGGGCATAATGTTAAGAGAACATTTGTGTTGAATCGACCCGGCATGATGTTATGCTATGAGATTCATTCGTCACAAGTTTATTGGTACATAACACAGAGATGGTTAACGTTTGCATGATTCCTTAGACCATGAGAGTATCGAGTTTCTTCATGCTTGCTTCATGAACTTTGGGGTTTGTTAAACGTCATCCGTAATTGGGTGGCTATTACGGCGGCTTACGGGTTCATGGAAAAGTGTGTCAAGTAACTTGATAGCTCAAGATTGGGATTTGCTCCTCCGACGATGGAGAGATATCTCTGGGCCCTCTCGGTGTTACGGTATCCATCATCGTCTGGCCAGACACTTTGTGATTTGATCACGGGGATGCCGGAACACGATAACGAGAAAAGAGAACAATACCGGTAACGAGGTAACTAGCATAGTGGACAAGTTGTTGATCCACGGGAATGCCAACATGTCTCACCTCGGGTATTTGTAACATATCGCGAAGCAACAGGAATAGCACACGGCAACTGGAGGTTCACTCGAATATTTATTCGTGTGGGTATAGGGGTCAATATGGGTGTCCACGGCTCCGATGTTGATCATTGATCGGAAGGGGTTCCGGGTCATGTCTATACTTCACCGAACCTATAGGGTCACACACTTAAGGGTCATCTATCTGCTGAATACTAGACAGGGAGTCTGAGAGAAAATCACCGAAAAAGTTTCGGACACCGAAAAGTTTCGGACAGCGGAATCGTACCGCAGAGAGAGGTCATCGGATAAGTTTCGATGATACCGAAAAGTTGTTTCGGGATACACCATTAAGTCAAATTGGTTTCGGCACATGCCTGATAATTCTTGGAGGATGCCAGAATCATTCTGGAAGCTTTTTGGAATTTTCTGAGATAAAAACCGGAAATGTTCTGGAGCTGCCGGAGCCACTTCAGATGCGTTTCGCAGATGAAAATCACTAAAACCGGAATTGTTTCGGAACGCGTTGAAAATCATTTTAGTGGGTACTGGAAATGTTCTTAGCCCACATAAATATTTTCAGTTCGATCAGACGCTGAAAAATGTCGTCGTGAATAGTGAAAATCAGCTTTATGGTTACTTTATGGAAAGCCACCTTTTGGGGCTTTGCTCCAAAAGATCTTGGGGATGACATGGATGGATAGGAGCCATTTTTTGGGCCCCTCATGGGGGTGTGGCCGGCCACATGGGGTATCCCCCCTTGGGGACCCTCTTGTTCCTTGGTTTCACTCCTAGGTCCTTGTGGAAGGACTTCATTCATGTGCATTTTGGGTTTTTTGTGAAACTACCCTACCCCCTTGGGATTTCCTATAAATAGAGGTGGAGGGGCAGCCCTCCACACTCATCCCTTGCTCTCATACACATGCCATGCATTATCTGGCTTCTTCTCTCCCTCCCACGAAAAGAGTTTCGTAGAGCCGTAAGGCTGTCTGGGTTCCGGCAGGAACTAGTTCTGGACGGCGAAGCCCTGCCGGATAGATGACACCGTATGTGTGCAACTCTGTAGAGAGATCGTAGTTTCGGTCTTAGTTCGTGAGTGCCTCCCGAAGGGCTGTCCGTGTGACCGTCCGAGTTTCGAAGGTCCTCCCGAAGGGCTGTCCGAGTGACCGTTCGAGTTTCGAAGGTCCTCCCGAAGGGCTGTCCGCGACACCGTCCGGGGGGCTGTTCGACCGCCTCCTGGAGGGCTGTCTGAGGAGCAGATGAGGGTATACATCCTCGCGGTTGGGTGGTTGTAAATCCTAGCTGCGGGGATCTGCACCGCCGATCGTCATCGACTCTACTTCCCGCTGCGCTACGAGTCGGTAACGAAAAAGATCAAACCATGTATGCAGTCTCCATAGTGGTCCTGGGCTGGTGCGTAGGTCGGAAAATTTTTGTTTTCTGCTGCGTTCCCCTACAAAATGCTGAGGTGGCAAGGCTGCTGAGGTGGATAGGCTGCTGAGGTGGATAGGCTGCATGTCAAGAGAAATAGGATAGTGGGGATGAACTATTTAGGTATTATAGATTAGATTCTCTCCACCACTCTAAGTTCTGTGGTGTGGAGAGAATAGGAGACCACACGCGCGTGCTCACTTGCCTTGCCTGGCCTGCCTAGGCTCGAGCCGCATGAATGGTCCGCCGAAATCTAGTACGTTTAGTATACGACTTAGAATCCAAGTCGTTTGAGATCGTGATCGCGATACGGTACCACCTCTGGTCCTATTATATTATATATACTATCACTGTCCACAGCCAAAGACATATTGAAAACACGTAGCTACTTGCGCCGTCACCGTAGTCTATGCTATCCCGAATGTCTCCGAAACCGTTCGTCCTTGAGACCCTGCACCGAGAGAGGAAGAATTAGGTTTTTGGGAAGCACGACTACTCAATTTCGTCATCACGGGTCGCTTTTCGTCCAAGTCGGGTGGTGCTACAATCATCATCAGCAACGTCGCTCCTGTAGCAGCTAACAACAGTACGTTCATTGTGTTCTGTTAATGTCTCTATTTGTATTTGTTGTTACATGTGTGATGCTATTGAATACTAAATTTGGTGCAACAGATGCGGGCAATGAACTGTACATCATGTAAAGTTTCCACGACTACAAGATGGTGAATAACCATTCTGTTAAACAAGCTCATGAGATAGAGTGCATTGTGAAGGAACTGAGACTCTTTAAGTGTGTTCTACCCGATAAATTCATGGCTGGATGCATGATTGCAAAGTTGCCTCCTTCATGGAGGAATTTAGCTAGAACTATGAAACATAAGAGATAGGAGATATTAGTTGAAAATCTGATTGCATCTCTTGGTGTTGAAGAGAAAGCTCGGTCTAAATACACTACTAAGAAATAGGTGAGGTTCAACCTACCGCCAATATGGTGCAGAGGTACCCACAAAACAAGAACAAAGCGAAGAACAAGCATGTCTTCAACAAGCCTGTCAATACTACTATCTTCAAGAAGAAGAAATTTAACACGGGTGAGCTAGAGTGCTACGTCTGTGGGAAGCCCAGACACTTTTCCAAGGAATGTCCAGAAAGTGCATTGCAGAGGGAAACTGAGCTCCAGGACTGTCAACATGGTGACCACTAGCAATACTGATGACCCACAAGTATAGGGGATCTATCGTAGTCCTTTCGATAAGTAAGAGTGTCGAACCCAACAAGGAGTAGAAGGAAATGACAAGCGGTTTTCAGCAAGGTATTCTCTGCAAGCATTGAAATTATAGGTAACAGATAGTTTTATGATAAGGTAATTTGTAACGAGTAACAAGTAACAAGTGTAAATAAAGTGCAGCAAGATGGCCCAATCCTTTTTGTAGCAAAGGACAAGCCTGGCCAAACTCTTATATAGAGAAAAGTGCTCCCGAGGACACATGGGAATTATCGTCAAGCTAGTTTTCATCACGCTCATAGAGAATTTGCGTTTGCTCAATCTCGAGACAGCATGGTGGAATTTGACAAAGTTCTGGCAATCCGTGATCCTGATTGATCATGGAAGTGCTATCAGTTCTTTGGGTTCTGCCGTAGTCAAAAGAAAGATGAAATTCGCAGATGAAAGGGCATTGCAGATATTATCTGCATGGGGGTCATGCGTATGACGAAGTTTAGTATGGGGCTCGAGATTTAATTATCTCGTGTTTCATACACCCCGAGATGTTAATGTAGCAACTTGAATAATCATACTTGATGATAAAACGTTGGTAGCTGCGGTTTAAGTCAAAACCTTAGAAGCCACGTAAAATAAAATTTTGCATAAACCTATTAGAGGCGTCTAACTTGGTTTTGCAGGATGTGCATGTGATGTGGTATAGCAGTGCTCATACTAATTCGATTATGTATGAGATGACTATATGATGTAATTTGATTAACATGACCTGCGTGTCATGATTCGGCATGATGGCTGGAGCCATATGATTGCACTTTAATGACCTGCGTGTCAACCTTGTTGTAATGCATTATTTTGTTAGCTATAGAGATAGCAATATTATCTGGTGCATCAACAAGGTGGTGGCAATCTTCGCGAAGGTGAACACCGACGCGAATGCCGAAGACGAAGAAATGAAATACTTCTCCGTCAGAAAGGGCTATACCATATCATGCTATTATGAATTGCCTGAGATGTTTATCCCTTATGATGCACCCTTCTTGATTGCGCGGTAGTCGCTTTTATTAGGGTGATCTCTCACTTAAAATATCAAGTAGTTAGTGTTCTCCCAAGTGTAGCACCGTCACGGCACCTATCTTTTCGGGGTGCGCCATGGATGCATGGGTACGAACGATTAGAGAAGTGTGAGGCGGGTGAGGTCAGACCTTGCAGCAAGATCACTTGGTTGTCTTGACGTTCATGGCAGGATCGTCCTGAGCTCGGAACACACGCATCGAAAGATGAGCAAGAGTCACATAGAGATGTGATCGGCAAGTTGGCCTACCGATTAAAATTCCCGTTATGAGATGATGATTCTATGGCGATGAATTGAAGTCTGGATCTTGTATCACTCAAAATTAATTGTGAGAGATATTGATTTGAGTGGGAGCGCACTGTTGAATTAACATGTTTAATTCTCAGTGCAATTAATTATGAACACTGTCTAAGTGTTTCTTGCAAAATAGTTGTAGAATAATGGTTCGCGTTTCCACCTTCCCTATTAAAATTGAATAACTGTTAAATATCTGGTTAAAACTTTACGATTGGTAACATAATATGAGGATTGTCCTCAAAAGTGCCGAGAAGGACTTTGTCCTATCGCATGCTTTCCGTATCCTCCCGCTAAAGCTATGGATCATGTGACTCTCGTCCTTTGATCCAAAAGCTATAATTCCGTTTCAGTCAAGTGCAATATGTTTGCTTCCATGAAACCCAAACTTCGAAAGTTGGGATAGTTATATGATATTCATGGAACTGGAAATTATTTTCAGATACAAACAAAGTAATGTTTGTTTGCAAGTATTAGTAAAAGTGTTTACTATGCATTTGACTGTTGGGAAAGGGATCCAGAAGAACGCCTGTCATATAATGAAAGGTGAATAAAACAACAACTTAAAGATAAAGGAAGTGTCCAAAGGGTGTTAGTATGACTTACACGCCTAGGAAGTCCGGGGCTAATGCCACTCTTAAGTTGGGTGCTTCTTCTGAGAGTAGGAGAAATACTAAAAGTTAAACTGCTAGAAGTATAAAGGCAAAAGGAAAGAAGACTGGAATATCCAGCTCATGTATGAATGTCATACAAGTTTTTGATGTATAGAAGGCTGGTCAAAGATATAGTTCTTGCGAATTATGGTTAAACATGTTAATCACTAATTCTTGGGTATTGTGAGTTCATCACAAAAATGCCCGCTCGATTGCATCCTGTTGCAACTCGATGTAAGAACTACTATGGCATGAAAGACTAGCTAGAAATGAGGTTAAGGTATACACATGGAACATAGTAAATGTTACTATACCTTCCATCGGTGTATTGCCGTCTGTATTTATTTTCATAATTCATTTAGAGTTTTACAAACTCTATCCCATTGCATAAGGCATCTTGCAAGAAGGTTGTTCATAAGAGAACTTTTTATGTTCGATGTTATGAATAACACAAGGGCCATACTTTCATTATGAATGAGATGTATGTTATGAATATTGATAATAATACAATACCTCTGGGTTTACTTTTCATAATTCATTTTAGAGTTTCATACACTCTTGCCCATTGCACAATGTTTGTTGCAAAAGAGTTGTTCATCAAAACAACAATTGTTGTTAAGTATTATGAATAACATAAGGGCCATACTTCCATCATCGATGGGACGTATGTTATGAATATTGAGGGTAATATGATACATCCATAACACTGACGCTAAATGTCGCAAGACTAAAAGAATACCACACAAGTGTGGCACTACATTTGGTCACATTGGAGAAACCCGCATGGAAAATTCCATTATGATGGATTTTGAAGTCTTTTTGATTTTGAATCATCTGACACTTGCAACTTTCCTCCGAAAAGTGAAGTGACTAAAATACCGTTCACAGGCCATAAGGAACGAACAACAAACTTATTAGTGATCATACATTTGATGTGTGTAGTCCGATGAGTGTTGTTAGTGGTGGATTTATTTATCTTCAGAAATGACTCAAGTAGATATATGGATATTTACTTGATGAGACGTAAGTCTGGATCTTTTGAAATCATTCGAAAGGTTCTCCAAAAATGAAGTAGAAGTTATTGTAACAAGAAAATTATGTTTCTGCAATTTGATTGCACAAAGGAATATTTGAGTTACATGTTTAGCGAATGTCTGATGAGTTGTGAAAGGGGTTTCATAACTTGCACCTCCTGGAACACCACTGCAAGTGAAAAGTCCGTCGAGATGTAATCTAACCATTTATGACATGGTAAGGTCAAAGATGACATAAATAAATTTTCCATTATCCCTTTTAAAGTGATGCTTTAGAGACTGCGGCTTTTACACTGAAAAGAGTTACATCGGGTCTGTTGAAATGAAGCCATGGTATGGTACGCCCAACCATGTTATATTTTTTCTTAACATTTGGAATATGGGGCTTGTGTAAAAGGTTACAAACCTATTCCAAATCAGACAAGTGCTACTTTGTAGGTTATACCAAAATGTTGGGTATTCCTCCCTCACTATACCGAGGCAAATAGTTTTGCCGCGAAACGGTGTGCTTTTAAAGAGAATGGTTCTTTCAAAAAGGTGAGTGGGAGAATAGTGCAACTCGACGAGATAAACAGTATCTAAGTCATCAGATCAAAGGAAAGAGACCTTGGAAGTAATTCCAGAGTTTCCTACTGCGACTGATACGGAAGTCTCTACAATAAAATGTATGAACTTCGGTCGAACTTGCAGCTGAACCACGTAGGAAAGGCTCGTGCAAACCTCTCAGGTGCGCAAACGAGATATTGTTGTTAGACAACATTATACCTACGATACACAAGGAAGCGTTGATAGGCCCTGACTCCGGAATTGGCTAAATGCCAATACAACCCAAGTTAGTTTCCATATAAGTGATTCAAGATTAAAACCTTGATACACCTTTCGGAAGACTTAGAGTCTAACGAATATTTATGGAACTTAAAATTGATATGGATAAAAATGTTTTATCCATAAAGCTCGACTTGTTGAAATAACAAGTTCAAGAGTTGACTACGATGAGGTTGTTTTCATCGTAGCGATGCTTAAAGTCGGTTCGGGTTGAACTAGCAATTAATACATATTTCAATCATGAGATATGAAACATGGATGATAAAAGGATTTCCATCTGATGGAAATGAAAGCTAGGACTTGTATATGATACAGTCCAAAGTAACTTGTCGATCCAGAGGATGCTAGTAGGTATGCAAACTTCAGAGTTCCAGCAATGGACAGAAGAGAGCAAAATGGAGTTGGAATCTTCGTGTTTTGATGAAATGGTCAAAGGGGTTTTGACTTCATCAATGGGTAACGAAGATGCTTGTAATTCAAGAAAGTAAGTGGGAGCGTAATAATATTTCTAAAAACCTTATGTGCTTGGCACATTGGTAATTGGAAATAAATTTCTTGACACGAATTAGGACTTCATTTGAAAATAGTTTTTCGATGAAGTGCTTAGGCTAAATAGCCTCAATATTAGGCATGATGATCTATGGAGATAGATTTACCTAATGGGGCTAAGCAATGAATACATATTGACAAGATGCTAAAACCTTTTAGCATTTAAAACGCCAAGGAGTGATTCTTGCCAAAGTCACATGGAAGGAGTTTTTGCAAGACTCGGTGTCCCAAAACACTGATGAGTAAAATACATGATGCAGATTCCACACACTTTTGTGGTTGGATTAATCATGTATTCCATGGTATGTAAAACAACCAGATATGTCCGATACTCCCAAGGTGTTGCGAGTATGGATACTAAAGTGATCAAAGTACTGATCGTGGGACAACAGTGAAAGATGTCATTGAGTACTAGAGTAAGTACTGATGATATGTTTTCTTGCAAGCGGAGATCATGAAGAGTTCGTTGTAAAATGTTACATCGGTAGTCTTCATCTTTTCACCGTGCGATTTTCGATTTAAGTTAAGGGTTTTGTGTAACACACAATGTGGTGGCACAGTTAGTTGGAACTTGTTCAAACTAGTTACTGTGGCGAATTCTATAACAAGGGCTAAGTATGTTGACGCTTTAGAAGCGACAACGAAGATGTTGAATCATATAGTTCATTCATGAACTTAGTATAGTTCCAAGATGGCTTTTGACAATGGGACACTACTGCAGGTAGTTGCTCCATAACTCAGTCTGAGGAATCCAGGTTCGACCTGTGATTCACATACATACAAAGCCAAGTCCACACAAAATATGAATTTTTGTGAAAACGTGAAAACACGAGGACATGCAAAGATACACACGGAACTGAAGTCGTCAGATCCGTTGGACATCAGGCTATACCACAAGCGAAGCATATTTACACCGGTGTGCCACAGGTGTAAAGTGCATTAGCATTAACTAGATTATTGACTCTAGTGCAAGTGGGAGTCTGTAGGAGATATGCCCTAGAGGCAATAATAAATGATATTATTTATCTCCGAGTTCATAATTATGTTTATGTTCCATGCTATAACTGCTATGGTTCTCGAGTCTGCAATAACCACGAGGCTCGGAGGAAGACTCATATGCACGTGTGGAATAATAAACGGTAAAATGTATTCCTAGTCTGGCCTCTAAGACTAGCTCAAGTGTTGCATGATGGTTATGTTTTCCTGATCATGGGCATGTCTATGTCAGCAACCTTGAGGGCATAATGTTAAGAGAACATTTGTGTTGAATCGACCCGGCATGATGTTATGCTATGAGATTCATTCGTCACAAGTTTATTGGTACATAACACAGAGATGGTTAACGTTTGCATGATTCCTTAGACCATGAGAGTATCGAGTTTCTTCATGCTTGCTTCATGAACTTTGGGGTTTGTTAAACGTCATCCGTAATTGGGTGGCTATTACGGCGGCTTACGGGTTCATGGAAAAGTGTGTCAAGTAACTTGATAGCTCAAGATTGGGATTTGCTCCTCCGACGATGGAGAGATATCTCTGGGCCCTCTCGGTGTTACGGTATCCATCATCGTCTGGCCAGACACTTTGTGATTTGATCACGGGGATGCCGGAACACGATAACGAGAAAAGAGAACAATACCGGTAACGAGGTAACTAGCATAGTGGACAAGTTGTTGATCCACGGGAATGCCAACATGTCTCACCTCGGGTATTTGTAACATATCGCGAAGCAACAGGAATAGCACACGGCAACTGGAGGTTCACTCGAATATTTATTCGTGTGGGTATAGGGGTCAATATGGGTGTCCACGGCTCCGATGTTGATCATTGATCGGAAGGGGTTCCGGGTCATGTCTATACTTCACCGAACCTATAGGGTCACACACTTAAGGGTCATCTATCTGCTGAATACTAGACAGGGAGTCTGAGAGAAAATCACCGAAAAAGTTTCGGACACCGAAAAGTTTCGGACAGCGGAATCGTACCGCAGAGAGAGGTCATCGGATAAGTTTCGATGATACCGAAAAGTTGTTTCGGGATACACCATTAAGTCAAATTGGTTTCGGCACATGCCTGATAATTCTTGGAGGATGCCAGAATCATTCTGGAAGCTTTTTGGAATTTTCTGAGATAAAAACCGGAAATGTTCTGGAGCTGCCGGAGCCACTTCAGATGCGTTTCGCAGATGAAAATCACTAAAACCGGAATTGTTTCGGAACGCGTTGAAAATCATTTTAGTGGGTACTGGAAATGTTCTTAGCCCACATAAATATTTTCAGTTCGATCAGACGCTGAAAAATGTCGTCGTGAATAGTGAAAATCAGCTTTATGGTTACTTTATGGAAAGCCACCTTTTGGGGCTTTGCTCCAAAAGATCTTGGGGATGACATGGATGGATAGGAGCCATTTTTTGGGCCCCTCATGGGGGTGTGGCCGGCCACATGGGGTATCCCCCCTTGGGGACCCTCTTGTTCCTTGGTTTCACTCCTAGGTCCTTGTGGAAGGACTTCATTCATGTGCATTTTGGGTTTTTTGTGAAACTACCCTACCCCCTTGGGATTTCCTATAAATAGAGGTGGAGGGGCAGCCCTCCACACTCATCCCTTGCTCTCATACACATGCCATGCATTATCTGGCTTCTTCTCTCCCTCCCACGAAAAGAGTTTCGTAGAGCCGTAAGGCTGTCTGGGTTCCGGCAGGAACTAGTTCTGGACGGCGAAGCCCTGCCGGATAGATGACACCGTATGTGTGCAACTCTGTAGAGAGATCGTAGTTTCGGTCTTAGTTCGTGAGTGCCTCCCGAAGGGCTGTCCGTGTGACCGTCCGAGTTTCGAAGGTCCTCCCGAAGGGCTGTCCGAGTGACCGTTCGAGTTTCGAAGGTCCTCCCGAAGGGCTGTCCGCGACACCGTCCGGGGGGCTGTTCGACCGCCTCCTGGAGGGCTGTCTGAGGAGCAGATGAGGGTATACATCCTCGCGGTTGGGAGGTTGTAAATCCTAGCTGCGGGGATCTGCACCGCCGATCGTCATCGACTCTACTTCCCGCTGCGCTACGAGTCGGTAACGAAAAAGATCAAACCATGTATGCAGTCTCCATAGTGGTCCTGGGCTGGTGCGTAGGTCGGAAAATTTTTGTTTTCTGCTGCGTTCCCCTACAAAATGCTGAGGTGGCAAGGCTGCTGAGGTGGATAGGCTGCTGAGGTGGATAGGCTGCATGTCAAGAGAAATAGGATAGTGGGGATGAACTATTTAGGTATTATAGATTAGATTCTCTCCACCACTCTAAGTTCTGTGGTGTGGAGAGAATAGGAGACCACACGCGCGTGCTCACTTGCCTTGCCTGGCCTGCCTAGGCTCGAGCCGCATGAATGGTCCGCCGAAATCTAGTACGTTTAGTATACGACTTAGAATCCAAGTCGTTTGAGATCGTGATCGCGATACGGTACCACCTCTGGTCCTATTATATTATATATACTATCACTGTCCACAGCCAAAGACATATTGAAAACACGTAGCTACTTGCGCCGTCACCGTAGTCTATGCTATCCCGAATGTCTCCGAAACCGTTCGTCCTTGAGACCCTGCACCGAGAGAGGAAGAATTAGGTTTTTGGGAAGCACGACTACTCAATTTCGTCATCACGGGTCGCTTTTCGTCCAAGTCGGGTGGTGCTACAATCATCATCAGCAACGTCGCTCCTGTAGCAGCTAACAACAGTACGTCCATTGTGTTCTGTTAATGTCTCTATTTGTATTTGTTGTTACATGTGTGATGCTATTGAATACTAAATTTGGTGCAACAGATGCGGGCAATGAACTGTACATCATGTAAAGTTTCCACGACTACAAGATGGTGAATAACCATTCTGTTAAACAAGCTCATGAGATAGAGTGCATTGTGAAGGAACTGAGACTCTTTAAGTGTGTTCTACCCGATAAATTCATGGCTGGATGCATGATTGCAAAGTTGCCTCCTTCATGGAGGAATTTAGCTAGAACTATGAAACATAAGAGATAGGAGATATTAGTTGAAAATCTGATTGCATCTCTTGGTGTTGAAGAGAAAGCTCGGTCTAAATACACTACTAAGAAATAGGTGAGGTTCAACCTACCGCCAATATGGTGCAGAGGTACCCACAAAACAAGAACAAAGCGAAGAACAAGCATGTCTTCAACAAGCCTGTCAATACTACTATCTTCAAGAAGAAGAAATTTAACACGGGTGAGCTAGAGTGCTACGTCTGTGGGAAGCCCAGACACTTTTCCAAGGAATGTCCAGAAAGTGCATTGCAGAGGGAAACTGAGCTCCAGGACTGTCAACATGGTGACCACTAGCAATACTGATGACCCACAAGTATAGGGGATCTATCGTAGTCCTTTCGATAAGTAAGAGTGTCGAACCCAACAAGGAGTAGAAGGAAATGACAAGCGGTTTTCAGCAAGGTATTCTCTGCAAGCATTGAAATTATAGGTAACAGATAGTTTTATGATAAGGTAATTTGTAACGAGTAACAAGTAACAAGTGTAAATAAAGTGCAGCAAGATGGCCCAATCCTTTTTGTAGCAAAGGACAAGCCTGGCCAAACTCTTATATAGAGAAAAGTGCTCCCGAGGACACATGGGAATTATCGTCAAGCTAGTTTTCATCACGCTCATATGATTCGCGTTCGGTACTTTGATAATTTGATATGCGGGTGGACCGGTGCTTGGGTGCTGTCCTTACTTGGACAAGCATCCCACTTATGATTAACTCCTATTGCAAACATCCGCAACTACAAAAGAAGTATTAAGGTAAACCAAACCATAGCATGAAACATATGGATCCAAATCAGCCCCTTACGAAGCAATGCATAAACTAGGGTTTAAGCTTCTGTCACTCTAGCAACCCATCATCTACTTATTACTTCCCAATGCCTTCCTCTAGGCCCAAATAATGGCGAAGTGTCATGTAGTCGACGTTCACATAACACCACTAGAGGAGAGACAACATACATCTCATCAAAATATCGAACGAATACCAAATTCACATGACTACTAATAGCAAGACTTCTCCCATGTCCTCAGGAACAAATGTAACTACTCACAAATCATATTCATGTTCATAATCAGAGGGGTATTAATATGAATAATGGATCTGAACATATGATCTTCCACCAAATAAACCAACTAGCATCAACTACAAGGAGTAATCAACACTACTAGCAACCCACAGGTACCAATCACAGGTTTTGATACAAAGATTGGATACAAGAGATGAACTAGGGTTTGAGAGGAGATGGTGCTGGTGAAGATGTTGATGGAGATTGACCCTCCTCCGATGAGAGGATCGTTGGTGATGACGATGGCGATGGTTTCCCCCTCTCGGAGGGAAGTTTCCCCGGCAGAACAGCTCTGCCGGAGCCCTAGATTGGTTCCGCCAAGGTTCCGCCTCGTGGCGGCAGAGTTTCTTCCCGAAAGCTTGCTTATGATTTTTTTCTCAGACGAAAGACTTCATATAGTAGAAGATGGGCATCGGAGGCCTGCCAGGGGGCCCACGAGGCAGGGGGCGCGCCCAGGGGGGTAGGGCGCGCCTCCCACCCTCGTGGCCAGGGTGTGGCCCCCCTCTGGTAGTTTCTTCGCTCGGTATTTTTTATTAATTCCAAAAATGACTTCCGTGAAGTTTCAGGACTTTTGGAGCTGTGCTGAATAGGTCTCTAATATTTGCTCCTTTTCCAGCCCAGAATCCCAGCTGCCGGCATTCTCCCTCTTCATGTAAACCTTGTAAAATCAGAGAGAATAGGCATAAGTATTGTGACATAACGTGTAATAACAGCCCATAATGCAATAAATATCGATATAAAAGCATGATGCAAAATGGACGTATCAACTCCCCCAAGCTTAGACCTCGCTTGTCCTCAAGTGGAAGCCGATAACGATAAATATGTCCACATGTTTAGAGATGGAGGTGTCGATAAAATAAAATACGAACATGAGGGCATCATGATCATTCTTATAACTGCAACATGTATGGATATTGTCATATGAATTCTTATGCTCAAGTAATAATCTATTCACAACGTCAAGTATGAATCAAAAACTTCATTGAAAACCAACAAACTATAATCTCAGTCATGGAAGCAATTGCAATTTATCATAACATCGGAAAGAGTCTATGTAAGAGCTTTTCAGCAAGTCCACATACTCAACTATCATTTAGTCTTTCACAATTGCTAACACTCACGCAATACTTATGGGTATGGAGTTTTAATCGGACACAGAGAAAGCTAGGGGCTTATAGTTTTGCCTCCCAACTTTTTACCTCAAGGGTAATGTCAACAATAATAGCTCATGCTAACTTACATCCAATTAGATATATATATCAGGATCTTTCCAACACAATGTGCTTGCCAAAGGATAAAATGTAAAAAGGAAAGGTGAAGATCACCATGACTCTTGCATAAGGTAAAAAGTAAAAGATAGGCCCTTCGCAGAGGGAAGCAGAGGTTGTCATGCGCTTTCATGGTTGGATGCACGAAATCTTAATGCAAAAGAACATCACTTTATATTGCCACTTGTGATATGAACCTTTATTATGCAGTCTGTCGCTTTTATTTCTTCCATATCACAATATCGCATAAAGCTTATTTTCTCCACACTAATAAATCATACATATTTGGAGAGCAATTTTTATTGCATGCACCGATGACAACTTACTTGAAGGATCTTACTCAATGCATAGGTAGATATGGTGGACACTCATGGCAAAACTGGTTTTAAGGATATTCGGAAGCACAAGTAGTATCTCTACTTGGTGCAAAGAATTTGGCTAGCATGAGAGGGAAAGGCAAGCTCAACATGTTGGATGATCCATGACAATATACTTTATTTCAGATATAAGAAAACATAACCCATTACGTTGTCTTCCTTGTCCAACATCAACTCTTTAGCATGTCATATTTTAATGAGTGCCCACAATCATAAAAGATGTCCAAGATAGTATATTTATATGTGAAACCTCTCTTTCTTTATTACTTCCTATTAATTGCAACGATGACCAAAGCTATGTTTGTCAACTCTCAACAACTTTTAATCATCATACTCTTTATATGTGAAGTCATTACTCTCCATAAGATCAATATGATCCCTTTTTATTCTTTTTATTCTTTCTCTTTCTGTTATTCCCTCACGATCATAGCAAAATAATCAAGCCCTTTACTCAACACTAATCTTCATTATATATAGCTGATACGTCTCCGTCGTATCTATAATTTTTGATTGTTCCATGCCAATATTATGCAACTTTCATATACTTTTGGCAACTTTTTATATTATTTTTGGGACTAACATATTGATCCAGTGCCCAGTGCCAGTTCCTGTTTGTTGCATGTTTTATGTTTTGCAGAAAACCCATATCAAACGGAGTCCAAACGGGATAAAACGGACGGAGAATATTTTTGGAATATTTGGAAAATATGGGAGGAAGAATCAACGCGAGACGGTGCCCGAGGTGGCCACGAGGCAGGGGGCGCGCCTGCCCCCCCCCCCCCTGGGCGCGCCCCTGACCCTCGTGGGCCACCCGTAAGGCGGTTGCTGCTCTTCTTCGACCGCAAGAAAGCTAATTTTCGGAAAAAATCCCGGCGAAGGTTTCAGTCCAATCGGAGTTACGGATCTCCGGATATATAAGAAACGGCGAAAGGGCAGAATACCAGAGCGCAGAAACAAAGAGAGACAGAGAGACAGATCCAATCTCGGAGGGGCTTTCGCCCCTCCCATGCCATGGAGGCCAAGGACCAGAGGGGAAACCCTTCTCCCATCTAGGGAGGAGGTCAAGGAAGAAGAAGAAGAAGAAGAAGAAGGGGGCCCTCTCCCCCTCTCTTCCGATGGCGCCGGAACGCTGCCGTGGCCACCATCATCATCACCGCGATCTTCACCAACACCTCCGTCATCTTCACCAACATCTCCATCACCATCCCCCTCTAGCTACAGCGGTCCACTCTCCCGCAACCCGCTGTACCCTCTACTTGAACATGGTGCTTTATGCTGCATATTATTATCCAATGATGTGTTGCCATCCTATGATGTCTGAGTAGATTTTCGTTGTCCTATCGGTGGTTGATGAATTGCTATGATTGATTTAATTTGCTTGTGGTTATGTTGTTGTCCTTTGGTGCCCATCATATGAGCGCGCGCGTGGATCACACCATAGGGTTAGTTGTATGTTGATAGGACTATGTATTGGAGGGCAAGAGTGACAGAAGCTTCTACCTAGCATAGAAATTGATGCATACGGGATTGAAGGGGGACCAATATATCTTAATGCTATGGTTGGGTTTTACCTTAATGAACGTTAGTAGTTGCGGATCCTTGCTAATAGTTCCAATCATAAGTGCATAGAATTCCAAGTCAGGGATGACATGCTAGCAGTAGCCTCTCCCACATAAAACTTGCTATCGGTCTAGTAAAGTAGTCAATTGCTTAGGGACAATTTCACAAATCCTACCACCACTTTTCCACACTCGCTATATTTACTTTATTGTGTTTTTTATCTAAACAGCCCCTAGCTTTTATTTACATGCTCTTTATTATCTTTCAAACCTATCCAACAACACCTACAAAGTACTTCTAGTTTCATACTTGTTCTAGGTAAAGCGAACGTTAAGCGTGCGTAGAGTTTTATTGGTGGTCGATAGAACTTGAGGGAATATTTGTTCTACCTTTAGCTCCTCGTTGGGTTCGACACTCTTACTTATCGAAAGAGGCTACAATTGATCCCCTGTACTTGTGGGTTATCAAGACTTTTTTCTGGCGCCGTTGCCGGGGAGCAATAGCGTGGGGTGAATATTCTCGTGTGTGCTTGTTTGCTTTATCACTAAGTAATTTTTATTTGCTGTTCTTAGTTGTTCTCTATCTTTAGTTATGGATATGGAACACGAAATACCAAAAAAATTAGGTGTACTTGCTACTCATGGAGATGGGGAACCTCCTAAAACCCTTGATGATCATTATGTGAAAAATATTATGTACTACTTTGATAATCCTGAGAAAACCTCATTCAATTATGTAATGGGAGACACGTTGGACCAACGTGAATACTTTAGGGATTATCACTTGACTCAAAAAGGGAAACTATTATGGGATCAAATTTATATGTTGAAGTGGTATGCTAGGCAACTATGCTTGAGATATGATTATACTTGTTGCTCTAGGATGAAGTCTCCACACCTTCCCTTTTTATGCAAATTTAACTATAATAAAACCTTGGCTTCTTATGCTGATGGTATATATGATTACTATGATGTGGAACAAATAGAAGAATTTGTTGCTTTTATGGGTGCTTATGAAATTGAATCTTTGTTCAAAGAGTGTGAAAATCTTTATGATGTTGTTTATAGACCTGAAAATTTAGCTATCCTTAAATATTGCTATGAGAATTATGAATTCAATTCCGATATTGATGCATTTATTGAGAAAGTCTCCGCTGTCCAAGAAGAGAATAATATTTTGCAGGAGCCTATGGAAGAAGAAATTGATGAAATTGTGAGCTCGTTGGATGAAAAAGATGAGGAGGAGAGCGAAGAACAAAAGGAGGAAGAGCGGATTGATCACCTGTGCGCACCTTCTAATGAGAGTAACTCTTCAACTCATACATTGTTTAATTTCCCTTCGTGCTTATCGAAGGATGATTGTTATGATCCCGTTGATTCTCTTGAAATATCCCTTTTTGATGATGCTTGCTATGCTTGTGGCCAAGATGCCAATATGAATTATGCTTATGGAGATGAACTTGCTATAGTTCCTTATGTTAAACATGAAATTGTTGCTATTGCACCCATGCATGATAGTCCTATTATCTTTTTGAATTCTCCCGACTACACTGTATCGGAGAAGTTTGCCTTTATTAAGGATTTTTTTACTATATACTGCAAGGCAACAGCCTCACAGTCCTTTATTAATAATAAGAAAAGTATAGTTACAAGTTTACAACTTTACAAGAAAGAGAAGAGATACTTACAAGAAAAGGTCTAAGAAAGGTTAGCTATCCAAGACAGTAAGCTATCTTTATATTTACATCTAATTCTATGAGACAGAAGAGAAATGTCATGGATAAAGTTCCTTCTCCAAGCTCTAAGAGAAGGTTGCTCATTTCTAAAGATCTTCCCATTCCTTTGTGTCGAAATATTCCAAGTAGCAGTGAAAACAACCTCAGTGAAAAAAGGATGACCGAAATCCCTCCTAACTGTTTGAGCCATCTCATATGTGGTTTGGTTCGGTTGAACGGACCAAGATATCCCAAGATAGTTCCAAACCCTTTGACTAAAATTGCAAGCAAAGAAAAGATGAGCCCGATCCTCATGTTGTGCAAGGTTGCATAGCACACATGTGTCATCCTGAATGATCCAATGTCGACGTTGCATCATATCCCTAGTGTTCAAACGATCCATTAAGAGAAGCCAGCCAAACACTTTGAACTTGAGCGTGCATGCACACTTCCAAATCCATTTAAAGATGGGATCAACCAGTAGGTGTGAGAAGCATGAGTCATAGTACATCTTTGACATAAAAGCACCAGACTTCGAAGGCCATTTCCAAATGTCATTGCTCTCCCCATCCAGGTTGATCAAAGGTAGCAGGGCCTGGAGCTGTGTGAATTCAGAATAAGCCTCCTGTGACAGAGGCAAATGGAAGTGATCCAAGGCATTAGGCAGCTCTATAAGCTCCTTGACCGTGATTGCATCATCAACTACAAATGAATGTAGCCTTGGGAAGCACTCGTGTAATAGGACAACACGATTTCCCAGCTGCCAACGATCGAGCCAAAAAAGCACCGTGTCGCCAACATGAACTTGTGGAACAGCAAGCTTGCAGAAATTGGTATATAAACGCATGACATCACGCCACCAAAAGGAGCCACAGATCTGGGTGCTTTGAGGTGGTGACGATGCGTAATAAGTGTCCCAAATTAAAGTTACCCAAGGCACATCAGCCTTATTAAAGAACTTGAAGAGATGCTTTAGTAACAAAGCATCATTTTGAATGCCCAAGTTAAGAACACCCAAACCACCGTATTTCTTAGGGCGACAGACCATATCCCAAGCAGCCAATGATTGGCGTGGGTTATCCGTGTTGCCTCTCCATAGGCATTGTCTCATGATTCGCTCTAATTGCTGCAAAATGCCCTTGGGAAGAGATAAGGTACACAAAAATATATTGGCATGGAGCACAACACCGACTGTAGAAGTTGCAGTCGGCTTCCTTGATTTAGCAGGCATGAGGAAGCAGATAAGCGTCGCTCAACACGATCGACCAGAGGCAGCAGATCATAGATTGTAGGTCTAGAAGTTCCCATTGGCAATCGATACGTGAATGGCATGGACCCAATGTCACGTCCGAGCAGAGAAGCCACCCTAGCACCTTCCTGATCACTCATATTGATTGGAATAAGTGAGGACTTACTAAAGTTGACACGTAATCCTGTTGACGCCGCAAAAGTGTCAAGCATCTCCTTGAAAGCAATAAGCTGATCATCGATCGCAGGCAGGACAATTAGAGTGTCGTCGGCATATTGTACAATCGGGTAGTCGCTGGAGCTGGTTGGGATTGGCAGTGAAAGGATGTTCCTGGAACACATCTCATTGACTACACATTGTAATAAATCAACCGCGATCACAAACAGCAACGGCGATAGAGGATCCCCCTGACGCACGCCCGTTCTGCAAACAAAATGATTACCCTGCACCCCGTTGAGAAGCACAGAAGAAGATCCCGTAGACAATATGCTATTAATCCATCCAGTCCAACGGGAGTCAAAACCCTTGCATTGTAAAATTCTGAGAATAACTTCATGCTCAATTGTGTCGAAGGCCTTCGTGAAATCCAGCTTAAGGAGGACGATGGGCCGCTTCAAGGCCTTGCATTGGTGTATATACTCAAAACACCAGGCTAGGCAATCTTGAATAGAACGACACCGAAGAAAACCATATTGATTGCGGTGGATGCATCTGAGGATCACTTTCTATAGGCGGTTAGCAAGCAGCTTAGTTAAAAACGTCAAGCACGTGTTGGTCAACGAGATGGGCCAAAAGTCGCCGACAACTTCAGGGCTCAGCTTCTTGGGGATCAGAGTAATTAATGATGTGTTCAGACATTCCAGATTGCATCTTCCCTCATAGAACTCCTTCACAAGATGCATGAAATCCTCCTTTAGGATTGGCCAACACTTCTTTAAGAACAGGCCAGTAAAACCATCGGGACCAGGAGCACGATCCGTTGGCATGTTCTTAATGACAGATTCAACCTCGGAGTCACTAAAAGGCTGGGATAAATCCTCAAGGCCATCAACACGCGCAATTAAGGTGTCCAAATCAAATCCCATGCGGATTCCTTTTGCATTGCCCATACACTGATTAAAATCAGACCAAAACATGCCAGCTAGTTGTTGATGATCCGAGACCACATCACCTGCTGCATTCTTAATTGAAGAAATTGTGTTTCTCCGAAACCTTTCAGTGGCCATGGCATGGAAAATTCTCGAATTTTCCTCACCAACTTTAATGCTTCGTATTGTACAATGTTGCTTCCAATATACAAATTGCCAATGTAAGATATCCTCCAGATGCAATTTCACAATTCGCCTGAAATTAAACTTCGGCCTAGTCAAGGGCCTAATCTCCTCCAGTCCATCAAAGTATAGAATCACTTTGTTGCAGTCTGAAATCAGCGCCTTAACTATGGATAGATTGAGATGCCATTTCTTGAGGGCATACCGAAGAGCCTTGAATTTAGAGGAAATAGTTAAGGCAGCAGAGGATCTGGCCACAGACTTGTTCCAAACTTGAGCAACACAATCGTAAAAACCAGGCAAATCAATCCAATAATTTTTAAAGCGAAAGACTTTAGCCTTAGGAATAGCAGTAGCAATTGAGACCACGCACGGAACATGATCGGAGGCCGTGCGTGCAAGCGGCAATACTAGCGTGTTGGGATGATCCGAAGTCCATGCAACAGAAGTAAAAAACCAGTCAATCTGTTCAAGTAAAGGCTCAGTTTGCATATTTGACCAAGTGAATTGACGTCCCTTAATTGGTAGCTCAACAAGACCCAAGTGGCCAATCACTTCATTAAACAGAAAGATGTCGCTGACATTACCCCCAGGTAGGTTACGATTTTCCAACGACTGCATAAAATTGAAATCGCCCAAAAGCAGCCAATTATCATCACAGTTGATGTCAAGGTTGTATAACCATTGCACAAAATCATCGCGGGCCGGACCCTGGCAAGGGCCATAAACTGACACTAGGGTCCACACTTCAGAAGTATGCTTAGAGCGGAATTCCAGAATTATACCATAAGGCCTTGCCTCAGTTAATTTACCCTCAAATAAAGAGGAGTTCCAAATGATGACCATACCAGCCGAGGCACCCACCGGAGGCACATACGAAAAATTATCAAAACGTCGTGGACAAAACCTCCTAATAAACCTGTGATCGATATGCATACACTTTGTTTCTTGGAGACAGACCACAGAGCAGCCACTTTCATCAATCTTTTGTTTAACCGCTAATTGTCACGCTTCAGAATTAAGACCACGCAAGTTCCAACATAAAACCTTCCAGTCTTTAAACCCGGACTGATTCATTACAAACCATAATAGAAAGCAACAAAAGTAGATCACGCAATGACCTACACTGACCAGCTAAGCATAGCAATGGGAGAGACAACCTGATATGAAAACATAAATAAAGATAGATGGCGTTTAAAGTGGTACACCATGGACCATAAAGCTGTCTGACGCAACTAATCATCAGAACTCTTGCTGCTGGAGGAGGTAGAAGGATCAGCCTCAAGCTTATCCTTGGAGATCTTCTCAGGAGCAATGCGCGGGCGGGCCCCGATACGCTGAAGATCAGCAACAGGCGTTGGTGGAGGCACAGACGGCTTCCCAGCAGACTGTGAAGAATTGGTTTTCCGCTTCTTGAATGTGTGCTGGGTCTTGATCTGCTGAGAGGCTTTGCTTGGAGTTCTATGAAAGCCATCGCGTAACACGCTTAGACGTGCACTGCGGCGAACCTCCGTGTCTACCAAAACTTTAGCAGACCTCGGCTTCCGGCCACGTTTGGTGGTCACCTCAGGGATAGCAGTGAACTCAAAGGACTCGGTGACAGGTTCAGAGAGATCATCAAAGCAAAGAGCCCTTGCAACTGGTCTCCTAACTGGAGAATCATGGCATGGAAGGCTGTAAGAGGAGCCTGACGGAGGCTCCAGAGAGAAGCTAACATCTGCTCCATTGTAACAAATATCCCAGGAGCACTTAGGCAGCAGAAGAGACCCAAATTCAGTCTTGAACACAAACTTTGGCATTTCAGTAGTGAAAATAGCCGGCAAGAACTTCTGGAAGGTGCGCTGCCATTGCATAACAGAGGGCAGAACAGGGCCAAATATAGTGAGAACTTGCCCAATATGAAGAGGAGGCTGCATTGGGGCCGCTGGTTGCTGAAAGATCACCATATCTTCTACTGGTTGAGCATTAACAGAATCATCCGATACTTGCAGAATGATTGATTCTTGCGACTGATTCGCAACAACATGATTTTCATCCACAATCTCTTGCTGAACAACATGCAGATCGTCATGTGGAGCCTCCTGGTGGGGTGGTGCATGATCGTGAGCCGGTGGTGGTAGCTCATCCCAACCAATCTCAGGAAATTCAGGCATGACCCAGTTGTGGTTATGAAATTGCAGATGCCTAGGGAGTGGGTGAGGGTTGCCATTGAAGGGCATAGTATCCTTATCAGGTGGCAAGATATCAGCAAAGTCTGCGGAGAATATGTATATCGGAGCAGACCAAGATATGCGAGAACCCCCAAAGTCAGCAAACTCTCGATAGACAACATCACGCGGCACTAAGGTAGTCGCTGGAAAAGAAACGTACGCCAGAGTACGAACAAGCAGAGGATCATCCTGGTGCCAGTGATGAAAACGGCCAAAAGTGCTGATTGCATCTGCAATATACTGCGTGCTCCTATAATCCAGGGGTATTCCGACAATCATAACCCATCCCCGACAAAAACCTTGAATAGCTCTGTAATTAATACCCTCATCATGTGGCACAAATCGAACAAACCTATCATTGTCAAGTTCAAACGGAGGATGATCTACAAGAGCTTGCCTAGCAACCGGGCTACGGAAACGAAAGAGTCCAACTCCTTGAATCCAAGGCTGAGCATCAAGAACGGCGCGACCAAGATTGTTGACAACAAAATCACTGACCATATTTCTGAAGATCGGAACTTCTTCAGGCAGAGGGGCAGGCTCGACGATGGCAATGTCGTATTCTTCATGCTGACGATCAGGAGCCACAGCTGGAGAGTAGAAGGTGCGCGGGAGTCGCCGCGGACCACCATCGATGATCTCGAAACCCGGCGGGACGAAAGGCATGGGGTCGAGGGTGAAGGTGGCCATTGCTGGATGCGGGGAGTGAGCTGATGGTGGGGTAGCATCCGCGGTGGATAATGGTGGAGACAAGCTGGGCGGCGGCGGTGGCGAGGTAGGTGGTGGTGGCGTGATGGGCGGTGGCTCTGCGGGCAATGGCGGAAGCGATGGGGTGGCAGGCGAGATGGGACTGGGCAAAGACCCCAGAGGGTTATGTGAGGGGGAAACCGAGGCGCCGGGCGAGTATATCTCCGCTGACCGTACCGGAGAATCAGGATTGACTCGTGGGACCCACTTGTAAGCCGGAGAAGGCGCAGAGTCGGAGCATCCCTTGGCCCTGTGGCCCAATCTAAAGCATCGACGGCAACGGACCTGCTTAGTGCACGAGCTGGTATGATGAAACATAGATAAACAGTTCTGGCACTTCCAAACGGTGAACACAATATCATCAATAATATCATTAACCCTAGCAGAAACACCAGGAGAGTCCGACCGGTCGGCATCCATAATCAGTTGAGAATAATTTCCAATCGCAGAAACAGAATTATCCAAGATTGATGGGTTGCCTTTTATTGTTGCACATGATGATTTTGATAGATATAATAAGCATGTGCTTGCTGCTCCTACTTGCAATTATTATGAGAGAGGAACTATATCTCCACCTCTCTATGTTTCCAACATGGTAAAATTGCAAGAAACTGTTTATACTATGCATTGGCCTTTAATATGTGTGCATGAATTGTTCTTTTATGACATGCCGATGTATAGGAAGAGAGTTAGACTTCGTCATTGCTTGATATATGTTGCTTTGTGCTCACTACTAAATGCCAAATCATTGCTAATTAAAATTGGCTTCGATATACCTTGGGATCCGGGTGGATCCATTACTTGAGCACTATATGCCTAGCTGCCAGGGAGACAACCCGGAAGTTTTAGAGAGTAATTTATTTATGTTGAGTGCTTTTATAAAGTTTAAAATCAAAAAAATAAAGAGGGGAACCTAAATCTTTTTCAAAAAGAAAAGCGAAAGTGAGAAAGACGAGCATTGTTAAAGTGGGAGCTAGCCTTGAACTTTGTTCATGCTCACGGAAACTTTGTGAATCTTGATTACAGAAACTTTTCAACAAAAATAATTATCCCCTTGTAAAATTTCATTGTATTATAAAAATAATGTGCCAAGGTTTGCCTTTAGGATGTTTACAATGCTTGTTGGTTTGTACGGTGCAGGACAGAAACTTTGGCTGTAGTGCGCGATTTTTAACTTTTTACTGGAACGTAAAATGGTTCTGATTATTTTTGCACTGTCTTTCTATAAAAATTGTTTATTTTTCCTAATTTTGGTAGAATTTTTCCAGTATCAGAAGTATGGTGAATGTTCAGATTGCTACAGACTGTTCTGTTTTTACAGATTCTGTTTTTGATGCATAGTTTGCTTGTTTTGATGAAACTATCAATTTATATCAGTGGATTAAGCCATGGAAAAGTTGTATTACAGTAGCTATAATGCAAAAACAAAATATGAATTAGTTTTCAACAGTACTTAGAGTAGTGATTTGCTTTATTATACTAACGGATCTTACCGAGTTTTCTGTTGAAGTTTTGTGTGGATGAAGTGTTCCATGATCGAGAAGGTCTCGATGTGAGGAGAAGAAGGAGAGGCAAGAGCTCAAGCTTGGGGATGCCCAAGGCACCCCAAGTAAATATTCAAGGAGACTCAAGCGTCTAAGCTTGGGGATGCCCTGGAAGGCATCCCATCTTTCTTCAACAAGTATCGGTATGTTTTCGGATTCGTTTCGTTCATGCGATATGTGCAAATCTTGGAGCGTCCTTTGCATTTAGTTTTCACTTTTATTTTATGCACCATGCTGGTATGAGATAGTCCTTGGTTGATTTATAGAATGCTCTTTGCACTTCACTTATATCTTTTGAGTATGGCTTTATAGAATGCTTCATGTGCTTCACTTATATCATTTGAAGTTTGGATTGCCTGTTTCTCTTCACATAGAAAACCGCCATTTGTAGAATGCTCCTTTGCTTCACTTATACTTGTTAGAGCGTGGGCATATCTTTTGTAGAAATAATTAAACTCTCTTGCTTCACTTATATCTATTTAGAGAGATGACAGGAATTGGTCATTCACATGGTTAGTCATAAAATCCTACATAAAACTTGTAGATCACTGAATATGATATGTTTGATTCCTTGCAATAGTTTTGTGATATAAAGATGGTGATATTAGAGTCATGCTAGTGGTTAGTTGTGGATTGTAGAAATACTTGTGTTGAAGTTTGTGATTCCCGTAGCATGCACGTATGGTGAACCGTTATGTAACGAAGTTGGAGCATGAGGTATTTATTGATTGTCTTCCTTATGAGTGGCGGTCGGGGACGAGCGATGGTCTTTTCCTACCAATCTATCCCCCTAGGGGCATGCATAGTAGTACTTTTCTTCGAGGTCTAATAAACTTTTGCAATAAGTATATGAGTTCTTTATGACTAATGTGAGTCCATGGATTATACGCACTCTCACCCTTCCATCATTGCTAGCCTCTTCGGTACCATGCATTGCCCTTTCTCACCTCGAGAGTTGGTGCAAACTTCGCCGGTGCATCCAAACCCCGTGATATGATACGCTCTATCACACATAAGCCTCATTATATCTTCCTCAAAACAACCACCATACCTACCTATCATGGCATTTCCATAGCCATTCCGAGATATATTGCCATGCAAATTCCATCATCATCATATACATGACTTGAGCATTTATTGTCATATTGCTTTGCATGATCGTAAGATAGCTAGCATGATGTTTTCATGGCTTGTCTGTTTTTTGATGTCATTGCTACGCTAGATCATTGCACATCCCGGTACACCGCCGGAGGCATTCATATAGAGTCATATCTTTGTTCTAGTATTGAGTTGTAATATTGAGTTGTAAGTAAATAAAAGTGTGATGATCATCATTATTAGAGCATTGCCCCCAAAAAAAGAGGCCAAAGAAGCCTAAATAAAAAAAGGGGGCCAAACAAGCCCGCAAAAAAAGGGGGCAATGTTACTATCCTTTTACCACACTTGTGCTTCAAAGTAGCACCATGTTCTTCATATAGAGAGTCTCTTGAGTTATCACTTTTATATACTAGTGGGAATTTTCATTATAGAACTTGGCTTGTATATTCCGATGATGGGCTTCCTCAAATGCCCGAGGTCTTCATGAGCAAGCAAGTTGGATGCACACCCACTTAGTTTCCAGTTTGAGCTTTCATACACTTATAGCTCTTAGTGCATCCATTGCATGGCAATCCCTACTCCTCACATGGACATCAATTGATGGGCATCTCCATAGCCCGTTGTTTAGCCGCGTCGATGTGAGACTTTCTCCTTTTTTGTCTTCTCACACAAACCTGCATCATCATATTCTATTCCACCCATAGTGCTATGTCCATGGCTTGCGCTCATGTATTGCGTGAGGGTTGAAAAGGCTGAAGCGCATTAAAAAGTATGAACCAATTGCTCGGCTTGTCATCGGGGTTGTGCATGATGTGAATATTTTGTGTGGTGAAGATGGAGCATAGCTAGACTATATGATTTTGTAGGGATAACTTTCTTTGGCCATGTTATTTTGAAAAGACATGATTACTTTATTAGTATGCTTGAAGTATTATTATCTTAATGTCAAATGATAGACTATTGCTTTAAATCACTCGTGTCTTAATATTCATGCCATGATTAGATACATGATCAAGATTATGCTAGGTAGCATTCCACATCAAAAATTATCTTTTTTTATCACTAACCTACTCGAGGACGAGCAGGAATTAAGCTTGGGGATGCTGATACGTCTCCGTCATATCTATAATTTTTTATTGTTCCATGCCAATATTATGCAACTTTCATATACTTTTGGCAACTTTTTATATTATTTTTGGGACTAACATATTGATCCAGTGCCCAGTGCCAGTTCCTGTTTGTTGCATGTTGTATGTTTCGCAGAAAACCCATATCAAACGGAGTTCAAACGGGATAAAAACGGATGGAGAATATTTTTGGAATATTTGGAAAATATGGGAGGAAGAATCAACGCGAGACGGTGCCCAAGGTGGCCACGAGGCAGGGGGCGCGCCTGCCCCCTGGGCGTGCCCCTGACCCTCATGGGCCACCCGTAAGGCGGTTACTGCTCTTCTTCGGCCGCAAGAAAGCTAATTTTCAGAAGAAGAAAAATCCTGGCGAAGGTTTCAATCCAATCGGAGTTACGGATCTCCGGATATATAAGAAACGGCGAAAGGGCAGAATACCAGAGCGCAGAAACAGAGAGAGACAGAGAGACAGATCCAATCTCGAAGGGGCTTTCGCCCCTCCCATTCCATGGAGGCCAAGGACCAGAGGGGAAACCCTTCTCCCATCTAGGGAGGAGGTCAAGGAAGAAGAAGAAGAAGGGGGCCCCTCTCCCCCTCTCTTTCGGTGGCGCCGGAACGCTGTCGTGGCCACCATCATCATCACCGCGATCTTCACCAACACCTCCGTCATCTTCACCAACATCTCCATCACCTTCCCCCCTCTATCTACAGCGGTCCACTCTCCCGCAACCCGCTGTACCCTCTACTTGAACATGGTGCTTTATGCTTCATATTATTATCCAATGATGTGTTGCCATCCTATGATGTCTGAGTAGATTTTCGTTGTCCTATCGGTGGTTGATGAATTGCTATGATTGATTTAATTTCCTTGTGGTTATGTTGCTGTCCTTTGGTGCCCATCATATGAGCGCGTGCGTGGATCACACCATAGTTGTATGTTGATAGGACTATGTATTGGAGGGCAAGAGTGACAGAAGCTTCTACCTAGCATAGAAATTGATGCATACAGGATTGAAGGGGGACCAATATATCTTAATGCTATGGTTGGGTTTTACCTTAATGAACGTTAGTAGTTGTGGATGCTTGCTAATAGTTCCAATCATAAGTGCATAGAATTCCAAGTCAGGGATGACATGCTAGCAGTGGCCTCTCCCTCATAAAACTTGCTATCGGTCTAGTAAAGTAGTCAATTGCTTAGGGACAATTTCACAACTCCTACCACCACTTTTCCACACTCGCTATATTTACTTTATTGTGTTTTTTATCTAAACAGCCCCTAGCTTTTATTTACGTGCTCTTTATTATCTTGCAAACCTATCCAACAACACCTACAAAGTACTTCTAGTTTCATACTTGTTCTAGGTAAAGCGAACATTAAGCGTGCGTAGAGTTGTATCGATGGTCGATAGAACTTGAGGGAATATTTGTTCTACCTTTAGCTCCTCGTTGGGTTCGACACTCTTACTTATCGAAAGAGGCTACAATTGATCCCCTATACTTGTGGGTTATCAATAGCTCACGAACTCGATTACATAGAAGGATGATAAGGCAAAACTCAAGACTAAATCACACTAAAACTTTATTCTAATAGATCAAGATATTACCAAAAGGATCGAACTAAGAAAGACAGTAAAGATAGGAGTGTGATGGTGATACGATACCGGGGCACCTCCCCCAAGCTTGGCAGTTGCAAAGGGGAGTGCCCATACCCATGTGATTATGTCTCCTTCTTCGGAGGTGGTGATGTGATATTCTTGGCGATGATGCCCCTCAGGATACGATTCTCTTCCTCGAGCTTATTGAGTTGCTGCTTGAGATCCATTATTTCCTTACAGAGCTTACCCGTGACGGTTAAAGCTCCTTTCACCCATGGATGTTGCATAGCTGCGGGAGAACAGGTAACACTCTTTTTCATATTTTCATAAGAGAGGAATTTAACATTGGAAGGGATGACCGAGGTTGGAATGGCTGAGCTCTGTAGTTCCCCCATTGTGAATCCGGCTCGGAAACGGGAAGTAACTTCTTGATCCTCCTCCATGGCATCTATCCTTTTCAAGTCGGCTTCCATCTCTTCCTCCGTTGATGGCCCAAAGTGATAGGCATCATTGTTTGCTCCTGGACCCGGTGTCGGATGAGACACCCGACTCCCCCCGACTGACTCTTGAGAAGACATCTTGCTATAATCTGTGGCAGAAATAGCTCGAAACAAAAACAGAGGATATTTGCGTGGTACGGTGGTCAAAACCTTCGGGAGATTATATAATGAATTTTTACCGACCAAAAGAAGTATCGTGCAAGAAAACAGAGTCCGGAGAGCGCACGAGGTGCCCACGAGGCAGGGGGCGCCCTCCACCCTCGTGGAAGCCTCGTGTCCTTCCTGGACTACTTCTTATTTTCCTATTTTTCTAAATATTCCAAAACGGAGAAAAATTGCCATTAGAGATGTTTTGGAGTCGGTTTACTTACCATACCACATACATATTCCTTTTTGGAGTCTGAAACCTTCTGGAAAGTGTCCCTTATGTATTCCTCCGGGGTTACGGTTTCAATAATATTAGTTTCAACATTTATGGGATTACCTGAGATATAATGTTTGATTCTTTGACCGTTCACCACCTTCGGATTTGTGCCTTCGAAGTTGTTGATTTTTATGGCATCGGAACGATAGACCTCCTCGATAACGTAAGGCCCTTCCCATTTAGAGAGAAGTTTTCCTGCAAAAAATCTTAAACGAGAGTTGAAAAGCAACACATAATCACCTACATTAAACTCACGCTTTTGTATCCTTTTGTCATGCCATCTTTTAACTTTTTCTTTAAACAGTTTGGCATTCTCATAGGCCTGGGTTCTCCATTCATCAAGTGAGCTAATGTCAAATAACCTCTTCTCACCAGCAAGTTTGAAATCATAATTGATCTCTTTAATAGCCCAATATGCCTTATGTTCTAATTCGAGAGGTAAGTGGCATGCTTTTCCATAAACCATTTTATACGGAGACATACCCATAGGGTTTTTATATGCAGTTCTATAGGCCCATAATGCATCATCAAGTTTTTTGGACCAATTCTTCCTAGATCTATTAACAGTCTTTTGCAAAATTAATTTAAGCTCTCTATTACTCAATTCTACTTGACCACTAGACTGTGGGTGATAAGGAGATGCAATTCTATGATTAACATCATACTTAGCAAGCATTTTACAAAAAGCACCATGAATGAAATGTGAACCACCATCAGTCATTAAATATCTAGGGACTCCAAACCTCGGAAAAATAACTTCTTTAAGCATCTTAATAGAAGTGTTATGATCAGCACTACTAGTTGGAATAGCTTCTACCCACTTAGTAACGTAATCAACAGCAACTAAAATATGTGTATACCCATTGGAGGAAGGAAACGGTCCTATATAATCAAAGCCCCAAACATCAAATGGTTCAATAACAATTGAATAATTCATAGGCATTTCCTGACGTCTACTGATATTACCAATCCTTTGACATTCATCACAAGATAAGACAAACTTACGAGCATCCTTGAAGAGAGTAGGCCAATAAAAACCGGATTGCAATACCTTATGTGCAGTTCTATCTCCAACGTGGTGCCCTCCATAGGCCTCGGAGTGACACTTGCGTAGGATCTGTTCCTATTCATGCTCAGGTATACAATGTCTAATAACACCATCTACTCCTTCTTTATAAAGATGTGGGTCATCCCAGAAGTAATGCCTCAAATCATAGAAAAACTTTTTCTTTTGCTGGTATGTGAAACTAGGTGGTATAAATTTAGCAACAATGTAATTAGCATAATCAGCATACCATGGAGCAGTGCGAGAAGCATTTATGACAGCTAACTGTTCATCAGGAAAGCTATCATCAATAGATAGTGGGTCATCAAGAACATTCTCTAACCTAGACAAGTTGTCCGCAACGGGGTTCTAAGCTCCCTTTCTATCAATAATATGCAAATCAAATTCTTGTAGCAAGAGAACCCATCTAATAAGTCTAGGTTTAGCATCTTTCTTTTCCATAAGATATTTAATAGCAGCATGATCAGTGTGAATAGTTACTTTAGAATCAACAATATAAGGTCAGAACTTATCACAAGCAAATACAACTGCTAAGTGATAACCCACAAGTATAGGGGATCGCAACAGTTTTCGAGGGTAGAGTATTCAACCCAAATTTATTGATTCGACACAAGGGGAGCCAAAGAATATTCTCAAGTATTAGCAGTTGAGTTGTCAATTCAACCACACTTGGATAACTTAGTATCTGCAGCAAAGTATTTAGTAGCAAAGTAGTATGGAAGTAACGGTAACGGTAGCAAAAGTAATATTTTTTGGGTTTTGTAGTGATTGTAACAATAGCAACGGAAAAGTAAATAAGCCAAGAACAATATGTGAAAAGCTCGTAGGCATTGGATCGGTGATGGAGAATTATGCCGGATGTGGTTCATCATGTAACAGTCATAACATAGGGTGACAGGGAACTAGCTCCAATTCATCAATATAATGTAGGCATGTATTCCGAATATAGTCATACGTGCTTATGGAAAAGAACTTGCATGACATCTTTTGTCCTACCCTCCCGTGGCAGCGGGATCCTAATGGAAACTAAGGGATATTAAGGCCTCCTTTTAATAGAGTACCGGACCAAAGCATTAACACATAGTGAATACATGAACTCCTCAAACTATGGTCATCACCGGGAGTGGTCCCGATTATTGTCACTTCGGGGTTGCCGGATCATAACACATAGTAGGTGACTATAGACATGCAAGATAGGATCAAGAACTCATATATATTCATGAAAACATAATAGGTTCAGATCTGAAATCACGACACTCGGGCCCTAGTGACAAGCATTAAGCATAGCAAAGTCATAGCAACGTCAATCTCAGAACATAGTGGATACTAGGGATCAGACCCTAACAGAACTAACTCGATTACATGATAAATCTCATCCAACCCATCACCGTCCAGCAAGCCTACTATGGAATTACTCAATCACGGCGGTGAGCATCATGAAATTTTTGATGGAGGATGGTTGATGATGACGATGGCGACGGATTCCCCTCTTCGGAGCCCCGAACGGACTCCAGATCAGCCCTCCCGAGAGAGTTTAGGGCTTGGTGGCGGCTCCATATCATAAAACTCGAGGAATCCTTCTCTCTGATTTTTTTTCTCCCCGAACACGAATATATGGAGTTGGAGTTGAGGTCGGTGGACCTCCAGGGGGGCCACGAGGCAGGGGCGCGCCCCCACCCTCGTGGCAAGGGTGTGGGGCCCCTGGCCTTGATTCTTTCGCAAGTATTTTTTATTATTTCCAAAAATAATCTCCATGGAGTTTCAGGTCATTCCGAGAACTTTTGTTTCGGCACATAAATAACACCATGGCAATTCTGCTGAAAACAGCGCCAGTCCGGGTTAGTTCCATTCAAATCATGCAAGTTAGAGTCCAAAACAAGGGCAAAAGTGTTTGGAAAAGTAGATACGACGGAGACGTATCAACTCCCCCAAGCTTAAACCTTTGCTTGTCCTCAAGCAATTCAGTTGATAAACTGAAAGTGATAAAGAAAAACTTTTACAAACTCTGTTTGCTCTTGTTGTTGTAAATATGTAAAGCCAGCATTAAGTTATCAGCAAATATTATGAACTAACCATATTCACAATAACACTTAGGTCTCATGTTTACTCATATCAATGGCATAATCAACTAGCGAGCAATAATAATAAATCTCGGATGACAACACTTTCTCAAAATAATCATGATGTGATATAACAAGATGGTATCTCGCTAGCCCTTTCTGAGACCGCAAAACATAAATGCAGAGCACCTTTAAAGATCAAGGACTGACTAGACATTGTAATTCATGGTAAAAGAGATCCAGTCATAGTCATACCCAATATAAATTAATAGTAATGGATGCAAATGACAGCAGTGCTTTTTAATAAGAGGGTGATGACTCAACATAAAAGTAAATAGATAGGCCCTTCGCAGAGGGAAGCAGGGATTTGTAGAGGTGCCAGAGCTCGATTTTAAAGCAGAGATAAATAATATTTTGAGCGGCATACTTTCATTGTCAACATAACAACCAAGAGATGGCGATATCTTCCATGCTACACACATTATAGGCGGTTCCCAAACAGAATGGTAAAGTTTATACTCCCCCTCCACCAACAAGCATCAATCCATGGCTTGCTCGAAACAACGAGTGCCTCCAACTAACAACAGTCCCGGGGGAGTTTTGTTTGCAATTATTTTAATTTGATTTGCATAAAGCATGGGACTGGGCATCCCGATGACCAGCCATTTTCTCGTGAGTGAGGAGCGGAGTCCACTCCTCTTGAGAATAACCCGCCTAGCATGGAAGATACGGACAGCCCTAGTTGATACATAAGCTATTCGAGCATACAAAACAGAATTTCATTTGAAGGTTTAGAGTTTGGCACATACAAATTTACTTGGAACGGCAGGTAGATACCGCATATAGGAAGGTATGGTGGACTCATATGGCATAACTTTGGGGTTTAAGGAATTGGATGCACAAGCAGTATTCCCGCTTAGTACAAGTGAAGGCTAGAAAAAGACTGGGAAGCGACCAACTAGAGAGCGACAACAGTCATGAACATGCATTAAAATTAATAAACATTGAGTGCAAGCATGAGTAGGATATAATCCATCATGAACATAAATATCATGAAGGCTATGTTGATTTGTTTCAACTACATGTGTGAACATGTGCCAAGTCAAGTCAATTGAATCATTCAAAGGAGGATACCACCCTATCATACCACATCACAACCATTTTAATAGCATGTTGGCACGCAAGGTAAACCATTATAAACTCCTGGCTAATTAAGCATGGCACGAGCAACTATAATCTATAATTGTCATTGCAAACATGTTTATTCATAATAGGCTGAATCAGGAACGATGAACTAATCATATTTACAAAAACAAGAGAGGTCGAGTTCATACCAGCTTCTCTCATCTCAATCAGTCCATCATATATCGTCATAATTGCCTTTCACTTGCACGACGAACGATGTGAATAATAATAATAGTGCACGTGCATTGGACTAAGCTGGAATCTGCGAACATTCAATAAACAGGAGAAGACAAGGCAATACGGGCTCTTAGTTAAATCAACAATAATGCATATAAGAGCCACTTCAACAATTTAATCATGGTCTTCTCCTATCGATCCCCAAAGAAAAGAAAAGAAATAAAACTATTTACACGGGAAAGCTCCCAACAAGCAAAAGAAGAACAGGAAATCTTTTTGGGTTTTCTTTTAATTATTACTACTACAGTATGAAAAGTAAACTAGCTAAGCTACAACTAAATTTTTTTTTGGTTTTTCTTAAGATTTATCAAACACACAAGAAGAAAGCAAGAAAAAAGAAAAATAAACTACTATGGATATTACAGTGAAAAAGTATGAGCACCGACATCTAGCAATGAGTGTGTGAACATAAATGTAATGTCGGTGAGAAATACGTACTCCCCCAAGCTTAGGATTTTGGCCTAAGTTGGTCTATTGCCACGGATGGCCTGGCGGCTATCCAAAATTGTAGTTGGGGTCGTACTAAGAAGAAGAAGCCTCTGATTGCCACTGGTTGGCAATCATCTCCGGATCCCACTGGTAATTAGACTGTCGTGGAGGATCAAATTGTGGTTCCGGCTCTGGCTCTGTGGCTGACGTAGGGTTCCGATAGGCGTGAATTGCCGCCAACGGAACGAGATACTGGCCTGCAGATAAATCAAACAAGGAAGGAGCAGGCAAGGTAATAGTCTCAGCGTGATGTTTATCAAAGAACAATTTGTATTTAAGCGCCCTTTCCCTATTCTTAACAATAAAATCATGCGCTACCATACTCTTATAATCTAAATAAACAGTAGGCAGCAATTTTTCTTCCTTTTCATAGTGCCTAATAGGTATGTTATAGTATGCAGCAAGGCGTGAAGCATAGACACCTCCAAAGATGGGGCCCTTTGTACGGTTCAGACTTAACCGTTTGGCAATAATACCGCCCATACTAACAGAGTCGTCACGGAATAAACCATGAAACAAAATAATATCAGGAACACTAAGGTTTCCACAGTTTCCGCGACCAATTAAGCAACGACTAGCAAATATTGCAAAGTAGCGTAAAACAGGAAAATGTATGCTAGTGATTCTTGCATCGGAAACCTTCCTAGTTTCCCCTACAGTAATAGTGTCAATAAACCCGTCCACATCTTTACGATGTGGTTCCTCTAAGCTACCCTCGAAAGGTATTTTGCAAACCCTGCAAAATTCATATAGTGACATCTTCTTAACCACATCATATAAATGAAACTCTACTGAAGGAGGTGATTCCTTAGGATAATAGTAGAAGTTTTGCACAAAAGTATTGGTGAGTAAGAGATATTGTTCGCGTTGGTCGCGTAGGAAGTCGGTGAGGCCTGCATTCTCAGCCAATTCGTAAAAATCATCATAAATCCCGGCTGCTCTCAAGAAATCATCGGAAGGCCATTCACATGGTCGAACCTCCGCGGTGCGAGGCAAATTATATTTGGGCCTCTCTGATTCTTCACTTTGCTTTTCCTTCGAGCTTCGGCTCGATGAGCCCCTCAAAAATCTCTTCATTATTTTCTGAAAAATTCTGAAATTTTTAGTAACTTCAAATAAAAGTGAACCAAGCTCAACAAAATTGATAGCAACTACTCCTACAAGTGCCTAGGGCCTATATCTTGCATTAGAACTACTTGGAACCATATAAATTTAACATGCAAGCTCAAGAACATGGTCACCTAGGCAGCACAAATTTGCAATGAATAAAGCACTAGAACAAAAACTAATTGGACCATTGGAGGAGTCACATACCAAGGAACAATCCCCCAAAGCAGTTTTGTGAGAGGTACTTTGAGCAAGGAGATCGAAAATCGCAGCAAAATGAGCTAGAACTCGTGCTTGAGCTGGATGGTGATTTTTTTTGAGAGGAAGAAGGAGTGTGTGGGTGCAGGAATAAGTGGAGGGGGGCCACCATGGGCCCACGAGGCAGGGGGCGTGCCCAGGGGGTGGGCGCGCCCTGGACCCTCGTGGCTAGGTGCTTGCTCCCCCTGTTGTGTTCTCAATGCCAGATATTCTCAAATATTCTAGAAAAAATCATATTTCATTTTTAGGGCATTTGGAGAACTTCTATTTTCGGGGTATTTTTTATTGCACGGATAATTCAGAAAACTGACAGAAAATACTATTTTTTGCTTTATTTAATCTAAATAACAGAAAGTAGAAGGAGGGTACAGAAGGTTGTGCTTTCTAACTTCATCCATCTCATGCTCCTCAAAAGGAATCCACTAACAAGGTTGATCAGGTCTTGTTAACAAACTCATTCCGACTAACATGGAACCGGAGAAATTTCGAATAACACTATGTTACCTCAACGGGGATATGCACATCCCCAATAATAAGAATATCATATCTCTTTTTGACAGTAGGAAGAGGAAATTCAAAACCCCCAAAACTAATCGATGGAATTTTTCCAATAGAATTGATACTGTGGACTTGGGGTTGTTTCCTCGGAAAGTGTACCGTATGCTCATTGCCATTAACATGAAAAGTGACATTGCCTTTGTTGCAATCAATAACAGCCCCTGCAGTATTCAAAAAGGGTCTTCCAAGAATAATAGACATACTATCGTCCTCGGGAATATCAAGAATAACAAAGTCCGTCAAAATAGTAACGTTTGCAACCACAACACGCACATCCTCGCAGATATCGACAGGTATAGCAGTTGATTTATCGGCCATTTACAAAGATATTTCAGTAGGTGTCAACTTATTCAAATCAAGTCTATGATATAAAGAGAGAGGCATAACACTAACACCGGCTCCAAGATCACATAAAGCAGTTTTAACATAGTTTCTTTTAATGGAGCATGGTATAGTTGGTACTCCTGGATCTCCTAACTTATTTGGTATTCCACCCTTAAAAGTATAATTAGCAAGCATGGTGGAAATTTCAGCTTCCGGTGACTTTCTTTTATTAGTAACCATTTCTTTCATATACTTAGCATAAGGATTCATTTTGAGCATATCAGTTAAACGCATACGCAAGAAGATAGGTCTAATCATTTCAGCAAAGCGCTCAAAATCCTCATCATACTTTTTCTTGGATGGTTTGGGAGGAAAAGGCATGGGTTTCTGAACCCATGGCTCCCTTTCTTTACCATGCTTCCTAGCAACAAAGTCTCTCTTATCATAACGTTGATTCTTTTATTGTGGGTTATCAAGATCAACAGCAGGTTCAATTTCTACATCATTATCATTACTAGGTTGAGCATCATCATTAACATTATCACTAGGTTCATGTTCATTACCAGATTGTGTTTCAGCATCGGAAATAGAAATATCATTTGGATTCTCAGGTGGTTCATGTAACACCCCGGATGTAACTTTCCATATTTGTAACTCCAACTCTTGCCATTTTCGGCCATGTGATATGATATTCCCTCCGTGGTCGAGTTTTGTTTTTCGTTTTGCATTTTGTTCATGTCATGCATCTCATATCATGTCATGATGTGCATTGCATTTGCATACGTGTTCGTCTCTTGCATCCGAGCATTTTCCCCGTTGTCCGTTTTGCAATCTGGCACTCCCATCACCTCCGGCGCACCCCTCTTGTTTTCTTTCATGAGCGGGTGTCAAACGTTCTCGGAATGGACCAAGGCTTGTCAAGTGGCCTTGGTATACCACCGGTAGGCCACCGGTCAAGTTTCGTTCCATTTGGAGGTCGTTTGGTACTCCAACGGTTAACCGGGCAACCGCAAAGTCCGTTTGTGTGTTCCAGCAAAACCCCCCTCTAAACAGCCCAAAACCCACCAAACTCCCTTCCATGCTCTAGGTCGTTCGATCACGATCATGTGGGCGAAAACCGCACTCCATTTGGAGTCTCCTAGCTCCCTCTACCTATATATTCACCTCCCCTCCCGAAACATTCGCAGATCAAACTCTAACCTCGTCCCCTCCGTGCCGCCGGACAAAAATTCCCACCGACGGACATGTTCGGCCGCCGCCCCAGCCAGTATTGCGCCGCCACGTGTCGCCCGACCCGCCGCCCGTACGCCGCGCCGCCCGCGGCCCGGGGAGCCCGCGTCCGGCCCCCGCGGGCCCGTGCGCCCGAGCCGCCGCCGCCCTTCGTTCCCCGCGCCGCTCCGCCTCCTGCGCCGGCGCCGCCGTGCCCCGCCGCCGCCGCCTCGCCGTGCCCCGCCGCCGCGGCTTCACCGTCGCCTCGCCGTGCCCCGCCGCCGCCGCGCCCCGAGGGAGCCGCCCTCGACGCCGGTCGCCGCCGCCTCCCTGCGCCGCTCCGGCAGCCCCGCCGAGCTCCGGCGAGCCATCGGGCCCGATCCGATCTGGAAGACCTCGGGGTTGACTTTTCCTTCTCCTTCCCCCCCAAAAATCTGCCAAGTCCTTTGCATTTTACAGTATCGTGCTATGTTCAGTGCATCATAACTCTCTGCATATAGCTCCGTTTCGCGCATGTGATATATCGAATTGTTCGTCTCATGGTGCTCTTCATTTTGTTCCATTGCATCATGTTCATTTGAGGCCGTCTTGATGCCCAAATCTCTGGTGCAAGAGTGCTAGTTGCTGTTATCTGCTGTTACTTATCAGAACTTGGTGATTTGTTATTTTTGTATCATTTAATCTGTGCATCTTATGGGCATGAGTTCTACATGTGTTTTGTTGTATGCCATGCCATCTTTCCAGGGGTGTATGCCATGTATTTTTGTGATCTCTGTGGTGACTAGCACAAGCATGCAAACTAGGCTTCGTAATGTTTCTGATTTCAGAGATTAGTAGTTTTTCCAAGTCTGTCTGCTGTTATTTTGTTGCTATGTATCCATGTGGCTACAGAGAGATCCATGCTTATTTTGGAGATGTTCAGTAAGGATGTTTTGTAGATATTATTGTAATTGGTCCATTCCTGCCCTTGTTTGCAATTATGGAGTGCCATAGCATGACTCAATCTTGCTCTACGTTTGCTATAAAATAATTCTGGCAGATTCTTAACATGATATTCAATTTTGCCAAGATTGTTATAGTTGTTTCATACATGCTATGTACTTTCTCTTGCCATGGTTAGCTTCATAAACATGCCATCTTGCTGTAGGTATGCTTGTTTTGTCATGCATTGCGCTGTGGTGAGTGCATCAAGCTCACCAGGTTGCCTTCATATTACTGTTTCTGCCATGCTCTGTTTTCTGCTAAGTCTGGAACCTGTTAACGAAACTTGCTATGTTTATATGGTTGCCATCATATCTTCTGGTCCTTTTTGGCTTATGGTCAGTAAGATACTTTTGTCATATGCATTTAGTAGAATACTGTCATGCCTTGTTTTGTCATGTGAAGTTCCTGTAGCATGTTGATTTCGTGCTCTGAACATTGCTGCCTGATGCTGTTTCAGGCATGTCTAGTAATTTCACTGTCTGTGAACCTGTTATCTTTTGCACTTTTGCCATGCTTGTTTGAGCTTGTTATGTTGTGATCTAGCCGTAGCTCAGTGTTCATCTTTCGTCAAGCATCTCCTGTAGATTACTGCCATATGCTTTGTTGCTATGTTGGAGTGTTGTAGCATTGTTACTTGTTGCATTCTAAGTGCTATCATGCTGTTAATCGCAGATTCGTGTCATTCTTGTTTTGCTTGCCATTTGCAAACCGTGCGTCCGTTTCCGGTGATCTTTATATCGATTTCGACCGAAATCATCTCATCTTTCCTGTGGCATGCTTGGTTTGCCAAGTTACTACCTTGTTCATCATTTTTCTTCCGGAGCACGCATATGCATCACATACCACATCTCGCATATCATACATATTTTGCATCATGTTGCTTGTGCATTTCTCGTGATTGATTGTGGTTCCGTTGCTTGTGTTCTTGTTGTGGGTAGATCCGGGAGACGAGTTCGTGAACGAGGAACCTATTGAGTACGCTTACGAGGATCAAGCTTTCGACAACTCTGAGAACCTTGCAGGCAAGATGACCACCCCTCGAAATCACTTCTATCTTTGCTTTGATAGTTGTTCGTTCTTTTGCCATGATGCTCTACCTACCACTTGCTATATCATGCCTCCCATATTGCCATGTCATCCTCTAACCATCCTTTCCTAGCAAACCATTGTTTGGCTAAGTTACCGCTGTTGCTCAGCCCCTTCTTATAGCGTTGCTAGTTGCAGGTGAAGTTGAAGTTTGTTCCATGTTGGAACATGGATACTTTGGAATATCACAATATCTCTTATTATATTAATGCATCTATATATATTTGGTAAAGGGTGGAAGGCTCGGCCTTATGCCTGGTGTTTTGTTCCACTCTTGCCGCCCTAGTTTTCGTCATACCGGTATTATGTTCCTTGAGTTTGCGTTCCTTACGCGGTTGGGTGATTTATGGGACCCCCTTGACAGTTCGCCTTGAATAAAACTCCTCCAGCAAGGCCCAACTTTGGTTTTACCATTTGCCACCTAAGCCTTTTTCCCCCGGGTTTTCGCGAGCCCGAGGGTCATCTTTATTTAAACCCCCGGACCAGTGCTCCTTCGAGTGTTGGCCCAAACCGAGCGATGTCCGGCGCCCCCTGGGCAACCAGGGTCTATGCCAACCCGACGTCTGGCTCATCCGTTGTGCCCTAAGAACGAGATATGTGCAGCTCCTATCGGGATTTGTCGGCACATCGGGCGGCTTTGCTGGTCTTGTTTTACCATTGTCGAAATGTCTTGTAAACCGGGATTCCGAGACTGATCGGGTCTTTCCGGGAGAAGGTTTATCCTTCGTTGACCGTGAGAGCTTATAATGGGCTAAGTTGGGACACCCCTGCAGGGTAATATCTTTCGAAAGCCGTGCCCGCGGTTATGAGGCAGATGGGAATTTGTTAATGTCCGGTTGTAGAGAACTTGTCACTTGATCCAAGTAAAATACATCAACCGTGTGTGTAGCCGTGATGGTCTCTTCTCGGCGGAGTCCGGGAAGTGAACACAGTTTGAGTTATGTTTGACGTAAGTAGGAGTTCAGGATCACTTCTTGGTCATTACTAGATGACGACCGTCCGTTGCTTCTCTTCTCGCTCTCTTTTGCGTATGTTAGCCACTATATATGCTTAGTGCCTGCTGCAGCTCCACCTCATTACACCATCCTTTCCTATATGCTTAAATAGTCTTGATCTCGTGGGTGTGAGATTGCTGAGTCCTCGTGACTCACAGATTCTACCAAAACAGTTGCAGGTGCCGACGATGCTAGTGCAGATGATGGGATCGACCTCAAGTGGGAGTTCGACGAGGAACGTGGTCGTTACTATGTGTCTTTTCCTGATGATCAGTAGTGGAGCCCAGTTGGGACGATCGGGGATCTAGCATTTGGGGTTATCTTATTTTCATTTGGATCTTGACCGTAGTCGGTCTATGTGTGTATTTTGGATGATGTATGAATTATATTTATGTATTGTGTGAAGTGGCGACTGTAAGCCAACTCTCGTTATCCCATTCTTGTTCATTACATGGGATTGTGTGAAGATGACCCTTCTTGCGACAAAACCACAATGCGGTTATGCCTCTAAGTCGTGCCTCGACACGTGGGAGATATAGCCGCATCGTGGGCGTTACAGTTCAGCAATAGGTTCACTAGAAGTATGCAGAGTCCTATCATTTTTCTTTTTCTTCTTTTTAGAAGGACTAGGTGCATCTAAATTATTTCTCTGAGAGTCTTGCTCAATTCTCTTAGGATGGCCTTCAGGATACAAAGGTTCCTGAGTCATTTTACCAGTTCTAGTAGCCACTCTAACAGCATAGTCATTATTCTTACTATTCAATTCATTGAGCAAATCATTCTGAGCTTTAAGTACTTGTTCTACTTGAGTGGTAACCATAGAAGCATGTTTACTAATGAGTATAAGTTCACCTTTAACTCTAGACATATAATCACCCAAGTGTTCAATCATATAAGCATTGTGTTTTAATTGTCTACCAAAATAAGCATTAAAGTCTTCTTTCTTAACCATAAAATTATCAAACTCATCCAAACATTGGCTAGCAAACTTAGTAGGAGGGATTTCAGCTTTATCAAATCTATAGAGAGAATTTACCTTTACTACCTGTGTCGGGTTATCAAGACCATGTATTTCTTCAATAGGTGAGGGATTAAGATCATATATTTCTTCAACAGGCAGTAAATTAAGACCATGTATTTCTTCAATAGGAGGTAAATTCTTAACATCTTCAGCTTTAATACCTTTTTCTTTCATAGATTTCTTTGCCTCTTGCATATCTTCAGGACTGAGAAATAGAACACCCCTCTTCTTCGGAGTTGGCTTAGGAGTTGGCTCAAGAGTTGGCTCAGGAAGTGTCCAATTATTTTCATTAGTCAACATATTATTCAATAGAATTTCAGCTTCATCCGGTGTTCTTTCCCTTAAAACAGAACCAGCACAACTATCCAGGTAATCTCTGGAAGCATCGGTTAGTCCATTATAAAAGATATCAAGTATTTCATTTTTCTTAAGAGGATGGTCAGGCAAAGCATTAAGTAATTGGAGAAGCCTCCCCCAAGCTTGTGGGAGACTCTCTTCTTCAATTTGCACAAAATTATATATTTCCCTTAAAGCAGCTTGTTTCTTATGAGCGGGGAAATATTTAGCAGAGAAGTAATAAATCATATCCTGGGGACTACGCACACAACCAGGATCAAGAGAGTTAAACCATATCTTAGCATCACCCTTTAATGAGAAAGGAAATATTTTAAGGATATAAAAGTAGCGGGTTCTCTCATCATTAGTGAACAGGGTGGCTATATCATTTAATTTAGTAAGATGTGCCACAACAGTTTCAGATTCATAGCCATAAAAAGGATCAGATTCAACCAAAGTAATTATATCAGGATCAACAGAGAATTCATAATCCTTATCAGTAACAAAGATAGGTGAAGTAGCATAAGCAGGATCATATTTCATTCTAGCATTCAAAGTTTTTTGTTTCAGCTTAGCTAATAATTTCTTAAGATCACTTCTATCATTGCAAGCAAGAAAGTCTCTAGTAGTTTCTTCATCCATAACATAGCCCTCAGGCACAACAGGCAATTCATATTTGTTGGGAGAGCCTTCATCATCACTTTCATCAATATTATCAGTTTCAATAATTTCATTCTCTCTAACCCTAGCAAGTTGTTCATCAAGAAATTCACCCAAGTGGCACAGTAGTATCAAGCATAGAAGTAGTTTCATCATAAGTATCATGCATAGCAGAAGTGGCATCATCAATAACATGCGACATATCAGATTGAATAGCAGAAGCAGGTTTAGGTGTCGCAAGCTTATCAAAACAGAAGGTGAATCAAGTGCAAAGCTAGATGGCAGTTCCTTACCTCCCCTCGTAGTTGAGGGATAAATTGTTGTCATAGCGTCTTTCAAGTTCTTCATAGTGACCAGCAGATATAAATCCCAAGTGACTCAAAGAATAGAGCTATGCTCCCCGGCAACGGCGCTAGAAAATAGTCTTGATAACCCACAAGTATAGGGGATCGCAACAGTTTTCGAGGGTAGAGTATTCAACCCAAATTTATTGATTCGACACAAGGGGAGCCAAAGAATATTCTCAAGTATTAGCAGTTGAGTTGTCAATTCAACCACACCTGGATAACTTAGTATCTGCAGCAAAGTATTTAGTAGCATAGAAGTATGGAAGTAACGGTAACGGTAGCAAAAGTAATATTTTTGGGTTTTGTAGTGATTGTAACAATAGCAACGGAAAAGTAAATAAGCCAAGAACAATATGTGAAAAGCTCGTAGGCATTGGATCGGTGATGAGAATTATGCCGGATGCGGTTCATCATGTAACAGTCATAACATAGGGTGACACAGAACTAGCTCCAATTCATCAATATAATGTAGGCATGTATTCCGAATATAGTCATACGTGCTTATGGAAAAGAACTTGCATGACATCTTTTGTCCTACCCTCCCGTGGCAGCGGGGTCCTAATGGAAACTAAGGGATATTAAGGCCTCCTTTTAATAGAGTACCGGACCAAAGCATTAACACATAGTGAATACATGAACTCCTCAAACTATGGTCATCACCGGGAGTGGTCCCGATTATTGTCACTTCGGGGTTGCCGGATCATAACACATAGTAGGTGACTATAGACTTGCAATATAGGATCAAGAACTCATATATATTCATGAAAACATAATAGGTTCAGATCTGAAATCATGGCACTCGGGCCCTAGTGATAAGCATTAAGCATAGCAAAGTCATAGCAACATCAATCTCAGAACATAGTGGATACTAGGGATCAAACCCTAACAGAACTAACTCGATTACATGATAAATCTCATCCAACCCATCACCGTCCAGCAAGCCTACGATGGAATTACTCACGCGCGGCGGTGAGCATCATGAAATTGGTGATGGAGGATGGTTGATGATGACGATGGCGACGGATTCCCCTCTCCGGAGCCCCGAACAGACTCCAGATCAGCCCTCCCGAGAAAGTTTAGGGCTTGGCGGCGGCTCTGTATCGTAAAACGCGATGAATCCTTCTCTCTGATTTTTTTCTCCCCGAACACGAATATATGGAGTTGGAGTTGAGGTCAGTGGAGCTCTAGGGGGCCCACGAGGCAGGGGGCGCGCCCAGGGGGGCAGGCACGCCCCCCACCCTTGTGGCAAGGGTGTGGGCCCCTGGCCTTGATTCTTTCGCCAGTATTTTTTATTATTTCCAAAAATAATCTCCGTGGAGTTTCAGGTCATTCCGAGAACTTTTGTTTCTGCACATAAATAACACCATGGCAATTCTGCTGAAAACAGCGTCAGTCCGGGTTAGTTCCATTCAAATCATGCAAGTTAGAGTCCAAAACAAGGGCAAAAGTGTTTGGAAAAGTAGATACGACGGAGACGTATCACTAAGAATTCTTTTTCAGTAGTAGCATAATTTCTCTGGGCATTGTCTAGAGTTTTACTAGCATATTGAATAACATTTAATTTCTTATCAACTCTTTGTCCTAGAACAGCACCTACAGCATAATCACTAGCATCACACATAATTTCAAAGGGTAAATTCCAATCAGGTGGCTGAACAATAGGTGCAGAAATCAATGCTTTCTTAAGTATTTCAAATGCTTCTACACAATCATCTTCAAAGATAAAAGGTATATCTTTTTGTAATAGATTAGTCAGAGGCCGGGAGATTTTTGAGAAGCCTTAATGAACCTCCTATAAAAACCGGCATGACCAAGGAAGCTTCTTATACCTTTAATGTCCTTGGGACACGGCATCTTTTCAATAGCGTCAACTTTAGCTTTGTCGACTTCAATACCTCTTTCAGAAATTTTATGCCCCAAAACAATACCTTCATTAACCATAAAGTGGCACTTCTCCCAATTCAAGACAAGGTTAGTTTCTTCACATCTCTGCAAAACTCGATCAAGGTTGCTCAAGCAATCATCAAAAGAGGATCCATAAACGAAGAAATCGTCCATGAAAACCTCCCAAATCTTTTCACAAAAGTTAGAGAATATAGCCGTCATGCATCTTTGAAAGGTAGCAGGTGCATTACATAAACCAAAAGGCATACGTCTATAAGCAAAAGTACCGAAAGGGCAAGTAAAAGTGGTCTTTGCTTGATCATCAGCTGACACAGGTATTTGAGAGAAACCAGAGTAATCATCTAGAAAGCAAAAATGTGTATGTTTGGATAATCTTTCTAGCATTTGATAAATGAAAGGCAAAGGGTAATGATCTTTTTTAGTAGCTTTATTTAATTTGCGAAAATCAGTTACCATCCTATAACCTGTAATAATTCTTTGCAGAATAAATTCATCTTTATCATTAGGACGACAGTAATACCTCCCTTCTTAGGGACACAATCGGCAAGACTTACCCACTGACTATCAGCAACGGGATAAATTATACCTGCTTTGAGGAGCTTTAATATTTCCTTTCTTACCACTTCTTTCATCTTACGATTTAACCGTCGTTGGTGATCAATAACTGGTTTGGCGTCTTTCTCCAAATTTATTTTGTGTTGACATAGAGTGGGACTAATGCCCTTAAGATCATCAAGAGTATATCCAATAGCAACACGGTGCTTCTTCAGAGTTTTCAATAATTTATCTTCTTCATGCTCTGAAAGGTTAGCACTAATAATAACAGGATATATCTTATTTTCATCAAGATAAGCATATTTAAGAGTATCAGGTAATGGTTTAAGCTCAAACACGGGATCACCCTTGGGTGGAGGAGGATCCCCTAGGATTTCAACAGGCAAGTTGTGTTTTAGAATAGGTCCATGTTTAAAGAATACTTCATCTATTTCCCTTCTTTCATTCATAAACATATCATTTTCATGGTCAAGCAAATATTGTTCTAAGGGATCATTAGGAGGCACGGCAATAGAAGAAGGACCAATAATTTCATCTTTACTAGGCAATTCCTCATCACGGGGTTGTCTACGAAATTTAGAAAAATTAAACTCATGAGACATATCACCCAAACCAATACTAACAACATCCTTTTCGTAGTCTATCTTAGCATTGACAGTATTCAAGAAGGGTCTACCAAGTATAATGGGACAAAAGCTATCTTGTGGGGAACCAAGAACAAGAAAATCAACAGGAAATTTAACCTTCCCACACAATACTTCAATATCTCTAACAATCCCAATCGGTGAAATAGTATCTCTATTGGCAAGTTTAATTGTAACATCTATATTCTTCTATCTCAGCAGGTGCAATATCATGCATAATTTCTTCGTATAAGGAATGGGGTATTGCACTAGCACTAGCACCCATATCACATAAGCCATGATAACAATGATCTCCTATTTTAACAGAAATAACAGGCATGCCTACAACAGGTCTATGTTTATCTTTAGCACCAGGCTTAGCAATTCTAGCAGTTCCTCACAGAAATAAATAACATGCCCATCAATATTAGCAGCCAAGAGATCTTTAAACATAGCAATATTAGGTTCAACTTTAACTTGCTCAGGGGGTTTGTGTGTCCTAATATACTTTTGTTGACAACGGTTGAAGCTTTAGCATGATCCTTTATTCTAACAGGGAAAGGTGGTTTCTCAACATAAGCAGTAGGAACAATAGGATCATTGTAAGTGATAGTCTTTTCTTCAACTTTAATAGGTGCAACTACTTTTACTTCAATGGGAGGATTATATTTAAACCACTTCTCCTTAGGGAGATCAACATGAGTAGCAAAGGATTCACAGAAAGAAGCTACTATCTCAGGGTCAAGTCCATATTTAGTGCTAAATTCACAGAAAGCGTCGGTATCCATAAAAGATTTAACACAATCAAACTTAGGTGTTATACCTGACTCTTTACCTTCGTCGAGGTCCCAATCTTCAGAGTTGCGTTTAATTCTTTCCAATAAATCCCATGTGAATTCAATAGTCTTCATCATAAAGGAGCCAGTACAAGAAGTATCGAGCATGCATTGATTATTACGAGAAAGCCGAGCATAAAAATTCTGAATAATCATTTCTCTTGAGAGCTCATGAATGGGGCATGAATATAACATTGACTTAAGCCTCGCCCAAGCTTGAGCGATGCTTTCTCCTTCGTGAGGCCAAAAATTATATATATAATTACGATCACGATGAACAAGATGCATAGGATAAAACTTCTGATGAAATTCCAATTTCAATCGTTTGTAGTCCCATGATCCCATATCATCACATAGCCTATACCATGTCAATGCCTCTCCCTTCAAAGATAAAGGGAAGACCTTCTTCTTGATAACATCATCGGGCATACCTGCAAGCTTAAATAATCCACAAACTTCATCCACATAGATTAGGTGTAAATCGGGATGCAATGTTCCATCTCCTGCAAAAGGATTAGCTAGCAGTTTCTCTATCATACCCGAAGGAATTTCAAATTAAACATTTTCAGTAGGTTCAATAGGTTGAGGAGCAACTAATTGTGGTTCCGGGCGAGGTGAAGATACCCCGAACAAACCCCTCAGAGGATTGTTTTCCATAATAACAAGTGACAGTAAATTTCAGCACACTATATAAATTTTTCCTTACCAAATTCCACCTACCAAAGGCACTTCACTCCCCAGCAACGGCGCCAGAAAAGAGTCTTGATGACCCACAAGTATAGGGGATCTATCGTAGTCCTTTCGATAAGTAAGAGTGTCGAACCCAACGAGGAGCAGAAGGAAATGACAAGCGGTTTTCAGCAAGGTATTCTCTGCGAGCACTGAAATTATAGGTAACAGATAGTTTTATGATAAGGTAATTTGTAACGAGTAACAAGTAACAAGTGTAAATAAAGTGCAGCAAGATGGCCCAATCCTTTTTGTAGCAAAGGACAAGCCTGGACAAACTCTTAAATAGAGAAAAGCGCTCCCGAGGACACATGGGAATTATCGTCAAGCTAGTTTTCATCACGCTCATATGATTCGCGTTCGGTACTTTGATAATTTGATATGTGGGTGGACCGGTGCTTGGGTGCTGTCCTTACTTGGACAAGCATCCCACTTATGATTAACACCTATTGCAAGCATCCGCAACTACAAAAGAAGTATTAAGGTAAACCTAACCATAGCATGAAACATATGGATCCAAATCGGCCCCTTACGAAGAAACGCATAAACTAGGGTTTAAGCTTCTGTCACTCTAGCAACCCATCATCTACTTATTACTTCCCAATGCCTTCCTCTAGGCCCAAATAATGGTGAAGTGTCATGTAGTCGACGTTCACATAACACTACTAGAGGAGAGACAACATACATCTCATCAAAATATCGAACAAATACCAAATTCACATGACTACTAATAGCAAGACTTCTCCCATGTCCTCAGGAACAAACGTAACTACTCACAAATCATATTCATGTTCATAATCAGAGGGGTATTAATATGCATAATGGATCTAAACATATGATCTTCCACCAAATAAACCAACTAGCATCAACTACAAGGAGTAATCGACAATACTAGCAACCCACAGGTACCAATCTGAGGTTTTGATACAAAGATTGGATACAAGAGATGAACTAGGGTTTGAGAGGAGATGGTGCTGGTGAAGATGTTGATGGAGATTGACCCTCCTCCGATGAGAGGATCGTTGATGATGACGATGGCGATGGTTTCCCCCTCCCGGAGGGAAGTTCCCCCGGCAGAACAGCTCTGCCGGAGCCCTAGATTGGTTCCGCCAAGGTTCCGCCTCGTGGCGGCGGAGTTTCTTCCCGAAAGCTTGCTTATGATTTTTTTTCTCGGACGAAAGACTTCATATAGCAGAAGATGGGCACCGGAGGCCTGCCAGGGGGCCCACGAGGCAGGGGGCGTGCCTCCCACCCTCGTGGCCAAGGTGTGGCCCCCCTCTGGTAGTTTCTTTGCTCGGTATTTTTTTATTAATTCCAAAAATGACTTTCGTGAAGTTTCGGGACTTTTGGAGCTGTGCAGAATAGGTCTCTAATATTTGCTCCTTTTCCAGCCCAGAATCCCAGCTGCCGGCATTCTCCCTCTTCATGTAAACCTTGTAAAATCAGAGAGAATAGGCATAAGTATTGTGACATAACGTGTAATAAGAGCCCATAAATATCGATATAAAAGCATGATGCAAAATGGACGTATCAAATACTGATGTGTATGGTTATTTATCTATTGTTCTTTCAGTATTTCAATCACCTTGATTCGGGTCCTAACGTTCACGTGTGTGCTAACGTCTCTTTGTCACTTCTTATCAGGTCGCACGGGATTCTTCCGTCCTAATGGGGAATGTGTCGCTTCCTTTCTTCGTGGCATTGGCATGGTGGATCTAAAATTCACTTTGGGGAAGTTCATGTAGCTAAGGCGTGTAGCATGTCCCTACTATGAACAAGTACCTCGTTGGCGGCTCCCTTCTATGTCGAGATGGGTTTAAGGTAGTTTTAGAGTTGAATAAAGTAATCGTATCGAGATTTGGAAAATTTATAGGCAAAGGTTATGAGTGCCGAGGCTTGTTCCGCTTTTTGCTTTCACATTTTTGCAATAAGTCAGTAAACCAAATTTGTCCTAGTGTTCATGATGTTGCAACTGTTTGGCACTCTCATTTGTGTCACATTAATTTTAGTTTAATATCTCGGATATCCAGTATGAGTTTAATTCCGAATTTCACTATTGCCAAAGGTTCTAAGTGTCATAGTTGTGTGCAATCAAAGCAACCTCGAAATCCTGATAGGGTAGCCGAAGAGAGAAACTTGGCACCTCTTGACCTCATACATTCTGATCTATGTGGGATGAATGGTGTGTTGACAAAAGGTGGAGAGAGATTTTGCTATTTTTATTTGTTGCAAACTAAAGATGGAGCTCTAGACTACTTTAAAATCTGTAAATCTGAAGTTGAAAATCAACTAGAGAGAAAGATCCAATGTCTTAGGTCAGATCATGGTGGAGATTTTTTTCCCAAAGTATTTTATGAGTTTCGTGAGGAACACGATATTATTCACAAGAGGACGCCTCCCTATTCGCCCCAATCAAATGGGGTTGCCGAGATGAAAAAATGGATGCTGGCTGACTTGGTGAGTACCATGTTAGACATTGCTGGTTTATCTAAGGCTTTATTGACTTCGTGCCATGTCCTGAATAGAGTTTCTAACAAGAATAAAGAGAAAATCCCTTATGAGTAGTTGGTTGGGGAGAAAACCAGCACTTTCTTATTTGCGCACTTGGGGATGCTTGGCAAAAGTCAAGCATCCCCAAGTGCGCAAATAAGAAAGTGTTGGTTTTCTTATTCATCACCCAGGGTGCAGAATAAGTTATTCTTCACCAGAGGTAATTTTACGATCGTTTCATAAATAAATTACGTTTGAAATAAAAATAGTTACATTCATCTTGATTCACCACATAAAATTTGACATAAGAAAACAAAAATATAGGTCATGAGATATGAAAGAATGCATTTTATGTATTTTTTTACACTACATTTTTATGTTTGTAATTTTACCTAACATAAAATATATATTTTTAGTGACTATATATTTTCTTACGATCTATTTTTACGTATAAAATAAGACAAAATTTGCGGAACGTAAAATTACGGTGCATTGCTATTAAAATAGAGGGGTGTGAAGAATAACTATTCCTCACCCAGGGTGATGAATAGTCAATCCCTATATGTGTATTCTAGAGGTTAAATTCGAGGTACCTGATATGCATGTTGATACTATAATGGAATCTCGTGATGCCACATTTTATAATAATATATTTCCTATAAAAGATATGCATAGCATTGCTAGATTTTCTACTGAGATAAATCCAAAATCTTGTACATCTGACGGGCATTCCGAACAATCACTCGAGGAAGTCCTTGAGAAGGATAACAATCAAGCTTGTGTGAGGCGCAAAAGACAAAGAGTTGCAAAATACTTTGGTGATGATTCCATTGTATACGTTGTGGACGACACTCCCAAGTCTATTTTAGAGGCATATGCATCTCCAGATATAGATGATTGGAAAGAAGTTGTTCATAATAAGATGGACTCAATTCTTTCTAATGAAACTTGAGAGCTAACTGAATGAACTTATGGTTGTAAACCTGTGGGCTATAAGTGAGTGTTCAAAAAGAAGCTCGGGCCCGATGGTAATATTCATAGGTACTACTAGAGAAGCATGGCTGGAAGGTTCGGCCTCTTCTTCAGATACAAAGAAGGAAGGAAAACGGTGCACTTCCCTTTGGCGAATCCAAGTTCCCTTGAAAATAAAAACGTTCCTTTAGAGGTTAGCAAAGCATTCTTTGCCGACTAATGATATCCGCAAGCATGGGCACATGGATGATGATGACAAGTGTGCTATATGTGGAGAAACTGACTCATGGAAACATTCGTTGATCAAGTGTATGCATGATGGAGACTGTGTTGGGCCTCGGCAGCGGAAAACACTTCAGAACAAGTTGCATTAACGCAGCAAGGAAATGCAAGATATTGGATTTTTGAGCTCATCAAAAAATTGCCCTCACATGAACTGGCAAAAAAATTTGTTACCCTATGGGCTATATGGCACGCGCGGCGGAAGGCTATTCATGACAATTTGTTTCAAAGCCCCTTATCTACTCATTGTTTTGTCGCAAACTTCCTAGGAACTTGGAGTGGTACATCATTTGAAGAAACACGAGGGAAGTGTAAGAGCAACTCTAGCAGACCCCGCATCCCGCCCCGACCCGTAAAATAACCGTCAAAATGCGGGCCGGGGCAGAAAAACCCACCCGATCAAACCCTGCATCCTGCCCCGACCCGCAAAAAAATTTAGGGGGCGCGGCAAAATCCCGAGCCCAACCCGGGAAAACGCGGGTTTCCCCCTCGCGGCTGCGGTGCCCTGCATATAAGCGGAAGCGGTTGGTGGGGGGACATTTCATCCCGCGCTTTCTCCCACCAACCACCTCTCCTCTCCCCTCTCGCGCCGCCGCCGGCCGCCGCCCAAGATTCCGGCGACCGCAGCCGGCAGGAGCACGCCGGAAGGCCGCCACGCGCACGAGCCCCCCCCCCCTCCCCCCTGCGTCGGCGGGCCGCCGGATTTGCAGATCTGCGTCACTTCATCGCGGGCCACCGGATTTGGCTTTTTCCAGCCGCCGGTTGCTGCCCCAAGCTATGGAGTGGTCGGGGAGCCTCTCCCGCAGCCCAGGCAAGGGCGCATCGCCGCATGCAGGTGCGAGTTCGTCCGCCCGCCGTTGCCGAAGGTTTGCGGGCATGGACTCGTCCGGCCGTCCACCGGGCTCGGCGCTCGCGCAGCGTCTTTGTGGCTTGCCGATGCCGCTCATAGAGTGCGACGACTGCACGCGGAATGTGTTGCGGCTCACTTCGAGCACGCCGAAGCACCCCGGATGGGTGTTCTTCAAATGCGAAAACGATGGGGTACGTGCACTTGCGGTAGCTCGTTTCACAGTTCATTCTTTAGCTAAATTGCGGTGGCTCACGTCGAGCTTGCTCATTCTTTTGTGTAGGACGAAGGATGCTCATTTTGGTTTTGGGAAGGGCAATACATTGATTTGTTGATAGAAAGAAATTTAATAGATGTTAGTGCACTCCTTGGTACAATCGAAGGCAATGATGCGGCTGCATGTGCAACTAGAGGGGAAGCAACATCTACTTCTTCCGAACCAAAGATGAAGAAATAAGAATGCAAAATCAAGAATCCACAGATCAACAACGAATGCATGGAGAAGATATTAGTCCAACTAGTGGGAGCAGTTATGGAAATTGGAAATCTTCTACAATGCATTCTTGTAGTTCTTGTTTTCTTTGGTCTTGCTATTCTAGCAAAGATTTGGTGATGCTTTTTGTATCCAATGTTGTTATAAAACAAAGCAGTGCAATATGCTAGATCAAATTGAGTTGCAAATTTAAGTTTTGCGGACCGGGAGGAGATGCGACAGATCAGACGCCGCAACCCCAACCCGTAAAAAAGCATATTCTGGGAATATCCTTTTTTATGAGTCCATTATGCGGGGTCTGCAACTGCGGCCGTCCGCGCCGACCCGCAAAGACGTTTTTCCGCGAACTGCAAAAACGTTTTGTGGGTCGGGAGGATGCGGGGTCTGCTAGAGTTGCTCTAAGACAAGTCAAGGGCAATGTGAACCGGTGGATTTCATCTCCAGCGGGATGGACTAAGATCAATGTGGACGGAGCCCTGGCTAAACTGGATGACAAATCGGCCGTTGCAGCTGTTGTTGGGAGAAGTAATGATCAGTCAATGGGAGCATCTTCAGTGGTTTTTTGGGACTGGTGGATCCTAAAATTGTCGAGGTGCTAGCTATAAGGTAGGCCATCTCTCTGGCGAACGACCTGTTAACTCAATAGTTAAGACCGCTTCAGACTGCCTTATGGTGATAAAGATGAACGAGGATTCGAAGCCGAGCTACTATCATATTATACAGGAGATCAAGGCCAGGGTGATCAGTTTGATGGCATTGAGTTTTGCCCTGAGAAGCGTAGCTCAAATTTCGAAGCTCACAGGCTAGCTCGTTCTTCTAGTAGAAGTAATATTGGCTGTTATGTTTAGCTTTTAGATCCGCCTGAGGGCTTAGGTATCCCTAGAACCTTTGTGAACTCATTTGTGTAGGGGTGCTACACCACTCAAAAACAATTTGAAGTAATTAACTAGCCTTTGCTTATTATCAGTACCATGTAACTATGTTGAGTTCGCTGGGAAATGCACATGTAATTTACTAACAAGAACCACGATAATCGATCATGTGGAAAAGTAGAATTTCATCTAATAACTTATTTCTATAGCAAGTTTTATTTCAGAAAGAGATGCATGATGCTGCTCTTTTATCGGGTCTACTTCTAACTGTTACTCCTTGCTACACAAATCGCAACCAAGCCAGAATATATATCTTTGTACTTTTCGTACGTCCCATGGTGTACTTCACTTGGGTTTTAGTTAGTTTATTGATGTTTTTCATAATTTATTTCAGGCCTTTCGACGACGTGCGTTCAGTGGGAGGAGACGTTCCTGTCGACTACAAAGATGGTATAGCGACTTTGTCAATCTCGAGTTGATGTGTCAGCTTAGTATATGTGTCTCCAGGTGTGTATATGTTCATAGGAATGAGTGTATGTGCGTATGTATAAGCATTTGCGTCGGTACTGTGTTAGAAAATAACGGGAGAGGGGGGAAACACCGCGCCACCCACCACTGCCATCAGGATCAGCAAAGCCGAGGGGAGATTTTGAGAAGGTTAAATGTAAAGCAAATGAGTTTCAAAGAAAAGATGTAAAACAAATGGGTTACACGTAAAAAAAACAAAGAACGAATCACAACAACACCACACAAGCGCGCCCGTGCAGATCGATTATCACACTCCACCGTACATCGTCCCTGAGTCCACGACCAAAAGTTCACAAATATGTATGCAGTATATAGACAGATACATTCTTCTTCTAGAAAAGGAGCAATTTTATTCATTTTTCAATGGCTGCGTGCACAAGTAAAAGATGGCCGGCCATGCATGAGTACATGCACCGATCTTGTTCCTGGTCGTGATGCCTGCCGAGTGGCGATAGAGGTTCGACGGCTGTCTACTGGCAGTAGCCCCTATGAGGGGGCAAGCAGACGCGGCGGAGCAGGTCTATGCACGACCCCTCACGGACGCAGGCGAGCTCGGCGCAGCAATCGTAGGTGACGGGGATCGTCTCCGCGGCGCGGCCGCTGAGGATGGCATGGATGAACTGGTCCACGCAGTCCCACGGCGCCACATTCAGCGTGTTGGCGCAGCTCCTGTGGACGCGGCCGACAAGGTCCTGAGGGTGCAGTGGGCTTGAGCCGGCAGCGGCGGCGGCGGCCAGGAGGAGGAACATGCACGCGATGTGTTGCCGGAGCGCCATTGCGGGAGGGGCCATGGCTGAGCTGGGTAGGTGGCTGGCGCTAGTATTTGGTTTCTGGGGAGATCTGTCGACGGCGTTGGGCTTCATCAGTATGTATAGGAGATTGTGATCAACGCATTCATATTGACGGGATTTTTTTTTCTGAATTCAATTCTCTGGGATTCCTGATGTGTGCTGTGATTTAAAGCATTCACTGAAACGGATTTGCTCATTGTCATTTTAGATGAGAATAAATGAGAATTGACTATGTCACATCTAAGTTCTCGACCACACATTAATTGCTGTAAAATTCTTGCAAACTGTAGGGCGTAGGCTCGGTGGTGTTTCTTTGTCCAGCGCGATTGTTTGCGTTAGTTTCCTGGTGGCCTGTGTACGTTGTGGTTATTGGTTGTATGAGCCTTAGGGTATCTCCAACGCTGACACGTAAATTACTTCATGCATCCATGTTCACGAACATGGATGTGGGAGCCAGTCATCCAACGTTACCTGCATATATCCGACCTTAAAGAAATCTTTAAGTCCGCACGTACAAATAGCCGCATATATAGTCTAAATTAGTTTAAATGTTTAAATGCAGTGGTAGTTCGAACTTTAAAAAGTTCAAATCAGATCTTCTTTCAGTTGCTCGTGAGTTGCTCGATGCCGAATTTATTGATGCATTTGAACAAATTCTTCAAATGTGGTCGGATTTTGGTCGAGAAGTTCGATAGGATCATCCATGTTCTCAAATTCAAGAGTTGCGGCAGCATCCTCACCCTCATTCTCCATGGTCATGTTGTGCATGATCACAAAACAGGTCCTCACCTTTCACAAGGTCTCCGGATCACATTGCTTAGGAGGTCCACGAACAACTGCAAAATGTGTCTGCAAATCTCCAAATGCTCTCTCAACATCCTTTCTAGCTGCTTCTTATCTTTGGGCAAAGTAAGACTTTTTTTGGTCAACTGGGTTAAAGATGATGTTGACAAAGAAATGGAGGGAGTAATTGCAAATTGTATCAGCACTTATTTGATAGTCTAATAAACCATATAAGGCAAGAAAAAAATAGGTGATGGGAAACAAGACAGGTTGGGGAGGAAGGATCACGTAAAGCGGAAGGTAGGACGAGGGGAGACGGAACCTTACATATTTGTTTTTGATCACGCAACGCACGTGTATTTAGCTAGTATTGCTAGCAAGCCTAGATGAATGAGATGTCGCAAATGCTATTAAGCACTTCGGGCACGGCCGCCTCTATGTCTCGCTTCACATGGGACAATGGGAAGCCTCGCCTGAAGACGGCATGAGATCGACCGGCCAAGGCGCATGGGAGAACACAGACTCGTTTTTCTATCACTTTTTGGTTTTTTTTTTTGCTTCTATTTTCACTTTTGTTTATACTCTCAAATATTCTGAATAATTACGTTACAGAAAACACTTTACATAAAATATATGATAAAAAATGTAAACCAAGCATTTTTTAAATGTAAATGTGTATTGAGAAAATGTTTCTCATGTACACAACAAAATACAATGTGTATGAAAAAAGCTTATCATGTATTTTAGAAAATATTAATCAAGCATCTAAAAAATAAAAAACAATTTTAAAATATTAATCAGGCCTTTAATTTTTTTAAATCTGTATAAAAAATGTTGATCATGGATTTAAAAAAAGTTAAACAATTATTGTAAAAAAATCAAGCATTTAAAAATATTATATATGCATAAAAAAGTTAACCATGTAATACAAATATCTTGTTTTTGGAAAAAAGTTAATAAAGCATTTGAAAATCTTAAATGTATATAAAAACAATATTAACTGTTTTTTCGGAAAATGTTAATCTTGTACTTGCAAAATGCTATCAAGCATTTAATGTCAAAATGTTGTATTGGAAAAATGTAATCATGTATTCAAAATGTTTTAACCTTGTGTATAAAAATGTTAAAATGTATTAACAACTGTATTATATATATACCAAAAAACTATAATGTGTATGGAGAAAAGTAGACATAAAAAATATATGTTTCCAAAAATGTGAAACATGTATATAAAAAAATTGCAATGTATGCAAAAAATGTCGAATGTGTACTGAAAAAGGTGACATGTGTTAAACAAAAACAAAAATGATGAAAATCGAAAAATAAACTAAGAAAATCGAAGAAAGGAAATGAAAACCAAAGAAAGCAATGCTAAAGAATGGGAACAGACAAAGCCGAAAAAGAAACAAATAAAAATTAAGAAAACCGATAAAAACCATGAAAGAAGCAAAAGAAAAAATTTAAAAAAAACGAAAAGAAAAGTATAAAACAAGTGATACCCAAGAAAGAAACAAAAAATAAAAAAACAAGTGAAAACCGAAAAGAAAACAAAGAAAACTTGTGAAATAAAAAACAGGAAATTTAAAAAACGATGAAGTAACAGATAAAACCGAAAGAAAATGAAAAAGAAAAAAAAGACTAAACCTGTACGTGCACCGCGCAAAACAACGACCAGCCGTCTCAAATATAGAGCGATCTAAACAAAATGAACAAACAAAAAGGCCCAGCTACAACAGGGGGAGAAGAAAGTTTGAGGTGAGACGGAAGGATCTATCTACCACAAGCGAGATATAGTCCTGGCGTTCGGGTAGAGCTAACTAGTCTTCTTTTAGTGGGTCAGCCATGTAACTGGAACCAGTCCCGTCTTTCCTGGTTCGGGGACATTCTAGAATGTTCCTCCATTCGGTGTTTTTGCTTTCCATGTTTCCATCTAAAAAAAATTTGCGGGGTTTCATCTAATTGTTTACATTTCTCTGGTTTTCCCATCAAGGGATTTGGTTGGATTTTTTCGTTTCCATTTTTGGTTTCTTCTATTTTATTTTTAAATATCACAAAAAAATCAAATTCATGATGGTTTTGAATATGCGCACATTTTTCAAATTTCCCCAAAAATATCATGAACTTTTTTCGCATTCGTGCAATTTTTTAATTCCCGGATTTTTTTTTCAAATCCAATAGCTTTCTAAAAAATAATCAAGCATTTAGTCAATTTCATGAATTTTTTCAAATCAGTGAAAGATTCAAATGTACAGGCTCATTTTAATGCGTGTGATTTGTTTTTTAAGCCAGCGGTCAAAGTTCGTGAAAAATGAGTGAAGCCAAAATAGCGAGCGGGCAAGCACTCCTGGCAAACAGAGCGATCGGAAAGTTTACTGGGCCACCCGTTCCAGCGGCGAGGACAGGCTCCCCGCATAAATCCTAGATGGAAAATATGGCCGAAAGCCTAAAAGCAGCCCAGTTTTGGGGGAAACCTTGAAATTTAACCATGGTTTTTTTTGTTGGGGTGCAATTATTTATTTATTTGGTTAGACTTGAAAAAAATATTTATTTATTTTCAAAAGAAAAAGGGTGGCCATGTGGCTCCAAATGAAGTATAAGAATGGAAATCATGCGGTATATATATTTTTGTGAAAGAATCATGCCATATATGTTTGCTGCAAATATCACCAAAATCTTCACATCTATGCAAGATATTAAAGAGGCCAACCATGACGATTGGGTCGAACCTCTTTGTTTTCGTGTTGTCCAAATGAACTTGTCATGATGCTAACAGAAATTTATTTTGGAAAATTTGTTTGTATATGCCGTTGCCAAGTCTGAAGTCTCAACATTTTCCATTTCCGACTGATTGTCTCAACTGACATACATGTTGCGTCAATCGGCATCACTACTTCTCCTCACAAGTAGCAGTAGAAATGGCTGCTGTAGATCCATCCACCCACTTTGAGTAAAAGGTTATACCACAGCTTTACTTTTGCTTGCAAGGCTACATGCCTGAATTTTGACTGCATTCCAACATCAGTCCAAATTTTCGTTACTGCATTCCAAGGCCTGTCTGAATTTGACAGAGTTATAATTAAATGGCGTTGAGCAACAATGTACATTTACATGTTTCGTCATACTACACAACACAACTGCACAAACTGCTGCTGATCATCCTCTATTCTGAGCAAGCTACATCAGTAAGTACATTGGCATATAAAATTTGGAGAATCTACAGTAAGTAATAGGCAGAGCATGTTATTTAATTTACAACTTGTGTTATTTCTTCCAGGTGTTGAATGCATCTTTCTGTCATGATGCTTCAGTAAATACTGCATGTTATTAACTGATGAACTACCATGCTATTTCGATCGCCTTGTCGGCAGTAATAAAGAATTAATGGTTGGATCAAATCTGACCGTGGCCAAGGCAAAATTCTCTGTATATCGCTATGTTCTGATGTCGATATGTGCATGACAGGGGCTTTACTTCCACGAGGTTTGTCGTAACCATGCGTATCAGCTCCATGAATGGCATGGCAGCCTATTAGGCGCTGGGAGTGGGAGGGCGTATGCCGATATACTCAAAACCGACGACGAGGAATGCTAGGCCTTGAATGAAGAGGTAGATGTAGTACCCTTTGTTTGCGTAAAACAAATCGTAGAAACCACATATAACTATGCAGGTTCCAACAAAAATCTCTGAGCAGTTGTACCTGATAAAAAGAAGGCACACATCAGGCATTATTCGACAAAGCTAGAAACGCGCAAATCGGTAGTTTGTATGCAGTAATCCGAAGTAGTATATATTTTAATGCACTGTATTAGCTTCGAGTTGCTTACTTGTCCCATAATCTTATTCTTCTCTTCTTGAGCTTCGGCACTAGGGGCGTCGTTAGCTCGACATCTATCACCTTCACAGCATCTAATACTTCCGTGGCTGGCTTCGTCTTGTTGGCATCTCCCAATTTCTCGGTGACAACCCACTCATTGACTCGTCCAGCGTCTAGAAGACCAGTTATCGCGGCTCTTATCCGGTGCAACGACATCACATTCTCAAAGAGGACCCAGAGGATCACCAGATGAAATGAACTGAAAGAGGGGCTTTCTAGTGTCAACTGAATGTAACAAACGATACGTGTTATTCTGAAAGTTCAGTCTGGAAACGTGTGGTGTTACCTTGGTGATCCGAGAGCCTTGCAGAGGGTGATAACGGTCGGAACGTAGACCACGCCCCAGAGAGGAATCTGAATCTCAGGGAAGAAAACGGACAGCGGGATCGCGAAGCAGTAGTAGATGAACGTCACCGTATGAGCAGCAATCTTCCCAACAAAGAAGAAATCGTACAAGAGGTGAAGCTTGCTCCAAAACGACACTTTCTGCACAAACAAAATTAAATGTCAGTCAATAAGATGGTGCGTGTGGTGGTGATGCGTCCTCCCTTATTAGGTACAGAAATGCAGACCTTGCTCTCTAGAATCTCTACCAACATTTTCTTGAACAGGTTCGCTGGTCCACATGACCACCTGTGCTGCTGGAACCGGTACGCCTTGAATGTGCTTGGCAGCTCACTCCTGACCTAACCACGCACAGATCCGAGCATCGTTAGAATTTTTTTCTTGATGGGTTTGGTTATTTCTGAATTCTGATAGAGAAGAAAGTTTAAAAAAAAGTTGCATTATTTTTGGCTTACTTTCACGGCGCCGACATACACGAACTTCCAGCCCTTGAGCGCGGTGCGAACAGCCAGGTCCATGTCCTCCACCGTCGTCCGGTCCTTCCACCCCCCGGCATCGTCGATCGCCGATATCCTCCAGACACCGGCGGTCCCTATAAGATGCAGAAATCCCCAATGGTTCACTCACTCTTCGTGCTCATTTGGATGCTTGAGCAGTTGAGCTATCTACATGATGATGAAACCGAGTGCACGTACCGTTGAAGCCGAAAAACGAGTAGACTATGGACCCGGCCTCCTGCTCGAACTTGAAATGGTAGTCCAGAGACATCTCCTGGAACCTCGTCAGCAAACACTCATCCGAGTTGACTGCACAACAAACAGTAGAAAGAGATACAGATATTTTCAGAAAAGTGTGTTTGTTGCTGAACAACGAACAGAGTGCAGGAGGACTGACCGAACTTCCAGCGGGTCTGGACGAGGGCGATGTCGGGGTTGTGCACGAGGAAGGGGACGGTGCGCAGGAGGAAGTCGGACTCGGGCTGGAAGTCGGCGTCGAACATGGCGATGAACTCGCACTCCTGCACGTAGTCGTGCTTGAGCCCCTCCTTGAGCGCGCCGGCCTTGTACCCCTTGCGGTTCCCCCTCACCTCGTACTTGATGTTCACGCCCTTGCCCTTCCACCTCTGGCACTCGATCTCCACCAAATCCTGATAAAAATGGAGCAGAAAATACGATCAGTTTCATTTGGCATTGTGCAGTTGGGGTGATCTGCTGTCCAAGACTCTGTAGCAGGATTCAGGAAACACTCACTCATGCCTTTTCAAAGGTTCAAGGCTGCATGTACAACTGTCCTAAATTTTAATACCGGGGGAAATTAAAATTTAGGCATTTTCTCTGTAAAAAAAATGAAAACTAATCTCATTTTCATATATATATTTTTTTCAGCTTTCCCAACAACCCGATGAATTATGCTGGAAGCTTACTAGGTCTGGAGTATTTACAGTTAAATCAATGTATGTTGATGTTATCAATTCAAGCTCGATTCCTAGTTCCAAACATGTTTGGGCTGTCAAAGTCCCTTTAAAAATCAAAGTGTTTATGTGGTTTGTCCATAAACAAGTTATTTTAACCAAGGACAACTTGACAAAGCGTAATTGGACAGGACCTACTAGGTGTAGTTTCTGTGATCGGGATGAGACGATCAAGCACCTTTTTCTTGATTGCCCACTAGCCAAAGTTTTATGGAGGACGGTCCATATTGCTTTTAATATTACTCCACCGAGTTCTGTCAACACGTTATTTGGAACGTGGCTTAACGGGGTAGAGCCCGAGTTAGCGAGACATATCCGTGTAGGAGTCTGCGCCTTGTTGTGGGTGCTCTGGAATTGCAGAAATGATTTGGTTTTTAACAGGACAACACACATTCATTTTTTGCAGGTTATTTTCAGAGCCACGGCGTTGATCCGTTCGTGGTCGCTACTCACTCCGACGGAGGCCAGGGAGCGTTTGGTTACTGGATCTATCCGCTGGGAGATGGTAGCTCGGGATATCTTCAACCGGTTTGGATGGCGATCATGTAATAGGATAGGCAATTAGTTTACCTATCTCTCTTTTGTCAGCCGGTTTTGGCGATCTTATTTGGCTAGTTTGTGTTTCTAGCCCTTTATGGCTCTGTGTGAGCTTATTTTTACTTTTCATTTGGAGACTTTGAGACCTTGTTGGAACTTATTTATTTGCTTTAATAAGATGGCCGTATGCATCGTTCTGATGCAGAGGCCGGGGAGTCCCCTTTTCGAAAAAATATTTTTTTTTCAAAAAAATAGGGTATGCACATGGCCATATCACCGTTTCTCCTTTTTTTTTCTCCTCAAAAAGATATCACCGTTTCTCCTTGAGAGTTGGAGGCTGTTATGCACGGTTGCCCTCAAATAAACCATGTTGTTTAGTAGTACCCTAATGTTATCTGGCGACAATTTCGCAGGAGGAAAACCGCAGAGAACCCCCTCATAGCCATATGATCAAGATCTGACGGTGGTAATTTTCTGATGAAAAATGCACTAAAATAAAAAAATTCCATGATTTTTTGTCAAAAATGCCATCTCCAAACACTAAAACTGCTAGCCGCGGTGTTTGCAGATGCCATCCTGGCCAGCGAACAGTTGTTGGGTATTGCAGTCCTTAGTAGTATTGTTTTTGCCTCGTAAACCGGATAGTCTTGTGGATGAAACAAAGGGTGTGTTTGGTAGCATTCTCAACCTAGCATGGTTGTTCTCCTCTGATATATGTTGAGTGTAGACATGTTGAGTATATGCATTTGTGTTGTTTGGCAGGGTGTGTGCTGGAACATGCTAAGTTGAGACTCTGTTTAGCAGGTTGCATCTGTTTAGACATGTCAATGGTACTATAGCAATCAGTTCTTTTATAAAAAGAGTGAAGAAATTTTTCCAATTATGTGAACAATTTTTTAAAACGTGAATAAAACTTTAAACATTTTATGTAAATTTAGACAGAATTTTAAATTTTGAAAAGTTTTCAAAAAATAAAATTCTGGAATTTTGATCATTTTTTGAAAATATAAGAAATTTTTAAAATTCTGGACATTTTCTGAAAACTTGAAAAAAAAAGTTTAAAAAACTCAATATCATTCAAAATTTTACACAAATTTGCAAACTCTAAACATTTTTTGAAACACGCCGTGGCTTACTTCGCTCATGCATATGGACCAGCGAACGATGCTGTGGTGTTCTCTCTTCATGCATGCTACGAGCGTATTTGGGCTACAAAACACTCAAAAACGGATTGAGTACGGAATTTGAGCTCATGCATCCTCCATGCACTGTACCAAACACACCATGAACCCCTCCAACGGCCAGCTCGGCGATGGCACCAAAGTGCGCGTGATGGATATATCCCGCCAGGAACGAATCCACGAACATGGTCGCCAATATAATGTTGGAATCCGGCGCCCCGAATGCAACAAAACAGGAGTGCGCGCTAGCTAGCTAGCAAGCTACGCCGCACACATGATCACCACATGTTTGGAGTCACCATGCCTGGAATCCGGTACCCCGAACGCGACAAGCAAAGAGCGTCGTGCCAGCTACGCGGCGCACTACCAAGCCCACGTGCTACACGCACGAGGCAACGCCGTCAAACGATGAGTACTACTTACTGTAGCGTGTAAAGTCTCTCACCTTTTCTACTTTTTGTAGAGGGTGTGAAAATAAAAGGGAAGAGGGAGGCGTTGACCTGACCAGAGAGGCCAGTCACCGTGGATGCATGGAGCAAGATAAGAAGAACATGCTACATGCTTGCTTTATACGTACTCCTGCTGCCTGGCTGACCCTACCACTAGCCAACCAATCAAGGTGCTCTACTCCCACGTGCTTCGGGCCTTGCAGTGGCAGCAGATGCTACGGGGGTGGTGTCATTATCAGCGGTTCCTCCATGGATCAAACTTGGATCCGGCCGAGCCACCTAACCTAACCCACTGTCACGCCTCCTCCTCACGTTGCTCGATCGCTCACATGGCCACCGGGTACATATTCTATATTCTATAGTTAGTTATAGGTCGGGGCATAGCATTTTCGACGGCATGATCGGGAACATGTGTGTCATGTTCTGGGCTTCTGGCCGTGCTGGGTAGTATCATGCCAAAAGAGAATATAATATGTGTGCCATGACCTGTACGTAAGGCCATTAACCCGACTCTATATATACTACTACTTGAGGAATAAAACTTGTTAAATTCTGTGGCGAAAAAGAATTTACTATAGCGGAAGTGAATGGCAAGACCAGATGGCATGGCATGGCAGAGCGGAGCGGCGCCGGCGGAGTAGTGAGTACGTACAAATCATCGGCCGGCGGCGACTGAGTAGCTAAGTGGCAAGTTTGGCGCGTCTGCCGGAGCCAGGAAGACGCTGCCATCGCTCCATGCCGGACTGCCGCGCCGGTTTCGGCTTTAGACAAGGCCGGGATTCTCTTCACGCATGGCGGTGGGATGCTCCGGCCGGCTGCCGCTGGAATTGATTGTGTGCACATGCATGTGCATGTTGTTGCCCACTGCTTCTGCTTGCCCGCGAGCCATGTCCGTGTGCAGGACTCGGTATGGGGCGATCGATCCACAGAAATAAAGGAGCGACAGTGTTTTTCGTGTCAAAAAAGAACATGTGTTTTTTGCCAAAAATAAATCGCGGGAATAGTTTTTACCTAGCTTTATGCAGGTCAGCAAACACGTACGCTTGTCAGTCACGGGCTCCGCTCACTGCCTGGCTCTCACTAGCTAGCAAACAAGCCGATCGGCCAACCACTCCTTCATCCGCACTTATCACGGCCGGCATCTCATCTGGCAACTGGCAGTCCACGTTGCGAACAAAACCAGCCGATGGTAGGACTAGGATCGAAACGCCAGGCCGGCCGGGTCGGGCGTCCATGTCACCCGTGTGAGCTGAGTGTACGTGGTGCCTGCCACGCTGCCAGCGCGGCAGTGCCAGTGCCAGTGCCAGCAACGAAACGACGCCGCCGGCCGGCCACACCACACTGGGTGGAAACTGTGCATGTAGGACGGAGAAAACAAGGAGCGAGCAGGCGATGATGGAACATGCACGCACGCACGTACACGTACGTACGTAGGGGAATAATGTGAATTATCACGGCTTTTGCAGCGGCGAGCAGAGGAGCTAGATGCGCGGCGGATGGATGGATGGATGGATGGATTGATTGCATACGTACCTTTACAGCGGGGTCGGTGGAGTCGTCCAGCACCTGGATCACCACGCGGTCCGACGGCCACTCCAGCGCACATGCCGCCCCGATCGACAGCTTGTACACCTTCATCCCATTCATTCCATCGGATCCGATCCAACCACACCCAACAAAACAAATCAGTAAACAAATCCCACCACACCAGCACCAGCTTGCCGCCGGTAAAAAACGATCAACATTTTCCTAATGAGAGCTCACCTCCCGCTCGTTGTACATGGGGATCTGCACCAGCACCACGGGGAACGCCGCGCTGCCGCCGCCGCCGACGACGAGGCCGGCCTCCTCGTCCCCCCTGGCCGCGGCAGCAGCGCCTGCCGCGATCGGCCGCCACTGGTACCGGCGCTCGGGCCGGTGCCCGAAGGCCTTGGCCGCGAAGCACACGGCGGCCACGAATATCTTCTCGAGCAGGATCATGACCGTCATGGCCAGCGACAGGACCACCAGCAGCCGGATGGCCGGCACCACCAGGAACGCCCGCGCCTGCGCGCCGGCCCACGCGCATTGCGCCGCCACGGCCGCCCAGTCCACCCGCACCGGCACCTCCGCCCACACCCCCGCCATGAACTCCTCGCCGGCGCCGGCCATCCCCCGACGGACGGACGGCGGGTGGCTGGATCTTGCGGCTAGGTAGGACTTGCGCGGATGCTGACACGACTAGCTGGCTGGCCGCGGGCTAGGTAGGTAGACGGAATAGTGCGGGCTTATATAGAGTGGATGGACATGGAGGATGCACATGGCGAGTGAGTGAGCGATGGGTGCTCCTCCATATGGCCGCATGCGTATGGGATGTGGTTACGGGTCAGATGGTCTTGGTCTGGCCAAGCTTTTATTTATTTCTCCCCGAAATCGATCGACAGCCTCTCGATGGACAATGGGGTGTAGATGCATGCCATATAGTAGTATGTGCGTGCGCGATGACCTCTGGTTGGTCATCTGGCGGTTGGTGAGAAGAGATGGGTGCATGGGAGTGTGGCCATGAGCCGTGTGACTTGCTGACTTGTGAGTGTCCAAGTGGTGGTACTACGTACTAGTGCTATTATTGGTCCATTCCGTTGGTGTTTAGGGGCCACTTGGTGTGTGTATTATTGGCGTAGATGGATATAGAAAAAGCAAAGGTACGGTGACATGGCAACGTACGTGCGTACGGGGTGTGGGTGTGTATGAGTCAGCAAGAGTGCCCCAGGCTTTGTCTCGACTCTCGAGCGGAGCCATGTGGTCGGGCCGGATCGGATCGGACGGAGGCGGGAGCTGCGCATGTTTGTTCACATGCGTATGTCTTTCTAGTGCCATGGCGCCTACTGCCCACTGGCTTGGACAGGACAGGCTCGAGTCGAGCCGAGCGTCGTTGTTTTGGTACCCGGAAAGTGGATCGCCGGCCGGCCGGGCGGGCAACTGGGCATCGACCAGTGACAAGGCCTATGGCCGATCCGATCGGATGCTTCTCTACGCAGCCGCGCGTGGTAACGCAGAAGAAGAGACGCAGGGTCGCGGTCAGCCGGCGCGTTTCACATGGGGAAACAGGAGATGAGCTCACTGTTGGCATGTGCAATTTCTATCTTTCTTTTCTTTTGGCCACTGCGTCCGACCCGGTGAGCAGGAGCGCTGACTCTTGACTCGATCTACTTGCTTAATTTTGCCTCTTCTTCTTCGTCTTGAACCATGGAGCAACGTAACTCTGCTTCCCGTTTTATCTGAGTTTGTTTCTCTGCTCTCGCTCCATTGCTGTCATGCCACCAACATAACATCGTTTGGTCCACCTGGTAAGTGAGAATTAATGGCAGGAATGTGGACCAGTAGTAGTAGTATACCTTTCTAGTTAGAGACAACGATGTCCGAGGATTTGACTCGTCAGCGCCAGCCAGCCTCCACCAAAGGAGCCGGATTTGGAAGCAGGTAATGAATGATATATTGATATGCATGCTATGCGTATTCGAGGAAAAAAGATTTGGAAGCAGGAAAGCAAGCAAGGCAGGAGAGATTCGCACATTATTTAGTTTGGGAAATCTTATATAAAGCTGATGTTTCATGGGATGGTTTTTCTAGCGAAGGTTACGGGGCACACTGTTTGTTCCCACGCACCTTCCTTGAGAACGACGCAATTGTTCCCTCACATGCACCCTCCCAGAGAAGGGTGCAATTGTTCGCTCCAGTACACCCTCCCTAAAGAACGACCTAGTGTGTAGCATGACACCCCTAGATGCAGCATGGCAATTACCGAAACATGCATGGCAACTGCAAAGCAGAGCATTGGCAGTTACATCATGACAATTCTTGAGCATTCCCTGGTGTCGTTGTTCACTCGAATGAGCCTTTCTGAGGGAACGTTCGTTCGTGCACCCTCTATTAGAGTCCTTCAGATCCAGTTTGGTTGGAGGCCTGACTTGGAGGCCTCCCGCGAACCTCGATGATCCTCCCGCTTGCCTGGCCTGAGCTACAAGGCAGCGTTGTTAGCTTGGTTCAGGCGACCAATTTTGGATTTGTGGCTTATCGTCAAGCAGTGACTAATATTGCCGGTCACTTCAAAGGTTATCAAGTGGATCACATAAATCGGCGGCATAATGAGGCGGCTGATGCTTTGTCTCGGCAGGGTTCTGAACATAAGCCGGTTCCCCCCAATGTTTTCCTTGATGTGTTGCATAATCCTTCTGTCAAGTTGCCTTCAGAAGAGAATCTTGCTATCCCTGACCCGGAAGGACAGTTAGTGGCGGCTCTACGTGCTATTCCAGATTGGACGATACCTTATCTGGCTTATCTGACTCGGGGTGAGCTTCCAGAAGATGAAATCTTGGCCCGACAGATCATCCGACGGTCTAAGTCCATGACAATTGTCAATGGCGAGTTACACAGGTGCAGTGTGACTGGCGTGTTCCAATGTTGTGTTTCCCCTGAGGAAGGCCATGAGATTCTCCAGGAAATTCATGCGGGTGACTGTGGTCATCATGCCGGGTCACGATCTCTAGTGGCAAAGGCTTTTCGACACGGTTTTTACTGGTTGACGGCTCATGCCGATGCGGAGGATATTGTTCACAAGTGTGACGGTTGCCAGAAGTTTGCACGTCAAGCCCATGTGCCGGCTCAAGCATTGCGGATGATCCCACTAACTTGGCCGTTTGCAGTCTGTGGGCTTGATATGGTCGGGCCGTTCAAGAGGTCGAAGGATAAAAAGACTCGCCTTTTGGTTGCAGTTGATAAGTTCATCAAGTGGGTTGAAGCAGAACCAGTCAGCAATTGTGAGGCAGCGACTGCAGTTCAGTTTGTGAAAAGGCTGATCTTCCGCTTTGGTTATCCTCATAGTATTATCACTGTTAACGGGACAAATTTGTCTAAAGGAGCTATGAAAGAGTTCTGTCAGCAGGAACACATCCGGCTTGATGTTTCATCAGTGGATCATCCGCAGTCCAATGGCCAGGCCGAGCGTGCTAACCAGGAGATACTACAAGGGATCAAGCCTCGACTCATGGTTCCCCTGGAACGTACTCCGGGTTGTTGGGTTGAAGAACTTCCTGCAGTTCTCGGGAGAATAAGAATTACCCCCAACAGATCACAGGCTACACACCGTTCTTCATGGTCTATGGCGCAGAAGCGGTTCTTCCAAGTGATGTCCGTCATGACTCGCCCCGTGTGGCGGCTTATGTTGAAACAGACAATGAGACGGCTCGACAAAATGCCTTGGATGCCTTGGAGGAAGAACGTGATCTCGCGGCGGCTCGATCTGCGATTTACCAGCAAGACCTGCGTCTCTATCACAGCCGTAGGGTTCGAAGCCGCACTTTCCAGGAGGGTGACTTAGTGCTCCGTTTGATTCAAGATCACACAGGCATGCATAAGCTTTCACCTCCTTGGGAAGGGCCCTTTGTGTTTAGCAAAAACATCAACAACGGGTCATATTATCTCATCGACATACGTGAGCATAATAAATCACGTACCTTTGAGGAGGAGACCAACAGGCCTTGGAAAATTGCTCATCTTCGGCATTACTATACTTGAGCCACTGCTCCAGTCATTGTTCATATCTATATCATGTGTATACCTTTTGATGATCAAATATAATAAAGTCGGCATCCCCGAAACTCGGGGTCTCTGTCGTTTAATCTCATATATTATGCATGAGTCTTTTATTTGTTGATTGTAGGTCACTTGGGGGCTTCCAACTCACCGAGTTTAGCTTTCTCACCATCTTGACCCAGCAAAAATGCCACAATATGTTGGTTAAACCTGCCTGTCTGCTTGATGCTACTCTGAAAATATGACCCGCCGTACTCTTGACAGTCAATCTTTATGACCCTGAACTCGTCAAGGTTAAAATGGCGGCTTAAGTCATGAGAGAGCCGGCTTACAGAAAGCGAGGATAAACCAAGGCTATCATGCCAGCTTCACCGAAGCAAGACTTGAGCCTCGAAAGCCAGTCTTTTTGTCGAGCCTCGAAAGCCGACTTATAATTCATTCAATATATATATCAGTATTGTTCATTTTTGTTTTTCAGGAATTTTTTATTCTTGTATCACATTATTCCAACGATTATAAGTCACTGGGTCAAAAGGACTCCGGGTTATTTGCGATCAGCGTTGAGTATTTAAAGACTATAAGTCGCTAGTGGACAAATCGAAGGGTTATTGCACACCAGGTGACTTATCAAAAATCAGTGCAAGCAATAGCTGCAACATATTAAGGACAAGACATCTAAGGCGGGTTATTAAAACACATCGGTCCAAATTCTTCAACAACAGACAAACAATTGTTTGATCAAACGTTAACGTGCACGAAGGCACGACAGAGCAACCAAGTGTTTTGCTAAGCCTATTACAAAGGCTCCAGCTGAGCTCAAAATAATCAATGAAGTTTTTTGGAGTTTTATATTACTCCTGCAAGCCGGCCTCTGTGTCGTCCGGGTTGTTGCCCTCCAAGTTAGCTCCTTGCCGACCTCCAGCAGTTGACAACTCCGGATCATTCTGCGCCAACTCTTCGACATCTTTGATCTGAAGGTTGTCCAGATTCCAGTCGATAGTGGTTAAGGCTTGGAAGACGGCGTCATCATGCATGATAGGAGACGGGTCGACATTAGGGGCAAAGGTATGCTTACGCCGTTGTGGAGTCAAGTCAAAAGATTCAAAAGTTGGCGGTTGAACTCGCGTGTTGTTGCTATCATAAGTCGGCTAATATTTTTTCAAGTCCATGTCTTCGACAAGTTGACTCGCCAGCACTCGAGTTTCCTTCACACAACGGGCATAATCTGCTGGTGAGAATTCAGTCCCGTCATCCTTGTATTGTGGAAACCCGCCAGCCATCTCCGAAGGATCCAAATCTGGTGCGTAAGCTTTGGCCCGACTTAGAGAGGTTATCGCTCCTACTCGGGCGGCTGGTTTTTTCAGCTCTTCAATCTGCTTCGGGATAGTTGAGTTGCTTCAACACATCTCTTATGAGTTAGCGCGGCTCTTTTCCACCCATTACAGCCTTAATGGTAAACAGGCTTCCGGCGTACAATTTCTCCAGGAAGGAGTACACGGCCTTCAGCTTCATTAGGTTGTCTTCTCGGAGGTTATGACTTCTATTACCTGCAAACAGTTTCAGTATATGAGCCGCCGGGCGAGTTATTTCCTACATATGAGTCATTAGGCGAGTTATTATTATGGACTCAAAGAGTTACTTGCCAAATATGGCCTGTGTCATTTGGGAGATATGGCATTTAACCCGGCCAGTTCTTCGGTAACTAGATTCAGCCGGCCCTCACTGTCTTATGCACGCTTGATCAAAGCTGCCTTTTCAGTTTCAAAGGCGGCTCATTCAGTCTCCACATTCGCCTTTATTTTCTCCAACTCTTTGGAGGAGGACTACGGGCTTGCTTCAGCTTTCACTACAAAAAATATACTTCCGTGATGATACGTGTTTGTCACAGTAGATCACGTTTTCTGTCATGCATGTACATCCATGACAAATTTATGACAGAATCAAGATAGTTATACCTGTGTTGTCGTAGAAGTGTTCCATGACATTACCAAAATTATCATCACGGAAGTGTCCACTTCCATGACGATAAATCGCGCGTCATGGAAGTGCTTTCGTCAAGGGTGACTGACACGTGGCATCCACCGTAACGGGTCGCCGTTAAGCTATCGGGTCCGATTTTGGATCCGATAACCCGTTAACAGCCCGGACCATGAGGATTTTCCACGTGTAAAATTGTCATTGGCCGGAGGAAACACGTGTTGGCTCACCGTTGGGACAGATGTCATCCATTCATTGGACAGGAGGCGCCTATGATAGGTCGACACGTGGCACGGCCCAATAGAGGCCCATTCCGGTGAAAAGGCCGGCCCGTTTGACTTGGTCAAAAGGTAACGGGCCGGCCCACGGAAAGCCTATTCCTATATAGCCCATTTACGGCCCGCTAACTCACGGCCCGTTACGACCTATCGGAATTAAGCCAGTAGCTTCATCTGGGCCGTCCAATATGATTCCAGCCCGTTATAACTTCTGTCCCATGTATGGCCCATGATGTCTTTCGGCCCATACGAGGCCATTTGTAACTCTTGGCCCATTAACAGCCCGTAGTGAATCTGGCCCGCAATGAACAGTGTATCGTTTCATACTCACTAACGGCCCATTATTCCATTGGGTCGTTTCCAACCCGTGTTATCTTTCGGCCTTCTCAGGGCCCATTTATTCTTGGGCTTATTTCCAGCATTCGGTTACTTACGGCCCGTTACTGGCCTTTTCTGCTTGTGGACCAAATTCAGCCCGTGGTTACAATCGGCCCATTTGCGGCCCGTTAATCCGTTGGGCCGTTTTCATAGCGTCATCAAATACGGCTGATTAACAACAGCCCGTTATTGTTGGCCCATGAAAGGACGATTCCAAATCTAGCCCGTTTACGGCCCATAATGTGGTCTGTTATTGGCCCATGTTTGGCCGGTCGATCATACGGCCCGTAGAAGACCCATTGATGCTACGGCCCGTAGAACGCCCATTGTTTCTACGGCCCTTACAAGGCCCGTTATTTCTACGGCCCGTAGGAGGCCCATGGTAACTACAGTAAATATGTAGCACATGGTTATTGTGGCCTAGTTTTAAAAAAAATAGGTTATTGCGGCCAAACCGCGGAAAAAGAACTGCACTGACTACAAGCAAACAAATAAACAAGACAACAAGGAAATAAATAAGCAAGCAACTTATGCTAGGCTATCAAGGCTATTACACATATTACATCCACTGGGCATCAAAGTTCGCCACCAATGTAAATATATGGAACAAAGCAGCATATCATATACACTCGTTGTCAAAGTTGGCGACCAGTGCAAATAAACGCCGCAGCAAAACAAGTCCAGAACTGAAACCACTTCAGAAGATCTCAAGAAACAATATCCTGGGTACCCATAAATGCTGGCAAGATGCTTAGCAAGCTTATTAACTTTCTCTTGTTTGGCGCTTAAATCCTCCAGCGCTTGCTGTTGCACCAGAAAGTATGCATCTGAATTCTGCAGGGACTTCCTCAGTCCTTCAGCTTCTTGTCGTAGCACATCTGATCGATGTCTTTCAACTTGAAGTTGAGACTCAAGAAGACGAACTGATTCAGGAAGCGAGTTCAAAGAGCTTGTGCCAGCAGTAGTGGCCAGTAACTCGAACACTACATCAAGACAGGACTTTTGGGTTCTCTCACTGTCGTAAAGATAGTTTTTATCAGCTTTCTTGGAGACCAACAGGGATGTCTCACTATCTTGAACCTTATCTGCATTACTTCCTTTACCATTGCATAACGGGTACTGTTCTCCAATATTTTGTCCGCATTCTAAAAGAGAAACAAGCAGACACATCACAGGGTTACCATGTTGTATATGAAACTCATTTTGGTAAATTAGTTCAGTAGTAAAGTGGACAGGATAACAGCATGAAACAAACATATATCTATGTACCATGGTCACTTTATGGTCTATATCATTCTAGTTTTTGTTGCCAAATCAAGATAGAGGCACAGTTCAAATAATATCTGTTCAAGACAAAGCAGAATAGACATAATATAAGTGTGGGAAACTATAGAGCAATAACAACACTTGTAATGTGCATGACATGAGAACATAACTATTTATTCAATTGAAACTGAAATCAACATAGAGCAAATTACAACAGCAAACCAGTTAAAGAAACAGGTTTAAAACATACCTGTTGCGCCATTGGAGTTTCAATTCCATCCTTCAGATTTGAAAATAGTTGGTATGAGTAAATACAGTGATGCACGAGCAAAGGAGTATGAACCATAGCTACAGAACCTGACCTGAGAACAATTCTTCTTCTCCTTTAAGCGTTGAGTTGGGATTCGGAGTGGTGGTCCGCGTGCTTTGGGCACTGCAGTTCCCTTACTAACTAATCGTGTTTAGGTGCTCTGTGGTGGAGACGGTGATGTGTCAATTGGAACTGGGTTACTATCTGCTGGGGTTGGGGTTAGAAGGGGTGTAGCTGGTTCTCTGTCCAACTGGGTAGGGATACATCTACGAGAGTCTGGGTTATGTGTGGTGGGGCTGGTTCTTGGGCAAGTACAATCGTGGTTCTATCTGCACCAACTGGTAGCACTATCTTTTCTGAAGACTGTGTTGTTACTCCCTTAGATACTGCCATCACCCTCTCCAATTCAAATGGCTGATAAACAAGACAAGTAATTGAATGTACATACATTGTATGATAAGACAGGTGCAATGGATAGTGGGGAATAAACGAGGGCATGAAATAATTCACATTTATGCTGTCTAACCAAACAGGATAGCATGACCCAATTTCACATATATGATGGCTAACTAAACAGGATAGCATGACACAACTTCACATTATGACGGCTAACTAAAAAAGATGGAAAGACATAGTTCAAAATATGATGACTATGTAAACAGGATGGCATGATATAACTATATAATGTCTTTATTAAATAGGTTGGCATGTCATACTTCACATACATGCCGCCTATGAAAACATGATAGCATGATATAATTCACGGATAGAATGACATAATTCAAAATATGATGACTGTAAACACTAAACAGAATGAGATGATATAACTATATGATGTCTATTAAATGGGTTGTCATGCCATAATTTAGATAGATGCTGTGTATGTAAACATGATGGCATGATATAATTCAAATATATGATTTATATAGTAAGCAAGTAAGCAGATGGCAATCCTTATATGATGTAGAAGCTAAGCAATGCAAGACAGCATGCATGACATGGGTAATATAACCCTGCCAAGTTTGAGCATAGACCTCAGGGGGGAAATAGGACTGGTCATCAGTCTCTGAATCCTCCTCTGAGGAGCTCTCTGTAACCAGCAAGATGTCTGCTTCAAAAGGTAGCATTGTCTGCTCTGAATACCTTGTTTTCACTCCAGATACTTCCATCACCGTTTTAAATGGCTGATGCACAGGAAGAGTAGTTGAATATACAAATGTTGTCGACAAATGGAACACGTAATACAAAAAAATGATAGCATGATATAATTCACATACATGATGATTGGCTAAACAACATGGCATTGGATAATTCACATATATAATGCCTTTGCAACAAGATAGCATTGCATAATTCACATATATAATGTCTTGCAACAAGATGGTAATGCATAATTCACATATATGGTAATTAGACACTAAACAAGTGGCATTCACACAAAGCATGTCTAAACTAATCAAATGAGCAATGCAAGACACCATATGCACGATATGAGCAACATAACCCTGCCAAGTTAGAGCATACACTTTGGGGAGAAATAGGACTGGTCATCTGTCTCTGAATCCTCCTCTGAGGAGCTATCCGTAACCAGCGAGATATGCGCTTCGTCAGATAGCATAGTCTGCTCTGAAGACCTTGTTTTCACTCCAGAATTTTCCATCACCGTGTCAAATGGCCGATGCACATGAAGAGTAGTTGAATGTACTAACATTGTTGACAAATGTAATACGTAATGAAAAAAGGATGGCCTGGTATAATTCACATATAAGATGACTGGATAAGCAGGATGGCATTGCAAAATTCACATATATGATGCCTGGATAAACAAGATGGCGTTGTATAATTCACATAAACGATGAATAAACTAAACAGATGGCATTCACAGAAAGCATGTCTAAACTAAGCAGATGACATATTGGATGTATAAAGTAAGCAATGCAAGGCACCATATGCATGATATAACCAACATCAGCATGCCAAGTTAGAGCGAAGACCTCATGGGGTAAATAGGAGTGGTCTTCTCCTTCTGAGTCCCCCTCAGAACATATATCTTCCTCTCGATTACAATCCGAAATGGGTGGAGGGGGGCTGCCTTTGCGCCTACCATGGAGCGACGTCTGCATGAAATTTTATTGCCATGCAAGGCTCGTCTTTTTTGCTCTACATGTTCAGTTCCATTGTGTACAATAACTGACATGCATAGGAATGAAACATAGTGGGATTATGTAAGGAGTGCATCCAGAAATCCAGAGTGATGGTAGCAACCTATGGATAGACCCAAAACCAATGATAGCAGGCAGATAATGGCTTCAATTAAAAAATACAAATAATGGCTTCTTTATTGTTTGTTTTCCACCCAACATGAAACTCATAGTAGACACCAGAGATTAACCAGATAGTAGATAGATACTATTGATTGCGGCCCCGATATGTACCCCACAACCATTTAAAATCTCAAGTTTGACCATTAGTCTGGAGCTGACTTAGAGTCTAATCGGTGGACAGGACGATAAAGTAGCATGTAATATTAAGCGATGCATAACGTAAGCAAACACGAAAGAGTGTGACCTCTCTTGCGGACCCGTGTAGTCCTCGAGGTCATCTGCTCGGTTGATGATGGTAATGCAGTTGTCATGGCTGCCAGCGGCGGGGAAGAAGATCTGAGGCGGCGAAAGACAGTCTGGAGGCCGAATCCCTGCTGTGCTGGACCTTTCTGTCGTTGGAGCAGCTGAGCTGGGGTGGACGACGGTGCAGCAGGAGCGGGACAAACCACACAAGGTTTTTTTTTACAACTATCTGTAAGAGAAGTAATTCTGTAAGGGCTCGTTTGAATTGGAGGATTCTAACAACGCAGGGATAGGAAATACACAGTAATAGGATAGGAATGCACGTGCAAAATAGAGAATTTAAAAACACAGGATTTCTGCCAATCTGGGTGTTTGGTTCACAAGAATTGGAAGATCACATGATGCAAAGAAGCATGGTGAGATTAAGTCAAACCACAAGAAAATGTACGATTATAATGCTATTATGCTACTATCTCTTAGTCTTGTGCTACATGAATAGGAATTTGAAAAGGAGGACAAGTGGATATTAAAATTCCTACGGTTTTTCTTTCAAGGAGACACTAAAGGAACAAATCCTACAGTTTTCCTTTGCTCCATTCCTTTGAACCAAATGCATGAATAGTAGTATCATAGGAAACTTTTCAATTCCTATGTTTTTCCTTCACTTTTCCTTTCAAGCACTGGCGATTCTAGCAGGCAGGCTTGAGCAAGGAAAAACCTACACTCAAAAAATGTTTTTGTGCTACTTCTACTACTTTGGACCCAGGCCACTGCCCTACTAGCTCAACTCCCAGGCCCATCGACAAATGCACAGCTCAAACACGCAGAGATAAATAATGATGGCGTTCAAGAGAGTCCATCACGGATAGCTAAGTTGCCTGGTACCTCACTGCTTGTCATATAGTAGGAGAAACTAATCGTATTTCACGTTACTGCGTGTGCTCAGTGGACAATATATATAACATGTAGAGTAAAAAAGAGATGCAACAAGTGTACAACCTCTTTGGCGAAGCCATGTCGATCTCAGCGTGATTGGGTTGGTCGGTGAGGATGATCCGGCTGACTTGGCTGTCGGAGGAGGGGAAGAAGATCTTAGGCATCTTGAGACGGAGCCCGGGGTACTGCTCCACTGTGATGGAGGGTTTCATCGTTGGAGCAGCTCCGGTGAGTTGTACGACGCCGAGGCTGAAGCAGGACAGGAGAGACAACGTTAACCTGAGTGGAATTCTAATAGCATCTCCAATAGATGACGTAAAATACATAACCACAAAGTGCTAGATGTAAAATACATCAGCCGCTCATCTCTGAACTTAACTGTCGAAACTGAATTTAACTGTCAAAACTGAACTTAACAGTTGAAACTGAATTTTGCTGTCGAAACTGAATTATACTGTCGAAACTGAACGCACTAGTAGCAGAAAAGCAGTAGCAGCAGCAGCGCGTGCGAGAGCCGGGGCAGCTGGTCGTGTAGCAGCATCAGGTAAGGCTACACGTCAGTCGACTGACTTTTTCATCTCTGGTCAGTCGATTTTCCAGCCGTTGGATACGAAATCAAGGGCCTGCAGTTCATCTTCAACCTCCACCCCCCTGAGCCACCAGCCACCACCGGCCAAAGAGCCGCCCCCCCTCCGCACGCGGCCGGCGGTGCGCCGCCCCGACCGCCCCGAAACCACTCCCCACCGCCGGTCCGCCGCCGCCCCGGCCATCCCTCTAGGCCCCCCTCCCGTGCCGAGCTTTTTCTCCGGCGATCCCCACGCCACCGCCCCACCACCGCCGGTGACCACCGCCCCCACCCTGAACCCAAAGATAGATAGTGGGGTACCCCTCCGGCGAGCCCCCCTCCCTGCTGTGGCTGGTTCTTCCTTAACTCCGGCGAGCCCCCTACCCCCTGAAAATCGACTGACCCAATAGTCGATTCAGTCGACTAAAGTGTAGCTAAATCAGAGCAGCATCGCAAGCAAGAGCAAGAGCGAGAGCAGGAGCGCGAGCAAGAGCAATAGCAAGAGCAGACCAAGCAGGGGACCGAGAGCAAGAGCAGAGCAGCAGCGCGAGCGAGAGCTAAAGCAGCAGCAACTCCTACTGATGTGGACGTCGCCGCCGAGGGAGCTACGCCATGGAGGAAGTGGCCGATGACGCCGCCGTGGATGGAGTCGCGCCGTGTCGGCTCGGGACCGAGCGCCGGCAACACCGTGAGATCGAATCAAGAAGAAAATACGGCGATTAGTGTACAACCTCTTTGGTGGCGCCCATTAGGCCTCAACTTCATCCGAGGAAACGGTGATGATGATGCTCTTCCGGTGGTGCAGGTGAAGACGGCGGTGTGGGAATGGAGGTGGCGCAAAAGACGAGGGGAACATCGGGGCAGCTCCTTGGAGGTGGAGGACGGGGTGGCTGAACCGACGGGACGACGAGATCGACGACGGATCCTCATCCGGTACGTTGGATGAGAGATGTCGAGGTGTTGCTGTGGACGACGTCATCAGGGAAGAGGATCCGGCTGGGTGGCGGATGGAGGAGGGTGTGGGGCTTCGCGGGTTTTCGCGGCCTCGGTGTACGAATGGGTGGGCGGATGGGATGGGAGTGGGGAACCATGGCTTAGGGACGCGCTTGTCCGAAATGTGGGGTATGTTACGAAAGTACCCCCACTGATTTGACCTAGGCGGTTCTTTCCGTTCAGGGGTATCATGGGCATTTCGCGTGTCGGGATTTCACAGGAGGTGGGAGTTTTCGCGCGCGTTGTAATTTTGGAATAGCAAGACGCGGGTTGAGATGGAGGGAGTTGTCGGAGCACAACGAGACAAAGATATATCTTAAATATTTCGGGGTAACAAGGCACGGGTTGAAATTTCTGGACAAGCCTAACGTGTACTGTACCAAATCAATTCGCACTTCCGTCAACAGAAAAACAAAAAGAAATCAATTCGCAGCACACAAGAGAGTCTAGTCCCGTGTACTGTACCAAATCAATTCGCACTACAAATGTCATTCAAAACTTTGAATTCATGTTATGTTCAATTAAAATATTTTGCTACGTGTATAATGCATGCAACCTGCTACTCAAATGAACGTTTTAGTGCATTCCAAACGTATATACTACCGCTTCAATATGAACTAAATTTGAATTCATTTCTCTATTTGAATAAGATCTACAATAATGATTGTTGTGAAGTCAAACCATTTGAATTCGTTTCTCTATTTTAATAAGATCTACATCATCATTATTGTCAAGTTAAACCATCATTCGTGTATTATCTTCACAGCACACGACATGATTACTCGAGTTAGATATGAACTATGTGTACTATATGAACTCGAACTCGATTTTTTGAATCCACTTTATGTTGTTTTCAAATCACAGTACATTTCAAGCTCTAGCTAGATCTTCATAATCTAAATCATGTCTCATATGTATAATGTGTTTATCACATAATGTATGGTGGCCCGCCCCCTACGCCTACAAGTATTTAGATGTGAGTTGCAAACACCACACATTACCACAAATTCAAATAAAATGTGAGATTGTTCGATATATAGTATTGTTTAGATTGTTCGATATTTAGTTGTAAGCTGCAAACGCCACACATTATCACAAATTCAAATAAAATGTGAGATTGTTCAATGTATAGTATGGTTTAGATTGTTCGACATTTAGCTATGAGTTGCAAACGCCATGCATTATCACATTATGGTATAACATGTGCAAAACCACAGCACGCGTATCACCGCTATATTCATGCATGCATATGTTTATAACACTATGATCTCCTATTCAAATATATGAATCCACTTTCATATCAAATTATGATCTTTGTTAGTCTCTTACACCCACACAATCCTCTAACCTTTGTAGCTAGCACTAACTTTCTCTTGTGCAGGCACACGCCCTCCTCGCCCTCCCCCTCCCTCAGCATTCCATCCATCGCGCACATTCATTTTTTTTCTTTAGGTCGTTCTCCCACAGTCTCCACAGCTCCTTTCCGACACACACGGATCGATAAACATCTCCAGCGATGTCTACCTACAACATACACACGCACCTTCCATCTCCTCCTTTCTGTGTCCATGCCTCGTGTCTCTCATACGGTCCCACACACGTGTAAACTCTCGCCCCTCTTTTTATTGATCTCACAACCACACACTCCCCCCCTATCTAGCTAGTAGCTCGGCCTCTCGCACCACCTCCTAGCTCCATTCTCTCTGTCTATCCATCTCGTTGGGCCTTATTTGCCTCTAACAAATGGATGTACACCGACCGATCTCCCGCTATACATATAGCTAGCTAGGTCCTTATAACTCGTTTTCCCCCACGCGTCGACCGATCTACCTCATTAGTTATGTCTCTCCCTTCCTCCGACAAACAACAATTGATCTACCGATCTAGTTAGGTTTGCTTACCAAACACACGGTTCCCCTTCATCATCCATGCATGCGTCCCGACAGATCTATCACGCACATGCACACAGAGAAACACATCGCCACTCTTATTGATAATATTGCAGTTCTACCCTCTGTTTGTCTAGTAGGCATCTCCCACCATATTCGAGAAGCAACTCCATTACCCATCCAGCACTCTACCCCTCTCCCTCTCTCTCTCTCTCTCTGTCCCAACCTATTTCCCGTCCTTCAGTTATGTATGGATGTCGACCGCTCTCCCTCAAGACATAGCTGGGTCTCTCCTTCTCAACACATATACGAGTCGTTCTATCTCTCTAGTTAGGCCTCTGCCTCCCCCCCCCCCACACACACCGATACATCGAGTGCTCCAGTCATGTCTCCCTGCCACACACAAACTTGCCCTGTGCCCTCTGACGTTCCAATAGGCCAGTCGCCCTATATCTTTGACTTGCACACACACAATTTTGATGGCTCTCTTCATCGATCTCGGACCCACCCACTTGATCCTCTCTTCGACTCTATCGATATCTATGACCCCTCCCTCTCTTCTCGTGGATCGCCCCTCTATATATGTTATGGATAGGCCTCTATTTCACACACATTGCATGCAAAATTTTGTTTGAGATGTCATCGACACATATTCCCACAGATACATTCACGATATCACCCCCCCCCCAAACAAAAAAGACTCACGAACGCACACGCCATCTGTCTAGGTTTGTATCTCTCTCACACACACCCACGTAGGTGGGGGCATGCACGAAGAGAAGAGGTGCACGCACGACGCACGTACTCCCGTCTCTTTCCCAACCACACCCGTGCGGGTACATGGTGGAGCTCATTTCTGTACGAAAAGGCAGCCCACGTGGTAATTTGTCACGTGTACTGGTTGTCCACTTGATGGAGGATCGTCTACCACAGGTGGACAAACAAATTGCGACTTGACGCGTTATGTTAAAAAAAGAGGCAAACCATGTGGGGCCTACCTTAGAGGCAAGGTTCTATACACTCGAGATGCTCTGTACGTATTACTTTTGATGTGTCCCGTCAACTCACAGAACGAGGAGAAGCTTGCTTACTACGCCGTCTCCCCCGCCCACGGGCGCGATGGCTCGCAGGACGAGGTGAAGCTTGCTTACTACTACTCGTTGTATATTGGTTTATTGGTCCCCATTGTATATTGTGTCAAATTTTGATTATAGATTGAACTAACAAAACGTTCGTGCATGTTACCAAAAATTATATCATTGAAAACTATGTTGAAATACGAATCCAATGATATAATTTTTGTTGACATGCATTAACATTTTGTTAGCTAAATATTTGGTAGAAAATTGGCACGAACTACAAAGGTGACCTATAAACTAGGACGGAGGTAGTAGTACTACGCCTTACGCCCGCTCCCTCGCCCACGCGCGCGGTGGCTCGCGGGATGAGGAGAAAATTTTACTACTCCCTCCGTTTACTCCTCGTCCCTACCTTGGTTAGAGAGATTATCATATTGTTTGGAATATATGTCCTTTAGTACATTTCAATATGAACTACTAGTACATACTCCAAACACTGATGTATATAGACGTATTTTAGAGTGTAGATTCACTCATTTTGCTCCGTATGTAGTCCATATTAAAACGGACGTAATAGTACGCACTCTCCCTCGCCCCTCGACCCTCGCCCACATGGTGGACGTGCAGTAATTCATTCGGTCTCATATAGCCAGAACGATATATACTGCAGTACTATTATTGCTCGACTTCCCGAAGAGGCGAAGAGCCAATCGCAAGGTTAATATTTTGGAGATGCCAAGCGCAAGGTTTATAGGAGAACGAGTAGTAGGTGTCGCGTCATTTATAAATAAAGTTTTTTTCTTAAGTGGCACGTACGCAATATAAATAGGTTTATATGGAGAGAAAAGGAAACCGCTCCACTGTATACATAGGTAGGACGAGCCTACACGGTTGCTTGCTGGGGTTGCTCTCTTCACACTCTCTCGCACAAAACCACTGTGGCCACATCTCTAACATCCCGGCGGATCACGTCCGCCGGGGGAAGGGGTGGATGCATAGTGTAGATGCGGTCGCCGTCGCCGACGGCGAAAACCCACTCTCGGCACATCCTGATCAGGGTCCCCGCCGTTCTCTCTCACAAAGCCGGTGAGGTTGCCTTTGTCCCTTGCTCACTGCCGCGACGTGGGCAGTTGCCGCCTCCCGCCGCCCTCGTCTAGGTTGAGCTACGTCCCGACATCCCTCAGGTACAACTCCCTTTACAGTCGGCTTGCACCACTGCTCCAGCTGCCCACATCACTCCATGTGGATATTTCTCTACTTCTTTGCCCCGCACATACCTCTACTGGCTTCTACGTATTGTATTTGTGATGAGTTTATGTCTCATCAACTAGTCCCAGTAATCTTATTCTAATCACGCTTCTTCAATTTCTTTGCCACAGGGATGCTCATCTCGATTTTGGTGAAACTGCACAAAATGATCTGATGGTCAAAGGGTTGCAAACTTCATTCCTTCGGAAGCTCCAACGTTGCCAGCAAATTGCCTGGTTAGGGTTTACGGTTCAAGGGCTAGGGACTGCATGGATCGTTTTTTTCTTTAGTTGTCTCTGTTCCAAAATAAGTGTCAACTTTAGTAGTAGTACAACTTTGTACTAAAGTTTGCATAAAGTTGAGACACTTATTTTGGAACGGAGGGAGTACATATTGGCTATGATCTGTCAATCATTGAGATGCAATAGCATGCATGTTAGTCTCCTTTGTATTTGATGAAATGTTGCAACGGGCAACGTTGGACGCAATATACATGAAACAAAAGCTGGAAGCTTCATAGCATTGTACAAATTTATCTCGCTGATAAATTACAGTACGTACTATACTAGTGGTACTATGTAAAGAGTTAGGTGTCGCACGGTGTCCAGGGAATATGGTGATAATGTGAGGTGGGCCATGTAACCACTGAGCCTGCGTGTTTTCACTGCTCTCGCACTCCTCCGCTGAAGAATGGAGAAAATTGTAATCTAGTAGTACCTCCTTTCGCCGAAAGCGTGGGACATCCAGCAGTCCTACCACCTCAGTAATAATGACCAATGAGCCATCAAATCACATAGACCCAGTAGTAAGTTGGACAAATGAAGCAACCATCACTCTTGAATCCGCTCTCTTCAACGCAGGCGCCAGTGAGAGGTCGCGTCCGCTCTACCGGGGAATGAATGCAGCACCGATTCTTTGGAACGGCGCTGACTGTTTCGGGCGGGAAGCACGCGCGGGCGATGGAGGGGCTTTGGGTGGGCTAGGCTGGTCAGGAGTGGGTGTGGCAGCGGTCCGCGTGTCCCAACCGGACGCCCGGAAGAGGATGCACCGACCCTCGCGGCTAAATCGTACACTGCACACCATCTCTCTGTAGGAGTAGGTCGATGTGTCGCTCTCTCTAACACACACATGCTGTTAAACACACACACACACACACGCACACGCACACGCACACACAGGTTCATAGAATAGGAATATCGTGCGAGTTACTAGGGAGCGTTTGGATCCTTAGCAAGAACAGTTTATAGCCTAGTCGGGCAAGGTTAGGCGTTTGGAGCTGTTAAAATATGTTAGCTTTTGTGGGCCAGCTAGCTTGGGTGGGCTAGAAAAACCTTGCTAGCTCAGGAGAGCCAGATCGGCTCGCTTCCGACGGCAAACTTCGCGTACTACCTCCGTCCTGGTTTATTGGTCACCATTGTATTTTGTGTCAAATTTTGACCATAGATTGAACTAACAAAATGTTCATGCATGTCACAAAAAATTATATCATTGAAAACTATGTTCAAATACGAATCCAACGATATATTTTTTGTTGGCATGCATTAACATTTTGTTAGTTAAATCTTTGGTCAAAATTTGGCACAAACTACAAAGGGGACCTATAAACCAGGACGAAGGTACTAGTAGTAACATAGACTAGTAACATATGCATGTTACTAGTCCAAGTCACTCGCCACTATGACTAGCCTAAGCAATGTAACCAAACGCTCCTTACTCTACCTTGTTATCTCCCTCGGAAACCCAATGCATGGAGCGCAACTACGCGTTGATCAGTCAAGAAATCAAAGTCGGCTTGCATGCGAGTTAATACGTGGCCCTGCATGGTAGCTAAAACGGCATCTCTTAGTTGTTGGGATTAATTGTTGCGTTTAGAGACAGAAATCAGGGCTTTGATTGGAGGAAGGACCGGTCAAGTTTCTCCTTCTCCTCCAATCTGCTTGCACCTTGGTCCCGCTGCACCTTCTAACGTGACTTATTACACCTAGACAGAGGGAGTAGTACGAGATACGGTGGCACACTGACTTAGGTCGAATACAAGTGCCCAAAATTGTGTGCATGTTATAATAAAGATTCACTTAAAATGGTACGTGAGCGAACAGAGGGATCAATTGGACAGTGTTCACGAGCAGTAGCGAGATGTGTGAGGTAAGATACACCGCTGGCGCTTTGAATTTTTCTTATTAATTTGTTTGTTTCACCCTCTGGCTGGTGGGACCCAACGTACTATGTCGAGAGAAGTAAGGTGACTAAGGCTGCATTATTTCTATACTACCAACACTGCTTTAAATCCCGAAAGACCTTACCACCAAAGCCACATGACACGATTATGATTTAAATCCCAATGACTCGCCCGCAAAAAAAACACGGCATGCTTGTCACACGAATGCAGGAATGTATAAAAGGTTATTTTCCTCTCGTTGAACATAACGGGAGGGTGGTGTAGCTGGTTAGCCTATTCGCTCATCAAACTTGAGGTCTCGGGTTGGATAACTACACTTGAGCATAATTTTGTTTTTGTTCGACTTCTTTCTTCCACCCAATGACAGGTAGGCCCCGCATGACAGAGAGAGAGAGAGTGATCTGGGGCGGTGCCAGGAGGATTCTTTGACTGGTCAACATGGATAGATACGGAGCTATACGATCTCGTAGTGACCGTATAATCACCTCATCACGTATACACTGCAGCCTCGGCGCTTGTTTTCTAGGGTTTGCACTCTTCACACTCTCTCTCCAGTATATATATACACGCTGGAGCCTCAGCGCTTGTAGTTGCTCTCTTAACACTCTCTCACCCTCTCCAGATCTAAACAAGACTTCGTTGGCCTCTCTCTCCCCCCTCACTGCTGGTCAAAGAGCCGGCAGGATCCATCCGCCGGGAAGGGAAGGAGGCTTAACTTTGTCGCCGTCGGCGAGGGAGGGAATCCACCACCGGCGCAGCTGTCCTCTTTCACCCAGCGGCGGCGCGGGAGGGCCTCCGACCCCTTCTTCCTCGCCGCCGTACGTAGTGTGGGCCGAACGGCCTCCGGCCGCCCACCGAACCACACCCCAAGAACCTTAAGGTATAATTTACTTATTCCACATGCATTGCTCTAGCTGCATGTGGGCTTTTTCCGCTTCTGCACTCGAATCTAGGTGTTGGATCAAACAGGAAAGTAGTGGGGAAAGGTGTATAGCATGAATCTAAGACGTGGTTCAAAGAGGAAAGGAATGGGGGAAAGTAGTGGGGAAAGTTGTATAGCATGAATCTAGGACGTGGTTCAAAAAGGAAAGGAAGGGGGAAAGTTGTATAGCATGAATCTAAGACGTGGTTCAAAGAGGAAAGGAATGGGGGAACGTAGTGGGGAAAGTTGTATAGCATGAATCTAGGACGTGGTTCAAAGCGGAAAGGAAGGGGGGAAAGTACTAGTACAGACTGGCTATCCAGCACCTACGTTGGTCAAAAAGGAAAAACAATGACAAATGCAGTACGCACATCTGTAACGAACTGATCTGTTTGTTTTGGGGGACAAGGCTGTAGAGTTTGAGCATGAATAGATTTGTTGCCCTCGCATAGGGAAAGGTGTCTAAAGATAACAAAACCGGGACCAACACAAATATGCTCCTTGGTTGTTTGTTCTTTGTTGCAACAGACTGTGCATCACCCCTTCATACATCGGTAGATGCACATGGTGCTGGTGCGTCCACTGTCCCGTGCAACTCTTTAGCTTTTGTTAATCTAAGGCCCTGTTTGGTTAAAAAGTCCCTAGTCCCTACCTGCTTGGTTCCAGGGACTAAACATGGACTAGAGGTTATTAAATAACATGCTAAAAGACCATGTTACCCTAGTAATGAACTAATAGAGACAAGGTGCGACGCGGGGCAGGGGCAACTGTTGGGAAATGTCCAAAAAGACTCTCCCTCAGGGTCTTCTTTCTTTAGTCCCAAATGCCCACTTTTAGTCCCTAAAAGTCCCTCCTGTTTGGTTTAGATGGGACTAACATGGACTTTTTTTAGTCCCTGCACCAAAAAGTCCCTGTAAACAAACACCCTCTAATAATGCCGCTAGAAAATTGATGCAATGCCACAGTTAAAAGCAAATTACATGTTTAACGAATTTTATTGTTAATATAATCTCTCTGTTAATATTAATCAATGCCACCGTTTGAGAAATGCTAGTGTTTTGCTTTCCTTCTCATTTAGATAAGTTAGATGCTTCTTTTTGTTGGATTCTGTGTCATCCACCGTTATTGACCACTAGTTGTTTCCTTTGCACCTCTGTGTAAACAGGGTTATCTACTTCACCTCGTTGCTATTGTGACCTTTTGTTGCACTGCACAAAACACTTTTGTTTTAAGAGTGTTTTGTGCAGTTCAACCAAAATGTCACACCGACAACGTTGCTTCATTGCTTGATCTTAGAGGAACTGCACAAGAGGAGATCTTACTTCCTATCCGTGTTGGCAAATTTGGTTCAGATCTTCTTCTTGTGAGTTGTTTGAATTCCGCGTCATGAGAGGTCAGTACTAGCTTTCTTTCACATGATTGTGCAGTGTGTTTTCATATGTTGTGCTACTTGTACGGTAATGTTGCTTGATTTTAGTGAACTGTACAAATGGAGACAAGACTTCCAATCTGTATGTGCACCGTAATATCCCATTGAGGTAAGATAAGGATATTTCACAGCTGTTGGCATGTATTTTGCCACCGGACGGGCCACCGTATTTCGCGAAAAGAAACATTTCCCCCCTGACTGCTGGGACCCATCAGCTACATCTTCGCACGCAAGGAAGTGCCTGACAGTCGGGACCCACCTGGCCGAAGCGTACGTAGCGTTGTCATTCTGGTCGCGAACGTGTACGTACATACTGGTCGATGTAGAGGCGCGCACGTGTCGTAGTAGAGGCGCGCACATAGCATGTACACGTACGTACAGCGGCCAGGGTGCAAGAAAGTAAATACGGCCACGTACGTACATACGGGCGGGGTCTCGAATGCCTACTCGCGCATACGTACGGCCAGGGCTCGTGTACATGGCTGGGTCGGAACGGAGAAGCTGCGTCGTCGTCGTGTTCATGGGGAGCCAACCGGCTGGGTCGGAACGGAATGCGTCGTCGTGTTCATCGAGAGCCAACCGGCTTGGACGGAACATCCGATGGAAACGAGGCCTGACGTACCACAGAACGGAGGAAACGGCCTTGTGTTCGACCGGCCACGGTGGAAACGGGATCCTGTTCATCGGGAGGGGTCTGGCGTACCGCAAAATGGAGAAAATGGACCTCCTACGATGGAAACGGGGTCCTGTTGATCGGGAGGGGCGTGGCGTACCGCTAAACAGAGGAAACGGACTTGTGTTGGAGCGCTACGGTCGAAACGGGGGTCCTGTTCATCGGGAGGGGTCTGGCGTACCGCAAAACGGGACTCCACAGGATACTGTTCATCTCCACCGTCGACTGCCTCCACGGGCTACTGTCCATCCACCGTCGACTGCCTCCACGGGCTCATGTTCATCCACCGTCGACCTCCTCCAGCCTCCACCTGCGACTGTTCATTCACGGGCTCCTGTTCATCCAGCCTCCACCGCGCGCTCCTCCACCGGCTACTGTTCAACCAGCCCTCTCCACGGGGTCCTGTTCAACCACCCCTCCATGGGCTACTATTCATCCAGCCCTCCACCGGCTACTGTTCAATCAGCCCTCCATGGGGTCATGTTCATCCCAGTCCTCCACGGGGTCCTGTTCATCCACCGGCTCGATCGTTCGGGGTACTGTTCATCCAGCGGCAACGGCCTCTACTACCACGGGGTCCTGTTCATCCACCCCCCCCCCCCCAACAACGCTCACTGTTCATCTAGAGGCAGCATCGACCGGCTTCAATTAGCAGCAGTAGCGAAGGAATCACTCGGCTTCAGTTAACAGCAAGTGATCGATCGATCGCTCGGGTTCAGTAACGCGTGCGTAGCCTGCAGTGCAATCGCTCGGGTTCAGTTAGAGCCCAACGCCTCGCTCGGGTTCAGTTAGAGCGCAACGCCTCGCACACACGCGCGTACGTACGAGAGAAACGCGCATCGCTCGGCCCCCGACCACCCATCGTAACCGGGAACTCTCCCGATATTTTCCTCGCCCTCGCTTCTACCACGGTTTCTCCGTCATGGACGGCCCAAAGAATGTCATGCAGCTGCGTCTCCGGCCCGCCCAGGACGAAAAGCCCATTTTCTGTCATGATTTTTTGTCATAGAAGTAGGACCCCACCACATCTATGATGATACCGGGTTTTGTCACAATTATCGTCATAGAAGTGTCATAAGCATGACAGAAAAAATTTCGTTCGGCCCAAAATGTCACAGATGTGTCTTTTTTTGTAGTGTTTGATTCGCAGAGTCTGTTCAACATCCAAATTTTTCTTTGCACTAGGCAATTTTGACTCGGCGGTGGTCAAAGCTTCCTACAAAATAAGGAGTTAGTTCATTTACAAGCTGTTCCAAGCCGATAGCAATGTACAACTCGGCACTAGCTTAGGGGCTATGACAGGCAAATCAACTTTATTGAAGTCCTAAGCAGTTGCAAGCAACGTACTTAGCACTTGGGGGCTAATGCCTGTCATTTTTTCTTCAAAGATAACACAAGCAGACCCGACTCAGTTCATCAAAATGAGTCGACCCTTGGGGGCTACAGGTTACTTTTTCAAAGTTCATCTAATTCGAAGGCCCGACTCAATTCATAAAAATGAGTTGGCCCTTGGGGGCTACTGGCTACCTTTTCAAAGTTTACTTAATTAGAAGACCTGACTCATCTCATGGAGATAAGCCGGCCCTTTGGGGCTACATTTCAAGACTTCAAGATTCTACGCATAAGTCTTCTACATACTCAAGTCTTCCTATGTTTAAGACTTGGGGGCTACATAAGGATATATCATACTGGAGAAAATTGAAACTCTTCATACCTCATACTTTCTCTTCATCATGTTCACCATGCTGGCTTCCATGTCCCAACTTGTAGAAAGGCGGCTCAAGTAGCCTGCATGCAATTCATCTGTGCTAAAATCATCAAAGTTGGGAAGTTCAAGTTTTGACTGTCCCTTCTCAGACAAATGCGCCTCATCTTTGGTGACAAGCTTGGCCAGCACGTTTGATGCTTCTGGAATTTTATGTGCTTCACCAGTAATAAGGACATCATCATTCTTCTGAGAAGGAATATCTTCAGTCATCTTCGCTGGACTGGATGCAGGAGCCGGACTTGGCGGGTCAAGATCACCCCCTGTGTTATGAGGGTTGGATGGGACATCCATTGCCTCGGTGGCTACGGGTTCATTCTGTTGGGCCGGCTCAACTTGCTCGTCAAGACGGACTTCTAGTATCTCATTGTGGGCTTCAGGAATCACTAAAAGTATCTCATTGTGGGCTTCAGGAATCACTAAATTGGGGTCCTCTGATTCAGGAACTGTGGACGACTCACCAACCTTTCTTTTCTTAGCTTTAGCTTAAATATGTACAATAATGATCATGGTAAGACGCCAGCAGTTGACAAAATTATTTACCCTGCATTTATAATCAAGGGTGCCAGCTGAGTGGCAGAGGAATCTCCAGACGACGGTGGTGACTCCTGATAATTAGAATCAGAAGGGTTAAGAGGTTGCCTGGTAAGGCCGGCTCAGGGAAGAGAAGAGGTTGGGATGTGAGGCACCTCATTACGTCGCTTGCGGGTGGTTGTTTTGTCAGGTAAGCCGGCCGCAAGTTCCCCGAGCCGCTTCGAGTCTGGCGCCTTGATTCATGTTGTGTTTTCTTCAAATGAAAGTTTGGATCAAAATAAGCGTCGGGATGAGAAAAATCTTACTTTCCAGATGACCCGTCTTATTTACATTGGAGACAAGGGTTCTGAGCCGGAGGAGATGGAAATTACCTCAAGATCATCAGCCCGGCTTGTTTCAGCATCGCCCTGGGAAGAATGAGCATCAGCAAGTTGCATAAAAAGAAGGCCAAGGGATTCAAGGTCTACCTCCGACTCATTCTCCTCGGGCGGGTCTTCATTGTTAGCTGGCTCATTTATCCGAACAGTTGGAGCACAAGCACACTTGCGTGCTTGGGTTTTCTTCTTTTTCTTATTCTAGAATGAAGAATTGGCCTGCACAATTTTTACAAGTTTAACAACTGAAGTTCAGACTAAGTACGGATTGATGAGCCGAACATATATATATATATACTTACTGGAGGAGCTGGGTTAAGGGCATAGAACGGACTCAGCCCCGTCTTATTGCAGGATTCTTGAGACTCTCCAAGCAGTTTCTTCACAATCTTATTTATCTTATCAGCGGTCAGGTCAAGATGACTGTACCGTTGTGCGTCATTTGAGTTGCCAGAATAATTGCACATTAAGCCATCCCGATGACTTAATGGCAGGATCCTCCAGGTAATCCAACACCGGGTTAAATCAACCCCAGCTAAACCATTGGCTAAGAGAGCCCTCGGTTTTGGATATAGTGAGCACGCTCTTCAGGAGTAGCCCATCCAGGGAGTTCAATAGTGCTATCAAGACGTTCAGATCTATAACCCGGCAAAGGGTTCTCATTAGCAGGAGTTGTGTTCTTACAGTAGAACCAGGTCTTGACCCATCCTTTAGGGTGACTCGGCAGAGTAGCTGGAGGGAAGGAAACATCTCTTCGCCTCTGAATCGAGACCCCGCCAAGTTTTAAGCTGGAGCCGTCAGCACATTCAGTTTGACGGTTAGTGTAAAAGAATTCTCTGAAGAGAGGAACGGTAGCTTCCATTTGCAGATACGCCTCACAAAGTACTCGAAATTGGCATAGATTGGATACGGGGTTTGGGGCAAGGTCTTGAGGATGAAGGTTGTTAAAGCTTAAGACGTCCCGGAAAATTTTGATCCGGGGGGAGAGAAGCCCCTAAGCAGATGGTTTGTAAACACCACGACTTCTCCTTCATCGGGTTGAGGAGCGTTTTCTCCTTGAGGAGCTCGCCAGCCAATCACCTCTTGAGCAGGTAGAAACACTTGCTCTTTATAATCATTGAGCACAAGTTGGGAAACCTGGGAGCTCACCCAGTTGCAAATTATGGTTTTTGCCATGATGAGCCACCTAAATAAGGCTGAGAACTGCAGAAGTATGAATGACGGGTCATATATGAAACGACAACTCGCCCGGTGAATTATGAGATAAGAAGGCAGTGCACTAGCAGCTATGGTTAAAGATAAGACGGCATGATTGTTAATAATGGGTGAGTCGCCTAAGAGGTAAGCCAGGTTAACAACAAAGTAATTTTTTTAACTGGTGAACTACAATTACAATGATAAGCCAGCAAAACTTGAAGGCGTCTTATTTCAAATTGGGGATTGCTAGTTTTCTACTAAGTGTTGAATACACAAGTTTCTATCGGAGCGCCTACAATTATGGATCTACAAAAGGTTCAAAAAAGAAAGGTAATCGCTAAACCTAAGGCGAGCACTGGAAATAACCGCTAGTCTGATCGTGAGTTCTAAAGAAGACTTAAGGTTCCCAGATGCAAAAGTGGTGTTATAGCTAGCACCGCTACAATTTGGTGAAAGGCCTAGGGGAAATACTAGATCTAAATAAGCAATAATAGAGGAACACGGACGAACTCCGACGAACACCAATGAACTGCAAAGAAGTAATGTAGATCTGGAGGTGGGGGTTCGAGTACCTGGATGAAGCAACGGACGCAGAGATGTTTGACCAAGCTCTGGCAAAGACTGGATGGCGACGCGGTCCTGGACGAGCTGGCCTGCGGCGGACGAGTTGGGACGGCGGCGGTCCAAAGCGGGAGAGTTTGGGCTTGAAGAAGAAGAAGCAAGGGGGACGAGGTAAAAGTGAAAAGAAGGGCCCCTCATGTATATTTATAAGACAAAGAGATAAGAATAAATGGCAGGCGCCAAAATCGAGGGGGCACAATAATTGTTGGAGCAAGGGACGCCTCGGTCTTCGGGATAGATGGATATGCATAAAGATTCATTGTGATGTCATCATGGATTTCCCAGGTTTTGGAAAATGATATCATCAATGAGAAGATGTGAAAAATAACAAGTCTGGAAGTATCATAAGCCGGAATTTTTATGACACGGAGAAGATGCGGGTATAACCAGAAGATAAGCCGCCAGATGATAAGATTGAATATTGACCTGAATGGATTCAAGTCAATCTGGGGGCTAATGTTGGGGATATAACCCCACGTATGACCCGCCTTATTGGGCCGGGTCATCCAGGTGGCGGCTGATGAACGAGACTTAAGATGGGTCGTGGCGTTCAGGTGCAAGACTAGCAAGGCGGCTCACAAAGTGGGCCGACTCGGGGTCCAGTATCCGAAGATGGCGGTTCATGGTCTAGAAGCACAAGTCGCCTGATGTTTCCTTGCTTACGGGACAAGACAAGTCAAAGACATATTGGGTCACGGATCATAGTAGGATCCGGACTCTTGTAAGCCCAAGGCCTCAACCTGTATATAAAGGCGAGTCCATGAGGCAGATAGGACTAAGCTACAATTGATCGATAGCTAAGTCAAGCGAATCCGCTCCCTTGTAATCGATCCTCAAGCAATAAGCAACAAGCAGGAAGTAGGCTATTACCTCGATCGTAAGGGGCCGAACCTGATCAACCTCGACAAACTAACCGCCCCGTTGCGATGACCCCATGACTAAGTCCTCACACTAGAACATCTGCCGTGACAAAACCACGGCAGTTATCAAATAGATTAGTCAAGGGTGGCTACTGATGCAGCATGCTACCCACATCGCATGGAGCTTCGCCATGACGCTAATGCTAGTACATATCTTGCCATGTTTATCGCATGGACTCCTGGCAGGAATGATCAACCCCACCATTGGTCCGTCGGTCAATGCCACAACCGTTGTTAACGAGGACGCCTTCGTCAAATCTCCTATAATAGTTTATATTTACAGCGCAAATAGTTTATATTTACGGCGCAAAAAAAATCTCCTATAATAGTTTATATTTACGGCGCAAATATCTGGGAAACATCAGCTCGGGGAGGGCGAACGAGTCATCACCCAGGATGGGTAGTATTGAGCGAACAAATTCGTTCACTAACAAAGAAGAGATCTTCTCCCCTGCCTCAAGGGCTAGACAGAGTAGCCAGCACCCGCGCGCCACCCCTTTGTCTGGTTGACCGGTCCACGTTGACCATTGACTTTTCAAGAAAAAAAGCTTAAAAAAGGAATTGAAAAAAGTACACAAAAAACAAAGAAGTTCATCCAATTCAAAGAAAGATTGCAATTTTGAAAACAAAAGGAATTTTTTTTGAAGTAAAAAAATTCAAAGATTTAAAAAAAGTTCATTGATTTTGGGAAAACAAATGTTCACGAATTTGAAAAATATTAATGGATTATTAAAACAAGTAGGTGGGTTTGGAAAAAGTTCACCAATGTTTGAAATTTTTTTGACAAATTTGGGAAAAGATCATGGATTCGATAAAAGTTTGTGGTTTCTGAAAACAAAATCACAAATTTTCACAAAGTTCACCATTTAAAAAAATCATGTATTCGATTAAAAGTTCACAAGTTTGAAAAAAAATGTGTTTTGATAGAAAGGTTGGTGAATTCGAAAAAAGCACATGAATTTGAAAAAGCCCGCGCATATAGAAAATAAAAGAAAATTGAAAAACGAAAGAAAAAAGGAATACAAAAAAGAAATAAAAACAAAAAAACCAGCCCAGAAAACCATGAAAAACCTGGTTTGGAAGCTTCCAAAAACCTAGGAACATTCTGGAAGCTTCAGAAAACCGGGGGAAGAAACTTCCCTCTCTTGTCTCTTGCGCTAGAGCGCTTCGATGGGCCGGCCCATTAAGAATCATTGTGTGTGCTCATTTGCACGCTAGCCTATATCGGGCGCTTAAAGCGCCAAATAGGTGCCAGCCTAATAAAACTCTTCCAGAATCCTTGCTAAGACCCACCACGTCATCCTAGCAAGCCCAAAATGAAACATGAGTGTGCTAATGGAACGAACAAAAATAATGGGCCACAAAAACAAGCCCAACTCGAGGCTGGACGTTCCTGTGGACACTATCAGGCCTGAAAATCCCCTAAAATTCACAGAACAAAAATGTGGACGTCATGGGGAAAAAACTCATAAACACCATGTAAATTTTTTAACGGATAAACACCATGTAAATTTGTCAAAAACAACACAGAACCACCATATCAAACAAATAGAAAATCGCCATTATCATGTGAGGTGCATATAAAAAAGCGTTAAAACTACGTGCAAGCATGAAAGTTGTGATACAAAATAAAGTTGATATGATACATACAAAATAAAAATTGCCATGATCTATACAAAATAAAACTGTAATGAAACGTAAAACCCAAGAATTTTCGTATATGTAAATGTATATACATATATAAAAATGTATCACACAAAATTAAAGTTACCATGAGGTGCACAGTAGAAAAGCCATCACCTATACAACGGAACTGCCCTAAAAAAAGTAAACCCCAGGAAATTCAAAAAATATCACCCAATTAAACATGTCATGATATGTACGCTAAAATTTTCCATGGCATATACAATGAAACTTCCATAGAAAGTAAAAACACAAGAAATTTGTAGATACAACACAAACATTAATGTTGCCATAAAATAAGCATTTAAACTGTCATGATCTATACAACAAAACTACGGTGATTTTTTTTCTTCTAAATTTGCCATGTGATTTGTACAAAGAAATAAAAGAAATCCATATTGTACAAAACACATTTTCTTCTCTACAAGATGTGCCATGTGATCAGTGCAAGCATCTTAAACAACTTGGCATGTTGAACAGAACAAAAAAAACTCATAATCTGCCATGCGACTAATACAATTCTCTAATTTTTTTGAAAAGATGTGTGAAAACAAAACTTATAAATTGCCTTATTGCATAGAACACACTTTTCCCCTGAGAATTTCCATTTGACCGGTCCAAACATTTTCATGATAAAGAATTTACCATGTATGTTAAACAGATTTGCCATGGTACAAAAAAAGACAAGTCAGTCGTGAAAACAAAAAGAAATTTCCATGGTCTGAATTAATGAAAATGCCATGAGCTAAGTAATAAAGTTGCCATGGTACCTACAATAAAAACTACCATCGTCTAAGTAATAAATTTGCCATGCTTTAATTAATAAAGTTGTCTCGCTCTACATTTTTCCCCATTTTTATGTGATTATTTTTCTCTAAGAATTGATACGTTATAATTTGTTTTCTAGATTGTCCATATGCATTTTAGAAAATGTAAAGTTGCCGCTGTGTGTAAAACAAAAGAAAGTTTGTCAACCTAAAAATAGCCATGGGACCAGGTACATAATTCCCCAAAACAAAAATGCCATGCTTTGTAGGAAATCATGGAAACATGGGAAAAATTGAAATTTTTGTTCTACATTTCATGGCAACTTTGGGAAAAACGTCGTTGCCATGCTACCTACAATAAAGCTACCATTGCCGAAATAATATATTTTCCATGCTCTAAGAAATAAAGTTGTTGTGTTCTAAAAATTTAAAATTCCATGGTACCTACAATAAGACTGAACTAATTTGCAATGATAAAAAATGCCATCGTCACTCCACAATTTTTTTTTGCCATATGTGCAATACAGACTTTTCCTAAAAGTGTTCAAGACTAATAATAACCATACCTTAAAACATTTTAGTTGGTGTAAAAAAACTACAATTTTTCATGCTTATAGATTAGTGAAACTAGACATCTAGGTAGACATGGCTCATAGTTTCCACATGCTTTACATTTAGCTAGCTATATTTGCCATGTGCCTTGCTAGTAACCATAGTGTTTCTACATTCGAGTTGATTAAACCGAATTGCCATGTGTTCAATTTTTTTTGCCATGCTAAATAAGAGAATTTTTTTTTGTATTTGTTCAACAAATTTTGCAATTACAATTTACATATAGTAATCTAGTTGTGAACAAAACTTTCCAATATTTCTACTGACAAAGGCAAAATTGGGAAACGTGATTTGTAAAAATGATGGCAAAAATTGTGAAAAATTGTCATGGTCTAAATAAGAAAAAAATCCATGGTCTAAAAATAAGAAAATTGCGATCACTTAAATAATAAAAATGTCATCCTCCAAATAATAAAATTGCGATGCTACCTACACTAAAACTACCAGGTCTAATTAACATAATTGCCAACGTTTTACATAAAAAAATGCCATAGTCCAATATAATAAAATGCCATGCTGCCAACACCTAACCTACCATGGCCTAATTGATAAAAAATGTCATGGTCTAATGAATAAAATTGCCATGCTAGCTTCATGTGAACATGGCAGGAAATAGGAATTTTCTTGTTTTCGTAAGAATGGTAAATATAGAGAAAACATAACAACTCGGTTTAAGAAGACTTTTGCAAGTGGCATTATACAAGGGACAAATGTTGTTTTGCACAGAAAAAGCAACTAAAAATATCCAATGGCAAAATTTGCAAGGGGAAAAATATTTGCTATGCATGGCAGAATGTATATAATGGCAAATTTTACAGGGACAAAACTTTGTTGTGCTACGAAATGAAGGACAATAACCTTCATTGTCATAATATAAAAATTAAACGAGAAAATTTTCCAAGATCCAAATAATAAAATTTCTGGAAACTACCTACACACCTAATCAGAATTTCTAATGTGAATTGCCATTCATGTACCATAATGTGAAAATATTGCCAACCATGTACACCTAAACAAGTTATGTTTGCTCATGTTTGAATGGAAATTGAGAGATACTCCTAATGAGAATTTGCCATGTCCAAGCTTCTGCAGAAACTACTTCCACACCTATTCTGAACATTGCCATGAGCCTATGCAAATTGTCTACAAAAATCTAACACCAAGCACACCACTATGTTCTCCAATGAGTACTGCTAGACCACCACCTTCTTCACAAACATCCACCAACAATTGCAGTACATAGAGTGGGTGTTCATACCAACCTCAGAAGGGGATTATAAGAAGAATGGTGTTGAAGTATGTATATACATGTTTCATGGTCAAGCGGGCATGGAACATAGCAGGCACAGGATTGCCAACTCATTGTCGGAGGCCGCCTCCATCGCCTGTTCATCGTTCGAGACCTCCGGGGAGCTGACCGGCAGGCCAGCCTCTATCCACCTCGCATGGCGGCCTTGCCAGTCGGCCGGAAGTGTGGTCAACTCGTGCTTCTACTCCGTCAAGAGGCTTCTACAACGCGCTAGAGCTCGCGGTCATGGTGGAGGTGGTGCACGGAGGAGGATGTGAAGTGGAACGGTGATGTGGTGCGGTTGTGCCGGGCATGGCCTTGTTTAAATAGCGGATACCGGCCAGGCCAAGCGGCGAGGTGTGTCAATGCCCACGCCGGAGTGAGTTTCTCGGCCAGGGTGCATGTTTAATGCCGGTAGGCGGACGGATGGGCCGCCTGTTTGAATGCGATAGATATTCGTCCGGTCCCGTCCCGTCCACTCATGTCGCTCTTTCATTGAACAGGCGTGGAGACCGGGCCGCGGTGTGGGCGGCGCTCTCGGCTGACGCGCCGCTTCAATGTCGGCACCAGTGTGAGGTCGCGTCCACTCTGGGCCGGCATGAATGCAGCACTGGCGCTCTTGTGCGGCATGAATGTGCGGCAACCGCTTCATGACTGAAGAGTTTTTTCGGGGTGGGTCCGGGGTGTTGAACGCGTGCGTGATACTGAATGGCTTGATGTGTCCGGACCGCTCGGTCCAGACGAATGTGAACGTTTTGAGATGCCCTTACTTCCCGCCTTGAACCTCTTCACCACTCCGCAACTACCGGAGCTCATATGTGATGGGACCAATAACTGAAATGCAAAACTCCCAAACCATCATGCGCGCGAAAGTATCACCGTGGTCATCGTCCACGTCCATATGTGCAATAGTAGTATTTGCTAGCAAATCTCAAGGGAAAAAATAGCGCGCTACAGCAAAATAGCACCGACCTCAAAATATGCTATTAGCGTGCTATATCGTGCTATTAGCGAGACGTTGTACACCGATATATTTAGCGAGACAATTCTCAATACGCTATAGCATGCTATTAGTGACGCTATAGCGTGCTATTTTTTTCAGTGGCAAATCGTAACCAAAACTAGAGCGCGAACCAGATTTTAGCACCGAAATGGCCGTTTCTTCCACTCAGCAAACAACTGCAACCACATAACACGGTCGAAAGCTGAGTTGCAGATCACACACACTACACACGCGCATGCATACATGCGTACTATCGGGCACTAGGACAAGTAGGCTACGTTACTCAGTCGTGGCCGTCGACACGGCCGCGGCCGGCGGCCGGGGTCAGCGACGCCCGCGTCGGCGGACACTCGATGCCTAGCGCCGGGGGCGGGCCGCAGACGCCGTGGATCGCGGAGTCGCACGTCCACTCGCGGACGCAGGCGAGCAGCTCGCAGCAGTAGTGGCTGACGAGGGAGCCCTTGCCGCCGGGGAAGAGCGCCTGGATGAGCTCCCCCGCGCACCACCTCGGCACACCGGTCACCGTCTTGTAGCAGTTCTCGGTGGCGAGGACGGCGGCGGCTCGCGGCGGAGGGCTCGGGACGCCGCCGGCGAGAGCCACGGCCAGGAGGAGGCACACGCACAGGCCGCGCACGCAGATCTGCCGGAGCGCCATTGCCGCAAAGGTGCTTGGTCTATTCGATTTGCAGCGTCGGGGGCGTTTTGGCATCGGTATATAGGAGGAGGGTGTAATGAACCTATTAAATTGGCGGCTTGTATTTCTGGAACCCTGTTTATGAGTTGCTTAATTTTCTTTTTGCGGGGAATGAGTTGCTTAATTTGACAAGCATCAATATCAATTGTTTTTGACAAGCATTGCCTAGATATTTAGTTTCATTATATATATATATATATATATATATATATATATATATATATATATATATATATATGTAGTTTCATTATCATATGGATATATATCATTTAATCTCACCATTTAATATGCCTTAGTTACATTATCATGCTTCTGTTTTTGAGATGCCGAAAGTTGAGATGCCTTATTTACATTTCTCACCTTGACTAAGAGCCGACCTTTACACCTCTCCGACTCTCTTCCACGTCGGCACCCTGACATCCCCACGTCGAATTTCATGTATTGTCGCCTTATAGACTCCCATCCATCCCACTGTCGCCACCCCCGTAAAATATATTCCTCGCCGCTATGACCCTGTCACCATCCAGATTGCCCTCCATGCCATTGCATGCCTATATCTTCTTATCATCATCACTACCTACTCCCCCCCCCCCCCAACCCACACACATTTTATTAAAGGGCAATTCCATTAATTTTGTGGTTTATGAGTTCACTCTTACTATGCAAATTGGCAGACGCTGCGCCGGCTGGTGGAGTGTGCCCCAGATCGTCCGCCTCCTTGGCTGTCGAATCGCACTTAAATCCAAGACCCGGGTCAATCGTCTCAACGTGGGACCCTCTCACTGTATTTTCTCCTACGTATCTAACATCATTGTTCCATTTTCCTCTCGTGATATCCTAAGCATTTCACACACACACACATGCGACAACAGAAATTAAATATTTGTACTATGTATCATGTATGCAACAAAGTATTCCTCCCGCCCGGAAATAACTGGCGCTCAGTCTCCTTGAGGTGGTGAGGCTAGAGTTTCTAGTCATGTGGCGAGATTTGGTATCAGATGCTTCAGATGTATGCGAGGGTTCAACGGCGATGACCGCGGCTCCAGGGCGCTGGTCCTTAGGGGCACGTGCACGAAGACTTCCCCGCTGTCATCGACAAGGCCAAGCCGACTCTGGCAGAGGAGTGGCGACAACAACGCGTTGGCGACTCGTTTTGGCGGCTGTAGTGGTCTTAGAATCTGAATGTAGTTTTTATTATATTTATGATGCTTTATACTTTCGGTGAACTTTTATAATAGATATGATTCTCTTCAAAAAAAATGCAGGTCATACAAAATTTTACCTAGTAATCTCGCATTCTTTTCACCGAGTAAAAGCATCACACATATGTGGATCTTTTTTTTGAGAAATACACATATGCAGAATGGAAACCAATGTTTGGAGAGAGAAAAAAAACATTACTCGTTTTTTTTTTGTTGAGGGGTAAAAAAACATTACTCATGTCAAACGTGTCGCAAACCGACCTACACGGCTGTACCCGAGCTGAAGGCCCAGCCCATCTATACGCGAGGCCAGCCAGATTCTACCCGACCCAGCCCCCGCCGTCACAGCGCCTCGCCGGCTCCCCCACCGCCCCACCCGAGCCCGCTTCCCCCCGCCTCGCCGCTTTCCCGGCGCGCCCCGACGCTCCCATCCCCCAGCCCGCCGCCGCCGCCGCCGTCACCCACCCTCGTCGGCGGTTCCCCACGCTGTTCCGCCCCCCATCCCGCCCCGCATCGCCCGCCCCCCCATAGGTCGCCCCTCCACTTCCAAGTCGCCCGCTCGCCCCCTCCTCCTCCTCCACCTCCCATGAAACCCTAGTTCCCCTCCAAAACCCTGCCCCCAGCAGCCGCGCCCGCTCGCCATGTCGCCGCCGCTCCAAGCGCCGGACTACAGGTATGTCACCGAGGAGTGCCTCCGCGAATGGAAGGGCCAGTCGGCCGCCGCCTTCCGCCTCCCCGATCCGGTCCCCATGGCCCGCTTCCTCTACGAGCTCTGCTGGGCGATGGTAAGCTCCCCCTTTCCCCATCACGCACGGCTGCGCGAATTAGGTTTTGCTCGGCTAGCTGCGTTGGTTGGCTTTTGATTTTGGGGCTGATTGCGTTGGTCGGGCTGTGCAGGTGCGAGGGGACCTGCCGCCCCAGAAGTGCCGGGCGGCGCTGGATTCGGTGGTCTTTGTGGAGGAGGCGCGGCAGGAGGAGTCCGCCTCCGTGCTCGCCGACATCATCGCACACCTAGGGCAGGATGTGAGTATTCTGAGTCCTTTTTTTTGCTGCTGTGTGGTGCTTAGTTTGTTACGATTGGCTCGATGAAGTGTGTCCGATTAGTCAATTCGCCATTGAGCATAGCACTGTATTGCAATACTTAGTTGCATTTGGCCAGTTTGTTGTCTGTGTTACTTGTTGTGCCAGCTGAAGTGACAACCTGGTTGAATTGTAAGATGTTTCCGTGATGCATAGATATCTCACTGGTAGTGATAGCATGTGGTAGCTCTGAACAAGTTCTAAAGGCTATGTTTGGAAAAAGTATCCTGCTGAAGTTGTAGCAGGAAAAGGGTTAAATTATGCCCTTTCTGATGAACATGAAACTACCAGCTCTTGGAATACCACTAGCAAACCTTATAATGGCTGAGAGCGCAAACTTATTCATTATTATTTTAATTATTATAGAGCCGGGGCGTTTAGCTTTCCATCTAGGAGTTTTGGATCCATAGCAGAAAACAGTTGCCAAGATCGTTGTCATCTAGGAGTCCCCAATAGTCGGCTGGTACCTGATTGGGTGGAGGCAGGTGACGGGGAGTGTCACTCAGAGATTTGTGGTTTAGTGAACGAATCTATCCTAAATCCAAGATGCATTTATTTCAGAATCATGTAATCTGGATTTACCATTCCGTTCCTTGTGTTGCTATTTCCTTGTAATCATTGAGTGCTGCATTCCTAGTTGATGATCTGACCTGTAGTAATCTGCAGATTACCATTTCTGGTGAATATCGCAGCCGTCTTGTCAAAATGGTAACAATTTCTTTTAATACTTCTACACCTATTCATATCTTTACCAATGCAAATGGCTATCTATCTTCTTGGTGCCCTACTTTGTTTGGGTGGAGGATTTAGTGCTCACTAATTTCCTTATAAATACTCTTGGCTGCAGACTAAGTCGCTCGTGGAGTCTTCATTGATTGTGCCTAGGCTTCTTCAAGAGCGATGTGAAGTGAGTATTTGTTTTTCGTCATACTAGGGTACCATACCTTTCTCCAAACCACCTTTTCATGATTCAATGCAGCTGACACCCGCTGTCTCTGTTTCCTGTATGTGCACATTTGAAGGAAGAGTTCCTATGGGAGGTTGAACTGAGTAAGTCAAAAGGCCAGGATTTGAAAGCCAAGGAGGTATGTGTCACATACTAATACTATGCATATTGTTATCACGTGCGATCATTGCTTCCTGATGTTTTTGTTTGTGCTCACATGTATTACAATATACCATGTCACATTATTGCCGATATCTATTAAACATGGTTCCTGGGCACCATTCTTCTTATTTTGCACAGTTCCATTCTTTACCTGTTTACTGCATCATTTTTTAATTGTCGCTTGACATAAATGGCAACAGGTCAGAGTCAACACACGACTTCTTTATCAGCAAACTAAATTCAACCTTGTAAGAGAGGAAAGTGAGGGCTACGCCAAGTTGGTATGTATATCTGCCTGTGAAACTTCTACCTCTTGTTCTTGTAATGGTGTGCATTGGTTCCTTCCATATTTTTTTTGGAACTTCGGTAACCATTGTTATTTCTTCATGCTGTATTATGAAATTGAAATGAGTAACATAACGTAGAAATTTGTCCTTAGTGTGCTCTAGTTTTTTCACTGATGCTTTGGTGAGTGATACTGCCCTCAATTACTGAAGAATATTTGATCTGAGTTACTGACTGGACGCATTTACAGTTCAAGGGGAGTGTAAAACAATCAACTAATTCCAGACTTTGATTTATTATTTGATCCTAAATTACAGAGTAGGACACCTGGAATGCAAAATAGGGGAAGGCTGGAACGCCAAAACCTGTATTTCTGAAAGTATTTATTGGAAAAATTGCTATAGAACACTGCACTTGATTAGCATATGCCCAGACACCACAAAATGATGTTATTGCCCAACCACATTATGAAGTTGTAGTCATTTACTGGACACTTTTTATTGCCTAAAACCACTAGCATAATCATGCTTGTTTGTTATTAGACACTTCGGTGTCTACTAGCAAATTCACACAACTTTATGACGTGTCTCAGTGTCTGGGCTGTGATAGAATTGGCAATGTCAACCAAGTGCAGTTTTCCGCAGTCAAATTTTCCTTTGTTTTCTAACACGTGTTCTACCAAATCTAGAGGGTAAACTCTATAATCTAGATACTTCTATAAACGATTGTAAGTGTGATTACATTGATTAGAGATGTAAATATCCACAATTCCACACATGTGTTCTAACTTCTTATACTTCCAATTTGAAATTATTTGAGACTAAATCGCTACCATGTGGGATTTATGGTAGTTCCATTCTTTGCTTAGTTTGTAAATGATGTGCCTAAAAGGTTTACTGGAGCATGGTGTATTTTTTGACCTAGCTGCCTTTGTTTGTGTGGAATTCAGGTAACCCTACTTTGTCAAGTAGGTTCAGATTTGGCTTGCCAAAATGCTTCTTCAGCAACTATCAGCATTGTAAAGGTTCGGTGTTGGTTACTTGGAATCTTCTTTCTTCCTCGCATGTTATGATCTCAGCATGTAAACAATTATAACATAATGTTCTTGTGACAGTCATTAATTGGACATTTTGACCTGGACCCGAATCGTGTATTTGACATTGTGAGTTCTCATTATTTTATCCCGGTATTGCTATCTGATATTGTAAAAGTATGTCACTGCTATAATCTGATTATGTTCTTTCTTATTTGCCTGCTAGGTGTTGGAATGTTTTGAACTCTATCCAGACAACAGTATCTTTTATCAGCTTATACCTCTTTTTCCAAAGGTATTTTGTTAGTCAACCTGTAAAGATTGTTACCATACTTCATGCAGTATTTTCAGCCCATCTTACGGCTACTCATTTTTACAGTCCCATGCTGCTCAAATTTTGGGGTTTAAATTTCAATATTATCAACAATTGGATGTAAACAGCCCTGTTCCATCTGGTCTTTTCCGAATAGCAGCGCTGTTGGTCAAATCTGGCCTTATTGACCTTGATAATCTGTAAGTTTTCTAGTTGTTATTGTGTTTGTCTACACTTCTTGACCGCAAACTGCTATTTCAGACATCTTCCTTAAATAGTATTTTTAAAAATATTTTATTATAAATATCTGCAGTAAGAGAAGATCATATTTTTGTAAGGTTTAAATACATGTATTTTTTATTTATTTTTAACATTACATTCCTTTTGCGGTTCCCTCTTCAACTTCTGCTCTTATTTTGATGGCCATTTCTTATAACTATGTGATGACTTACACGAGCAGTACTAGACTTTTTAAGGTTATTTTCCTTAGATAGTTAGTACTACAATACCGAGAAAAACAATCATATGTAGTATCAATGGTATTAGTTATTTTAGTAACTGACTGACCATATCCGTAGTCTCAAGTTCTTGTTTGCTTTTATTTTCCTAGCCATTTTATGCTGTATCAATATGAGTTAGTGTTGCTGCTGGATCTGTTTGTGTTGCTATATCCTTTTCAACTGCACCTCAGATATTTCATAAATCAAGACACGTTCATGGCTTCTGTTTCAGCTATGCTCATTTACTTCCGAATGATGATGAGGCGTTTGAGCATTTTGGCTCCTTTGTTTCAAGGAAAATTGATGAGGTTAGGATAATTTTCTTGTTGAATTCATTCTGTTCTAAAAAGGATTTGCTGTGTTCCTCAGGGTTATAAATGAGAATTATATGAATGTCACTACAATGTAGTCCCAATGATTTTTATGCTTAAAATTTTAAATTTTAAAAACGACTTCCATTTGAAAAAGGAAAGCAGTACGTGTGAAGTATCTTTAAGCAAACGCCATGATACTTCGAGAACAGTACCGTGTAAAGTCTGTTTATGCAAATACCATGATAGTTCTTGTAGGAATCACTACATGTGAGGACTAATAACAAGTTGCCACATTGAAATTGGAACTCGAGTGGCAAACATATAAGAGTTGTTCTTTTGATTGTGATCTTGTAGTTTCGGCTTTGAGGAAGTGTCATATTTGCAGTTACCTCAAGTAGAGACACTGATTAAGCTGTTCCACTGGTTGCAGTAACCATGTTTTTAGTGACTGGACATATCTCAAGCTATGCATGCAGATTTGGTCTTACTTTATGAAATGCCTGCATTGATCTTCAATACGCTTTATAATAATTATGGACACATCAGGGATTCAACTTATGGAGTTTATTCATCTCTTTCTTGATCCCAGGCTACTAAAATAGGCAAAATAAATCTTGCTGCTACTGGAAAGGACCTTATGGATGAAGAGAAGCAAGAAATAACGATCGATCTATACACAGCACTGGAGATGGAAAATGATATAATTGATGAACGAGCCCCTGAGATAGAAAAGAACCAGAAGCTTGGACTTCTTCTTGGTTTCCTCTCAGTCCATGATTGGTATTATCTCTAGTGCCATTGATTTAAGATGTATTATAATATTGCAAAGTTTCTTATAATAACATTTCATTGTTATGCTCAGTTGGTATATTTCAAATCTGCAGTAAAACACATCTGTCTTCTTTGACATGGTATAAATGTCACTGATTGACTTCTGCTGTTATTTGCCAGGGACCATGCACAGCTACTATTTGAACGTCTTGCGCAGCTAAATCCTGTCGAGCATGTTGAAATTTGTGATGCTTTATTTAGGTTTGTCAACTTCCTCTGCATATTCTATTAGCAGCTTTAGCAGTTGTATACTATTGCCTCTACTTCCGTGAAATATGGCCTATGATGGCCCGAATGTTTATTGTAATGCAATGGTTGAGTTCCCCAATTTATGTTGTTCAATCCTACTTCCATTTGTGCAGAATTGTTGAGAAGACTATTTCGTCAGCCTACAGTACATATTGTCAAACACATCATAAAATCACCCGTAACATGGACACTCATATGATGGATGCATCATCTGTCTCTTCACCAAGTTATTTGGTTGATCTGCCAAAGGAGTTTTTCCAAATGCTTGTCGCATGTGGACCATACCTTCACCGTGACACACAATTATTCCAGAAGGTATCCTTAGATCTTTTTTGCTGCATTCTTCTTGTATTAGTACCTGCTCAATATCGTGCTGCCTTATTGGATATGCTTGAGATTTTCTTCGTTGCGTTTAGTCATAGATTATTAGTTCGTTATATGCATCTTTACAAACTACAAAAATACCATATGTCCATATCACGAGTTCATTTCATCAGTGGTTGTTATGACCAGGATTTTGCTTCCTCACTTGTATTGCGGTAATAAATTAAAAAGTCAAAAATGGCCATCCCTGATGCAGAGCAGAGTTTTTGAGCTGGTGCCTACATCCACCGTCTATCTGCTGCATCCAGCAGGCATAGCGATATGGGTACCGGTCAGCTGTCGTATTTAAATGCTCTAAGAGCATCTTCAGCAGCTCCCCTTATCTCACTCCCTAGATCTCCATATGGGGCCTCTCCCAAAAGATACCCTCCCTATGTTTTGTTTCCTCTCACAACAACAGACTATCCATATTGCACTCCCTAGATTTTGTTAATACCTTGTAACTAACAACATTTTCATAACACAATTAAGTGCACATTTAGCATCGATTCCCTGAATTCAGCATGCTAATGGTACTGACCCACACCCAAAATGCCAATTAACATGATTATTAGTAATTCCAAGTAACAGAAGAGCTGATAAGAAATGATTAGCACCAACCACCAAATTTGCACGGATTAGCACACAAAGCCATTAGCACCAGTTATCACTGACTATTATACAATCATAGCACACAAACACCCCCAATCCCATCCTCAAGACTAGGAAAGGTCATATGACTATGAACACCTTTACTTGCAATTATGCACTTCCGCCTGGAGCAATCTAGTGGCAATTTTTTTTGGATATTGTTATTTAATGGCACATTGGATGTGTTCATTTTCAGGTTTGCAGAGTGTTAAAGGTGTATCATGCCTCGTCAAAAGAATCAGCCCGTACAGCAGGTGTAATGTCTCCAGAATCTCAGGTTGAAGAAGCACTTGGGTCATGCTTGCTTCCTTCATTGCAGCTTATACCTGCCAATCCTGCTGTTGATATGGAGATATGGGGAGTTCTTTCCCTTCTTCCTTATGAGGTCTGTCATGCTCCCTGGTCGTTACTTGTTGTACTGCACTACCTTTTTAATCAATCTGGCACTGTTCATGTTTAGGTGCGCTATCGTTTGTATGGTGAGTGGGAGAAGGACACTGAACAAAACCCAATTGTCCTTGCTGCAAGGCAAACAGCAAAGGTTGCCTACTTATTCCATGCCTGGGTTTTCTTTCTTGCGCCTACCATTTTATCTTGAGTTTTAAATTCACCAGCATCCTTATTTTCTCAATTAGCTGGACACCAGACGGCTCTTAAAACGGCTGGCCAAGGAAAATCTGAAGCAGCTTGGCCGCATGGTGGCTAAACTTGCTCATGCAAATCCAATGACTGTGCTTCGGACAATTGTCCAACAGGTATTTTGAACCAACAATGCACATGCAATATTCAAAGCAATAATAAATACTGCAGTCATATGTGAAACATGCAATATTAATTCTCTGATGTTGGAGATGGCCAACCGTTAGATCTGCTGGCAGCTCCATTTGGACTGTATTTGCCTCTTTATGTTTTTAGCCTAGATGCTGAACTCACAGAGTGCATACTGTAGTTTTAACCCTGGCCACATCAGCTCTCCGTGCACTACATCTGCTGGTATAAGCTTGCAGATCTGCAGCAGGCCCTCAAATGCTGGTCTGCTGTCACTACGCACCCCTGTGCCATCCCTTTAAGGACTCAGTTGTGGCTAATGTACATTGGGGGGGGGGGGGGGTCTTTGCAAGTGATTAATGTCAATGGAGCGTGGTTTTTTATTTACATTTTGGACCAGAAAGCATAAGAGCCTCCTACTGCTACATATTGGTAATAGAATGGTATATGTAGTTATGTACATGTGCAGGGGGAACATGCCCCTTATTGCTACACATCACTTATTGAAGCAACCGATTTGTAGAAGTAGTCTGGCCAAATGATTTATGAATATATTATCTTTAATTTGTTAATTATGACAATTCAATGATTCTGGAAGCTCACCTTTATAATTGCAATCCTTCCTTGACTTGTGTAATTATGCTTTATCTTCAGTTCTTTCATCTTTTTACCTCTACAATACATTGTCACAACTTTCAGGTTGAAGCATACAGGGACATGATAAATCCAGTTGTGGATGCTTTTAAATACTTGACTCAGGTATTGGCTGCGTATGTGATGCATGTTTTATACAGATGCTCATGCCCTTTTTAGAGTTGATTGTAATTATTCTGCATGTGTCTTTGAATTGTTTCTATAAGTCAAGTTTACACCTTTGTCTAAATGTGCTTCTTTTACAGCTGGAATATGATATCTTGCAATATATTGTAATCGAACGGTTGGCTCAAGGTGGTCGTGAGAAAGTAAAGGATGACGGCCTTAACCTGTCAGATTGGCTTCAGTGTCTGGCATCATTCTGGGGACACCTGTATGTAGTTTTGACTCCTGCCTGTGATCATATTATATTTACACAAAACATGATATTTAGAGGTTTACCTTCTGTTTTACCACTAAGGACCCCTGCCATTATCTTGTGCATAATCTTGAGTTCCCCTCTCATTTGTTTGCTCATTCTGACATCACGTCTACAGAAGTGTACAATAAAATATCACCATTTGCCAAGACTCCAGATCCTTGTTATTATTTGTTAATCACATTTAATCTTAATGCTATGAAAATGCAAGCAGTAGTTCTATAATCACTGGGGTGCTCGTGTGTCCCTTCCCAATATTATTATTGTCTTTAATTTTATCTTTATGCTTCTATTCTGAACCAATTAACTTTAACAGCTGCAAGAAGCATCTTTCCATGGAGCTTAAATGCCTCTTCCAATACATAGTTAATCAACTGAAGAAAGGATTGGGTACTGAGCTTGTTGTACTTGAGGTTTGTTGGCTATGTCGAAACTTTCTTGCTGCCTTGGTATTGTATGAATCTGAAGTTTAAATTGATGTACCATGCAGGAACTCATTCAGCAAATGGCAAATGTACAGTACACTGAGAACATGACTGATGAACAGGTTGATGCTATGGCAGGAAGTGAAACATTGCGGCTTCAATCTTCGCTGTTTGGATCAACACGGAACTATAAGGTTTTGCGAGGAATCAATGCCTTTTCTGTATTTCATGATAAGGTCAATAAACAGCTCACCAAATCGTTTTTTTTTGTAGGTCCTGAATAAGTCTACTAACAAATTGCGGGATTCTTTGCTTCCAAAAGATGAACCTAAACTTGCAATTCCTCTACTACTGCTCATTGCCCAACACAGATCCAAGTAAGATTTTGTCTCAACTTGCTAAATCCTTTGTGCCCTTCCCCCCCTCCTTATTTTGTTCTGCTCTCTCGACCAAGTGGACTTCATTTAATATAGGTGACAGACTGATGGTTATTATAGATGCATCCTAATTGAATGCAATTCTTTACTGAATTTCTGTAATCATGCAATTATTTTTTAGGAAATATATGTCGAAGAAAATATTCAGAAAGCAACAATTATGTAAAGCTTTATTATCTGCATTCTGGGGTTCATGTTTTAGCCTAAAAGCTTGTCATATTAAGTTCTTACTCTTTGCATTGCTCTTTTAAACTTGATAATGTTGTTATTGTTTTCAGGATTATAATAAATGCAGATGCCACATATATCAAAATGGTTAGCGAGCAGTTTGATAGATGCCATGGAATACTGCTTCAGTATGCCGAGTTTCTTTCAAGTGCTGTAGCTCCATCAACCTATGTTCAACTAATACCTCCGCTGGAAGATCTAGTTTATAAATATCATATCGAGCCAGACGTAATACACTCATATCTTGTGACTTTTTTTTCAATGTGCGAGCTGATTTCATAATTTTATCATGCCTCCACTGGAGTAATCATCTTAGCAATTTTCTTCATTCTAGGTTGCTTTTCTTATATACCGGCCTGTAATGAGGCTTTTCAAAAGCGCTAACGGTGGCGAGGCCTGTTGGCCTCTGGATGACAATGAAGAAGGGGAGTCTGTATCATATGATGAAATGATCTTGCATGGCGATTCATCTCAGAAGTCAATCATGTAAGCTTTTATGAACATCTGTGGAGAGTCTTTTAATCATCTATTCAATGGTATGGGTCATCACAGACAACGCCTGGCTCACCTACACATGTCTAACGAAGTCCATTGCAAAATATTGTCAAAAACCCTCACATGGAAATATTGCAATACTCTGTGCACTTAGTTGCTGTACTTGTTTAGTCCATTGTCCATTTATTTATTGTGCAGACCACAAATGAACACATTGTAGTGTGATTTCTTTTCAGTTTTTGTTGAAACTTCCAAATACACTGTTTGATTTTTCTTCTTCCAAACAAAGGGTACAAGTGTTTCTGGGAGCATGAAAATAGCACATCTTAGTTATTCCATTTTCATTTTTGGGTTTATGTTGAAAATAAATTGAGAAGTAGATTACAAAGGATGGTAAGTTCAGATAAAATATGCACCCTTTAGAACATCGGAGTACAATTATGAGAATTGATCCTCTCCTGTTTACCGCTAAAAGATAAGTGAAGATCTTGTGTCCTTGGAAGCTGGTAGGGAACTACTTCCTCCGTCCCATAATATAAGAGCGTTTTTGAAACTAGTGTAGTGTCAAAAACGCTCTTATATTATGGGACGGAGGGAGTAACTACTATGGGTATGTTTGGTTTGAGCCAACTTGGCCCTACCATACAATTGGCTAGGCAAATTTTTATTAAAGCTTTTGGTTGCCCATGAGTTGTCCAATATTGGCTAGAAAATGAACCTACCTTATGCCTTAAGAATGATTGCTCTTAGAAACTTATACTTTAACTGTTTAAGCCTCGTTGAAGTTAACTTTGGTTCAATTTTTCTGTTTCTAAATGAACTTGGTTGAACATCATTGATAGTATTTTAGGTTTGATTCATATGTAGTTTGCTGTATTCTGTTTTCTTACAGGTGGTCAGATCTTCTCAACACAATCCGAACAATTTTGCCAGCAAAAGCCTGGAACGGTCTTTCACCTGAATTGTATGCTACTTTCTGGGGTTTGACACTGTATGATCTTAATTTTCCAAAAGATCGTTATGATGCGGAAATTAAGAAGCTGCATGAAAATCTCAAACAACTTGAAGATAACTCAGATAACTCTAGCATTGCAATATCACGGCGTAAGAAGGACAAGGAGAGAATCCAAGATTTGCTGGACAAATTGAACAATGAATCTGACAAGCATCAACAGCACGTTATATCAGTGCTCCAAAGGCTAACCCGTGAAAAGGATAAATGGCTGAGTTCCAGTCCGGATGCACTGAAGATCAACATGGAATTTCTCCAGCGGTGCATATATCCACGCTGTGTTCTTAGCATGCAGGATGCTGTGTATTGTGCTACATTCGTCCAGATGATGCATTCACTTGGGACTCCATTTTTCAACACGGTGAATCATATTGATGTTTTCATCTGCAAGACACTACAGCCAATGATCTGTTGTTGTACCGAATATGAGGCTGGCAGGCTTGGAAGGTTTCTTCATGAGACCCTGAAGATGGCTTACCATTGGAAGGTAGCTTATTGATTCAAGTGTGCTATACACTCTTCGCCATAGCTTTCCTGATGGTTATTACGTTGTTTTAGTGCTTCTGAGTTTGCATAATACAACTTTTTGCAGAGTGACGAATCAGTATATGAGCGTGAATGTGGAAATAAGCCGGGATTCGCTGTATACTTCAGATTTCCAAATAGTCAACGTGTATCTTATCCTCAGTTCGTTAAAGTATGCTTTACACACTCCTTGAAGTTATGTGTGTCGCATAATTAAGCTCTGTACACATAATTAAGCTCTGTATGTTTGTCATTTCCTTGGTACAGCTTAGTCCTAAATATTGTAGAACTGGTGATCGAAACATAGAAAGCCTGTTCTGTGCTTTGATCACCATTACTAAAATTTTAGGACTAAATTTTACTCAAGTTGCATGATACGGTTGTATGTTCGTAAGAGTTCCTAGAGGCGATTTGTAGTATAAAAGCACAATCTGGTGCACAAGTAAGCTTCTTGTTAGGCATGTAATCAACATAGAAATTATATCTATTATGTTGCTTCATAGATGACCATATAAAAATAAATTTCGTTCTGTCTTAGCTCAGGAGTTAATTCTGTGAGGAATATACTAATACACAAAACCATGTTTAGGTGCCAACTCCTACTCTAGTGTGAACTGTTCCACACTAGATTTTGATGGGCTATTTAATGGATTCACAATTTTGCAAATGAACTCCTTCACAAATTCACAAACTGTCTTCTCATTCAATCTAAATTTGGTGTCTCCAGTGCTCATGAAATGGCACGTTGTGTGAGACTGAGCATGCTAGTTCCTAGATATGGATGCTTCCTCAGGAATAAAATATTTCTACTCATAGTTTGTCAGCTCGTTACATTTGCAAAAATCTGGCAAGATAGCTTGCTCTTAGTAACCAGGCCCAGTGTTCTTTTTCTTTCAAACGTGTTGGCGCTCAGTTCATGAATTGTGGTGCTGCCCTATCGTGCAGCCTTTTTATTTGAAGAGAATTTCAGTTGTGGCAGTTGTTGCTGCATGTGCTAGGCGTGTTGGCTTTATTGAGCTGTACATTTGGTCAAATGTGAGCTGTGCAACAGTAGTGTAGTGGCTACCTCTTTAATAAAATGTTAATACCTGCAAGTTTCAGTGATGTGTATATGTATTTGTACATGTACAAAACGATCCACTGCGTATACTTATTATTTGTGAGCATCTGTACATTTTTCTTGGTGAAATTTCTGTTTCTTGAATCCAGGTATAAATTCAGCATGCTTTCATGGATCCTAGTATCTATTATTGCCATGTGCTGCTTTGCTCTCTACATTTTATTCACGTCACCTGAATTGAATTAAAAAAATAAATAATCACAAGTGAATCTCTAATATCCAAAATTTTATGCTGTTGTCCTGCTACATTCTTTGCATATGTTTTTGAACATCTTTTTTCTGTGCTTTTGAAAGGTTCATTGGAAATGGAGTGGAAGAATTACCAAGGTGCTTAATCAATGTATGGAATCAAAAGAATACATGGAAATCAGAAACGCCCTTATTGTGCTCACAAAGATAACTAGTATTTTTCCTGTCATGCGAAAAAGCGGTATCAACATCGAGAAAAGGGTAAATACATCATTAGTCACCATTTATGATATGCTGCTGGGCTGTTGCTCACAAATATGTTTACCAGGTTGCGAAGCTAAAGGGGGATGAGAGGGAAGATCTGAAAGTACTGGCCACTGGTGTAGCTGCTGCTCTGGCAGCTCGCAAGGTAAGTGTTACCACTTCTTTGCTGGTGCCTTTTTTCCGTATCAGGGGACCTTTGTGCATGATTATGAGATGCATGTGTGGATTTCCTGACTATTATGCAGAGTTCATGGGTATCTGAAGAAGAGTTTGGCATGGGTCACCTTGATCTGAAGCCAGTACCTGCAAAACCTATTGCTGGTAAGTAGAAGACACAGTTTTTTTCCACAACCACTATGATTAACTGGAGCATAACTATTCCTTGGATGTCCTACAGGAAATCAGTATGCAGATCCCTCGACAGCAAAAGATCATAGCGTCCGTGCAAAATCTGTAGAGGGTAGGCATGAAAGGTCAGAAAATGCAATGAAGCCTGATGCTCATAAGAAGAATGCCTCGACTACAAACGGATCTGATATTCAAATGCCATCTTCCTCTGCACAAGGAAAAGGTTCAGGGCTTGTACGTGGTGTAGATGAACCTCCAAAACTTTTGTCCGATGATGGAGTTAAAGTCTTGAAGCCTACTGCAGAACCTGAGGTACCTCTCAGTTCATAATGTGGATGGTAACAATTGGGTAATTTATAGGAAAAGCTCATGTGAGCTTGACTCCAAAAAGGGTTTTGGATCGTAAAAACTTTCTAAAATGTGCATATCGCAATAGTATGTGTATTTGTACATTTTAGTGCAAAATTAGCATTTTATGGACTGCCCATGCGCTATAAATGGTGCAAAAATAATTTCTATTTTAGCCCTTCATTCTTCTCTGTTTTCCGCGGATGGATGTACCTTTTTCAGAAATTTTTGCAAGTCGCTAAGTGTATTTCTACGTGTAAAATTTTAGGAATTTTACGGAACTTCAAAACACGCACTTTTTTTTTGGAAATTTTCAAAACAACAGCTTGAGGTGTTTTTGGTAGCACGAAATCCGCTTGTTCCATTTATGGTCCTTTAGTATGTCATGGAACATAGCAGTTATTAGTCAGCCTTTTAGTATTGGACATTTGGTTTGCATTGTTCTAATCATTTTTATTAACAGACAAGAGCGCCACAAAAGCGTGCTGTACAAAATGCTGCAAAGGTATCTAAGCACGATGTGGTGAAGGAAGATGGAAAACCTGGGAGATCTACTAGCAGGGGTCTTAATCAACAAGCCTGTGCTATTCCTGTTGACAGAGAAGTATTGTCTCAGGCAGCTGATGGTGTGCTGGATACTAATCCCACTAGTCCGTTGGTTGGCACAAATGGTAATGTACATCCGGCACCACGAAAGGTATCTGCATCCTCCCAAAGATCAACAGTATTGGCTGCACATAGCGGTGGAACAGCTAATCCCACCGGTGAAGGTGAATCTGCTGACTTGATTGATTCTACCGTGAAACAGCAAAAAAGATCTGTTCCCGTTGAAGAACAAGAGAGGACAGGTAAACGAAGGAAAGGAGAGATTGAAGGCAGGGATGGTGACTTGACAGAGCACCATACGGACAAAGAAAAAAAATTGGACCCGCGATCAGTAGATAAATTTCGTTCTGTGGATCATGAGAGAGGTGCTAGTGAGGAACAAAACCTAATTCGGACAGAGAAATTAAAAGAAAAGTTTGATGATAAATATGACAGAGATCATAGAGAAAAAGCAGATCGGTCTGAGAGGCGCCGTGGAGAAGACGTGGTTGAACGACCAACAGACAGATCATTGGAAAGGAGAGAGCGTTCTATTGAAAAGATGCAAGACAGAGTTCCTGAAAAAGGAAGAGAAGACAGGAATAAGGAGGAGAGGAACAAAGTTAAGCATGAACCCATAGATCGAGCACATACTATTAAGAATGAACCCATAGATCGAGCATATACTATTAAGCATGAACCCATAGATCGAGCACATACTTCTGATGAACGCTTCCGAGGGCAAAGCTTGCCACCACCTCCACCTCTTCCAACTAGTTTTGTACCCCAATCAGTCGCTGCTAACCGAAGAGATGAAGACAGTGACCGAAGGGGCGGCAGCACCAGGCATACCCAACGGTCGTCTCCCAGGCGTGATGAGAAAGAAAGGTGGCACTTGGAGGAGAATGCTCCGCTCTCGCAGGATGATGGGAAGCACAGAAGAGAGGAAGATCTTCGGGATAGAAAGCGTGAAGATAGGGATGTTTCATCAAGCAAGGTAAACTTTTCTTTACCCCCCAATACTCTTCTGTGATCATTTATTTGCTCACTAGTTCAGTTATATCTACTCCCTCCGTCCCAAAATAAGTGACTCACCTTTGTACTAACTTTGTACTAAAGCTAGTACAAAGTTGAGTCACTTAATTTGGGACGGAAGGAGTATAAAAGTTGATCCGTGTCTTGTGCTCTGTACTTATTCATCTACTGAACAGTTCTATGGCTTTTATGATGTGACTTGGCATGCAATCACTCTTGGGATCGTAATGGACATTCTTGCTTGACCTCTAATACTTTGTTATTTTTACAGGTAGACGACAGGGATAGGGACAAAGGTAATACTGTGAAAGAAGATAGTGATCCTAATAGTGCATCCAAACGGCGGAAGATCAAAAGAGAACAGTCTGCTTTGGAAGCTGGGGAATATGCGCCTTCTGCTCCACAGCCTCCGAGCGTTGGACCTGGTAACTCACAGTTTGAAATACGAGAGAGAGAAAGAAAGGGTGCTATTTCACAGCATCGGCCATCACATGCTGATGACCTTCCTAGGATGCATGCCAAGGATTCAACAAGCAAGACAAGTCGTAGAGAGGCTGACCAGTAAGTTTAGGAAACAATGAAGTTTCCACTTTGCAATGTGTTCTTTATACCTTATTAGCTGTCATGTGAAACACACAATCTGTTTGGGAAGCATCAGTTTCGTATCGACTGAACGAAGTTGCAAAATCGTCGCTTTCACAAAAACCCCTTAAATTTCAGATGCTCTGCACATGCAAGATCGTTAACTGCAATATCTTGTGCAAATTGTGACGCATTTTTTCTTTAACCTCTTCTAGTATGCTGCTGGCCTGCCTGTTTCTAAATTGAAGAAAAATATTTAGTCAAATAAAATAATGATTGCATTCCCAGGTTACAAGTCGTTATGCAGGTAAAGTATGTAGGAAATTCACCATTGTACCTTCATAAATTTTAATAGATAACATGGTGTCATGCACTTAGCTAGGTACGGTACGGCTGGTAACTAACCACTTGTGTTCCCAAGCTGCAGTATTTAGAAAGCTACCTCGAAGGTGCTTTAACAACTGAAAAGCATAAATACTCGGTGTGCAATAATGATGTAGAGAAACACATAACTAAATAGTTGTCATTTTGTTAGCACACCAATAGCTGCGTGACGCAGACAGTTCAATGGAGTAATGCCTTACCAAGAATTGCTAGCATCCAAAGTATTTGTTTCCATTGATAGAGAACTATGAGATTTATGACCAATTTTAGCCGTATGGGCGTCACCGTTAAATCCTAGCTCTACCAAAACCAAGGTCAATGTTTGGTGTATGCAGAATTGGTACCCCCTACGGTCGGGTTTATACATGGTTTTCGAGTCGATGAGTCGACGAGTCGTTCAGGGGTAGCGACTTGTCGACGAGTTGTGACTAGTCTCGACTAGTCGTGGGGTTTGAGTCAACCATGGCAGTGCGACTCGTCGACTAGTTGCGACAAGTCGCGTGACTCAGAAAACCATGGGTTTATAACGTCGGTGTGGGATTTTAGGTTCTCAATTTGACTGATGAAACATTTGTTATATCTAAAACTGTATCATCGGATTCGTTTTCGAATAAAGTTTCTAAACATATATATTTTTGGTGGCATATAACATATATTTTATTAGTTACTCCCTCCGTAAACTAATATAACAGTGCTTAAATCATTACTTTAGTGATCTAAACGCTCTTATATTAGTTTACAGAGGGAGTATTAAATTGAGGACCTAGGAAGTTATTAAATTGAGGACCTAGGAACACGCGCACCCCCTATACACCTGACCGGCGGGAGTACTACTTAAAAATAGGGAGTACTCGAAGCTTACTCTTGTTCAATACAATATACTCTTCTCTTGAAGCACATTTTAACAGTGTGATTCTTCGTGTTGTCATATATGTATTTTAAATTTGTGTTGATCTTTCTGTTGGTTTAGTGTAGCTTGAGCTTTTTGCTATAAATTTGTTGTCACATTGATATGAGTAGGCTTAATATCTTTCCTTAAAAATGTAGCAGCAGTAAGGTATATATTAGAAATAAGGCTGCAGAAGATGATTACATAGGTTGATGTTCTTTCTAAATCTGCACAAAAGTAAAAAGTTATGTAATGGCTTCTGCATGAGCCGCAATTTCTGGTATAGATCTATTTTTATGTATATACTCATGGTTCTATAAGTTTTGTTTCCTTAACAATCCTTGGTCAAATTGCAGAACACATGATAGAGAGTGGGAAGAGGAGAAGAGGCCAAGGACTGAAGCAAAAAGGAAGCATCGGAAGTAGGTTCCTGCGGGTGTCTTGATGATTGTCACATAACAAGATTTCACTTGGCGACGCGCAGCTGCGAACAAGCCGTTTTCTTGTAGCAGGAAGATGTATCTGGGCATATTTGAACCATTCGGCGTGTATGCCGTTTGCTGGGGCTTAAGGGGACCAAAAGGATAAACCCTTCAGCAGTGCTTCGTCTATGCTGCCCAGATGCAAATTGTTGCGAACAATGTTGATTGCAAGGAACATATATGGTCGGTTATACAAGTCGTTATAAACATTTTAGCAATGTGGAATGTAAGGAACAATACTATGGGCCATACCATCAACTTAGACGGATTTGCTGTAAACAAGGATGAGCAGTTTGTCGGCCAGCTATTTTTGTAATTCATTTTGTACTAACTGCAGAGTTTTGCTGTGGGAAGCATTTGGGCTTCCTTTTTTGCACCGTCTAGGAGGAATAGCAGGGGGGTTGTGAGTAGGTTGTACATGTACAGTTACAATGGTAGCATGAACCGTCGTGCTCTAGATGTTAAACTGAGATGGTTGCGTGAACCGTCGTGTTCTAGATGTTAACTGAGATGGTTGCGTGAACCGTCGTGTTCTATATGTTAACTGAGATGGTTGCAGTTCATCATGTAGTGTGGTGGTTTTGTTTTGGTCGTTGCTGACTGTTGCCTTCATTGTATCTGTGTGATTTTTATTCTCGAGTCTGTGGAACCTGGAGCTTGTTTGATCCTGGTTTCCTGGCAAGAGCAACTTGTTTGGCTTTGTGCTGCTAGATTTTGGCAAACGTCTTGCTTCCTGGCCTGGTGATTTAGTTCGTTGTTGCAGATTATATGCCTGTGGTGCAGTTGGTGACCATTGGAAAATTACCTTTGTAGTAGCAGTTGTCGACAAGTACGTCTCTGCTTCAGTGTTCAGAATTTGGTTCTAAATAAAAAACAAAACGAGCTCCCTCTCAGAATAGAGTACAAGCGATAAGTTGAGTTAGCAACAGTCAACAATATTTTCTTCTCATGCATCTCCCATCTCCTGTCAATTCATTTTGCATAAGTGGTAGCTGCCGAGTAGGGAGCGGGACAGGAGTGACATCCCCGCAGACTTTTTTGTGGCTTGTGCAAAAAAGACAATTTCTGATGCTTCATTCTAACTATTCATTAGGCATTTCTTTATCTTTTTTACATAAGCCACAAAAAACGTCGTTTTTCACCGAAACCTTGTGAACGGACATAAAATGTCCGGATATACACGCGGGATTTTTGTTCCGAATTTTTCAACTTTTCAAAATGTGTATTTTCGACAATGAGTGCATATGCACCTAGGAGCAAAAAAGCCGCGTCCATTCCCTTTTGCTCCTACGTGCATATGCACCCATTGTCGAAATACACATTTCGAAATGTTGAAAAATTCGGAACAAAAATCCCGCGTGTATATCCGGACATTTTATGTCCGTTCACAAGGTTTCGGTGAAAAACGACGTATTTTGTGGCTTGTGTAAAAAAGATAAAGAAATGCCTCGTGAATAGTTAGAATGAAGCATCAGAAATTGTCTTTTTTGCACAAGCCACAAAAAACGTCGTTTTTCACCGAAACCTTGTGAACGGACATAAAATGTTCGGATATACACGCGGGATTTTTGTTCCGAATTTTTCAACATTTCGAAATATGTATTTCGACAATGGGTGCATATGCACGTAGGAGCAAAAGGAAATATCCGCTCAATCTTGTACTAACTTTAGTACAAAGTTAAACTAAGGTTGAGACACTTATTTAAAACGGAGGGAGTACTATCTCTGTACAATCTCTGTACCAAAATATATGACGTTTTTGCAATTTAATTTAAACTACAAAAACGTCTTATATTTTGGGAGTACTATATTTTGTTGCCTGCTATCTTGCGATGAACCTTCAACAGTCAACACCAGCTCACAAAGCCGAATTCTGTAACCGGAACTATGACCGTTGTAAAAGACCAGGAACCACAAAGTGAGCGCACTGTCCAGTCCCAGAACAAAGGACTGCATATCGATTATTACAGTTCCGCGCACAACCTCCAGGCACGACAAATTACGGTCGAATTGCAGATCACATCACACACACGCACGCTTGTATGTATATATGTATATGGGCTACGTGTATTGGTGCGGCGGGCACGGCAGATACTGCTTCGGGGGCGGGCAGACGCCGCGGAGCACGGAGGCGCACGTTGGCTCGCCGACGCAGGCGAGCTGCACGCAGCAGTACTCCTTGATGGGGTGGTTCTTGACGTCGTCGAAGAGCGCCAGGATGAACTCCCCCGCGCACCAGCTCGGCACGCCCGTCACCGTCTTGTAGCACGGCTGCGGGGGGCTGCGGCCGCCGCAGGCGGACGGGACGGCCTGGAGGAGGAGGAGCACGCACAGGCCGCAGAGGCAGAGCTGCCGGAGCGCCATGGCCGGTTGTGCCTGGTGCTTGGCGGCCGTCTGATCTGGGGCGGTGTAGGTGGTCGATCAGATGGGATCGGTCGAGGCGGAGGCGTTTGGAGGCGGTATATAGGAGGGGGATGTAATTGACGTACTGATTTTGCTTAGTTTTTCTGAGCGCGTTTTTATTAGATGCTTTTTGTGTTTTATGCCTAATTTGTGCCGTAATAATTATCTTCTTCTTTTGGATGAAGTAATTCTATACAAGTTATGAATATGCAGGAGGATATTAAATGTTTGGAAGCCTTAGGCCTCAATCCATTAATTGAGAAGAAAAGAATTGCCCAATTAATTAACAAGAAACCAGACGAAGATAGAGGAAAGTACAATGTGCAATATAGTATGTCTATGCTAAGCCCCCCAATAACGAAAACACACCCACCAGAAAGGTCATTTCCAAAATTTGTTCAATTGCAATTTCTAGGCCCATTCCAAGGCATGATATTAGTTTTTTCATTGTGATGACTGCCTTCCTTTCTCATGATATTAGTTAATGCTTCATGTATTTCTCCAAAGAAATAAAATTAATGCTACTTTAACGCATTGTATCTTAAGCAGATCATACACATTTAGACACAACTTCTCTAAGGATTTGTATCTCATGGTACTGTATCTACAAAATCTCTTATTTAATGTGTTTTGTGATAGAAAAGACCTGGGCTATCTTGAGTTCGACGCTAAGAGCTGTCTCTATATTAAGATATTAAAATATAATATCTCTCTTTCCTCATCCTATATTCTTAAAAAGTTCATAGTACCAATTCTCTCGAAATGCAAAGTGTTCACCTCAATGTCCAAGTAAGCCATGCATTTAAGTCTTCTCTCAACATGCATACAGTCCACCACAACATCCCCATTATGCCATGCAATTAAGTCTGCCACATAAGCGGGTCATGCATTTAAATTATAAATTACAATTACTTTTGCATTAGTCTATGCATGCATGTAATGTTGCCAAATCATACATGCATGCTAGTCATCCTTCACATTTTTGTTAGAAATGACATTTTTAACTATAATTCAAAAGTTTTTTCTATTTTTAGACACTCCATTGTTTTTCTTGATTTTCAAGATTATATTTTCTTTGCATTAAATTTAGTTATTTTTAGCAAGTATTTTTATCATTTATTTTAACAAAGTTACCGCATCAACGGGCGGGGCGTCATCTAGTTAAATAGAGTACCACGTCAATTTTTCTATTAGGTGGTAGGTTTTAGATAAGGTAAACAATGTAATACTGGGACTGCCCTAAAGATGCAAATCAATTGGTCACTTTGCATTTCTTTTTTGGAAAACTCTACATTTAGACACAATATTTTTATTGCGAGGGTTGGACATGATATCTTGGAGATGAGCTTACCAAAATGAAGTGGAAGGATTACATCTTTTGCATGGCGTGAAAGGGAGAGTATATGCCTTGGTTCACAAATTTCTCTACCGGTTTCTTCTTGTACCTCAAATTTTGAAAATGTATGTGTGCCTCTAAAACCGATAACTTTCTCAAGAGTCAACTAGGTCTAAATCCACCAACTTAAGGACGGAGTGCCATCCTTGTAAGAGTAAAAGGGTTGTCGGCCATTTAACTGTGTTTATATATTTGTTTTCGGAAGACCACTGTAAAAATAATACCAACATGTTTTATCATCCATGGAAATGTTAACTATTGTCAAATAAATTGTTTATGTGTGGTCAATAACATAGTTAGGTGTATAAAAACTATTCTCACAACAATAGTGAAACCAATAAGTTTGTTGAGTGCATAATCCTTTGCCATGTGTTTTTATGACCGTCAACAAAGGCCCTCCTAAACCGAGTGCAGGCAAAACACTTGACACTCAGAAAATCCTTGCCTGTGCTGAGTGCTGATGAAAAAAACACTTGGCAAATAAGAAACTCGTGGCAAACTAATGTAGTTATTTGCCACTAAGGAGATGCTAATGTTTCTATTATGCTTGAGATACTTTTTACTTCTAGTGAACCTTTATAATAATAGATCTGATCCATTTCGCAAAAAAGGACTATGTGACACAAAATAAAGTTTTTAAAGTCTACCCCTAAATACAATTAAGTTGATTAACCATTATTGTCGGGCTCTCTGACTAGGAGCCATGTCGGCACTATCCTGAAGAGCCAACTGGTGGCCAACTCCTGTCCTGGTAGGCCCCACCACTCAATAATACACATAATATCTATCTAATTACAGCTAAGCAACTGAAAATTGATAAAACTATTTTCTCCCGTGTATTAACATGCTTGCCGCCAAAATCTACTTTTTGATCACATCCTTTCTCCTACCTACCTACTCCGGTGGAAATCGTAGCCTCGTGGATCACATGAACATAGATCACCATCGATAGAATTTGCCCACTCATGGACCAGCATCAACGTTCTTGTTCAACTTGAAGGAACTCCTGCTACTTCCTTCTCCATAGGTATATTAATGCACACCAAATCCATAAATTATAAGTACTCTATATCATACGGAGGAGAAAATATTGAAAAAGAACAAGTGAAGATTGTAATCTACGCTGGACATTTTTATTTTGTAACGGTTAGTCTTAGCAAGTAGCAACATTAGTAATTAGTGTATGTTAATTTCTATGTCGTAGATCATGAGACCACTGACACGTTTCCAACGTATCTATAATTTTTAATTGCTTCATGCTATATTATATTCTGTTTTGGATGATTAATGGGCTTTGCTATACACTTTTATATTATTTTTTGGGACTAACCTATTAACCGGAGGCCCAGCCCAAATTGCTGTTTTTTTTGCCTATTTCAGAGTTTCGCAAAAAAAGAATATCAAACAGAGTCCAAACGGAATGAAACCTTCGGGAACGTGATTTTTGGAACAAACGTGATCCAGAGGACTTGGAGTCCACGTCAAGACATCAACCAGGAGGGCACGAGGTAGGGGGGCGCGCCTACCCCCCCCCAGGCGCGCCCTCCACCCTCATGGGGCCCATGTTGCTTCACCGACGTACTTCTTCCTCCTATATAGACCTACGTACCCCCAAACCAACAGAAGTATCCACGAAAACCTAATTCCACCGCCGTAACCTTCTGTACCCATGAGATCCCATCTTGGGGCCTTTTCCGGCGACCTGCCGGAGGGGGCATTGATCACGGAGGGCTTCTACATCAACACCATAGCCTCTCCGATGATGTGTGAGTAGTTTACCTCAGACCTTCGGGTCCATAGTTATTAGCTAGATGGCTTCTTCTCTCTTTTTGGATCTCAATACAAAGTTCTCCACGATTCTCGTGGAGATCTATTCGATGTAATCTTCTTTTGCGGTGTGTTTGTTGAGACCGATGAATTGTGGGTTTATGATCAAGTTTATCTATGAACAACATTTGAATCTCCTCTGAATTCTTTTATGTATGATTGGTTATCTTTGCAAGTCTCTTCGAATTATCAGTTTGGTTTGGCCTACTAGATTGATCTTTCTTGCAATGGGAGAAGTGCTTAGCTTTGGGTTCAATCTTGCGGTGTCCTTTCCCAGTGACAGTAGGGGCAGCAAGGCACATATTGTATTGTTGCCATCGAGGATAACAAGATGGGGTTTATATCATATTGCATGAGTTTATCCCTCTACATCATGTCATCTTACTTAAAGCGTTACTCTGTTCTTTTGAACTTAATACTCTAGATGCATGCTGGATAGCGGTCGATGTGTGGAGTAATAGTAGTAGATGCAGGCAGGAGTCGGTCTACTTGTCGCGGACGTGATGCCTATATACATGAGCATACCTAGATATTCTCATAACTATGCTCAATTCTATCAATTGCTCAACAGTAATTTGTTCACCCACCGTAATACTTATGCTCTTGAGAGAAGCCACTAGTGAAACCTATGGACCCCGGGTCTATTTTCTATCATATTAATCTCCCGTCAACAAACTATTTCTAGCACCGGTTATTCTGCTTTCTTTACTTTTAGTTCTTATTATAAAAATACCAAAAATATTATCTTATCATATCTATCAGATCTCACTTTCGTAAGTGACCGTGAAGGGATTGACAACCCCTTTATTGCGTTGGTTGCGAGGTTTTTATTTGTTTGTGTAGGTGCGAGGGACTTGAGCGTGGCCTCCTACTGGATTGATACCTTGGTTCTCAAAAACTGAGGGAAATACTTACGCTACTTTACTGCATCACCCTTTCCTCTTCAAGGGAAAACCAACGCAGTGCTCAAGAGGTAGCAACCAAAAATATGAAAGAGACAGGTGGAAGCAAAGATGATTATTGTAGAAAAAGAAAGCTAAAACCAGATATAGGAATGGAACTAAGAATGAAGAAATTTGTATCCTCAAAGTTAGGTTACAAGGACAAGAGTAATACTTCTGAACAATGCCATCAGAAGTGAGCTGATACAAGACTTTGCTGTCTCACTGAGATGACCATCAAAATAAGTGCTACCAAAAAATATGTTGTAAGAAGCTTTGAGGATGTGATACGTCTCAAACATTTCAACTTTTTTGAACATCTTTTATTAACTCCCGAACTCAAAACTTGCTCCATTGAATTAAACTAATCAAGACCAACATTGTTTCAATAAAATTTCTATGGCGATATCTTTTTGTGTGCAGGAAAGTGTTAGATAGAATAAAAACAAAGTATGAGGGAAAGTTTTGCAACATATAAGGGACCTAGGGCGTAGACTGGGGCCAGTGGGAGGCCTAGGGTGCCTATAGGGCGCCTAGGGTACGGGTGCCCACCTGACTAGCTCTCGGTGCCCCCTTGGCACACGTGGTAAGCAATCCAAACTTGATGCAAAAGTGATCACTATAGCATTGAGATCCAAATCAGAATATTACTGAGTACTTGTCAATTTGCTTTGAAGCCATTTTAGAGGAATTTGGAAGCATTAATTTGATGCCTAACAAACTCATCTTTGTAGGTGTTTCCCATGATAACTATAGGCTTCCAATCCAAATTCATGTTTGAAGTTCGAAGCAAGCGTTTCCTCTCAATAAACAAATTCATGTGTACAAGTTTGTGCCCCCTGTCGGCGGCACCGCCGATCTACCTCGTCTCCTTTGGCCCTGGGGCCATGGGGTGCATGGATCCCTGCCCTTACCGGCGGCAGGGCTCTGGTTTTTAGATGTTTCTTTGTGTTTGATTAGGGTTTGTGTCCTGCTCAGAATGACGAGATAGTGGCGGCTTCCCAAAGACGGAATAAGGTTCTCCCCGCCTAGCCCCCGTCCTGGTGATGCATCTAGCATTGCCGGAGGGCGTGTGGATATGCGTCCTCGGCGGATCTCGCGGGATTCAGTCGGTGGTTGTCTTTGGTGGTTCTGCTCAGATCCTATCTTTGTTTGTCTGTGTTCATGTCTCTATAGGTTGGATTCTTCCGATCTGTACTTCATTTCATCGATGGTGATGCGATGATGTCAGTGTGCCTTCGGCTTGCTTTAGTTCTTACATTCGTCGCTAGATGTCCTCATTTAATTTTTTATTATTTCTGGTGTTCGTTGTACTACCTGAATAGATTGGAATTAAAAAAACTAATTTATTCACATTAAACAAAAGACACTTATTTATCCACGTAAAAGCAGTGTCGTACGTACAAGAGGGTTCTGCACTTTTGCTACACATACGATATCCTCGTACTCTTCTGCGTTCACTGTCGAAATGGATAGGGTTGAAGCTGCTACGATGATTTTCAATCTCTTGGTCGACAGATCACGGTACACTGCCCTTGTTCAGGAGATCTCTGCCATAATGAGAGGGGACATACAGATTAAGGTTAAGGTGATAAAGAGGAAATGCAATCGTGTTATCCATGAACTAGGTAAGATTGGGAGGGTTGAGGTTAAGATGGCCGTCTGGTTACGGTCGGGTCTTGAGAGGGTTGTAAAACTGTGTGCACTGGATCATATTGATCCGGGTTAATTAATACAAAACCCTTTTACATTGCAAAAAAAAAAAAAGACTTGTGAGAGCAAGGCCATTCAATTCTGAAACGAAGCCGCTCCCCATGACCATAAAGCTAAGTATTGCGGCCGTATGCATGCCCAGTGAACTCCCAGCACCCTTTCGGTTCTCGTGCTCCAATGGCCGATGACGCATGCGTCGCATCGCAATGCCGCCGCTCCGCCTGCACACTTACTCCCTAGTACTTATTAACCCTTTCATCGATCTATCCATCATCTTTCCCCCACTAGCAGGAAGAAACAAGAAAAACCCGTCGCCTCCCACTCCCAAACCTCTCCATGTCGGCCATGGCGAACTGGTCGTCGCTTCCGTCAGAGCTCGTCCGCCGTATCGCCGATTGCCTCCTGGACACCAACGACCTCGACTGCTACGTGGACTTCCGCGCCGTCTGCCCCAACTGGCGCTCCGCCACCGACGACCCCAAGAATTCCTCTGAGCTCCGCTTCCGTCCATGCCGGTGGATCATCGTGGACGAGGTCTTCCAGAGCGACTCACGCCTCCTGGTGAACATTGCCACTGGCCGTGCCGTCCGCAAGGACCTGCCTGTGCTTCGCAACTACCATGTCGTTGCTACTACCCACGGTGGCTTCTTCGTCCTCGCCGACAAGGAGACATATGACGCGGTGGTTCTCAACCCTTTCACTGGCCACATGATCCGCTTCAAGGTGTTTGTGCCCTCCCACACCGATATTTCAGCTGCCGCTCTCTCCGGTCTTTTCACAGGAAAGCTACTTACGCGCTCTGTTGTTCCTGAGCTCCGTTCTTCGCCCACCCTCATCTTGCTCTCTGACAGCTGTTACGAGCAGTACATGGCTGTTCCCGATAGTGATCGTCTCACTACGGACGACGAAGATTTGAAGTTATTCGTTCTGTTGCGGCTGGCCATCTCCGGCGGCGTCTGCGCTGCCGACGGCTGGCAGAGCACCCGGGCGCTTCTTCCAGTTTCTTCGGTTAACCAGATCTTCGGTTTGATGAAGCAGTTCCACATTGATCACTACATGATTTTCTGTGACAGACCTGTAACTGGAGGGTTTGCCGATCTTCCCGCCACGGGACAAATGAACCACCTTTTCCTGGTGCAATCTGCCGGAGAAATGTTGGCTTTCATCAAGCTGAAGCAACGATTGAAAGTTTTTAGGCTGGACACTGTCACCCACAGCGACGAGCTTGAGCCTGTGAAGAGCATCGGCGACCGTGCCATCTTCGCCGGTTACCGTATGTGCATCTCTATCCCAGCCAACAAGTTCCCCTCAGTACTCGCCAACTGCATCTATTACGTCAAGTCCACAGATTCATCTCTTGACATCTACCAGTATGACCTTAAGGCTGAGAAAGAAGAGAGGGTCTCTCAAGCCATAGGCTCTCTGAATCCCCACACGCGGTCTTTTGCCGACCCTCCATTTACCATCGTTCAGCTCCTCTCCAGCTACACCACCAACGTCCGGGAATCTCAACTTCATACCACCGAAATGCTTAGACGGCTGCAGCAGCCAGCCAGTCCTATTTCGTACCTGGGCTACTGTTCTGATTCAGATCTGGACATTGATCTTAAAGAGTTGTATTACTGAACCATTGGCCGGTCAAACGCCAATCAGTGTTTTTTTTTCCACAGATGATCTGCCACTCGAGAAATTGCATCTACTTTTACCTGCCTGTGGGAAGTGCAAACTAGTGTTGCGGTGTTAATTAATCTCCTAGTTGTGTATCGTCATATTATTTTGTAAGAGCAAGTACAATAATATATATAGCTTGCTTACATGACATTTTTGCCTATGTGGAGGAGAGAGACATAGAAAAATGGCAAGAGCCTAGATATGAGCTCCTTTACGGTGATTGGGGCAGCACTGGGAGTACTTTCGAGTACTTACCCCTCCGATTTTTATTAGCCGTCCGATCTGGTGGGGGATTAAGAATGAATTAAGTTAATTAGTTTAATCAGAGAAGGGCATAATGGTCCAGGGTAATTTTTTTTTCAACCGATCACGTCCACGACCAGAACCACGTCTAGATCTAGTAGCTCGGTCAAGTTCTCCTTCTCGTCCTCTTCCTTCTGTCCGACGAGCCCGGCGAGAGGAACCAATTCACCGTCGTCGGCGTCGTTCTCGTCCTCCTCCTGGCCCCCTTCACTATAAAAGACGTGGTCGGCGGCAGGAAGAAGAATAAGGCGTGACATCTGCGGCGGCAGTGTCGACGGCGACGGCGGCGGCGGTATAGGAGAAAGCCCCCCGCTGATCCCATCGCTTCCGGACTTGCATCTTAAGGTATGAATCGCCCGAATCTCAACTTACTTTGATTCGTAGCCTGCACTTCCTACTTAGATTTGTTTAGTCATCATCGATTTAGGTTTCCCTAGTGCATGCAATTCAATTTAGAATTTTTCATTATCCATGGTCACTTCACTAGTTTACGGGGGACCCAGTTTATGGACGTTTATGATCGCTTGCCATAACATGTACAAGGAGCAAAGTTTAAAATTCCACGCAAGATTTCGTACTGGGTTTTGCATGCATTTATGTTTGTCCTTTCAGATTTTTATTCGTCTGAATTGTGATGCAGGAAGACATGGCGGACGTAAGTCACGAGTCAATGATGGAGCACTATCATATTGCCAACAAGATGTTTAATAGTGAGGATGAAGGTTATACATTCTATAACAAATATGGTCTTGAGAAAGGTTTTAGTGTCCGGAAAAGCTATGTCGAGTGGGATGGATCCAACTGCCATATAATTTTAAGGAAATTTGTGTGTAGTCGTGAAGGGGTTTGTGAAGAGAAGCACATGAAGAGGAAGATGGAAGATAGAAAGAGGAGGCCACGGAGTATAACTTGTGTAGGGTGTAAAGCTAAATTGGTGATTGCAAGACAGGAGGAAACAAGTCAGTGGTTTGTCAAGGATTTCATCGATGAACACAACCATCCTCTAGCCCCACGGGATCTGTCGTGTCTTTTGCATTCACACAGAAGAATTAGCGATGAGCAGAAAGCGGACATTGCAGACATGGAAAAAATCTGGGATCAGAAAACACCATATTATGGATATTATGTGCATGCAATACGGTGGATATGATGAGGTTGGATGCATTATGAGGGACATTTACAATTTCTGCCATGCTAACAAGCAGGAAACAATTTCTTCCGGGGATGCTCAAACGATGATCAATCACATGGTGGCGAGGCAAGAGCAAGATTCAGATTTTTTCTTCAGGTACTTGGTTGATGAAGCTGGCCATCTGAAGGGACTGTTCTGGTGTGATAGTCAATCCCGACTTGACTACGAGGCTTTCAGAGACGTTATTGTTTTTGATAGCACATACAGAACCAATAAGTACAATCTGCCATTTGTGCCGTTTGTCGGGTTGAATCACCACCGCAGCACCGTTATTTTTGCATGTGGTATCATTTCACATGAAACAAGCCAGGCATACGAGTGGATGTTACGGACCTTTTCTGATGCTATGGGACAGAAGCATCCTATATCTGTGATCACGGATGGGGACCTTGCAATGCAGAGAGCAATCAGGGTGGTGTGGCCGGACTCAAACCATAGGCTCTGTATATGGCACATTCAGCAGAACATTGTACGCCATCTGCATGATGACGCGGTAAAGGAGGAGTTCCGATCTTTCATATATGATACATCTTCCATTGAAGAGCATGAGAGAAAATGGTTACACTTCTTACAACGGAATAAAGTAACAAGTGAGGACTCCTGGCTGCATCAGATGTATAAGATGAGAAAACTGTGGTGTGCTCCATATCTTGAGGGTCGTTGTTTCCTAGGATTGAGCAGCAATCAGCGGAGTGAGAGTTTAAACTCGGTGCTACATACGCATCTTGAGGCTAAGATGGCGTTGTTTCAAATGCTAGAGCACTATGAGCGTTGCCTTGCGTCGCGACGCTTGAACGAGGCTCTCCAAGACGTCGAGGCCTTACAGTCCGTTCCGTTCACAGAGGAAAATGCTTCAGTTCTTGAGAAACATGCCGTGAAAGTTTTCACTCCTGCTGTGTTTAAGTTGGTCTTATGGAGCATAGATGCTGTCATAAAATGTGAGATCAGAGAGGTACTTGATGCAGCAGAGGTTACCACATACGTTGTGTCTAAGAAGGAAAGAATGGATAAAAAGATCGAAGTGCGCACGGAGACGAAGGAAGGTATGCTTCGCAGTATGAGTTGTTCTTGCCGCAAATTGGAATGCGCAGGCACACCATGTTCCCACATATTTTACATATTGGGAATTTTACAAGAAGAAACACTGCCCAGGTGTTGTGTTACCACTAGGTGGACAATGAGTGCAAAATGTGCATTCGCACCGACCAGAAAGAGCGAGATGTATGCATACTCTGCAGCCCTACAAAGGTACCGTAAGCTAAGGAATTTTATTCACGCAGCATGTTTCAAGGCATGACACTCTGATGAGGTGTTTCAGCATCTAAAAAGGGTTTTGGAAGGACAAGATGTTTGCAAGGGATCAACAAGTGAACAAGCTGATAGCAAGGGATCAACTAATGCTCAGGGTAACAACATTAGGTTTGGCCCGTTGATGCCACAATCGGCTAACCTTGATGGTGAAGGTTTCGAAAAGGTTCTGGATCCCGTGCATGTGCTAGGCCGAGGTGCTCTGAAGAAAAGGCTACAGGCAAAGATGAAGAAAACCAGAACAAAGGGTAGATGTAGCTATTGTCATGAGGCAGATGGTCACAATCGACGTACATGCGCCAAATTGATAGAGGTACCTAATATGCCATAATTTAATGTTTTAATGTGTCCAAATATATTCCATGGCATTAATAATATCCTTATGTGCAGGATCTCAAAGAAGAACTATGATAGCTACAACATTGTGCGCACGGTCGGACAACAAGTACGTCGACGATCAACCTGATGTTGGCGTATGCATTGTCTTCTATGTCTAGTATCGTGTGACCTTTTCTCTAAAATACTTCATTCTGTCAGTTACTGACTTCCTCATAATGTATGACTCAGCTATTTGGTTGTCCACTCCCTTGTAACAGTATTAGTTTGGGATATTTTTTTTGCATTTTATATGTGAGTTTTTCAAGTGCAACCTCAAGAATCATGGTTTCTTCGTGGCCAGCGTGTAGCTTCTTTATGTTGCACGATAAAATTTGGAAATATATGTAATGGAGGAATTATATTTCGCTCCTGAAAACAAAATAAAAGCCTGATAAATCCGAAAAATACATTAGTCATCCATGCTCTCCAATTGAAGAATATACATGATGAATACAGATGATGAATCATACTCATCCTACATATCCTCCACGTAGAGTGCAAGGAAAACTGCTTGCAACTTCTTATCATAGTGTGTTTGTATCTGCATGTACAACTCACCATGCTACAGGGGAGCCAGGCGAACAAAACAGTGAAAACGGCGAAGAAACCGGTGAAGAAATCGTTCCGGGCGAGTTATATCACGTGTGCTGCGGCGTGGGGAACATATCCTCCTCGGGATTTCCGTCGCAGAGGCCCAGGCAATCGTCTCCGGGATCAGCGCCAGGTGACAGCTGTGGATCCACGGCAGATCGACCAGACGCGCCAGCTGCGGTCGGCTGGACGCGCGCTTCCGACCCGCCGCTCGACACGCGTCCACCTCGGACCGGGCGAGGCGCGCCCTCCGGCCCGCACCAATCACCGGCGGCCACGCGGCAACCAGATAATGGTCAGGGACGCACGCGCTTTGCGGTCCAGCCCGTGTGCTACTAGCGGCGCCCCGCCGTTCGCCAGCCGGACATGGAGACAACCCGTGACTCCAGTGGGCCTACAGCATCATGGGCTCATGATGAGTCTGCGAGCCGCCCTGGATCTTCTGCGGCTTCACTCTCACCAGCGCCTCGGCCCGCTGCCACAGAAGATCAGGACCGCCCGGAACCGGCTGCTGCAGGCTAATCTGCCTCGGATTCCGTCGCTGTCCTGTCTCCAGAAAGGGCTACGGGATCTTCTGCGGCCACGAACTCTCCTGCACATCAATGGTCCCTCCGGAATGCGGTGATTTTTTCGACCACCACCAAATCACCTCAATTTGGAGGTGGTGGAAAATCACCTCCGGAAAAAATCACCTCCAGAAAAAATCACCTCCGGAATGCGCTGATTTTTTCGACCACCTCCAAATCACCTCAATTTTGGCACACATGATCTCTTGCACAAACAAAGCTAGGTTTCCAAGGTTTTATATTTTTTTGTTTTTTTTGAATTTATACTGCCCTCTAGACTGACTGATCAAAACATCGGTCTATACCTCAAGGGGGCATTGTAAAATATTTTTTTGGCCAAATTTTCTTTCATGGACATGTTTGGCACATGTGGGTCACCGTGTCATAGAGAAATTGGGTGATTGGAGGTGGTGGAAAAAATACCGTTGTTCAAAAAAGGGCTTAAGTTTAGACCAAATGGTCCCTCCGGAATGTGGTGATTTTTTCGACCACCTCCAAATTACCTCAATTTTGGCACACATGATCTCTTGCACAAACAAAGCTAGGTTTCCAAGGTTTTATATTGTTTTGAATTTATACTGCCCTCTAGACTGACTGATCAAAACATCGATCTATACCTCAAGGGGGCATTGTAAAATATATTTTTTCCAAATTTTCTTTCATGGACATGTTTGGCACATGTGGGTCACCGTGTCATAGAGAAATTGGGTGATTGGAGGTGGTGGAAAAAATCACCTTTGTTCAAAAAATGGCTTAAGTTTAGACCAAATGGTCCCTCCGGAATGCAGTGATTTTTTCGACCACCTCCAAATCACCCAAATTTTGGCACACATGATCTCTTGCACAAACAAAGCTAGGTTTCCAAGGTTTTATATTTTTTTTTGATTTTTTTTTGAATTTATACTGCCCTCTAGACTAACTGATCAAAACATCGGTCTATACCTCAAGGGGGCATTGTAAAATATATTTTTTCCAAATTTTCTTTCATGGACATGTTTGGCACATGTGGGTCACCGTGTCATAGAGAAATTGGGTGATTTGGAGGTGGTGGAAAAAATCACCTTTGTTCAAAAAATGGCTTAAGTTAGACCAAATGGTCCCTCCGGAATGCGGTGATTTTTTCGACCACCTCCAAATCACCCAAATTTTGGCACACATGATCTCTTGCACAAACAAAGCTAGGTTTCCAAGGTTTTATATATTTTTGAATTTATACTGCCCACTAGACTGACTGATCAAAACATCGGTCTATACCTCAAGGGGGCATTGTAAAATATATATTTTCCAAATTTTCTTTCATAGACATGTTTGGCACATGTGGGTCACCGTGTCATAGAGAAATTGGGTGATTGGAGGTGGTGGAAAAAATCACCGTTGTTCAAAAAAGGGCTTAAGTTTAGACCAAATGGTCCCTCCGGAATGTGGTGATTTTTTCGACCACCTCCAAATTACCTCAATTTTGGCACACATGATCTCTTGCACAAACAAAGCTAGGTTTCCAAGGTTTTATATTGTTTTGAATTTATACTGCCCTCTAGACTGACTGATCAAAACATCGGTCTATACCTCAAGGGGGCATTGTAAAATATATTTTTTCCAAATTTTCTTTCATGGACATGTTTGGCACATGTGGGTCACCGTGTCATAGAGAAATTGGGTGATTTGGAGGTGGTGGAAAAAATCACCTTTGTTCAAAAAATGGCTTAAGTTAGACCAAATGGTCCCTCCGGACTGCGGTGATTTTTTCGACAACCTCCAAATCACCTCAATTTTGGCACACATGATCTCTTGCACAAACAAAGCTAGGTTTCCAAGGTTTTATATTTGTTTGATTTTTTTTGAATTAATACTGCCCTCTAGACTGACTGATCAAAACATCGGTCTATACCTCAAGGGGGCATTGTAAAATATATTTTTTCCAAATTTTCTTTCATGGACATGTTTGGCACATGTGGGTCACCGTGTCATAGAGAAATTGGGTGATGTGGAGGTGGTGGAAAAAACCACCTTTGTTCAAAAAATGGTTTAAGTTTAGACCAAATGGTCCCTCCGGAATGCGGTGATTTTTTCGACCACCTCCAAATCACCCAAATTTTGGCACACATGATCTCTTGCACAAACAAAGCTAGGTTTCCAAGGTTTTATATTTTTTTAATTTTTTTTGAATTTATACTGCCCTCTAGACTGACTGATCATAACATCGGTCTATACCTCAAGGGGGCATTGTAAAATATATTTTTTCCAAATTTTCTTTCATAGACATGTTTGGCACATGTGGGTCACCGTGTCATAGAAAATTTGGGTGATTTAGAGGTGGTGGAAAAAATCACCTTTGTTCAAAAAATGGCTTAAGTTAGACCAAATGGTCCCTCCGGAATTTGGTGATTTTTTCGACCACCTCCAAATCACCCAAATTTTGGCACACATGATCTCTTGCACAAACAAAGCTAGGTAAGTAAGTGAGCATGTGTTAAATTTTGTTGACTAATTTCAATATGAATGCAAAAAAAATGCACACCTACCATACCAGAGGCAGCAGTTTTCATACACCACGGCCTGTATACGACTAGGAACCCAACAGTTTATGGGCCAGGATACAGGCCTGGGGTGCAGATTACTCTTCTGCTGGTGGGGCCAACTGGGCAAAGAGCATGAAACATTAGGCAAAGTACTGCCTGCATATGAGAGGAGCTTGAGTGGGGAGGCACAGCCGGGTATATAAGCTGGTGCGTCTCCCTCTCGCTCGGCGAGGTGGGACTAAACTCCCACCACCGTCTGCTTTGCCCTGGTGCGCCCACGCGATGGGCCAGATTAGATGGGCTTTCACAGGCCAGCCTATCCCGCGTGCTGGACCACACGTGGGTCTAGATGTCTAGGCTGGTCCATGCTTTTCCTTTTGTTTATTTTTTTCTTTTTCCTTTTGTTTACATAAAAATTACCTGACCACTTAAAAAATAATATCTTACATCTTATTTCAAATTCTCTTTTTTGTGATATTTGGTTTGCATTTTCTATAAATCCTAAAAAATACATCAGTCATCCTTGCTCTCCAATTGAAGAATATATAGGATGAATACAGATGATTAATCATACTCATCCTACATATCCTCCACGTAGAGTGCAAGGAAGACCAACGCTTGTGATAATCAAATTGATGAAGGTATTTAAGCCGGTGCAACACTTGCTCGGGGGGCGAGGTGGGACTAAAAATATTAAGACGTGATCCTGGCTCGAGATTGGCGCGACGTGGGCCAGCCCGCCCTGAATTGCTTGAATGGGTCGGGCTTTGGGGGAGGAGGCGTGGCGGACGTGGGAAACCTACATGCATGCATGGAACTGCACAACAGGCGGATCACGCGGGATTATCGAACTGGGCCCGATAGGCGTACATGTGCGGGGCCCGCATATATTAATTCGGTCGGCCTGTCTCCGGGTGACGACGCGCGGGCGTGCGACGGCCCTTTCTCGTGCGCTTTGGCGGGGATCCGCCTGCGCTTCGATGCGCCCTGACACCGCACCAATCCCGGAGCAGATCTCCTCAGGTCTGACTCCGCGGATCCCGAGGATGATTCGCCAGCAATTTTGTCACTTTGTGCCACATAAAATGTCCGTTTGGTTTATTTCTTGCATCATTTTGCAGCAAATTTTTTTCATTCGCAGTTGTACATGATCCTGCAGCACCTGCTCATTAACAACTACTCCCTCCGTTCGTAAATATAAGTCTTTTTTGAGATTTCAGTATGAAATACATACGGAGCAAAATGAGTTAATCTACACTCTAAAATACGTCTATATACATACGTATGTAGTTCATACTGAAATATCTTAAAAAACATATAGTATTTAGGAACGGACGGAGTGTACAGTTGGGTATAAACACATGCATGTCGCGTCGGAAATGGAAATCACATTCTAGCAAAAATGTTGTTACAAGACCTCCATCGTGAATGAATTGTTCCATAACAGCAAACATTCGTAAAAAACCAAAAAATGTTGTCTCCAGCTTAAAACATTTAAAATAACATTAGCCCTCCTACGGAAGCTCGTCTCCGGTGCCAAAATCCAGTGACTTCTTCGTATTGGTCGTTGGAGTTTGCGCCAGGATTTGCGACGACCCACCTTCTCCAATATTTTTACACGGTACATCAATGTAACCTAAGGAGTTAAGTTGTTCCTTTGCCTCAAGCTCTCTAGCCAGAGCCTCCTCATGCTGCAAGTCTTGGATGCGCAGTTCGTGTAAAATCATACTAACGTATTAGGACAAACTTAAGGATGATGAAGCCGTAAAATTGATGTAACATGAAGAATAGGAACCTCTGAATCCATGTCCGACCACCACTCATAATCATCTTTCGGTGGACGATTATACACCAAATACAAATGACATGTCTTGCTGCCGTTCAGGCGGGAAATCATCTTTGCAAAATCACCTGGTCCTGAAATCAGGAACATTCCTTCCGGTAGGTTGCACGCATGCTCAGGTAAGAAGTGGTACAAATCTGAATCCTTTTTATAACCATATCCAGCCACTTCTTTCATGAGAAAATCATAGTCCAATACGCCGGGTTCAAACAATCTCATCTCAATGGGTCTTTCGTCAAAGTATCCTGTCGGGACATGAGAAAGCTCACAATCCCTATGAATGTAAAATTCCATTACCAGCACCTACATACGAGTATCTCACGTCAAATTTAATACATTGCAATCACCAAAGTTCCATAAATAATTTTTTATGTGCGTAGCAACATCGCGACAAAGTTACCTTATTATTATATGGGATGTAAACTTCATCTGCGAGGATTCGGGATTGTTCCGTCACTGGATGCTTAGCCTACGTATGAATCGCCGACATAGAGTTACACACGAATTAAATATGGTCATAAAAAATGTTGGACGTGAATGTTTACCATGGGTGCGAGGTACTTACAGGTGGAGACTTGAAGACATGTTCTTCGAGTGGAGAACTGTGGCATTCATGGGTGATACCGACATCACTAGGCCTTTAGTGTTTGGAGATTGTGCCGCGTAACGCTTCTTGGACTGCATATGAATAGCTTACACAAAGTTACTCACAAAAAAAACTATTAATACACAATATCGGTCGTGATCGTGACTGAATAGCATCGTTGCAAGGTACTCACAGGGGAGTACTGAAGACATGCTCTTGCGGTTGACTGCTGTGGCATTGAACGTGGGATTGAAACATCGCACGGTCTTCCAGCATCTTTCCTTCCATCATGACCTGCTCCACCATAGCCTTGTAGTCCATGTCCTTGCGCTCCTGTTGCAGCCTAATGTCCATATTGGCACGTGCCTGCAACACATTCGCGTCCATGTTGACACGCTCTGTCTGTATAAGGCCGTTGACAACCTTCCGGTCCTTTTGCAATTTAAGCTGCATCTCCTTGTACGCCAGCTAGAATTTCTTTTCCATGGCCTCGCGGTCCTGATTTAACTTTTTTTCCATCTCTTCACGCATCTGCTTAATCTTCTGAGACATATCAGCACGCTCATCCTTAAGCATCCTATCGACATACGCACGTTATTGTTTGAGTGCCCTGTCCATCTCATCACGTTCGTGTTGGACCTTCGCGTCGATCTCCCGGCGGGCTTCACGCAACAACCTGTCGTACTCCGCACGCTTATTGCCATGCACATGTGAATCCATGGTGCCTACAACACCAGATAGTAGAATGCGATTAATGAGATCCAGATTGTCAAAATATAGCGATTCTCACTAAAACACAGGACTATTTAAATACCTTGTAATATAGAATAGCATGGTATGTGTGAGACAAACTGAGTCATGAATTTCCAGCAAACGCTCTAATCTCCTAAAATTCGTATTCCTAATTTGGTATGAACAACCTCATCCAAATCAGTCCTAAATAATCCAGCAACTCCTTCAACAGCACCTCCTTTACTGTAGTATTGAGAACAAGTCTTTGTTCGCCACATCTAAGTGGCTAAATCAAACATCATCCAAATCATTCCTACTAATGGAACATAGCCTAAAGGTCTTGTAAAGAAAATCCAACGACAAAAAAATATATCCATAACTAGACCGTATGATCAGGATCCCCTAACAACCAATCGCAAAGCTCTTGCATAAAATTCTTCACTCCAACCTTATGCAAATCATTCATAGTAATCCAGTATAGCAGAAAGGGCTAGAAAATTAGCTCCACGAACATAATATTTTCGTAACCAGATCGTATTATGAACTACTGTGAACTTGCAATCACATCTAATCTCATAACGGCCTTTACTCCAAGTAAAGACAAGCACACACAATCTTGCACCAAAATAGCACCTTCGACGAAAAACTAATCCGCCAGGAACAAATACCAAAGATCTTGCACACAAATATGGCATCTCTAATCTCATCACAACCTCCTTTTCGGTCCAATCGACGGAAAAAGTATGAACGTTTCAAGAGATGGGAGGAGATGTGGAGGATGATACCTTTTTCTTTTTACTCGGCCGTCGGCGTGGGCTTCCGCAGAGCGATGGCGATTATCCCGGCGACGGCTACCTCTGGACACCAAAACTTTCTGGGCGGTTAAGGAAGGAGCGATATGCGGAAAGAAAAGATGGGAGGGATATGCGGTACGATGGAAGGGTACATATCTCCCGTGATATCTGACGATATATTTACAAGTAATGCGATGGATGGTCCGTCCGTGATTTTAGGGTGGGTTAGTCGGTTGGAAGATTTGTTAGTTAGCCTATTTAGAGGGAGCACGATGCTCTGGTTCTGGTGTTAGGGTTTGTTAGCCCAGCGGAGGAGTCCTTAGTTCTTCTCTTACCCAAAGGATTACGACCACCGTCTGTCATTGCCGCAGTCGCCTGACACCAAATCAACCATGTCGCCGTCGAGCTTGATTAGGTGCGCGCTGAGGGGCCGATCAGTTGATGTGCCCCTGATCCCTTGCCCTGACTATGGCGAAATGGTTAGATTCTATCTCTCCAGTACCGAAGAGCATGATGGTTGGGTGTTCTACAAGTGCAAGCACCACGATGTACAATCCCTTTACATGACATTTACTGCATGAGTATTTTTTTCTACTGTTTCGTTAGTGCTGGTTTGATTTGAGTTCACTTGATTCATAGAATCCATGTGATTTTTGGCACGGGGAACTAGAGTACGTGGATCATCTTGTTGGTACAAGTGTCCTTGTTGGTGCTTATGCCCTTGATGCAATGGCTGTGGCACAGGATAGAAGGGAACAGCTACAACGCGCAAAAAAACAGTGTGAAAAGAATGCATGTGCCAAGAGTGGCAACATTGGCGGCAGGACAAATTACAGTCAGAGCAATGTGGCAACCATTACGAAGCACCAAGCTTATACGATGTTAGGACTAGGGAGACAAATTGTTTTCATGCTGAAGCTGTTGACGGCTAGTGTAATGGTGTTGTGTGTGATGTTGATTGTGAAGAAATAATATATTTGTGATCGTATCAAGGCGATTATCATGGTCACATGTAATAACAGCTTAATAAGAAGAGGTGTTCTAACATGATACCTCTTACACCCCCGGCCCCACCCTTCTTTTAACATGACAGGTAAGAGTAAGAAATAAATCTTACACGATGATTGCATGAAATAGTTGTTTTGATTATTTCTTACCTTCTTGACTATTATGAGAAAATAAGGGGCAAGACGGAGCATGTTAAAATTGCTAAAAAATAATGAATAAACCGAGTTGCAATGAAGGCAATCGAATGGAAAAACGTAAACGACCATTTAAATTCTTGCCCACTATGTTGTGCACGAACACAAGAGTACCATGATATAAAAATAAAGTACGCCATTACAGCAATGACTTAAAAATCCCTTAATTTATTTTATCACACTACGTTTTGCCAAAACTACTCTAGAGGCACATCAGGAACATGGGAAACAAACAGATAGATCCCATGATCTCCCAGGTACAGCAACATCAGCACCTTCTGTCCTAACAGCAAGATTTTTTCCTTCTTCATGAACTCGTTCCATTTGTTAACGCAGACACGACCGTCAATATCAGAAATGGTGTATGTACTTGACATAGTACTGTGTGGATGACAAACAATGGTTATGGCACCATATTCCTCCATTTCTTCGAGGACAACACGATTAGGCAGTTTCTGTTTGAAAACAATATTTGTTACATCAACACGTGGCAACTTATTGTTATGTAGTAAAGGAAGAACAATTAATTTGGAACAAAGCTAAAAACATACTGAAATGACACAAAGTAAATGAAGAACAGAAAGATGGTTACCGAGAAGTTCTTGTTGCAATCTGACCATGTCAACGTATGGAGGAATGCATATGCTCTTCCTTGATCATAGTTTCCAGCATCATGACGCTCCACTAACTTGTCAAGGTCCATCACTTGGCGTATGACATACTCCATCATTCTCTAGTTCAAGCTTGTCCCCTCAGTTACAGCGACATTGTCAATAATATATCTTTTCTCATTGGACAATTGGTAGTATGCTACAATATTACAACACATACAATTTAATTTATTATATATGGTATATGATAAATTTAGAGTAATAAAACTTGCAGGAGCAAAAAAGTATCTTACTCGGATGTATGATAGGCAAATTCCCAGTTGTCACAATGCTACTTGGTACTTCTGAATTGTCAGTACTGAACGTAATCTCCTGACCCACATGTAGCGTATAAACTCTAGCAAATTCCTTCCAAGACTCCCCTGAAATGTATGTCAACTCATTGTCATTGGTAATCTCACATGGGAATTCAAACCCCTCATTGGTACTGAAACTTGCTTCAAAGTTCCCATATTTTCCCAAGGGCACTCCAAATTTCTGCGTGAAACTGTATTTGTCGTAGCAGGGGATTACCTGAGTAGCATATGTACGATTGTTAATATATATGAACTGCCTGTTAATCTAAAGAATTTGTCCAATCATAGATGACTAGCATAGTATAGTTCACTACTTCTTAGCAGTATTATCATATAACCCCATAGAAGATTTAAATTTACATGCACGTACACAAAACCATTTTATCATCTAAGAAATCAACATGCAATATAACTCTTTTTGCAGTAAACATTACGAACAACTGACTGAGTACAAAGGGTCCGAGTACAATATTCGTTCAATATTAGTGCCTCCGTCCAAAAATTTGTGGACAAATTTTTGTACATACGGATGTATCTATGCAGAAAACATGACTAGATACATGCGTATCTACATGAATCTAACACATTAATTTTGGATTGGACGGAGTACTAAATTTCTCATGATATTTGCTACGGGTCATGTCAGACTGGATCTTACTGTCTTGTTTGCAAATCCCGTGCGCAGGGTGACGGTACAAAACTCCCTCATACGATGCTCACCGGGGCACAAACCCTTGGTGTCCAAACAAATGCCACACTGCGAATCGAGATCAATCTCATTACTAGTACGTACAGTCTTAAAGATTAGTGCTAGCAGTTGAATTCAGATCTGACAGATTCTATAGTGCAAATACGTACCGCACTGATCTCCTTAACCATTTTCGCTCGAGAGAGGGACGTGAGGAGGAGGGGGCGAAAAGAGCAGTCACTTCCGACCCCTAAGCTGACGATGGCGGCGGCGGCGGCGTCCGGAGATTTCGAAAAGCGCGTACGCCCGGCGTTTCCGATCTTATATTGGAGCGGTCGTGGCGGTGGTAGGAGGCCCCGATGCCACGGGTGGTTAGGAGGAAGGCGGTGCAATCACGGGATTTCGGGAGAGGTGGCGTGCGTGAGTTATGGGATCTTTTAACATATATCATCAAGATAAAAAAAGAACATTATGTTGTGCTAAAAAATACATTTCATAAGGGTGAACTAGGTTTTTGGTTCGAAAGAAGTTTGAACGATATATAATTCCAAAATTGGCCTTGTCCAGTTTCCAAATAAGTTTCACAACTATACATGCCATGACCAATGCAAGCAAGCATGCAAAATGGTTTTTAGTTTAGCGAAGTTTTTCATTTTCGGACGAAAATGCCCGAATGTGGCCGCACGTGACAACACTTGCAATCATTGTCGAAAATGGTTCAAACTAGGCATGGAGGCGTACAATGGCCATGAATTGTCACCGCAAAAAAGTTTGGTTGACTTAAGATATGTGAACAAACCATCGGGCATTTTCGGAGGGTGCCAGGCTAGCCCGGAAGGGCGAGTCCGGGAGCACCTCCATGTTAACACCACATACAAATGATTCCAACTTTTTTTCATGCCCTCCCATGAGAAAATCAAGCAAACATGCAAATATGGTTCTCAGTTTCGACAACTTCTCCATGTATTGGGATTTATTTATATCGAAAATGCCCGAAAACTGGCCCCACGTGACATTAGTTGCAAACTTTACTAAGAATACTTCAAACTTGGCATGGAGGACTAACATGACCATGAGTTGTTACCCCAAAATTTTTGTGTTGATTCAAGAAAGGTCAACAAACCAACATGTGTCTTCTCAGAGGATGCCATGTTAGCCCAAAGGAAGGGCGCGTATTGGAGCAACTCCGTGTTTACAATATCCACAAATGATGCCAACTTTATTTCATGATCTCCCATGAGAAAATCAATAATGCATTCACAATGGTTTTTAATTTGTCCAACATTTATAATCCTTCTGCAATTTCGAAGCGAAAAAGAAACATCGCCTGCATGGTCTACCCCCCTAGCCACACATCGAAAGGAGGGGGCACATGATGCATTACACTTTGTTTGTCTTATGGTGGACCTAGTTGACACACCAAGCCTAGTTGGATCATTGGCCTACACCGGATTCCATGTCGTATGAAAGCTCGGGCACATCAACTGCTCCCGTCTAGAACCTTCGAACTGCACTGTCCACTTTGTGAAGCAAGTACAACATGAAATTTGTATTCTCCCAAGCTTTTAAAGTACATCTCATGACAAAATCAAGCAAGCATGCAAAAATGCTATTCAGTTTACACAAAATTTTGCATGTACGGTAATTTTTTCGGCCGAAAATACTCAAAAACTGGCCACACGTGAATCATATTGCAAACTTTACAAAAAAAAATGGTTCAAACATGGCCTTCAATAGTCACCCCAAAAAGTTGGGTCGATTTCATACAGGTCAGGATAGTACTATAGCATCTGCTATCAAAGGGCGCCAGGCTCGGCCGGAAGGGCTTGTGTCGGGGAACCTCCATGTTCACACCATCTTTATATTTTGTCAAATATATTTCATGGCCTCCCATGACCAAATGAAGCATGCATGCACAATGGTTGTAAGTTTCTACTAGATTTTCCATTTTATTCCATTTTTCGGTCATAAATGCTCGAAAAGTGGCCGCAATTGCCAAAACTTGCAAATTTTGCTGAAACTCATTTTGATGTTGTCCTGGAAGCCTGTAATGTAGCATTTTCCATTGCATGTCATAACTTGGGTTCATTCCACATGAAGCATGATCTACTTGGTTTGTACATTCGACAGTGTAGCACGAAGGTTCTCGACGGAGGCAGTGCGTGTACTGCATTGACTCCATGGATGGAATCTAGTTTGAACCAATGTTCGCACTTGGTATGGTGTCAATTAGGTCTAACCTTAGGCAATAAAGCTTGAAGGTATCATGTGCTACCACTTTCGATGGTTGTCTACGGGTAGACCGTCTGGGAGGTGAAAAAAATCATGAAAATCATGTGTAACCTTGAACGCACTGTGCATGCATGCTTGATTTGGTTCATGGGATGGTATCAAAATAACTTGGAATCCTATGTACATGGTGTATTGAAGGAGGTGGCCCGAGACGGGCCCTTCTGGGCTATACTTGTACCCTCCGAAAGCACATGTTGGTTTATTGACCTATATTAAATGACCGCCAAGTTTGTATCGTTACAATCCATGGCCATGTTAGGGATACATATGCCAAGTTTGAACCATTTTCATCTAAGTTTGAAAGTTTTTTCATGTGTAAATCTTAGTCCAAACTTAGAAGCATTTCGCATGGCAGCTTGTTTTGGTCATGGGATTCCATGGGAATTAGTACACATCATTTTGTATTGTAGATGATCTAATAAACATGGGGGTGCCCCCAAACACGCCCTTGCGGCCTTGACTGGCACCTCCGAAATCACATGCTGGTTTGTTGACCTACCTGAAATCAACCCAACTTTGCAGGGTTGCAAGCCATGGTAATTATTGGGGTACTTTCAAATTTCAACCATTTTCAGCGAAGTTGCAAGTTTAGTCATGTACGACCAATTTCCGGGCATTTTCAGAACAAACAACATATTTTACCACTTCAAAAATGCATTCCTTTCTTGACGGCACATTTGTTTTTTCTTCGGAACATTACATTTGTTTTGGCCAATTACATGCTAATGTTTCAACCTCCCATAACTCACGCCGCCCAGATCTCCCGAAATCCCACGATTACAACTCCTCCCTCGTAACCACCCGCAGCATCGAGGTCCCCTACCACCTCCCACGACTGCTGCAAGATCAGATTGTAGCCGCCGCTCGCCGCCCGCCGCCCACCGCCCACCGCCAACGTCGCCTGAGGGGTCGGACGGGAGTGGTGTTGTCGCCGCCTACTACGCGCGTCAACGCGCCGCTGCTCCTGTTGCTGCCATCGAGTGCCACACATCGACATCTAGTGTGGGACGCACTATCCGCGTGGAGCATTGGGCCGCCACCGCCGACGACAGAAGGTTACATGATCATAGCTCTTTTTAATCTTTCTCAGACACGCACATCTACTAGTAAAGCCCTAATAGGTTTCCCACAAGTTATTCCAGTCGTCAAGATTACCTGATCATAGCTCTCATTAATAACTATCTTGTAATCAATCTTGGCACACTACACGAACGTCCAAAGAGGTAATACCACAACAAGGGTATCTCTTTCATGAAATAACACGTCGTATGTTTATGCAATCCCAAAACCCTAGTTGAGCTGTCCCAATGTTATGCATGACCAAAATCTGTAGTGTGCTTAAAGTTACATGTAGTTCATATTATTTAATAAACTCATCCGTGCCTGCGTATAAGTTTTTATTTTTGTTACACATTTCTCAACGTGAAGGTCAAATAACTTGAACCGGTTTTGCTTCTGTTCCATAGGCGCCAGTAAAATGGAAACTACTGTTAAAAGTCCTGCTAATGGAGAAAAACACGTCTCCGAAATGACCGATGAGGTACGTAGTTGACATTTCGTTTGAAAACTGTACTTGCAGACCCTTCTTTCATACCCGATAAAATCTATTGCCACTTTTGCAGGAAATCTTGAGGAAACACGGCCATATGAAGTTAGTGTGCTCACCGTCAAGGCTCGCCAAGGTCATGAAATTGTTGTCATCAATACACATAGAGAAAATCATAAGCGATACCGGTCTTGGGTGTCTAAACATGATTCGTGAATTTAAACTCTGGCGCATTATGTTGATAAGACTAGCAAAGAGCTTCGATAGTGAGACATCGTCGATTACCATAGGTAAAACACCCATTCCTATCACCGCAGAAGACGTGCACCATATATTTGGCCTTGCGATAGAAGGGGAGGATATCAATAAAAAGCTGGAAAGCGCACCGGATCCAAATTTGTTTAACACATTTCAAAAAAATGGGAGCATTGATTTGGCTGACCTTGAGAGAGAGATCTTAAGTTCCAAAACACCGAACAATGATTTCCTGGCGCGGTTCGTTCTATTCGCTATTGGCACAGTTTTAGCACCAACAACACAATCTTATGTCGATGCGAAATACCTTAAACTTGTTGCGGATATTAAAAGCCTTCCGAGATTGAACTGGGGATGTTTCACAATGAAACACTTGTTCATGTCCATACACAAATTTAACTCTCTTGATCAAGTATCTCTACAGGGAAATCTACCTCTGCTTCAGGTTAGTGCAACATCACTAGTTAACATTGTACAATTGTTTTTCTTTTCTATATCTCTCTATATTGATGAAGTAATTTATTGTGAAGATTTGGTACTGGGAGCACCCGCGTTCCGGCAAATTGATGTATACTCCTATACCCCCACCATTGGTCGCACGATGGGACGAATGCACGTGCGTAATAAGAGCAGAAGCTTACACCTCAGGAGGTCTTCATAAAGGACTGGTGTGTTTCTAGATTTGACCCATGTATATATCCGGTTATTTATTTTCTACTACTGATTCATTGTACCTGATTCAAAGGTTGTGATGGAAATTTGTGCTCGACAACCAGAGGCCAACAATAGAAAGGATCCAGGAAGCCAAAAATTTGTACGTGTGCATGAAGGTGATTCATCTCGAGCACAATCACAAGGTCAAAATATGAGTAGCCACCAAGTAAGCCCAACAAAGACAATTTTCATTTTCCAAGATCAGTAAAAGGTCACATCGAAACTCATTCATTTTGATTTCTTGTGAACGGGGTGTTATTTAGTTTGCACAGGTGGAAATGATAGTTGCAACCCTGAATGCACGTTGTGCTGAGCAAGAAAAGAATATAGGCAGACAGTTAATGGAATTTCAGCATAGATTTGACGCGAAATTCCTCACCCTGGGCGAAGAGTTAATCGACATTAAGAGTAAATCTGGCAGTAATCCTAGGCTCTCGCTGCTCGAGGACGAAATTAAGGACTTAAGGAGGGAACTAAAGGTATGTCATGCTGTGCATTTTTTATTGTTACGAATATGTTCCTCCATATTCATTATTGTTATAATTGTTACAGGAATTAAAAAACAAAAGTAAAGTCAGCCGACAATCCGAGTCACAGAAAGCAGGCGTCGAGGTAATAATTATGGCCCACCACATAAGTAGTATTACCAAACTAATTATAATTGACCATTTTTTGTTGTTGTAGGGACAAGTCAATGTGTGCAGTGATCCCTTCATGGCGACTCCTAAGTTTGACGCATCCACGCCACGTACTTCGACTCCAACACCAAGTGCGAGACACGTCTTGCCAAACAAGGACGATCCTCGAATCACACCGATGAAGCCTCTGTTTGATAATGATTATGTGCTCACCGCTGAGGACAAAGAGGCAACCATTTTCATCCGGGGAACACACGGCCCTGTTGAAGTCGTTCAAATCGGAGACATTCCCCTAAGAGCGGAACAACTGAAGCCAATTTACGATAAAAAATACATCTGTGGTGATGTAAGCCCCTTGTACTCCATTGTACATCAATTATTTGAACTGTTGGCACATCATTATATGATTACAAATTTGGCAGGTTATAATGGCGTATGCTCACATCAGCGGAGTTGAGACTGATACTACCTCAGCCATATCCCCCAATGAAACCAGAAAGCTTTTACAAACAAAAGGGGTTATTCCAAAGGGCCATGGAAGCTCGTGGGTTCAGCGTATTGCAAATAAATTTGTAGGACGCCGGAAGGTAACCGTTTTCCTCACTTTCATATATCGTAATAGATAGTGTAGATGAAATATTTCAGGGGTCCCCCGAACCATAATTGTTACCTTATATACATTATTTCGTGGAATGAGTCCTCTTTGACTTTACGGCAGTTCCACATCCCGTTGAATGTGAATGATAACCACTGGATGGCAATGGTGTTCAATTTCGACAAAGAAGAGATTCAAATCCTAAACTCCTTGAAAAATCAATTTGACGAGTCCAAGGAAACTGCTCTTGTAAGCTTTATCTTGCTGCCTCTTTACTGTCGCATGGCACATGAACTCCCAAATCACCGTAACCCTTCGTAATACTCGTATTATGCTAGGTGGAGGCGATTCAGGCCTGCATGGACGAAGCGGTGAAGGATGGCTTGGTAACACCAGCTAAGCCCATCAAATTTACCGACTGGGATGTAGTACGCTATGACGACATACCGCAACAGAATGACGGTACGTATGACCTCCTAAATTATTCCTTGCTGACACGTCCAAGTTTACTAAAACCTAAACTAAACACTGCAGGCATTCATGTGCGTTTTTCACACTGAAGTACATGTTGACATGGAAGGGTGAAGTATTTACCAACAAAGTGGAGCAGGTGAGCCAAACACTATATTTTCTTGTAGAATATCTTATGACTGAATGCTGTGCTGACATATGTGTCGCTTATCAAATGTAGTCACAGATAGATATATTTAGCTGGAAAATAGTTTCAAGCTTGCCGCGTTCAGATTGCAACAATCTTCGCATGGAAACATACAAGTACCCCATAACGGTTAGCGAAAAAGCGCGAATATTTTATTTTATTCATATGTGTCATGATGCTACCGAATGCACTCATGTCTGCTTTACAGGCGGAGACGTATGAAACCCACGTTGCATCGCAACCTATGGGTTCAGAAGACGATGTCCAAGAAATTATCGGTACTGTTGAGTGCAAGATGTCAGACAAGTCGAGCTCCCCAAAGGATCCCGACACCCCGAGCTCCCCAAAAAAGCGGAGAGGACGTGGACGCCCGAGGAAGCTTGTCGATGAAGTGCAAGCTAAAAAAACAAAAACTATGGAAGAGCTCAGAGTGAAATTTGATAGCAAGACCATTGCTAAACAAGTGGCTTCTTCGATGTCAAGACGATCACGCAAGCCATCACAAGCTATATCGAGCCCATTCAAGTTAACCAAATGGTAGTTTAGGTACGTACTGGGTAGCACTTTAGTTAGCACTAGTTATGATACATTTGTCATTTACGATTTTTTGATTGAACTTTATCAAACTTGCATCGACGAGCGGTGAAAGATGGCTTGCTAACACCAGCTAAGACCGTAAAAAGTAGGGTATGATAACATACCACAATATAGCAATCTCTGCTGTCGCAGTACATACTTTTGGCAATCACGAACATTATGTAATTTTGGCAATTAGGGATGCATGCTCAGTTCTTTTGGTTGAACTGCTAATAGGTCATTCTGCCAATCATTTGCATGATGTACTTTTGGCAATATCTTATAGTACAACCTAAGTGCATGTCAAAAAGTGGCAATAGGTACTTTTGGCAATCATGTGCATGCTACATTTCTGGCAATTACTAATGCATGCTCATTTGTTTTGCTTCAAATGGTAGTATGTACTCCTGGCAAACATTTGTGTGCTCTACTTTTGGCAGCTATTAATACAAGCTCATTTATAATGGTTTAACTGTCCATAGAAATAACTTGAATGTCATTATTTCTAAGCATACCAAATTCAGTGCAAGATATAGCATTAGCATCTTCAGTTAGAGTCATAACATATATGTACCATATATCACCATAGTGGAGGTATTAGGCAAGGTTGACCGCAATGCACTTAGGGTAGGTGCTAACAAGATAAACAATAGTTTAATGAAGCAACGACGCTTATTAGAACAGGGTAGACGCTTAATTAGGCGCCAATCATGTACAAATTGGCACTGCTGCTTCAGAAAACCATGTTTATTATTGTTAGCATGTACCTAAGCACGTATCATTGGAAGTTGGCCATTACCAGAAATGAGCAATGTACTACCAAGCACTTAAACATAGCATGTTAAACAGTCAGAACCCAAAAGATAAACCGGCGCATAAGTTCAAGCAGTACGATGGGGCAGAAGTATCACACGACAACCATAACATAAAAACAGTCTTAACTAGGGTGGGCCAGCAGTAACAACCAAGCAGCGCATCAGATCCTCGGCATCTTGGCCGGACGAGGAGGCCTCGGGAGGTAGAATGGCAGATGCCCCTTCGCGTACTTCCTGAGGAAGGCACCAAAAGCGGCATGTTTAGCCCGGACGTGGGGCTTGCGGTTCCTCCCATTACCACGGTCGATATAGGTGCCATGCATGATCAGGCTGTCATAGTCGCTCTTGATAATCGCGCAGCAGAAGGGGCAGGCTATGTTGCCGTAGAGCCTGTTGTATCCGCTGCGGTATGGGATTTCCCCATTCCGCAACCTCCTGAGGACGTAGCGGCTCTTGCTGTCCCTGCTCTCCTTACTATCATCCACGTCTTCGTCATCTTCCTGTGTGTTAGTTGATCGACAGCTATGTCAGATTAGGAATACAGAAATGTAGCATTTCATAAGAGTATTAAGTACATCCCTAAAGTAGGAATACAAAAATATGATCAATCAGATGATTCACACAACATGTACCTCATGTATTGCAATATATGTTTATGTATTATTTGTTATCTTTCTTGTTCTTTTTTCTTTGCTTTGCATGCGTAGCTGTTCTCCCCTCTAAAGCACTCCTATTTGTACAATCTAAGTTGACAATTAACTAAAGTGTTCAGGTTTTACGGTATGAACAAATCACTTTACTGCATTCAAGCACATATTTTAGTTCATACTGAAAATAGATAATTCCAAAAACAGGATCATTTCTTGCCATTTCTTGCAACAATATGTTGTATGATCTGGTTTTATCATAAAGAGATACCAAACAATATCTAATTTAATGATATTCAAACTAGATGAGTACATACTACCAAGTAAAACTACCGCATCAACAAACAAAAGATTGCCCTCACTTGATATTTTGAAGACAACAAAACATATGAATGAGGTCATGAATTATGTATAAAAAAGAGAAATTTTGGATTGAGGTACATCGGTTGCGAACATAAGAAATTATGGCTTTAATTACTCATCCTTGTTGCTAATAATTACATAGGGTGCGTACATAAGAAACTCTGCAATGAATTACTGACTGCAATCAGAAAATGTCTTCACAATATAGCTGTATGGCTTCATGATTTTCATCAAATAAACCAGTTTTTCTGACAACTAAATAAATGTACTGTTTACTAGGTCTCAACAGATTTGGTAATCAGATTGAAAATAAGATGCATAGTCCACTTCATTATATGGAAATCATGAAGCAGATAGAAAAAGTTTGCACTGTTAAGGTAAGAAAGATTCTATAAGAAAGGAGAAAATGTGGTATCAGCTTTGTGCATATGGAGCATTATGATTACGCTTAGTAATGGAAAATTCTATATAGTAAGAATGCAACAGAAAATCTTGTTGCTAGAAATGTACTGTTGCATGGACTTGGCATGCATGATTATTGATGTGGCATAGTTTCATGGATTGATTTGTGCAAGAGAAGAACTAATCCATGTTTGTTGTTAATGGCAGGCAGTGGCTGTAAATTGTTACTGCATGAATCAGTACTGACCAGATGCATGACTCGATGATGTGGCCCAGTTTCATGCATACCAAAACCAGATAATGGGTTGCCACTATTGAAGAACGGAGCATAGTTTCAAGAATAGCAAAACCAGATAATGGGTTGCACAATTGAGGAACAGAGCATAGTTGTAACAGGGATTGTACCGATTTAAACTCTCAGCATTGATACTCTTGTTGGTACTAGCGAGGCACACGTGCATTGGGCATGAAAGCAACAGTTAATGTCAATTATTTCAGGTCCACTTACATTGCTATGCTAATGTAGCATTGGATTTTTTGTGTGTTTTCTTTAATAAAGTGATAATGTTTGTGCATATTATGCATTCAGATTCACAAAGTTCAAAGCATTAGCAATTCATTTAGAAGAAAAGAGTTTGCTGTCACGACCGGTTTTCCAATAAAAATATTTATTGAGAAACCGATCCCTTTTACGGACCAGTGGAGAAGAATCCTCCTCACTGGTAGACAATTCTTGTTCACAGAAGAAAAACCAGGAGTACTAAATATATAATACAAGGTTGAGCGGAGATTGCTCAACAATTTATTACAAACACGCCGATATTACACATAAAGGCGGATAGGGTGGCATAACTACTGACTCACAATAAAAGCGGTGGTGGATATATCACAGTGAAGTGGGTGACATGACTCCTGAATCTAACAGCTCTTCGAGCGTCAGAGTGAGGTCGAGGATTCTTATTGTGGGTGGCAGAAGCGTATATAATACAAGTGACCAAAATCCAGGATCGCACGGAACCGACTGGGATTCCTCTAGGCGTCGGACTCACTATCAAACTCTTCATCCATGAGATCGCCTTCGTCAACATCTGGCCAAATCAAAAAGCCAGGTGAGTACTATGAAAGTACTCGCAAGACAGTTCGGACATAAGATATAACAAATGTAAACATGATGCATATGAACGGATTAATAGAGCGCACTCAGACAATGAGGTAGCAATGCGTGGGAAATAAAAGGGAAGTCGGGCGGTAGTCCTCCCGAAATCCCAAGGTAATACTGAAGGCCAATCGAGTGTCTGAATGACTCCTCGAAAGGATACAAATGAAATAACAATGCCGCAGTCGGGCGTCAAGGCGACACCACATAAAGGGCTTATAATGGAATATAACTGACAGTGCGTGCCACAGTCGGACGTCTGAGCGACATCACGTAAAGGGCTTATATCAAAAGTAAATAACGGGCGTGCCACAGTCGGACGTCTGAGCGACATCACATAAAGGGCTTATATTGAAAGCAAAAGACAAGAGTGCCACAGTCGGACGTCTAAGCGACATCACATAAAGGGCTTATATTGAAAGTAAATGACAAGAGTGCCACAGTCGGACGTCTAAGCGACATCACATAAAGGGGCTTATATTTCATAACTTAATATTTCAGTAGCTCATGAATTTAAATCATTGCAAGGGAATATTCAGATACGAGATAAATAAAAGGTTAATCCAGCCACAGGAATAACAATTCAACCGGTTTTACCACTCAAGCTTGTTCACCGGGGATTTACCACGGAGACTGACATAGGGACTGACATGGATATGGATATACTGGCCATGGTCCTTGACCTTGGACACGATGACTCGGAAGGATTTGACTCTGCAGAGCTTGTACTCTTAACCACAGCCAACGGATTTCAGGAGTCACAAGGGACTAGTTCCGTTTACGGTGTTTTAGGAGAAACACATCTAACCAGTACACACCCATTCAACATTCCGATGCCAGGAATCACCCTCGGCAATGTTCAAGAAAAACTTTGAGACGGGGAGGCTACAACCTCGCGTGGCATGGGATCAAATTTATACCGCGCGCTCTAAGGGGTGCCCCCCTCTCGGTCCCAACCGGAAACACCCATGCCCCCTGACCGGATGACTGGCTTTAATCCAGGGCCATGGAACCCTCATCCCGGCCCCTCTATTTGGTGTGTACAAGGAAAGAGGTTAACAACTTACTAAACCGTATTCTATGCAGAAGACATGTGGCAGCACGAAAGGGGAAGAACGGTAACGTGACTCAGTCCACGTTAACGTCAGAGTTTATCGGATGACGTAAGACTGGCATGCTACAACAATACCATCTTACTACCTTTCATGTCACCACATGATCAGGTCATCTCTCATCAAAGATCACAGTAACTTCGAACACACGGTTGGTTGCCTTGCATTGCAACGTAATACTCACCGATGCTCACATGCCATGCATAAACCATTCAAGCAAACATGCAAAACACCTATCATATCAAAGGTTCAAACATGCTTGCCTGGTTCGGAGAAGTCGGAGTCTAGCTCGGCGAAGTTCGCGGCTCCGTCACCTCCTCCGGAACCTACGGTATAACGAAACCGTACACTAACGTGAAAATCGTCGCGTGTATAAAAATTGTTCCAAATTTTTTCCAAATAAATACTATAAAAAACTAGACAAAAATACAAGACTGGCAGAAAAAGAATCAATCAAAAATCATCTTTTATTAAAAAGATATAAGGGTTTTAGTCCAGGGACTGATCTGTGATGAAACAGAAAAGATCCAGGGACTTGTTAGAGAAAACAGAAAACGGTTCGGTATGAAATGCGCCAGCCCAAGGAGAAAACACATTTTTCCCGAAGGCGCTTTCAGAAAACGGTTCGAAGGGGGAAAAGAAGAGAGGCTGACGGGGGGTCCCACCCGTCAGGTTTAAAACTCCCAACGGAGCTCGCCGGCGCCCGAAGGCTGCGGTGGTCGCCGGCGTTGAACCACGGCGAGGCAGAGAGATCGGAGGGTACCAACAGGTTCAGGGTGTTCTTCCGCGTCGGTGGGTGGTGGACTTGGCCGTCGGAGAGCACCACGTCGACGGCGACACTTTCTCCGGCGGACGGTGGTTCGGGCGATGGTGGAGTACTCCGGTGGGTGCTGCAAGCTTCAAATTGATGCGCGGGTCAGAAGAGTGGAAGCATTAGGAGACTACTGGCAAGAGTTGAGGGGTGGGGGTGCACGCACGGGAGTGAATCGCGCTGGATCCCGTGGCGGGTCTAAGCGGCCGGAGTTGGGGAAGAAGGGTCCCTCGGGGCTCTTCCAGTGGCTTGGCGTGGTACTGGTGGTGTGTAGAGGTGGTGCGGGTTTGAGTTCGAGCTCGGGGCCTCCTTTTATAGGCGATCCGAGGGGGTGGCCGTGAACGGGATAGCTCCGGCGAGCAATTACGGCGAGGCAGAGGTTGGGCAGGGGGTTTAAGCGGCTAGGCACCATCAGGGAGGCTCACTGGTGCCGTTCCCCCACTAAACCTCGGTCGGGCTAGGCGTAATGCGCTGATCCTCGACGGGACGGCCGTACGGGCACGGCGGCGGCAGAGAGCGCGCTCCGCGCCTACCAGTTCACGACGACGGACTGCAGCGTGCATGGGTGAGTGGATGGCCACGCGGTGGCCTCTGGTGGCTTGGGCGGCGCTGGACGGCGCCGTCCAACGCTGCGCCTCTCTCTGGCAGCCGCAAAGGCCGCTGCTGCCGTCGCTCACGGGGTGGCGCACCTCCTCCTGCTCGTCGCCGACGCCCGCAAACCTCCAGGCGATCGTGCGGCGCAGGGATAAGGAGGAAGCACAGGGCGCACGGCGCCACCGCGGCTACTGGCGAGATCGAGAACGGGTTCTGAAGAAAACGACAGTGGCTCACTGAAACTGTTTACTGAACTTTCTGAATTTCGACAGTAACAGTGCACGCCAGGTGCTCGACGAAATGATTTGGCATGAAGAATTTTTTTTTCTGGAGCTGGGACTTGGTGGGGTGACCTCTCAATGCATCCAGAGGCTGCCTGAATTTTCTCAGATTTTTTGGAGGAGAAAACAATTGAATTTCATCAAATTTGGCAAATATGGTCCAAACTTGCAGCAAGCACAATTTGCAATTTTTGAACTGGAGACCAGTGGATCATCATGGATCTTGGTTGAGGGCTCTAAGGACTAGCCAGGGAAAATGGTTTGGAGGCAAAACTCAAAGGAGAAAAGGTAGTTCCTTTGTAAATCTCCAAGAGCTAAATTAGAAGGCCGAAATTATTTTTGATAAGAAATAAATGGAAGAAGAATCATAGGGAGGTTCAACTTGCTGGATTTGAAGTATAGCTTGACACAAAGATGAGGAATGGCTTTTGGGAGGGGATTTCTACTCATGTCATGGCAAGAGGAGCTTTTTGAAAGGGAAAAGGATCACTCCAAATGCCATAGGCTATTAAAAAAAAGATTTACAAAAACTTTTTCCCAAATGAAAAACATTTGAGATGAGTCAACATAAGGTGGAGAAAAACCTCCAAGACCAAAATCAAGTCTTGGGTGAATCCAAAAAAAATACTTGACAAAAAGAAATTTTTGAGAGGGAGAGTTCTTTAGATTTTTTTTAAATAACCTCCCTTAAATCAAATAAAAGTTTGAAAAAGCCAAATAAAATTTTTTGGGTGTCACAACACCTACCCCCTTAGGAAAAATCTCGTCCCCGAGATTTCAGCTGATCCTCAAATAGATGTGGGTACTCTGCCTGAAGAAAATCTTCTCTTTCCCATGTAGCTTCGTCCTCGGTGTGATTGCTCCACTGAACCTTGAAAATTTTTATCGTTTTCTGACGGGTCCTCCTTTCAGACTCTTCCAATATCTTTACGGGCCACTCTCTGTAGGTGAGGTCTGGTTGCACATCAATGCTCTCATGAGATACATGCTTTTCCGGGCTGCTCACACATTTCCTCAATTGTGAGACGTGGAACACGTCGTGGACGTCTGACAGCTCTTTGGGTAGGTCTAGCTGGTAGGCTACTGTGCCTCTTCGTGCAACTATACAGAAGGGTCCAATAAATCTCGGGGCTAGCTTCCCTTTAATTTTGAACCGTTGCAGGCCTCGCATAGGAGACACTCGTAGGTATACGTAATCACCTGGTTCAAAGCTGACCTCACGATGTTTTCGATCGTAATAGCTCTTTTGTCGGCTTTGAGCTGTCTTGAGTCTGTCCCTGATCTGTTTAACTTTCTCCTCGGCTTCCTTGAGCATGTCTGGGCCGAAGATACGACTGTCACCTGTTTCTGACCAATTTAGTGGGGTACGACATCTCCGCCCGTACAGTGCTTCAAAAGGTGCCATCTGTAGGCTGGCTTGGTAACTGTTGTTGTAAGCAAACTCGGCATACGGCAAACTTTCTTCCCAACTGGATCCATAGGTGAGCACACAGGCTCTCCTAGGATTTGGTTCACGCGTTCCGTTTGTCCATCAGTCTGAGGGTGGTACGCTGTGCTGAATGCTAGTTGCATGCCCAGAGCTTGTTGTAAGTGATCCCAGAATTTAGAGACAAATTGAGTGCCTCGGTCGGATATTATAGTCTTTGGGACTCCATGCAAACAAACTATACGGGAGAGATAAAGCATGGCTAGCCTTTGAGTGGAGTAGGTCATCTTCACGGGAATGAAATGTGCTACCTTGGTTAGCCTATCTATGATGACCCATATGGCATCATTTCCGTGCTGTGATCGAGGTAGTCCGACGATGAAGTCCATTCCAATTTCATCCCATTTCCACTCAGGTATCCTGTTTGGCTGTAGTAGCCCTGCTGGCTTTTGATGTTCGGCTTTTATGCGCTGACAAGAATCGCAACAAGCAATGAATGCGGCTATATCCCTTTTCATGCTGTGCCACCAAAATCTTTCCTGAATGTCTTTGTACATTTTGGTTCCTCCAGGGTGGATTGAATATGGGGCGGTGTGGCTTTCGGTTAGGATTTGTTGCTTGAGTTCCTCAATGTTTGGTACGCAAAGTCTGTCCCCGTACCATAATATTCCCTCATTGTCTGTGACGAACTCTGAAGCCTTGCCAAGGCTTATTTTCCTCTTTATACCTTCGATGCTGGGATGTCCATGCTTAGCCTTCTTAATTTGTTCCATTAGGGTGGGTTGTATCTCCAGATTTGATACGTTGCCCTCAGAGACCAACACCATGTTGAGTCTAGCGAACTCCTGCTGAAACTCAGGCCTCAAGTTCTGTGGACTGTTGTTGCCCGGGCTGGGGTTCCGACTAAGAGCATCTGCCACTACATTTGCTTTCCCTGGATGGTAGTGAATGCCGACATCATAGTCCTTGACCAATTCCAACCAGCGTCGTTGTCGTAAATTTAGCTCTGGTTGCGTGAAAATATACTTAAGGCTCTTATGGTCCGTATATATTTCACAACGATTTCCCAACAGAAAGTGCCTCCACTCTTTGAGTGCATGGATGACTGCTGCTAGCTCCAAGTCATGAGTAGGATAATTTTCCTCATGCTTCCGTAGTTGCCTGGAAGCATACGCGACAACTTTGCTGTCCTGCATCAATACGCACCCGAGGCCCTTCCGGGATGCGTCACAATACACTTCAAAACTCTTGTGTATGTCTGGTACAATTAAAACCGGTGTTGTTGTTAGTTTCTTTTTGAGTTCTTGGAAGCTCTTCTCGCACGCTTCCGTCCATACAAATTTCTTATCTTTCTTGAGCAACTGTGTCATTGGTTTCGCCACAGTGGAAAATCCTTCAATAAATCTTCGGTAATACCCAGCCATTCCTAGGAAACTCCGCACATCAGTTACGTTGGCTGGTGGTTTCCAGTCAAGTATGGCTTTGAATTTTTCCGGGTCTATGGACACGCCTTCTTGGGTCAATATATGGCCTAGAAAACCAACTTGTCTTAGCCAAAATTCACACTTGCTAAATTTGGCGTATAATTGATGTTTCCTTAATTCTCCCAATACAATTCTGAGGTGTTCAGCATGTTCCTCTGGTGTCCTTGAGTATATCAGAATATCATCAATGAACACCACAACAAATTTGTCCATAAATTTCATAAATACTTTGTTCATGAGGTGGACGAAATATGCGGGGGCGTTCGTCAGTCCAAACGGCATTACTGTGAACTCATATTATCCGTATCTGGAGGTGAATGCTATCTTAGGGATATGTTCTGTCCGTACTTTTAATTGATGATATCCCGATCTTAAATCAATCTTTGAGAACACCTTGGCTTGTGCGAGCTGGTCAAACAAATCGTTTATCCGTGGCATCGGATATTTGTTTTTGATGGTGACCATATTGAGAGCCCGATAGTCTATACACAATCTCAGTGTCCCATCCTTTTTCTTGGTGAATAATACTGGCGAACCCCATGGTGAGGAGCTGGCTCGAATAAATCCTTTGTCCAGTAATTCCTTTATTTGCTTCTTCAATTCTACCAATTCTGAGGGTGCCATTCTATAAGGTTTCTTGTAGATGGGGGTGGTGCCAGGTGCTAGTTCGATGCTGAACTCTATCTCTCTGTCTGGTGGCATGCCTGGTAGTTCTTCGGGAAATACGTCGGGAAACTCGCAAACCACTGGAACTTTTCTCAGTTCTGAAATGTCCACTTTGTTCAACTTTGGTTGCCGTGACCGTGGTCTCTCTTGAGCTGTAACTTTTATTGTCTTGCCGTGATGATGAGTGAGAATCACAGTCCGATTGAAACAGTCAATAAATCCCTTGTTGGTGGTCAACCAGTCCATCCCTAGGATAACGTCCAGTCCTTTATTTTCCAACACGATGAGATTAGCCTGAAACTTTAGTCCTTCGAATTTTATAATCACTCCTTGGCAGTAACTCTGAGTGATCCGCTTATTCCCGGGGGACTTGATAATCATAGATTTTTCCAAAGGAAGTATCGGAAAACCATGTTGCAAAACAAAACTCTTCGAAATGAACGAGTGAGAAGCTCCAGAATCAAACAAAACCGTGGCAGGTACTGTGTTGACAGGGAACGTACCGAGTACGATGTCTGGGGCATTCTGCGCTTCTTCCTTGGTCACATGATTCAGGTGACCCTTCCTGTGATTGTTGTTGGGATTGAAATTGTTACGCTTGGGGGCTGGATTGTTCCCACCATTGTTCGGCTTGGGGGCCGAGTTCCTTGGTTTTGGGCACTGTTTGGCATAGTGCCCTTCCTCTCCACAAGCATAGCAAGTGACCCCTGGATGGTATGTAAAGTCCTTGTCCCTTGAATGAAACTGTCTGGTTGGCCTTAGAGCAGTAGTCGTGGATTTTGTCGCTTCATTCCTCTGAACATCAGTCTTGCTTCGGTTGTTGCGAGCAAGAGTCGTCTTGTCCCTTTTTCACTTACGAATATCCTCCAGACTGCGGCGCTCATTCTCCAAAGTAATGGCCTTGTCAACCAGAGTTTTGAAATCCGGGAAAGTGTGTACGACCAGTTGGCATTTTAGTGCTGGCGCCAGGCCGTCCAAAAAGTTTTCCATCCTTTTGTTCTCAGTCATATGCTCATCGTAGGCATAACGAGATAGCTGGGTAAACTGACTGTTGTATCCCGTCACTGTCATGCCTCTCTGCTTGAGGTCATCAAATTCTCTTTTCTTGATTTTTATGATGCTCCTGGGGATGTGTGCCCCACGAAAACCTTCCTTAAACTCTTCCCAGGTGATGTTATGTTCACTGGGATGCATGTGTAGGAAGTTCTCCCACCATGCTGCAGCTGCTCCAGTGAGGTAGTGAGGTGCATAAAGCACCTTCTCATGATCAGAACATTGAGCAATAATCAACTTTCTTTCGATGTCTCGAAGCCAATCATCTGCTTCAAGCGGCCTATCAATGTGAGCAAACGTTGGAGGGCGTGTCTTCTGCAGTTCAGACAACTTGGAGTGCGGTTGGTATGGCTCACGGTGATTTCCCATATTGATGACGTGATTCATCATCTCTTGGTGTTGCTGTTGGCTTTGTTCGAAAAGGCGGCATACTTGAGATAAGGCTGCCTCGCTGTCCTGTTGACTAGACTGTCCCTGAGTGAAGTTGTTGCTTGTCTGTGTTCCATAAACTTCTTCTGGTGGATTTGGCATGGAACGAGTCCACGGACGAGACATTTTCCACTCTGGGGTATTATTTTGCAAAATTTATGAGAAGAACTGTGTGGCACAAGGAAAATTTTGCAGAGACGAAAACTTTAAAAGACCTCAAGATTTTTCAAGAACATAATTGATTGCGCACGGAGAAGGAATGCTTAGCACATATCTTACAAGCGATACGCAAACATATGATACATCACTCAGGATGTGCGTACACACTCCTGACATGTTATTAAGGCTAGCACATTCCTCCGGGATCCTACATGATGCGCACACAACTACTACAACTAACGTACATATAAAACATACCATACATGCAGACACATCGCGCGGCGACTAGGCGCACTCAGTCGGAGATGGTGAAGATGTCCTTCCCCTTGCCGAGGGTAAGACCCAGCGGTGCAGGAGACTCAACCTCCACCTCCTCCCTAATAGGTTCCAGGCGCGTAGCACTGTGCCGAGGTGATGGCGCGGGTGCGGCAGGCGGTGCAGCTCTGACTGGAGTAGGAGCAATGACCCGGTCGAACTCCTCAGTGGTAGGCAGACGGCGAGCAGTGGCCAAAATGGCAGGTGAATAGGATGCTGAGGACGAGACGAACGTCAGTGGCGGTGCCATGTGGAGAAGCTCCCTCCTGTTGGCAGAACAGCCCCGAACTAAGTCCATGCGGGCAGCCACAAGATCGTCCACGAGGTTGTCGAAAGCTTCCTCCAGAGCTTTGAGATACTCAACAAGCATCTCGATAGCTTCATCTCGTTCTCCCCTATGGCAGGCGAATGCATAGTGACAAGTATATGGCACATGGCATGGGAGGTAGCGGTAGCGACGAGTCTTCATCGAAGGAAGAATATCCCGAAGGCGAGCTATCGCCTCACGGGCGGCCATCTGCATGGCATGCCTCTCCGTAGGCATGGCCCTTCCCACAAAACGGAAGTGGCGAGACGCAGAACGTCCTCCCTTGAATTGCACCACGGCCTGGTGCATAGACACGTCATCGCTGAGCTTGTGCTGGTAAAGCGTGAACTCCGGACGAGTCGCTGGCCCGATCGTGAGCTTGGTGATGGAGAAGAGGAGTTTGACAAACCCCTTGGGCACATTAGTGAACACCCGAGTCTCGCAGTCGCTGCCAGCCATCTACAAAAGTAGGCAAAAATTCTGAGTAGTCAAATAATAAATTTATGATGACCAACAGAAAATAGCTACATTTGCAAAATGCTGAAAAAGCACTAAAGATGCTAATAACCAATTAGCGATCGCACCTAGTGGCTTCCTACAGTCAGCCTGGCTCTGATACCAAGCTTGTCATGACCGGTTTTCCAATAAAAATATTTATTGAGAAACCGATCCCTTTTACGGACCAGTGGAGAAGAATCCTCCTCATTGGTAGACAATTTCTTGTTCACAGAAGAAAAACCAGGAGTACTAAATATATAATACAAGGTTGAGCGAAGACTGCTCAACAATTTATTACAAACACGCCGATATTACACATAAAGGCGGATAGGGTGGCATAACTACTGATTCACAATAAAAGCGGTGGTGGATATATCACAGTGAAGTGGGTGACATGACTCCTGAATCTAACAGCTCTTCGAGCGTCGGAGTGAGGCTCGAGGATTCTTATTGTGGGTGGCGGAAGCGTATATAATACAAGTGACCAAAATCCAGGATCGCACGGAACCGACTGGGATTCCTCTAGGCGTCGGACTCACTATCAAACTCTTCATCCATGAGATCGCCTTCGTCAACATCTGGCCAAATCAACAAGCCAGGTGAGTATTATGAAAGTACTCGCAAGACAGTTCGGACATAAGATATAACAAATGTAAACATGATGCATATGAACGGATTAATAGAGCGCACTCAGACAATGAGGTAGCAATGCGTGGGAAATAAAAGGGAAGTCGGGCGGTAGTCCCCCCGAAATCCCAAGGTAATACTGAAGGCCAATCGAGTGTCTGAATGACTCCTCGAAAGGATACAAATGAAATAACAATGCCGCAGTCGGGCGTCAAGGCGACACCTCATAAAGGGCTTATAATGGAATATAACTGACAGTGCGTGCCACAGTCGGACGTCTGAGCGACATCACGTAAAGGGCTTATATCAAAAGTAAATAACGGGCGTGCCACAGTCGGACGTCTGAGCGACATCACATAAAGGGCTTATATTGAAAGCAAAAGACAAGAGTGCCACAGTCGGACGTCTAAGCGACATCACATAAAGGGCTTATATTGAAAGTAAATGACAAGAGTGCCACAGTCGGACGTCTAAGCGACATCACATAAAGGGGCTTATATTTCATAACTTAATATTTCAGTAGCTCATGAATTTAAATCATTGCAAGGGAATATTCAGATACGAGATAAATAAAAGGTTAATCCAGCCACAGGAATAACAATTCAACCGGGTTTACCACTCAAGCTTGTTCACCGGGGATTTACCACGGAGACTGACATAGGGACTGACATGGATATGGATATACTGGCCATGGTCCTTGACCTTGGACACGATGACTCGGAAGGATTTGACTCTGCAGAGCTTGTACTCTTAACCACAGCCAACGGATTTCAGGAGTCACAAGGGACTAGTTCCGTTTACGGTGTTTTAGGAGAAACACATCTAACCAGTACACACCCATTCAACATTCCGATGCCAGGAATCACCCTCGGCAATGTTCAAGAAAAACTTTGAGACGGGGAGGCTACAACCTCGCGTAGCATGGGATCAAATTTATACCGCGCGCTCTAAGGGGTGCCCCCCTCTCGGTCCCAACCGGAAACACCCATGCCCCCTGACCGGATGACTGGCTTTAATCCAAGGCCATGGAACCCTCATCCCGGCCCCTCTATTTGGTGTGTACAAGGAAAGAGGTTAACAACTTACTAAACCGTATTCTATGCAGAAGACATGTGGCAGCACGAAAGGGGAAGAACGGTAACGTGACTCAGTCCACGTTAACGTCGGAGTTTATCGGATGACGTAAGACTGGCATGCTACAACAATACCATCTTACTACCTTTCATGTCACCACATGATCAGGTCATCTCTCATCAAAGATCACAGTAACTTCGAACACACGGTTGGTTGCCTTGCATTGCAACGTAATACTCACCGATGCTCACATGCCATGCATAAACCATTCAAGCAAACATGCAAAACACCTATCATATCAAAGGTTCAAACATGCTTGCCTGGTTCGGAGAAGTCGGAGTCTAGCTCGGCGAAGTTCGCGGCTCCGTCACCTCCTCCGGAACCTACGATATAACGAAACCGTACACTAACGTGAAAATCGTCGCGTGCATAAAAATTGTTCCAAATTTTTTCCAAATAAATACTATAAAAAACTAGACAAAAATACAAGACTGACAGAAAAAGAATCAATCAAAAATCATCTTTTATTAAAAAGATATAAGGGTTTTAGTCCAGGGACTGATCTGTGATGAAACAGAAAAGATCCAGGGACTTGTTAGAGAAAATAGAAAACGGTTCGGTATGAAATGCGCCAGCCCAAGGAGAAAACACATTTTTCCCGAAGGCGCTTTCAGAAAACGGTTCGAAGGGGGAAAAGAAGAGAGGCTGACGGGGGGTCCCACCCGTCAGGTTTAAAACTCCCAACGGAGCTCGCCGGCGCCCGAAGGCTGCGGTGGTCGCCGGCGTTGAACCACGGCGAGGCAGAGAGATCGGAGGGTACCAACAGGTTCAGGGTGTTCTTCCGCGTCGGTGGGTGGTGGACTTGGCCGTCGGAGAGCACCACGTCGACGGCGACACTTTCTCCGGCGGACGGTGGTTCGGGCGATGGTGGAGTACTCCGGTGGGTGCTGCAAGCTTCAAATTGATGCGCGGGTCAGAAGAGTGGAAGCATTAGGAGACTACTGGCAAGAGTTGAGGGGTGGGGGTGCACGCACGGGAGTGAATCGCGCTGGATCCCGTGGCGGGTCTAAGCGGCCGGAGTTGGGGAAGAAGGGTCCCTCGGGGCTCTTCCAGTGGCTTGGCGTGGTACTGGTGGTGTGTAGAGGTGGTGCGGGTTTGAGTTCGAGCTCGGGGCCTCCTTTTATAGGCGATCCGAGGGGGTGGCCGTGAACGGGATAGCTCCGGCGAGCAATTACGGCGAGGCAGAGGTTGGGCAGGGGGTTTAAGCGGCTAGGCACCATCAGGGAGGCTCACTGGTGCCGTTCCCCCACTAAACCTCGGTCGGGCTAGGCGTAATGCGCTGATCCTCGACGGGACGGCCGTACGGACACGGCGGCGGTAGAGAGCGCGCTCCGCGCCTACCAGTTCACGACGACGGACTGCAGCGTGCACGGGTGAGTGGATGGCCACGCGGTGGCCTCTGGTGGCTTGGGCGGCGCTGGACGGCACCGTCCAACGCTGCGCCTCTCTCTGGCAGCCGCAAAGGCCGCTGCTGCCGTCGCTCACGGGGTGGCGCACCTCCTCCTGCTCGTCGCCGACGCCCGCAAACCTCCAGGCGATCGTGCGGCGCAGGGATAAGGAGGAAGCACAGGGCGCACGACGCCACCGCGGCTACTGGAGAGATCGAGAACGGGTTCTGAAGAAAACGACAGTGGCTCACTGAAACTGTTTACTGAACTTTCTGAATTTCGACAGTAACAGTGCACGCCAGGTGCTCGACGAAATGATTTGGCATGAAGAAATTTTTTTCTGGAGCTGGGACTTGGTGGGGTGACCTCTCAATGCATCCAGAGGCTGCCTGAATTTTCTCAAATTTTTAGGAGGAGAAAAGAATTGAATTTCATCAAATTTGGCAAATATGGTCCAAACTTGCAGCAAGCACAATTTGCAATTTTTGAACTGGAGACCAGTGGATCATCATGGATCTTGGTTGAGGGCTCTAAGGACTAGCCAGGGAAAATGGTTTGGAGGCAAAACTCAAAGGAGAAAAGGTAGTTCCTTTGTAAATCTCCAAGAGCTAAAGTAGAAGGCATAAATTATTTTTGATAAGAAATAAATGGAAGAAGAATCATAGGGAGGTTCAACTTGCTGGATTTGAAGTATAGCTTGACACAAAGATGAGGAATGGCTTTTGGGAGGGGATTTCTACTCATGTCATGGCAAGAGGAGCTTTTTGAAAGGGAAAAGGATCACTCCAAATGCCATAGGCTATTAAAAAAAATTTACAAAAACTTTTTCCCAAATGAAAAACATTTGAGATGAGTCAACATAAGGTGGAGAAAAACCTCCAAGACCAAAATCAAGTCTTGGGTGAATCCAAACAAAATACTTGTCACAAAAAGAAATTTTTGAGAGGGAGAGTTCTTTAGAATTTTTTTTAAATAACCTCCCTTAAATCAAATAAAAGTTTGAAAAAGCCAAATAAAAATTTTTGGGTGTCACATTTGCGCTGTTAAAGTATCCAAGATTCTAGAACAATGGAGAAACATAGTGCTATGAGGTTGTTTGTGCATAGGTAGCATTGTGCTTGAGCTTACAAATGGAATATTCTATATAGTACGCATGCTTGGAATTTTTCTTTTGTAGTAAATAAGATATTGAATGGCTAAAAATGCTGGGATTTCCCATCTGTCCACCATTGGATTGGCTTCATCCAACAACAAATATTCAAAGTTGTTTCCAGAGTACATGTTTTAAAAGTTACCATTTATAGAAGCTCAAGCAATGTTGATAAATATTTACTGTTGCATGTGAACTTTTCATGTTCTAGATATTAATCATTGATCCTCTTATTGACTGTCATTAAATAAACAAATTTGTAGGAAATTTTCCATCCACTCAAATCTGTCTGAAAGAATCCTACGTTTTTAATATGCACAATCAAACACTCATACAATCCTGTAGGATTCAAGATGACATGCCACTCTAATCCCACCTTTTCCCTATTCATGCATTTTGGAAATCGTATGAATCAAAGAGGTGATACCTAACAAATACACCGTTTTCTACAGCAGAATTGATTATGACTACTGTTGCACGCACAGGGGGATTTTAGGCCTACATGACTACTGTTCCATGCTAGGTTTTAGATTGAAGGGGTTTCCTTCCAAATGTACGAAACAACTAGTACTAACCCTAACCCTAAGGGAGAGATCAAGAAACATAACCTATCTGGATGAAATCTAATCCGTGCTGCATGCAATTCAGGAGAAAACCCCAAGGGAGAAAACCCCAAAAACAGAGTAGGAGAATAGAACAGAACAGAGTAGTACCCCCGAGAGCTCGTCGTTGACCTCCTCGTCGAACTCGACGGCCTCGTCCTGCACTTCCTGAGCGTCGAGGTGGGCCTCCTCGTAGCTCTTGTCGATGAGCCTGTACTGCTCGCGCTTCCGCTTGAGCCTCTGCTCCTCCAGATCCACCGCCACATCCTCCTCCACCTGCTCCCCGACCGCAGGCTCGACCACTGCGACGGCGGCCGGAGCAGTCACAGCAGATGGTGCACCACCTCCCGTCACCGCGACGGCGCCCTCGGCCGCGCCAACCGCGGCAGCAATGACCATAGTAGGCTTCTCCACTGCTTCTACCGCTGCGTCCTTCTCCACCACCGCTTCTTCACGTCCGGCCTTCATCTTCCGACAACGAAGGGAAAGGGAGGTGGTTGCTGGCTCGTAGGAGGTTGGTTCGAGGTGAGAGGAGAGGGTTTTTGCTGATTTGGGGAAGAAAAGCAGCAGGGGTGGGGGGTGGGGGAGACGGGGGTGGGGGAGGCGGCCTTTATTTGGCGTGTGGGGGTGGATGTTTGGAGTTACCGAGGCTAGACGCGTGGCGTCGTGCGCTCGTGCACGCCCCAACCGCTTTCATTTAATTTTTGTCATGAATTTGTATATTTTTATTTTTTGACCTGTGGTTTAGCGAGGAAATTGCACAAATTACCTACCTTTGGTGTTACTTTTGCATAGAACACCTACTTTACAGGTTTGTTGCACAAAAGAACACATATTGGGGTAATTTGTTGCAGCTAGGTCTAATCCACCATTTTGGGTGGGTTGACATGATTTGTGACAAGTGAGTTCAGTTTGTAAGTGCACCGCGGGAAAAACACATTCCACATCAGCACCCAGCTAGAACTGTGCAAAATTTACAAATAGGTACTCCAGAAATAATTCTCATTGTTTCTGGGCCCACAGAAATGAACTATTGACAGTTTTTTTTGTTCCCACATAACATCTTGGCACACAAGAGCATGCACCAAACTTGTTCTCCTTCGACACACAGAGCTATAACGACGGACATGTACCAGTAATATTCACACTGCACGTGTCGATACCATCTTGACCAACATGCAACAACATTGGTCTCATTAGATTGATACATGCCATAAGGGGTCCAAATCATTCACCAATTCTTCTAGTCACATTCCACTCCAAGATGCGACAATGGATCGACATGTATCAATCTTGATATCTTTGCACAAATAATTGGTATAAGGGCCAGATGCACCAATAGATGTCACAATGCACTGACACATGTCACTTGGGCCAACACGCACCATGCCCACAAACAAGGAACAAATAATCCTATAGGATCCACATGCACCGATAAACTACGTCTCGACATGCAACAACTTTTCGTAGTCACATTGCACGCACAGTGCATACCAAGACACGCCAACGGCCCGTCATGTAGCAATCTTCATGTGTTTTCACTAATCATGGTCTCTTTGGACTCACGGAAGCCATAAGGGCCAAATGCACCAATATTGACACGTTGCACTCGAACGTGCCACTTGGGCCAACATGGATAATGGTTATTTTTACTAGCAAGGATCACATAAGCCATTATATAGTGTTGGTACCCTAGCTAATAACAACATATATCAACATTGGTCCTAGTTGGAGCTTCACAGGACCACTTATGCCACACATGGAGCACAGCCTCGGTGCATGGTTTTTTTTCGTGTGTTTGTGTCTGGATAAATGTCTTAAGGAGAGGCAAATTGGTTCAGCCGAACACACTGCATCAGCCGAACTGGTTAGACCCTTTACCACACACCCGCATGGCCCTGGTTCAAATCCCCGTGAGGCAGTTGGAAATGCCAATTTTTTTCTATGGGTACCGACACGTGGGGTCCCCTTGTCATCCACACAAACGCGCCACCACATGTACCACATTTGGCTAAGTGCACCTAGTACTCCACATCATTTTCAACTTCTTCGTCCCCTTCTCGACAAGCGCCGCCGCCGCCAGCTCCTGACGCCGCCTCTCTTCACCGTCGGATCTGCGCGGCCGCCGCCAACTCCGGCAAGTAGGTGAGATCTCCCCTCATCCCCCTCGTGAATCTTCTTCCCTTCCCAAACCGCATGCGTCTCCCTCCGGGCGCGGATCTGATCCAGAAATTTTATTTGATACATGCGGTAGATGATTTGTTGATGGATATGATGGTTCTTTGATAGATTGATGGATGTCGTAGTGTAGGATCTGAGCCGTACCAGGGAAAAGAGAGGCCCTGTGCAAATCAAAATGAGGCCCTATGTGTGAAAAAATAAATCATAATAATTCATCCGTTCTTCACTATAGTATGTAGTACTGACATTGGATTGAATCTGATTGGGATTTATTAGGTAGATGATATTGGCATTGCCATTGTCATTGGCATTGCTTTTTTAGGTAGATGATAGTAAACAGATTTAATAGGCATTGCATTTTAGGTTATCACTATGATTTATTATATGTATGATCTTTGTATTGTACTATGGTAGCGTACAATTCAACTTAGAGTTCAACATATTTTGTGTAGAATGGAGGAAGCACCGTGTCGACGGTGCAAGTCACGGTGCCGGACCAGCCTTTGTACTGCCACGCTGTTCAGCATCTACTTCCAGCCTACTTTTGTTTTTGCAGCGGTAACAATTTATATGAACCTTCTGACAATTCATTAATTTTGTTTTTTATTGCTATTTCCACTAATGCATTGTGTTTGTTATTTGTTTTTATCTTGCACAGATCGTCCCATGCAATGTGAGATTGGCATTCAATGACCTCGTCGGAGACACCGTGACCTTCGACGCTCTCGGGGGGCCGTACACTATGCAGGTCGATAAGGGGCGAACGATAACCCAGATTGGAGGAGATGAATGGGATCGTTTCATCGCCCGCTTGCGTCTTAGTGGGGGTGAATTGATCAGCTTCTCCTTCAGAGGAGAAAGGCCCAGGATTTCTGTTATCTATCTGAATTTGATTTTCGATAGTGAGGATGAAGTTCATGAGGAGGACGATGGTGAGGATTCAGATGATGATGAGAACCCACTTGATGAAGCACTCTATGCCCAAAGACTGAGGCTGAGCGGCGATGAAACGTGCAACCTCTGGGACATGCTTCCACTACGTGAAGACTACGTCGGGATGCCATTCGTGACCCGCCTCACAAGGACGAATGTTAAACAGCATCTCATGGTATGTTACTTACTGTGGTAATTACATGATATGCATGCTTAATAAGTGTACTAGTTGATATGATATGCATGTTGTAGTACTGTGATGATATGCCATGTGTAGAATTCATTTAGTGCAGAATTTTTTATGGTATGCATGTGTTGTAGTAATGCGATATATCCTTATGTAGTGTAGTAATATGCGATGATATGGTTAGTGTACGTAGTCAATAATGATATGCTTAATTACTGTAGTAATTTGATGATTAGCGTCTAGTGTAGTGATGTGATGATATATATGCTCAGTGTTGAATCCAATGATATATGTGTCTTCAAGTGTATGATTTGCTGATAATTGCACGTGACATGCTCATATATCATATCAACTATTTTCAAAAATTACCTACGAGGTTATCTGTTAGCTGTGGCATCGAGCCGCATGAAGAAGGCATGAATGCTGGACTACGCCTTACCAGAATGGGCTCCATCACCACCTGTGCCTACGCAGTGGACACGGATGGTCGCAATGTCTTCAACCGGGCGGGGTGGAAGAAGTTCCTTCATGGCAAGAATCTTTGGGTAGGTCAGGGCATCCTACTCACTGTTGCGAACACCCATCGCCGTGACTTGAGGATGATGATCACCATCAACCTCATTTAGATTTGGCTGGGCCATGGTTTGATGTGAAATGAACTTGGTATGTTAGCTCTTGTTTCCGAGTACTTGCCGTGTATTACCGTACCTATCTATTTATATCTAGGTTCAGTAAATGGGCCATGTATCGCTGTGAAATGAACTTGTTATGTTTGGGGCTTGTTTTGTTGTTGCCCCAGCGGTTATTTGAGACTTCCTTGAACTTGAATCTGTCTTGACTTGTTGTTGGATGCTTGGTGCTGTTGCTTTATAGTATAAAGCTGGGGGAGTTGGGGGACCCTTTTTCGTAGGTTCGGTTAATGGAGTTTAGTTCTAATTGTAGTAATTGTTTACTTTTCCATACAATTCTGAACCAAAACTACACATGGCACAACCTTCTGTGATTAGTTCCATTGATAACTAGTACTCCCTCTGTAAACTAATATAAGAGTGTTTAGATTACTAAAATAGTGATCTAAACGCTCTTATATTAGTTTACGTAGGGAGTATCGAAGAGCAGCCACAAAGTTCCATTCACAATTTACTTGAATATTTGTTTTGATGGATAAACAAAATAGGAAGCTAGCAAACTTATTTAACGAGATAAGCAAACTATGTACTTGATGACATAAGCAAACATGTTCAACCCTGACAAACAGGACATAAACAAACTGGTTCAACTCTGACACACATGACATAAACAAGCTGGTTTAACCCAAGAAAAGCAAACTACAAATTTCAAACAACAAGATAAACGGCAAGCACAAGCGCAAGCAACACGAAGGCAGACTTTGATGACTCCTCATCCCGCATAGTGGCAGTGGTAGTAGGGGACCGCTTCCTGCTCTTTTGAAATTTCCAGACCTCTTTTGATGTTGTCGATTATCTTCCACGACTTGTAGGTGGCGTACACATCTATTGCTGCGTACTCGATGAGTTAATTTGGCAGTGGGCTGTCCCCCCACAGTTTATGGTCTGCCTCCCTATCGATCTTCTTCTTCATCTTTTTGTAGAATGGGTGGATGACGCTGGCTGCAACATCAGCCAAGGAGTCGTACGGTTTTCCATTGTATGGAACTCTCCAGTTGCGCTGAATGTCGATGTGCTTGTTGGGGTTTATCTCCAAACCAGACAACTTCAGCTTGTCCCTGTCATTTTTAATGCTGAAACTGGCAAAGGTGAACAACTTCTCCTCCTGTAGGATCTCTTTGAGGCGCTTTGGCCTGCTAGGGGAGAGACACGTGATGAATACATGGAGTACTAGTGTTTATTTTTCAAGATTTAATCTTCTGTTTTTACGGTTTACAAGTGAATAATACATGGAGTAGATGCTTATACAGTATAAGTCATGGATGAATGTAGTTCAGAAACTAGTACACAAAGTTCTGAAATTAAAATCAAGTACACCATGTTATTTTTCTTTTCGGAATATATAGTTGAGTCAATGATCTATTTGCTTTCTTAGTGCCAGTTTAGTTTTGTTATTTTGAATAAAATAACATATACCTCTGCTTCACCAAGTTCTTAAGTTTTTTCGGTGGTGAAAATAACACCAGACCAAGTTCAGAAACTACTTCACTACATGAAGTTCAGAAACTACACTAATGAATCAAGATGAGAAACTACACTGGTACATCAACCTCACAAATTAATCTTGTGCAATAGTTTCAGATACTAATCAAGTGCATCAGGGTCAAAATATATTCTAGTGCATCTACTTTGAGGAACTACACTAGTGCATCCATTTTCACAAACTACACTAGTACATCTAGTATGAAACTAGTCTAATGAAATTTCGAGGGAGCAGTATTGATGAATGGAAGAGGGTGAATGAGTAGGATACTTCACCATTTTGTGGCCGCAGCGATGTGGTACAGGAGGCAGAGACCCTCCACGCTGATTTGCAGAACTGCTGCCATCTGTGGAGGTTCATCATCTTTGGTAAACTCCACATCAACGCCCATGATGTGGGGGTACGAGCCGCAGGCGCTCCTCCTGATCCTAGAGATCATCTCGTCGGCCTTGTCTGGTTCGCTGGTGCAGACGACCTCCAGCGTCTCCTTGCCGTGGAGCTCAACCCCTGTGAGGGTTATGGTGTACTCGCGCTTCTGACCGGGAACGTGAACGACGTCGAGGTTGCCGCTCTGGTGGGACGTCTGGCCACAATGACGCTTGGCAGACGCTTCCTCCGCCATTGCCCTCCTCCTGCGACTGCGGGCTTCAAAGAGAGATGTTTGTGGGTTGTTTGCAGAAGAGATGGAAGCGGCAATGGAGGTTCTCGGAATGAGGCAGTGATGTAGTCGATTTGGGGCTTATTCACGCCTGGGATGGGGACGTGGGGGAGGCGGTTCGTCTAGGACGTGGGGGTAGTTGTGGTGGGGCGCAGTTGCAGTCCGTCGTGGCAACTGCGCTCTGTGCACTGCTGGGTGCGCGTGCGTCTGAGTTTAGTCCCATCACGGGCCTGCATCCTGGCCCATATCACTGGTTTTGTAGTCGTATGCGGGCTGTGGTGTGTGAAATATCATGTTAGGTAGGTGGGCTTTTTTTCTATGAAATCTTTTTTTACCTATGAGACATTTTGACTTATACTAAAATAACACTTCCTTTTTTTAGGTACACGTGTCTTATGTGACAAGTTTAAGTTTGATAACAATGAAAAACATGTAAAACCTTGCCACATTGCCTTTCTTGGACATGTGTAAAAAGTTTAAGTTTGAAAACAATTGAAAAACATGTAAAACCTTGCATCATTGAATTTTAATTATAAAATAAATATGTAATATTGCAGTGAAATTGTAGAACATCTCCAAATCAACCATCTTCAACAAATTTTGGAAGTTTCGTCACATGCGTGATTTTTTCGTTCATTAGTACAATGTCGACCATTTTCAACATGTATTGCAAGTTTTGTCACGTATGGCTTTTTCGGGCATATGCGACACGAAGAAACCATTGTTAATACTAAAAAAGCAAGGACAATATTTTCTAGATCTTTTGGGATATCATTGTGATATTATTGAAATCTCACATAACTCAACGCGGCCCACCCCTCCCTAAATCCCGCGATTACAGCGCCCCATTCTAACCACCCGGTCGTGCCATCCGTAGCTCCCACGACCGCTGCAAGATCAGATCGGAGACCTGGGCTCACACGGATTACAGGAGTTGCCGGCCACCGCCCACCACCATGAGGGGTCGGACTTCAGTGTTCTTCTCGCCGCCCCGTCCTCGCGTGAACCCGCCGTATATCCTTGCCGCCGTCTACCGCGCTATACGGGCACTTCTAGTTTGCCACGCACTATCTGCGGCCATCAACTCGGCACCGACGTCTCTGAGAGAAGGTATTTCTTGATCATAGCTTTTTTAATCGTTGTCGGCCGCTCTTTTAGTAGTTGAAGCCTCATAGGGTTTGCACAACTTCACGTGGTTAAGCAATTGGATACCCTTGTTAAACTGCGCTTATTTTATGCATGACCAAATAGGTTGTGTGCTTAAACTCATAAGTGGATCATATGTTAAATGATCCACTTAAATTTGACAGCAAGACCATAGCCAAACAAATGTTGAGCCCATTCAAACTTAAATAGGTAGCATCAATTGATACATGATCTTGCTCATGCTCTACTTTTAGCATCATTTCATACATGTTCAGTTCTTATCATAAAGTGGATATATGTACTTTTGGCAATCATGAACATCCTCTACTTACTGCTATAACTAATGCATCCTCAGTACAAAAATTGAACAGGCAATACGGTTGTATTGGCAATCATTTGCATGCTTTACTTTTGGCAAGAACTAATGCATAGTTGAGTTATAACTGGTCATAGATATGGCTGGAACATCTTGAGTTATCATCACGGTCACGCAGAGACCCTAAACCATCACAAGATATGTTGAGCCCATTCAAACACAAATAGGAAGCATCAATTGATACATGTTCATGCTCATGGTCTACTTTTAGCATAATTTGATACATGTTTAGTTCTTACCAGAAAGTGGAAACATGCACTTCTGGGAAACATGAGCATCCTCTACTTATTGCAATAACTAATGCATCCTCAGTACAAAGCTTCAAATGGCAATAGGTAGAATTGGCAATCATTTGCATGCTTTACTTTTGGCAAAAACTAATGCATAATTCAGTTGTAACTGGTCATAGATATGGCTGGAACATCCTGAGTTATAAACCGAACATAATCATGCCATGGTATAACTACCATAGTCATTGTAGTAGAGTTCCTAGCATGCATCACGTACGATTCTAGAACGGAAGAATAACACAGCAAACATAACATAGACCACCGTACGATACTTGAGTTGCTATGGCCTTGTACAATGCAAGGTGATTAGGCGAGGTGTTTAGAGAGATAAACCAGGCTTTTCTTAAGCACCGGTGCTTATTTGTACAGGCTAGACGCTTAACTAGGCATCTGTCCTGTAGGAATAGGCAATGGTGCTTCAGAAAAACCCGGTTTATTTTTCTAAGCATCACCCTTAGCATCTACCATTGTACAATACCTAACATGCATCAGCAAAATAGTACTAATAACAACTTAGACCACACTTAAGCAGATTAGCAGCAAACACTTAGTTAAACGGCAGACCACACACCATAAGTTCACACCCACCATAGACCATAGGACATAAGTTCTTACACACCATAGACCATAAGTTTTAGAGTCGACCAACGAATACCGATAACATAAAAGGACACGGCGGTCCTAGGGCAGCAGCAGCAGTCTAGCAGCACATCACTTGTCTCCCTTGTTCAGTGGCGGTGCGGCGGGATGTAGTACGGCTCATTGACTTTGACAATCTTGAGGAAGCGCCCGTAGGCCGCATGTTTTGCCAGAGTACTGGCCTTTTGCTTCCTACTGTAGGAGTTGCCAGTGGAGACGGCATGCTACATCAAGCCATCTATGCCGCCCTTGATCGCCTTGCCACAGAAGGGGCAGCCAAGCTTTCCATAGAAACGGCACTTGAATTTTCCAGCAATCAGCTGCCTCATGATGTAGCGGCTCTTGCTGTGCCTGCTGTCCATGTCATACCCCACATCATCGTCATCCTCCTGTGAATTAGTACACAAAGAAGAACTCAGTTAATCTATTCTGCTACATTGCTCTTAATTAGAATGTATGAAAAGTACAGACGTGTAACATGACAACTATCTATTTGCTTGAAATAAGGCGTATATGCACATACATAATTGACTCGAATAATTTGACATGCATAAATATGGACGGTGGAATAGTTGCATTGATAGATGAGTGCACAAGAAGTACATAATTAACACATGAAAGAATTCATAATGTGGCTTGGTTTAATGATACTTGATACTTGTTACAGGTGTAATTCTGATTGGAATCAGAAAAAAGGCTTCGGGGGTTTCTTCTATCTACTGGAATCAAGAAACCATAATTCTTTCTGAGAGCAGCAATACTAATTCTCCAACATTGTTAGTATGGACGAAAATGCCAAGAGCACACTGACAAGTCAACACATAATGCAGAACTACACTACAGCCCATACAACTCGATTTCATCTATCTGAGAGAGAGAGATTGTTTTGTCATTTCGTACGACTAATTTGACATTAAACTGATGTCAGTGTTCTCGTCAAGTGATGCGTCGATACTAGATTTACGACATAATCAAAATGTCAAAATAGACCAAGCTTTATCACAGTGGAATGCAATGCCTTGCTATGATGCCTCTCATCAATTGGTATATGCAATTAGTTAGGGTTAAATCCAACTGTCTAGTCGTCGGTAGTTATAAAGGAGCTATGGGCTACTATCTTTATACCTTATCTTGTGACTCTGATGATACCGGTGAGGAAAATACTTTGGAGCAACTTAACTTGGAACAGGAAATGTTGTCATGCAAAACAAAGTGTTTTTTTGTCTATTTATTGGAATCAGAAATTGAATTCTGGTTTTACAAATATATGCTAAAAAAGATTCATTCCAGTGGTCTAAAAAAAGATTCAGAAATTGAATTCTAGTTCTACAAATACAAGTTGAGTATTTAGGGCATGTTGTCTAAAAAAAGATTCATTCCAGTGGTCAGATGCTCAAATTGAGGCCTTCACAACATTGAAGAATTGTCTGGTCACTGCTCTTGTTATGGCTTTGCCTTATTTGACCCTACCATTTACTTTTTAAACAGATGCATCAGGTCAAGGTATTGGTTCTGTCCTCATGCAACAAGGCAGACCAATTGCCAAAACAGGAAATGGTGTCAAAGAAATAATCAAGTGGTCAGAACAGGATTCTTACCAATTAAAACTGAATGTAGATGCATCATATGATAGTTAAGAAGGACATGAGTCGATGGGTGGTGTTTTAAGAGATCAGTATTGTCAGGACCGGATTTTCGGGATATTAATTTCCCAGAAAACGGCCTTTGTGCTCACCAGCCCCAGGATTACTGTTAGCTGATGAGGCACCAACTTGATACAAGAATTCCAAGCAAAGTACAAAATATGTGGTACAAGACCATTGTGGCCTATGAGTACAACACTTGGTTTCTAGTGGTTGATGGCGGAAGCGATTTGTGGTACATCTGCATCTATGGGACTCCATTTCCCACAAGAACAGCTGACCAGGATAACTCCTATCTTCGCGAGGCTGCTATCACCTTTACATGGGTTCCGGGGCTGTCGCCGTAACGCTCTTCTCCACGCAAGAAATCTGGCCAAGACAATAGCCAGGGACAAGCCAGTGAGTACGTATGAATGTACTCGCAAACATTAAGAACACGGGTATAATATAATAGTGGATAATCATGCTCTGAAAGATTTTACGATCATAATGTCAGTCACGAAATAAACGAAATTTCATGATGCGCGCATGCAGGTAGATTCGTGAAAATGCATTATGGGAGTAGAAATAGGATGCACCGATCGAGTGTCTGAAGCGACGCCTCGGAAGAAAAATAAAATAAATCATGCCTCAGTCGGGCATCTGAGCAACACCACATAAAGGGCTTATGAAAAAAAGAAAATAACAAGCGTGCCACAGTCGGGCGTCTGAGCGACACCACATAAAGGGCTTATGAGTAAAAGAAAAATAACAAGCATGCCATAGTCGGGCGTCTGAGCGACACCACATAAAGGGCTTATGAATAATAAATAAATGACAACATGCCGCAGTCGGGCGTCTGAGCGACGCCACATAAAGGGCTTATAAAGGTTAAATAAATAACAAGCATGCCGCAGTCGGGCGTCTGAGCGACGCCACATAAAGGGCTTATAAATAATAATCGCAGTGAGTATCCAGGAGGTAGAACCGTCCCAGGGATACTCAATAATTCAAATAAAGTAACTGGTTAGTCCACAATAATAATAATCATAACCCTCAGGTGTCATAGGTCATAATCAAAGTTCTAGTCTAGCCGTTTCTCCATCCGAATACCGTTACTATGTTCAAGTTTAGCCGTTTCTCCATCCGAATACCGTTACTATGATCTAGTTTAGCCGTTTCTCCATCCGAATACTGTCACTAGACCCATCTCAGACTGTAGTCCTTACCCATGGACGTGGCTATCCAAATAGATATAACCTCTGCAGAGGGTGTACTCTTTACCCACGAGTAACGGATTTATTTAGTCCCTCGGGACTAATTCCGCCTACGGCCTTTTAATTGAAAACACGCCTGACCTGCACACACCAGCTTAACTTACCGGTGTCTGGAATCACCCACGACACCTATCAAGCAAAACTCTAAGTGGGGAGGCTACAACCTCGACGTAGCATGGGATCAAATTTATATCGCGCGCTCTAAGGGGTGCCCCCCTCTCGGTCCCAACCGGAAACACCCATGCCCCCAGACCAGGTGGCATGCCTACCGGATGCATCCGGTATCTTCCACCATGGCCTCTCTGTACGGTGTGTGCTTTGGTAAGGGGTTGACAACTTACTGAACCATACCCTACCTGCGGCAGGGACAAGTGGTAGTACAAAACAAGAAGGGGAAAATTACTGAACAAGACTCGACCTACGACCGACTCAGGAGGTCCAAGTATTCTCCGAATGATTAGCATGACCAAAAATATTTCCATTAACAGATAAACTCACCACTCATCAAGCCTCACCATGCCATACCGGACATACTCGTCTCAACGAGGAACTAGGGACAAGCTCGTGTCTACCCAAGACCACGACTCTCCCGGCTTCCTGCCGGTATGCATGAAAAGCTCGCGAGGATGATCACGATCACCAGCATATACATTTCTAACAGTAAAGCATCTCCAATATGCACTCATGCGTGTGATTGTATTGTTACATAGAAATAACGCATGCTCCAAGTCAGGGTGGTATTGTAACTGTATCAAAACACCTCACGAAAACATTATGCCAGAGTTCAGAATGCTTGCCTTCAAGAGTATGCAAGGGAGTGCACTTTTTGAAGGTTTTCTTCTCTCTCCATTTCCTATTTTGAAAAATATTCAAATAACAAATATTTCAAACACAGTGCAAAAATTTGTCCCAAATATTTTTGAAATAAATCTTAAAATAAACTAGATGAAATTTGAGAGAGGTAGGAAAAAGAATCAACTCATTTGGAGTTTTATTTTAAAAGATATAGCCAGTCAAAGTTCTGTTTTTAATAAAACCAAAAAAAGGAAAACGTTTAGATACAGAATACGCCTTCGAAGCAGAGGAAACGTACTCAGGCGTTTACGTGACCACTTAAGCCAGCGTGGGTGGCGCGGGGGTCATTGACAGTGGGTCCAGGGGGCCCACTGGTCAGGTTTGACTAGTCCTCCTCTCCCTCCTCTCTCTCTGCCCGAGCGGAGGCGGGACTCCGGCGATCGCCGTCGACGAACGGCAGCTCCCCACGGGTAACTGAGGGCGGGGATGGACCTGCCAGACCGGGGCGGTCCTCCCGGTGGTCGCTGGGTCGACGGTGGTGGGAGGAGTCGCTGGCGGCGAGCTCCGCGGCGGAGGGGGCTACGGGAGTGAATGGGGGTTTGGGCTCCGGTGGTTTCCGATCGAGGCTGAGGCGCTGGGCAGCTCTGCAAGAATGAGGGGAAGTGGTTGGTGGCGTTGGATGGGCGGGGGATTGCCTGGTTGCGACGAACGGCACCGGAAGGCAGCGGCGGCCGAACCGGCCGGAGGTGGGGGAGATGGCCTCTTCCGGTCAATCCACGGCTAGGGAAGCACTAGGGGGGAGGCCTGAGGTCGCCTGAGCGCTCGGAGGGGCTCGGGGCCTCCTTTTATAGGCGTTTAAGGCTGGTCCCGTGGCGGCCGTGGATAAGAACGCCGGCGACCGCTGTGCTGTAGCTGCAGGGCGACGTGGCGGCGACGAGCGCGTGCCGACGGGTTCCAGGATAAGCTGGAGCTGCTCCAGGGGGCAGCTGGCGCGCTGGTGTGGCTTGGGCGGCGCTGTCCGTGGCAGGAGCTCACTGCCGACGCTGGCGTGCCGCCAAAGGCTCTGACGGCGGCGCTGTAGGGCGCCAGGGGTGGCTTGGAGAGCACTAGCGAGTGGGCGAGGATAGTGCGTGGCTTTGCAGGCGAGCAAGGGCCAGGGGCGGGACGCGGCGAGGGCGGCAGTGCGACGCGGCGACTCGGTGCGCGCGCGTGCAAAACGTGCGCTCTGGGCGCGTCCAGAGCACGCACGGGACGTGCTCAACGAAATGCCAGGGCAGCCTAGAGTGCTAGAGGGAGGCTGGCAATTAACAGGACTAGGCTAGGAGTAGCTAGGATCTTAGTGGACAAGGTTGCTGGGTCAGAGGATCAAGTACACAGTGCAAACTAAAACTCATGTCAAAACTGACTGTGCACACCAAGTGTTCGACAGAATGCTAAGTGTACCTAGGCAACTCTTGGAGTGGCCAAAAACTCCAGATCAGGGTCTCCCTGGATGTAGGTGATGATGGTAAGATCATTTGGGCAAAACCAGAAACTTGCTAGTGCAAGTTTTGCAAAACTACAATTTTGGACAGAAAGAAAAAGGTCCCATTGCATGCACTTAAAATCCTCCAATGGGTCAATTCTCCTGGACTTAAGGGTTTTGTAGGGAGGGCTATAAGCAGGAAAAAGCTCATGGGCACTAGAGAAAAATAAAATAGGGTTGCAGTACAAATCACAAAACTGGACCAAAATGAAAAAGAGGCTGATTCACTCAAATTTTTCAAAGAACAACACTGGTTTTTAGCATAAAGTTTAATTATATGCATCTACTGACATCTCCAAACACTTGGAAGAATTTTTAAAGGAATATTTAAATAGGTTGTAGTGCAAAAATGCCTACGGGACCAGTTTTGAAAAGTTGATGTAGAGCTCAAAATCTCCAATAACCAAAAGATATCTTTGCATAAAAGTGATGTGGGAACATCACATGACATCCCCAAATTTTGGTGGAAATTTTAAATGCATTTGTTAAATGGTTGCAGTGCAAAATAGGCTCCAAATTTATGAAAAAAATCATTTTAAAAGAATAAAGCTCAGGGAAAGGCAAAATTGCAATTAAATCCACGGATAAAGAATTGTTTCATAGAGAGAGCATACAAGCCCAATAATACTTTTGGAAAGTTTCCACTTGAGGTAAAAAAAACCCATAATATCAAAAGGTAAATCTAGACAAATGGAAAAGTTTAATTTCCTGGCAAAATTTTTAATTTACAAAACAAGGTCAAAATTTTGGGGTGTCACAAGTATGGCAACTCTGTGTCAATTCAGTAAATTGCCATTATATTGCAAATGCATCATCTGCCTGCTTGATGGAGTTTTAGCTATACTAGTGGTTTTTTTATTCTGTCTATTCGAACAGAAAATGAATCAGATTCTAAAATCACCATCCAACAAGAAAATCTATTCTAGATCCCTACAATCCTACATGTAAGCAAACATTATGGAGGGGCCAGTACATGAGTAGAAATACCTCATCAATACTTTAAGAAAATGATTCAGATTCAAAAACCACCATTCATTATGCAAGAAAATCTATGCTAGATCCTTTCAACTAGCACGCCCATATGAATTTGATTCTCATGTACTTAACAAGAAAAACCCCAATGCCATGAAAAAACAGAGTACATGGAGGAAAAATAAATCTCAAAAAACCAGAGTAGTACCTCCGACAGCTCGTCAATGACATCCTCGTCGAAGTCGCCGCCCTTCCTGGGATCCACAGCCATCTCGAACTCTATCTCGTCCACAGTGCCCCCCGTAGAACTCCTCCTCGATTCTCTCATGTAGCCTTCCGTCTCCTCGTCCAGATCTTCCCCCACCTTCTCGTGCACACGCTCTCCGACTGGTAGCTCGACGGCTGGGATGGCAGCGGGAGGAGGCACAGCAGTTGCTGCACCGCCAGCGGTCGCCGCTACGGCGGAGTCAGCCGCTGCAACCGCCGCGGCACCCACGACAGCAGACTGCTCTCCACCGATAGTTGCCTCCGGCTCGTCGGCCGCATCTTCACGGCCGCGCTTCATCGGCGGTCGACGACACGAGGAGGAGGAGTGGATTGCTGAGGAAGCCAGGAGGGTTTGGGAGAGGACGAGGTGGTATGGCTGGAGTGGGAGAGGACGAGGATTTTCTACCCGAATTGGGGAAGAAAATGAATGCGGCTGCCTCTTGGAGTCACCGAGGGGTCGAGGGGGGTTTGCCCCGTCCTCTCCCAGGGCCTTCCACAGTGTGGACGCGTGGGGTTTGCTCCGCGCCGTGCACCTCGCTTGCGCTATGCCCCGCGCCGCCCTTCAAACTGCTGACACGTGGACACCAGCAGTGGTTACACATGATAGGTATGGTAAATGAATTTCTTAAATATGAGGGCACGTGATTTGTATGAAAATGCATCATCAGCCCAGCGATAACACCCTCCCCATCACAAACTAATGCCCTAGGTTCGAAACTCCGTCGGGCACTTTGGTTGGGCCTCTTTTTTGCGTACGAGGTTTTTACATGTGGATCCCACATGTCATTCACACACACGGAGAACATGTACAAACAAACTTGCCAGACATGATGTAAATGGACCCAAAAAATGTCTACTTCTTTGATTCAAAACATGAGAAGGAAGCATGACTAGTTTGGTAAGGTTGTCGGCATTTGTATGGATTTTCTAGTACGATTAAATGCGTAAAATACTTCTCGGAGGTGACGCGAGAAGAGCACGTTGTCGATCCACTTGGGTGGCCATGCCCACAACAAGGAAAAATTATTCTTAAAATGTCCAAAAATTCACCTCCTTCACCGGCGGCCGTTCGGTAGGAGGCAAGGGTCCGTGTGGAAGGACGGGTTTTTTCGACCACCTCCAAATGGTCCCTCCGGAATGCGGTGATTTTTTCGACCACCTCCAAATCACCTCAATTTTGGCACACATGATCTCTTGCACAAACAAAGCTAGGTTTCCAAGGTTTTATATTTTTTTTGAATTTTTTTGAATTTATACTGCCCTCTAGACTGACTGATCAAAACATCCGTCTATACCTCAAGGGGGCATTGTAAAATATATTTTTTTTCCAAATTTTATTTCATGGACATGTTTGGCACATGTGGGTCACCGTGTCATAGAGAAATTGAGTGATTTGGAGGTGGTGGAAAAAAAATCACCTTTGTCCAAAAAATGGCTTAAGTGACCAAATGGTCCCTCCGGAATGCGGTGATTTTTTCGACCACCTCCAAATCACCTCAATTTTGGCACACATGATCTCTTGCACAAACAAAGCTAGGTTTCCAGGGTTTTATATTTTTTTGAATTTATACTGCCCTCTAGACTGACTGATCAAAACATCGGTCTATACCTCAAGGGGGCATTGTAAAAAATATTTTTTGCAAATCTTCTTTCATGGACATGTTTGGCACATGTGGGTCACCGTGTCATAGAGAAATTGGGTGATTTGGAGGTGGTGGAAAAAATCACCTTTGTTCAAAAAATGGCTTAAGTTAGACCAAATGGTCCCTCCGGAATGCGGTGATTTTTTCGACCACCTCCAAATCACCTCAATTTTGGCACACATGATCTCTTGCACAAACAAAGCTAGGTTTCCAAGGTTTTATATTTTTTGAATATTTTTTGAATATTTTTGAATTTATACCGCCCTCTAGACTGACTGATCAAAACATCCGTCTATACCTCAAGGGGGCATTGTAAAATATATTTTTTTTCCAAATTTTCTTTCATGGACATGTTTGGCATATGTGGGTCACTGTGTCATAGAGAAATTGGGTGATTTGGAGGTGGTGGGAAAAATCACCTTTGTTCAAAAAATGGCTTAAGTTAGACCAAATGGTCCCTCCGGAATGCGGTGATTTTTTCGACTACCTCCAAATCACCTCAATTTTGGCACACATGATCTCTTGCACAAACAAAGCTAGGTTTCGAAGGTTTTATTTTTTTGAATTTATACTGCCCTCTAGACTGACTGATCAAAACATCGGTCTATACCTCAAGGGGGCATTGTAAAATATATTTTTTTCCAAATTTTCTTTCATGGACATGTTTGGCACATGTGGGTCACCGTGTCATAGAGAAATTGGATGATTTGGAGGTGGTGGAGAAAATCACCTTTGTTCAAAAAATGGCTTAATTTAGACCAAATGGTCCCTCCGGAATGCGGTGATTTTTTCGGCCACCTCCAAATCACCCAAAATTTGGCACACATGATCTCTTGCACAAACAAAGCTAGGTTTCCAAGGTTTTATATTTTTTTGAATTTATACTGCTTAAAATACTTGCCGGACATGATGTAAATGGACCCAAAAAATTTCCACTTCTTTGTATCAACATGAGAAGGAAGCATGACTAGTTTGGTAAGGTTGTCGACATTTGTATAGATTTTCTAATACGATTAAATGCTTAGAATACTTCTCGGAGGTGACACGAGAAGCGCACGTTGTCGATCCTTCACCGGCGGCCGTTCCGGCAGGAGGTAAGGGTCCGTGTGGAAGGACGGGGTTTTCTCGACTTGCTTCGAATGGACCTGTATTCTTTCTTCACCCTTGTACCAACATGAGAAGCATCCATGACTAGTTCCATTGATTTTCGACGTTTTTATTAATTTTCTAGGGTTATCACGACGATAAAACCCTAAAATATTTCCCACCAGCGCCACCCTTCCCTCCGATCACTCTGACCAGCATGTACTTAACTTAGCATCAAGGCCATGAAAACAGGACTCAGAACCGTATTAGATTTTGATCCCACACATACAAAACAGATAACACAGAGACTGCAGGTACTACGATTATCAGATTGAACTTGTAATGCATAACAACTTCTGGTATTCAAATACATCACATGAAATAGTGAGACAACTAGAAATGCAAAAAAGCTTGTGATGTTGAGGTTGAGCAAGGGACTTTTATTGTGAGATGCAGCATCTTCAGCAACCTATCCATGATTCCAGCTGTAGCATATAAGTAACTGAAAGTTTCAGATTGAATACAGTTGGTATTGGAAAAATGATAGTACGGTAATTTGAAGATGCCAAGGAAATCTGCCACAACAACTGTAGGAGGATACGAATTTGAATACAAAGTTCATAGGAGTCAATGTTGAATTAATAAGACCTTTGCAAGATGCAAAATCACTGCTGTGATGAGAGTAAACAGCATGTAGGCCATAGCACATGCAAGAAGCACTTACAGGAAGTGAAGCAAAAGGTTGTACAGCACGGCAACATGAGTAAGCCAACGTCCCTACAAAAATTATTTCACTGCTTATGTCTATTTTTTTGCTGAATCATTAGGAAGCCATAAATATTTGGATGCAAGATCACCGACATGGCACTACTGAAATATTTCAGTGTCTACATCTCTGTACTGAAAGTGCATTACTGAAATATTTCAGTGGCTACGTGTGTGTGTACTGAAACAGGACCACTGAAATATTTCAGTTGCTACATGCGTGTACTGAAACAGCACCACTGAAATATTTCATTTCGTACGTGCGTGTACTGAAAGTGAACCACTGAAATATTTTAGTGGGTACGTGCGTGTACTGAAAGTGCACCACCGAAATATTTCAGAGGCTACGTGCTTGTACTGAAACAGCACCACCGAAATATTTCAGTGGCTACGCGCGTGTACTGAAACTGCTACACCAAAATATTTCTGGGGTTGCGTGCGTGTACTGAAACTGTAGTACTGAAATATTCAGTGTCTACCCGTGTGTACTGAAATTGCATTGCACTACTGAAATTTTTCAGTGTGTACCCGTGTGTACTGCAATTGCACTACTCAAATATTTCAGTGTGAACCTGTCAGTACTGAAATATTTCAATGCCTACAACTATCTACTAAACTTGCAGTATTGAAATATTTCAGTGTCAACCCAGAGTCTATCACTCTAAACTGTGTACTGAACTTTTCTGGAGGCACTTCTTCCAGCCAAAATATTGCAAGTTCAATTTACATAGATTGCATCACGTAATTTGAACACAACCCTTGAGGTGACAGGCAAAATTTCCTATCATGGATACCACTCCAGCACATCAAAACGTAGCAAGTAAACATAGCAATGCTATATGCCTAGACTCATTACAGCCTCGTCGATCAAACTAAGCTGCCATCCAGAGGCTACGGATTCAAGTACACAGGTAGCAAGAACATATTGCAGAGAATCAAATTAAGCAAGTGGCAAGTAATGTTGAACGAAATTCAGCAATCTTACCCTAAACATAGCTACGGCCGCCATTCAGACGAGGAGAGCGGCGAGGGAAGCGTGGAGAACGGCGGGGAAGCGATGTCGCGACCACTGTCCTCCTCCTCTTGCGCTTCAGAGTCATCTCCGACTCGGTTGGAGGCTCCACAATCTGCAACGGCACCTTGTGCACCGTGGGTTCCTGATCTAGTGGATGCTCTACCCTGGATCTGAAAGCCTACCACCTACGCCTGGTCCACGGGCTGGACGAATCGGCCTGCTCCATCGCCCAGAGGAGGATCTCGACCTTGTGCATCGGTTGTGCGGGTGGGGGGAAAGCTTTGCCCTCTCCCTCCTCGTCATTTGCTTCAAAGTGGCCATTGCCGTCCAGTTCATCTGCAATATGTTGTGAAACCAAGAACGGATCTCCGTCAACCTGGCTATCTTGACCTGGTCGCCGCCGGCGATCTCCATGAAGTCGGCGTTCTCGCCGCCGGCGATCTCCACGAAGTCGGCGTTCTCGCCGCTGCCGATGTGCTCGATCTGCTGCTCCATCGAAGATCTTGCGTGGATGGAAGAGGGGGGTGGATGTGGAAGATGGGAAGAGCAAAGTTGCGGCCGCGAGAAGGAGGAGAAGGCTAGGAGATGGCCGCGGTTGCAATGGTGATGGAAGAGGGGAAGGAGCACGGCGGCGGCTTTGCATTGGACGAGAGGGGTAGCGGTTTTGCATTGGAGGAGAGGGGCGGTGGTTTTGCATTGGACGAGAGGGCCCCACCTTGTCATATATTTCGTAGGACTAAAATGCCCCTAGACTAATAGTACTTTCGAGTACTTTCATCCGCGTACTTTCGAGTACTACGTATGTATGCGCCGTTAGATCGAGACAAACGAACGGCTCCAAAAAATGCCAACTACTGTAAAAGTTGTACCTAGATATATACCTACTCCTATGCAAATGCAAAAAATATGAAGAAAGAGATAGAGAGAAGATAGAAAAAAGTAGTACTTATTACGACATCTTCAACGCCGATCTACAAATTTCCTCCCACATCCGTCCGCGGACATGGATGCGGGAGGACACCGCCCAGTCAAAGCCGCATACATTTTGACAACAGTTCGAATCAACCGGATGAAATTTGTGTAAACATGACCAGATTTAATATAAACATGAGGGATTTTCATATAAACATGATGGCTTTAGTATGGATCTGGTCAGGATATTTAAATCAACTAAGCAGAGCTAGTCCGGATCTAGAGGTATAATTAATACCCACTAGTAGAAAATAGGGCTTTGGTTCAGGCCTGGCGAGCCCATTAGTCCCGGTTCAGTCACGAACCGGGACCAATGGGGGCATCAGTCCTGGTTCGTGTGCCCAGGGGGCCGGCCGGGCCTCGAGGGGCATTGGTCCCGATTCGTCTGGACCCTTTTGTCCCGGTTCCAGACAAGAACCGGGACAAATGGGCCTCTCTCCTGGCCCACATCCATTGGTCCCGGTTCGTGGCTGGAACCGGGACCAAAGGGTGTCCTTTAGTCCCGGTTCCAGCCATGAACTGGGACCAATGAGATGCCTATATATACCCCCTCGCCCACGAGCAGAGCACTCCACTGCTCTGTTTTTTCTGGCCGGCGAGGGGAGAGCTTTGTGGTGCTCTAGCTCACCTCCTATGCACATGAGGTGTCCGATGAAATGCCCAAGCCACACTAGTTAAGCTTTCTCCTCTCGAAGCTCGACCTCCATGCTCCATTTTCCTCGAGATTTGTCTAGGTTTAGCGGTCCGTCACGTCCCGTCCCCATCTTCACTGCCGTCGATCGCCCGCGCCGATCTCGTCGCCGGCACCACCGTGGTGGGCCTCTTGTTCTTATCTTCTTTCTAAAAGAAAAAAAAACTTACTTGTATGATTAGATAGATACTTGTCTAATTTTCTTACTTTTATTATTGCTTGTTATTATATAGTGCGATGGTTTTGGTATCCAGCCCCGTCGGCCCTCGTTCTGTCTATGATTCGGATGTGGTATATATTATCTTTTATAACTATTTGGCTCATTTATTGTTTATGACAATTATGCCGACCAACGTGACATAGATTTTATTTATCTAGGACGTATGTGAACCAGAAATTCCAACCGACCCTATTGTCGGGAGGTTAAATTTAGTTGAAGAAGAAAACAATTACTTGAAGGAAAAAATAAAAAAATTGAGGAGGAGAAGATGATATTGGAGTTGCATGTTGCAGATGTCGTCGATGATCACAAGATCAAAATGGATGCAATGCGCTTGAAGATTAGAAAATATGCCATTGGTATCATTATGCCGTTGGGTCAATTGTTACCTTGGTTGCAATTATGATCGCATTTGTTGTTGCATTGAAATGTTTTACATAGTTTCAATGTATGGTTTAATTAGATGCTCTGGAGAGCTATATGCATGTTATTCAATGAGAACTATATATGTATGTACTTTGGTTTTAATGTGATGATGAACTCCTATTAATTTGGTCACTTATCTATTCATGATGTTCTGTAATGGTTTTGACACACTTAATAATATATAATGCACGCAGATGAACCAGCAATGGATGTACGGTGACAGACACACACCTCCGAGTACATTAAGGGCATGCATAATTTTCTCGAAGTGGCTGAGGCAAACAAGCAGAATGGTTTTATGTGTTGTCCATGTCCTATACGTGGGAATATGAAGTCTTACTCTGACCAAAAAATCCTTCACACCCATCTGCTTTATAAGGGTTTCATGCCACACTATACTGTTTGGATCAAGCACGGAGAAATAGGGGTTAACGATGAAAGACAACAAAGAAGAAGAGGATGTTGACAACTATGTGCCCCCTGAATATGGTGATGCTGCAACGGGGGAAGAAGCTGCTGAAGATCAAGAGGAACCAGATGATGTGCCCGATGATGATCTCCGACGGGTCATTGTTGATGCAAGGAGGCAGTGCGAAAGTCAAAAGGAGAAGCTGCAGTTTGATCGCATGTTAGAGGATCACAAAAAAGGGTTGTACCCCATTGCGAAGATGGCAACACAAAACTCGGTACCGTACTGGAATTGGTGCAGAGGAAGGCAGAGAATGGTGTGCCTGACAAAGTATTTGAGAAGCTACTGAAAATACTGAAGAAGAAGCTTCCAAAAGATAACGAATTGCCCGACAGTACGTACGCAGCAAAGAAGGTCGTATGCCCTCTAGGATTGGAGGTGCAGAAGATACATGCATGCCCTAATGACTGCATCCTCTACTGCGGTGCGTACGAGGATTTGAACGCATGCCCGGTATGCGGTGCATTGCGGTATAAGATCAGACGAGATGACCCTGGTGATGTTGACGACGAGCCCCCCCCAGGAAGAGGGTTCCTGCAAAGGTGATGTGGTATGCTCCTATAATACCACGGTTGAAACGTCTGTTCAGAAACGAAGAGCATGCCAAGTTGATGTGATGGCACAGAGAGGACCGTAAGAAAGAGGGGAAGTTGAGAGCACCCGTTGACGAGTCGCAGTGGAGAAAAATCGAGAGAAATTACCAGGCTGAGTTTGCAGGTGACCCAAGGAACGTATGGTTTGGTTTAAGCGCGGATGGCATTAATCCTTTCGGGGAGCAGAGCAGCAATCACAACACCTGGCCCGTGACTCTATGTATGTATAACCTTCCTCCTTGGATGTGCATGAAGCGAAAGTTCATTATGATGCTAGTTCTCATCCAAGGCCCTAAGCAACCCGGCAACAACATTGATGTGTACCAAAGGCCATTAGTTGAAGAACTTTTACAGCTGTGGAATGGAAAAGGTGTACGTGTGTGGGATGAGCACAAACAGGAGGAATTTGACCTGCATGCGTTGCTGTTTGTAACCATCAACGATTGGCCTGCTCTCAGTAACCTTTCAGGACAGACAAACAAGGGATACCACGCATGCACGCACTGTTTAGCTGACACCCAAAGTATATAGCTGGACAAATGCAGGAAGAATGTGTACCTGGGCCATCGTCGATTTCTTCCGACCAACCATCAATGTCGAAAGAAAGGCAGTCATTTCAAAGGCGAGGCAGATCACCGGAAGAAGCCCGCCATGCATACCGGTGATCACGTACTTGCTATGGTCAATGATTTACACGTAATATTTGGAAAGGGTCCCGACGGACTATCTGTTCCGAATGACGCTGAGGGACGCGCACCCATGTGGAAGAAGAAATCTATATTTTGGGACCTACCCTACTGGAAAGACCTAGAGGTCTGATCTTCAATCGACGTGATGCACGTGACGAAGAACCTTTGCGTGAACCTGCTAGGTTTCTTGGGCGTGTATGGGAAGACAAAAGATACACCAGAGGCACGGGAGGACTTGCAACATTTGCACAAAAAGACGGCATGCCTCCAAAGCAGTATGAAGGTCCTGCCAGCTACACTCTTACCAAAGAAGAGAAGGAAATCTTCTTTGAATGCCTGCTCAGTATGAAGGTCCCGTCTGGCTTCTCGTCGAATATAAAGGGAATAAAAAATATGCCAGAGAAAAAGTTCCAGAACCTAAATTCTCATGACTGCCATGTGATTATGACGCAACTGCTTCCGGTTGCATTGAGGGGGCTTCTACCGGAAAACGCCCGATTAGCCATTGTGGAGCTATGTGCATTCCTCAATGCAATCTCTCAGAAGGTGATCGATCCAGAAATCATTCCAAGGCTAAGGAGTGATGTGGTGCAATGTCTTGTCAGTTTCGAGCTGGTGTTCCCACCATCCTTATTCAATATCTTGACGCACGTCCTAGTTCATCTAGTCGACGAGATTGTCGTTCTGGACCCCGTATTTCTACACAATATGTTCCCCTTTGAGAGGTTCATGGGAGTCCTAAAGAAATATGTCCGTAACCGCGCTAGGCCAGAATGAAGCATCTCCATGGGCCATCAAACAAAGGATGTCATTGGATTTTGTGTTGACTTCATTCCTAGCCTTAAAAAGATTGGTCTCCCTAAATCGCGGTATGAGGGGAGACTGACTGGAAAAGGCACGCTAGGAGGGGACTCAATAATATGCAGGGACGGGCATTCTTGGTCTCAAGCACACTACACAGTTCTACAAAACTCTACCTTGGTGACCCCGTATGTCGATGAACACAAGAACAGTCTGCGCTCCAAACACTCGGAGCAGTGTGACGACTGGATTACATGTGAATAGGGGTGGGCATAAAAACCGACCAACCGAATACCAAACCGATACTGAAACCAAAAAATCCGAATTTTCGGTTTTTGCTGCTGCTATATTCAAATTCGGTTTTTATGTTTAATAACCGAATTAAAATCGGCCGGTTCGGTATTTAACTGATAACCGAAGGAAAAAACCGAAGTGCACGCAATTCCTGGGCTCCCGCACGGCCGCACATCTCGCTAAACGCCTCGCCAAACTCCACGCAATTCCAGTTCGACGCACCCCCACGTCCGCACGTCTCGCCAGATTTTTCTATTGAGACAGCACCTCTCGCATGCCGCGCGCGTGCATGCAACCACGTAGCATAAGAAGGGCCCAGCTGGTGTGATTGGGCCCATCCACTTAATTGCATGGCCCAAATAGTATTTCGTTCGGCTGATAGAGTGTGCAGCGGGTGGAGTGCTACTTGTTTAGTCCCATATCGCTTAGCTACACTACAGGGACATGGGGATAAACTATATAAGAGGTCGGGGTGCTCATGGATGAAGCGCTCGCTGTAGCTTCTCAGCAACGCCGCAATCAGTCGGTTTAAACTGAAAACCGAACCGAATTGGTTGGTTAACCGAATTTTCGGTTAGTTGTTTTTGACTGTTATTTTCGGTTTTTGTTTTGGTAACCGAAGTTGAAAATAAACCGAACGATATAAACTGAACTTTCGGTTTCTACCGAATGCCCACCCCTACATGTGAACACATTAGGACTTTCGGCAGTTGGTTGGAAACACGTCTCATAGGTGACAACACTGTTTTTGATGAGCTAAATGGGAATACATTTTACACGATGACCCAAGATCAGAAGAGCACCAACCAAAATAGCGGTGTCCGCTTTGATGCAGCAACCAAGAGGGGAAAGGACACATATTATGGTTACATAGTGGACATATGGGAACTTGACTACGGACATGATTTTAAGGTCCCTTTGTTTAAGTGCAAATGGGTCAATCTGTCAGGAGGCGGGGTACAGGTAGACCCACAGTACGGAATGACAACAGTGGATCTGAACAATCTTAGGTACACAGACGAACCATTCGTCCTAGCCAATGATGTGGCGCAATTTTTCTATGTGAAGGACATGTCTACCAAACGGAGAAAAAGAAAAGATAAGAAAGCGAACACATCATACGATGAGCCAAAGCGCCACATAGTTCTTTCAGGAAAAAGAGACATCGTGGGAGTGGAGAGCAAGACAGACATGTCCGAAGATAATGAAAATTTTCATGAAATTCCTCCCTTCAAAGTCAAGGCTGACCCAAGCACCCTGTTAAACGATGAAGATTATCCATGGTTACGGCGCAATAAGCAAATGACACAAGCGAAGAAAAAGTGAAGACTTTCTCTCCACAATTATTATGATGATGCCTTTGATTTAGAATATCCATGTAACACACGAGTTTTTCCGTATGAAACCCTAATACTTCAAAAGAGATTGTCCGTTTTGTACACGAACTGCATCCAGTTTTTGCCATAACCCTCTCAAATTATTAGCACATGCTATGTGGGTGAAATGATGATACCATGCCAATTTTCGACCTCTTCAGAGTTCATCTGAAGTGCTTTTCATTTTCAGGGTTATATAGCTAAAAAGAAATCAGTAAATGCATAAAAAATAACAAATGAAGTCATAAAGGGTTGAAAATTGATGATGTGGCTTTGAATGGTGCATTATGAACACACAAAAAGTCTGGAGTTCAAATAAGTTCAAAAAAATGAAATCCCTTTGTAACTCTGATACTTCGAAAGAGATTGTCCGTTTTGTACACGAAGTGCATCCAGTTTTTGCCGTAACCCTCACAACTTCTTAGCACATGCTATGTGGGTGAAATGATGATACCATGCCAATTTTCAACCTCTTCAGAGTTCATCTGAGGTGCTTTTCAATGAAACTCTAATAGAAAAAAGAACGAACTAGAAAACTTTAATGAAACTCCAATAGCTAAAGGAATCAACTAAAAATCTTTTATAAACCTCTAGTATTATTGAAACTAAAATTGTATAAAATTTATGCAACTAAAATTATCAAAGTATTTTCTGTTCAAAACATTAAAAGCAAAAATAATTTTCATAAAAATAAATAAATAAAGAACAAAATAAAATAAAATAAATTAGTAGAAACAAAACAAAATAAATAAGTAGAAACAAAATAAACTTTAATAAATAAGTAGAAAAAATAAAATAAAATAAATAAGTAGAAACAAAATAAAATAAAATAAACTTTAATAAAATAAATAAGTAGAAACAAAATAAACTTTAATAAAGTAAAATAAATATACTTTAATAAAATAAATAAAAATAGCAATAGTAAGTATTTTGTTGTAAGTAGAAACAAAATAAAATAAATAAAGCAACAAATAAAACAACAATAAAAATAAAAAAGTGCCACCTACTGGGCCACCACGGTTTGAATACGACTAGAAACCCAACCATTGGTTAGGATTCAGGCCCGCAGCAGGCCCAGTAGGCCCACAGGCACATAGTGACAGATTAGGCCCAAAAGCCTGCAGTTGAGAGGAGCTCGAGAGGGTGGGCGTAGCAGCGCTTATAAACCACTCTCGAGCTCTCCCAACTAGCGAGGTGGGACTAAACTTTTGGCCGCGATGCGGGCAGCACAAGGCCTTTGGTCCTTGTTGGTGACACTAACCGGGACTAAAGGGGTGCATTGGTACTGGTTCGTGGCACCAACCAGGACCAATGCATGCCCTTTAGTCCCGGTTGGTGCCACCAACCGGGACCAAAGGTCCCTGCTTCCCGCCCTTTGGGCTGCTGAAAAGAGACCTTTGGTCCCGGTTGGTAGCACCAACCGGGACTAAAGGGGGGCATTGGTCCCGGTTGGTGCTACGAACCGGGACCAATGCTGTGTCTATATAATCAACACTTGTGAAAATTTACAGTTTTCATCACAGTTCCCCTCCTCGCCGCCGCCCGCCCCTCGTCGCTGTCCCGCCCCCGTCGCCGCGCCCTGCCCCGTGGCCGCCCGCTCCTCGTCGCCGTACCAATCGCCATCGCCGACGCCTCCGCAACCTCGCCGTCGGCGACAGCCTCCCCGACCTCACCGTCGCTTCCCCGCGCCGACCCCTGACATGCCCCGCGCGCGCCGCATCTGCCTCAGCCCGGCCCCGACCTCGCCCTCACCGTCGCCGACGCCGCCCCCAGTGAGCCCCCGCGCCCCTGCCCTGCCCCCCTCGCCGCCGCCGTGGACGTGGCCGTTGTGGCCCGCATATATGTTTTTTTTCTGCATATATATATGATGTTTTTTTGCATATATGTTGATTAATGTTGATGTATGGATATATATGTATGCATATATGATGATTTTTTGTTCACCGTCATATATGATGTTTTTTTCTGCATATATATATGATCATATGATTTTTTTTGTTCATAGATGTGATTTTTTTGTTCATATATCATATGATGTTTTTATTGTTCATAGATATGATCGATCATATTTGTTCATATGTATGCAAGCGGAGTCGTTCTCGTTAGTTCTACTGTTTAGGGTTAGGGTCGTCGAGGAAGAAGGAAAATAAGGAAAAAGAAGAAAAGAGGAAGAAGGAAGAAGAATAAAAAGAAGGAGAGAAAAAAGGAAAATAAGAAGAGGAAGAAGGAGAAGAAGAGGAGAAAAAAATAACAAGAGGATCTATTTTTTCTTCTCTTCTCCTCTATTCCTTCTTCTCCTTTTTTTCTTCTTCTCCTCTTTTTTTTTCTTCTTCTTCCTCTTCTTCTCCTTCTTCTTTCTCCTTCGAGGGTCGAGGGTTCGAGGGTTCGAGGGTCAAGGGTTCTAGGGTTCAATTGTCGTCGAGGGGCCGAGGGTTCGAGGGTCGTCGAGGGGCCGAGGGTTCGAGGGTCGTCGAGGGGCCGAGGTTTTGAGGGTCGAGGGTCATCGAGGGGTCGAGGGTCGAGGGTTAGAGCGTCGTCGAGGGTTCAAGGGTCGGGGGTCATCGAGGGGTCGAGGGTCGAGGATCGCCGAGGCGTCGAGAGGTTGCCTAGTGTCAAAGTATTGAAGAACGGAGTCCCGGATAGGATAATTCTGGAACGGAGTCCCGGATAGGATAATTCGCCTTTTGGTATGAGTTTCAGCAAAGGCCTTCCAAATAGCGATATTCGGAAGGCTCTTGCTGAACTTTGTACCAAAAAGCGAATTATCCTATCTGGGACTCCGCTCCAAAACAACTTTGGAGAGCTTCGTACCAACATGCGCATGTTACTTTTGCCTAATGATGAAGACATGGTTTTGTTAAATCCTTTGACACTAGACAAACGTGACATGAGGGGGTCGAGAGTCGGGAACTAGGGTAGAGGGTCGTGGATCGCCGAGCGGCCGAGGGTCGAGGGTCGTCGAGGGGTCGAGGGTCGAGGATGGCCGAGGGGTCGACAGGTTGCCTTGTGTCAAAGTATTGAAGAAATCCATGGCTTCATCATTAGCCGGAAGTAACCGGGGCATGATGGTACGAAGTTTTGCAAAGTTATTCTGGAACGGAGTCCCGGATAGGATAATTCGCCTTTTGGTACGAATTTCAGCAAAGGACTTTGTACCAAAAAGCGAATTATCCTATCTGTGACTTCGTTCCAGAACAACTTTGGAGAACTTCGTACCATCATGCGCCTGTTACTTTCGCCTAATGATGAAGACATGGTTTTGTTGAATCCTTTGACACTAGACAAACGAGACTGAGGGGGTTGAGGGTCGGGAAGTAGGGTAAAGGGTCGTGGATCGCCGAGCGGTCGAGGGTCGTGAACTAGTGTAGAGGGTCGAGGGTCGTCCAGGGGTTGAGGGTCTAGATTTATCAAGAATGCCCCCATTATGGATGTGCACAAGTTGATCCAATTTTTTTCTGATCTCATATATATATGTATATATATATATATATGTATTCTTCTATATGTCACGTTGTCTGTTAAAGTATTGAAGAAATCCATGGCTTCATCATTAACTGGAAGTAGCAGGCGTATGATGCTACGAAGCTCTTCAAAGTTGTTTTGAAACGGAGTTCCTGATAGAATTATTCGCCTTTTGGTACGAATTTCAGCAAAGGCCTTCCAAGTTCCAAATAGCGATATTCGGAAGGCTCTTGCTGAACTTTGTACCAAAAAGCGAATTATTCTATCGGGAACTCCGTTCCAAAACAACTTTGAAGAGCTTTGTACCATTATGCGCCTATCATTTCCGGCTAATGATGAAGTCATGGTTTTCTTGAATTCTTTGACAGTAGACAACGTGACATATAGAAGGGTAGATGAGACCAGGAAAAATATGGACCATTTTCTTCACATCCAGAATGGTGCCATTTTGTTAAATCCCATGCCAGTCCGGACGTCGGACAATCATGAGAGAAGCGGTTCGGCCCAAACCCTAGAAGCGCTGCCGAGGCCATCCAAATTTACCAAGTTAAAAGGGCGTTGTCGTCGAGGCCACCCCAAACCCTAGAAGCGTTGCCGAGGCCACCCCAAACCTTAGAAGCGTCGAGGCCACTAATATGATTCCTTGTTGTGATTAGCTAGCTAGGTCTATGTTTGCCACAAATATATCCATCTGTCATGTTTGTATATTAATTGCCATGTTGTAATATTTGCAGAAACTATGGAGCACCGAGACTTGGAAGCAGAGCAAGTGTTGGGGGACATAATCCTCGCCGGAGGTGATGTCATGTCGTATCTCAACGACACCGATGGTCTGGAAGGAGAGGGTGAAGCAGGCTACGGTGATCGAACAATGGAGGAGGAAGGACATGATTATGATGGCTTTGGTGACCGAATGCCGGTGGAAGAAGGAGACCGTCATGACGGCTCCGGTGACCGAACAGAGTCCGGCCAGGTATATATATTAATTAAGCCCGTGTTGACTAGCTAATTGATGCATTAATTGTTTTGGTATGTACACATATTAACTCTCTTCTTTCTTCTTTTCTAGCCCCCCGGATCGAGCAAAACTTCGGTAACGAGACGATGCCCGAAGAGAAAGTTGCGCCAGGATGAAAGGTTCACGATCATAGCAATCGCGCGCGATGGCCAACCGATTGAACCCATTCGGACCAAGGAAGCATTTTCTGCTCAGTGCGGGGTTCTTGTTAGGGACATCATCCCGATCAGCATCCACCAATGGTATAAGCCTAAGAACGAAGACCCTCATGTGTCTTATGTCAACGATAGGCAGAAAGATGATCTTTGAACCACGCTGAAGGCAAATTTCACCCTACCGCCAGTGGAGGATCCGGAGAAGCCAACTATAGAGCCATTGGTCAAGGCTCATGCTCTTAAGAAGATGGCAGATCTATTTAGGAGGTGGAAGAATGAGTTGAAAACAACGTTTGTCGACAAAGAAAAGACTCCAGAATTCACCGACCGATTTGAGAAGATAAGAGATCACTGGGATGCATTTGTGGCCCACAAGACATCGGAGAAGAGTAAGAAGATGTCGGCGACAAACAAGAAAAATGTTGCAAAGAAGGAGCTTCAGCATCGCACGGGGTCAGGTGGCTACCTCAAAGCCCGGCTATTGTGGGACAAGGCTGAGAATGACCTGCTTGATAAAGGGGTCAAACCAGAGACATTGCACTGGCCAGACCGTTCAAGGACATGGTCCTTCGAGGTTGGGGGAATGTTGGACCCTGAAATAGGGAAGTGCGTTTGGACGAACCAGCAACTGAGAATACCCGTCACGAAGCTTCAGGAGTATATCGCCGCAGCACAGCAAGGGACGTTCGTTCCCGACAGAGAGAACGACGAGCTCACACTAGCCCTCGGGAATCCTGAGCACCCTGGACGGACACGAGGCATGCCAGTACTCCTACTTGTCAGCAAATCCTATTCAACACATTCTTCGTCAAACTATTGGCCAGTCGCACGATCTATTTTGGCCGGCCCCTCTATAGCCTACGTATAGCTTTTCCAGGTTCCGGTTTTGGGAACCTTCTAGAGGTTCCTAGTTGGTTTTTTCAGGTTTTGGGAACCTTCTAACAGGTTTCTGAACCGGTTTTTGTATTGCTTTCCATTTTATTTTATTTTTTCTTTTTCCTGTTCTTTCTTTCCTTTTTTGTTTCTTTTCTCCTTTATTTTTTCCTTTTCAGGTTTATTTATTTATCCAAGATTTTTTTATATTTTTCAAAATTTGTTCATTTTTCAGAACTTCTTCTTGTTTTCAAACTTTTTGAAAATTCCAATTTTTTTAGTATTTTCAAAATTTGTTCACTTCTTTAAAAAAGTTAAAAAATTCAAAAAAAATTAGTTATGAAAATATTTGAATTTTAAAGTTTGTTCACAAATTCAACAATGTTTGCAGATTTCCAAAAATATTCATTTTTTCAAAAAATATTCTCATTACCAAAATATATCCGAAAATCAAAAAAATGTTTGTGGAATTTCATAAAATATTCGCGTTTTTATGTTTTTTACATTTTAAAAAAATGTTCCTATTTTCATAGTTAGTTCACAAATTCAATAAAAATCACGATTTCATAATTTTCCCAAATTGAAAAAATGTTCTGGAGAATTTCATAATATATTTTTGTGTTTTGAAAAAGATGTTCATAATAGCGGGGTGTTTTTCAAATTTGTTCCTATTTTTCAAAAAATCTTTGCATATTGAAAAAGTCGTTCATGGTTCTAAAAATGTTCTCATTTTCAATATTGTTCCCTTTTTTACAAAAAATATTTGAGTTATGAAAAGTTTGTTAGAAAATTTCGAAAATATTCAGTTTTCTAAATATATTGACTTTTCAGAAAAAGGAAACCACGTACAAATTTTATAAAAAAAGTTTATTTTCTTTTCCCCACCTATAGTTTATATGAATTGAGCTGGCATTTTTAGACAAACATGTCTATGAACATAGTGGCTAGCGACATGGTTCTATCCTATACACACACGTTTTGGCTAATTTTTTTGCAAGCTATTCTCTAAATTTTGCCATTGCCTTTCATTTCTTTACGTATCGCGTTGCAGATATTCCATTGGAGTCAGCTGGGCGCCCTGGCTAGGTGCGTGGTCCTGTATTCCGCAGGGTGCGGGTTCTATTCCCATCTTGGACTCCATGAGGTCCCCTACTTGTCTGATGCACCTCAAAAAAAAAAAAACTTGTCTGATGCACGTGTTTGGGGTTGTATATAGCTAGTATAGACACTAGTCTTGCTTATATGTAGGAGTAGTATTTATGATTATGTATTAATCGGGTAGCCGATCGAGTTACCCATGGGCATAGACGAAGACCCGTACCCTACTCATGACTAATCGGATTGTCCATGAGTTTAACCCATGGATAAAGATGAAGAACCATACATTACCCATTCGGGTCGGGTGCCCATGGGTGGCCGTATCCATCGGTCGAGTTGCCAAGTTGAGCGTAGACCACTACGCCACTCGATTGCTTGCATGAAAGTAAATGATTACAACCTTTTTAAACTAAACTTTAGATACGTCCAGGCCTTTGTTGACCGTTTCATTTTTTGTATTTTTTTCATATTTCTTTTATCTTTTTTTCCTAGATCTTGATTATTCTTTGGGGTTTTCCTATTTAAACTTTTGCATATTACCTTTTTATATTGGTTTTGTAATAAACGGTGTACGTTTTTCAATACTGTCGACATATTTTGAATTTGCACTAAATTTATTATTATGCCTAAATTTTTGTAAATACAAATGAATATTATTGTATATGATGAATAAGTTTTTAAACAGACTAAACATTTTTTAATATACAATGATCATTTTTAATTATATGATAAATTCGTTTAAATATACGATGAAATAGTTTAAATATATATTGAATAATTTTTTTATATTATGCGATATTTTTGAAAATATGCACTAAACATTATTGTATAATATATGATGAAGAAATACAATAATTTTGCAATGATTTTTTAAAATATACGATGAACTTTTTAGATATATATTGACTTTTTATATTATGTGACATTTTTTGACAATACACACAGAGCATTATTGTATAATATCAAGTGAATAGTTTTGTTATATACAATAATTTTTAGTATTTAATGATCTTTTAATTATATAATGAACTTTTTATAATATATGATGATTTTTTAATATATTGAACTTTTTTATATTATGCGATTTTTTTGTAAATACACAATGAACGTTATTGTATAAATATAGACTGAACATTATTGGATAATATACGATGAATATTTTTTTATATATATCGAAAAAATACAATGAGCTGAAAATATCACAGTATAAAAGATAAAAATCCAAAAAACACATAAATAAACTAAACAGTCCACAAAGGCCTGGGCGTGTCTAAAGTTTTGATTATGAAAGTATGTAAGCATGTACTTTGACACAAGCTATCAATGATCGTATTGGTCGGATCGCACGCCTAATTTTTTGCGACCCAGGACCGAATCTTGTCGGGGCCCGTGCGTGGGTTATTTTTGCAGACCCAGGACCGAATCCTGTCAGCCTCTTTTTTTTTCAAACAAGGGCGTTTGCTTGATTACATATAAATCTAGGTTTTTTTTCCGAAGAACATGCCACGTCGCCCCTTGACAGGAGGGCCCCGTCGGTCTGTTTCAGCATTAATACGTGTTTATACAGAGTTTAGATTGTTCTGTAGCCGCGCGTCCAGTCTTGATACTGATATGTAAAAATTACATGTTGCTAAAAAAAAGACATGTAAAAATTACATAAAGTGATACCAATCCGCTTGCACTACGTTAACTGTGGCACCTTCGTGCAATTAACTATTGCCTATGCATCTGCGTCAAGAGTTAGAAGAAGATACAAGAGGGCCGGGCCACACATTATATATAACAAAACATATAAAACTGTGTTATCCTTATCGTCCGGGTGGCTATCAAGCCTGATAGTACCAGGTCGCCGGGTCAAAAACCCCATCTGCCTCGTGATTTACCATTTTTTGTGTTCACTGCCAGGTCAGACCCACCGGCCAAGGTCTGTCAAGGGCTTTCTGCGTAATTAAATAAATCATGAGTGGTTTTTCTGCACAAAAATCAGCACGCACGGGGCACCCAGCTCCGTTCTTGCTCCCTCCCTGACATCGATAGTGGGCCACAGCCACACTGGCACGCCATACGGGCAAGGCATATGCCTCAATATAGGAAGAGGCCTTCTATTTGCACGGCCGAACAAGTTAGAGCACTGGTTTTGTGTATTGATCAACTTTAGAAATTCAAGTGACCATTCAGGATAATTTAAATCACCTAAGGTGTGTTTAACTTGCCTGAAAATGCAGGGAAACAGTTTTGGATGAAACCACTGAAAAAAACCAGAGGTGGATGGATAAATTTTGCCTTCTTTTACTTTAAGAACTGCAGATGTAATTCACACGACAAAGAATTGCAACCACATGTACACGCACGCTTCAAACCGATTATTGGAGTATAGCAGACATCTCCACGTACGACCAAAATTCAAATTGCAGATCATACACATACATATGCATCTTTTCTTTTGATAAGCCACATACATACGCATCTACGTATGTATATGTAGGGTACTACGTATGTCCATCATAGATACCACTGCCCTGGTGCGGGGGGCATGGCAGATTAGTCTTGTGGGGTGGGCAGACGCCGTGGAGCGTGGAGGCACACGTTGCCTCGCCGACGCAGGTGAGCTGTGCGCAACAGTATTCGGTGATGATGTTCTTGTTGCCGGTGAAGAGCGCCTGGATGAATTGCCCCGAGCACCACTTCGGCACACTCGTCACAGTCTTGTAGCAGTCGTCACGGGCCAAGGCCATGGACGTCTCCTGTGGCATGCTTGGGCGGCCAGCAAAAGCGACCACCAGGAGAAGAAACACCAACGGGACGCAGATGTAGAGTTGCCGGAGCGCCATTGCTGGTGGTACGACCGTGGTGCTGTAGTGTGTTGTAGGTGTGGGATCGATCGAGATGGTGTTTGGCTTCGGTATATATAGTGGGTGAATATAATGACTGCATTGGTTGGTGGCTTATTTTCTTAGCTCATTTTTATTAGTTGCCTAATTTGTGGCGTGATAATAAGCACTGTCTAGTTATCTCGTGTTTCAGGGTGAAGCCTTAAATTATAAAATCTTGATTTTCAAGTCTAATGATAGCATCATGATCTATTTTTATTCGCCTCAATGTTTTTGTTTTGTTTTTGGATGAAGTCTTAAATTGTCAAATCTTGATTCAAGTCTAATGACCGCATCATGATTTATTTTTATTCGACTCAATCTTTTCCACCTAGTTTAATAGCAATTAATTAAAAAATAAAGAAAAAATACTGCATTTCATAACCCATTTTTTCCTTTTAATGTATTTCTATTTTATTTCTATCCTCTTTATATTTTCTTATTATCACAGTTCGATCGATTGAGATGGCATTTGGCGTTAGTATATATAGGGGGTGAATATAATGAATGTATTGGTTGATGGCTTAGTTTTTAGCACATTTTTATTAGTTGCTTAATTGTGCTATGATAATAAGCATTGTCTTATTATCTTATATTTTTGGATAAAATACTTAACTACTACCATCGTATCTCAATTTTCCAAATCCAATGATCATATCTTGACAGGATTAATTACCTAAATCCTGCCTTTTCATTCCTCTCTCGCAAGGCTACTAGGGAAAGTCTTCCTCCCCTTGATGTCCCAGCAAGCCCATGGATTCGCCTCACCTCCATCTGCGCTCCAGCGGCCGGTGCTAGGGAAGGCATTCCTGGTACCTCGGCTAGGGCTAGTAGATAAGTAGGGTTTTAGTCCTAGCAGAGGCAACACTCAAACGTATGGCGGTGCTTCTTCTTCGAGTCAGTCTTCCAGGCTCTCATCCTCCTCAAGTTCATCCATCAAGATGGATTACACGGTTCTCCAACGTAGATTCCTGCCAACTCCTCAGGGCAGCGAGGTTATGGTTTCTCACCAACCACCATGTGTGCGCAACGGCGAGATTTGGTGGCAGGTTCTTCAGATCGATTCAAAGATTCAATGACATCGGCTCTGGTATGGGAGCGGCGACAGGGACATGTAATATTTATTACAGTTGAGGTGCTTTGTACTTTTATTACGCATGAGGTGCTTTCTACTTCTGTGAATCTTTGTAATAGATCTGATCTTTTTGAAAAAAAATGATCATATCGTGATCTATTTTTAATCTGCTCAATCTTTTTTCTTTGTAAAATAGATTGAGGCGAGCTTGATTGCAATCAATTAGAAGAATACAATAAATGTATTGTATTTTGTACCAGATTTTTCTCTTTTTCTTGTGGTTCTTTTTTATTTATATCTATATAATTGATAGTATCTACTAACTCAAACATGAATTTGGTATCCTAATTTCTCTATAGGTTTGTTTTAGTGCCACAAAATTCGAGAAAGTGTATATCACCCCATTACCACTAATGATATCAAAGCCTTGATACCACCTTCACTTTATGGTACTTGCCCTAATTTTGTTTAGCTATAGTCTTTGCTTTCAGTTTTCTCTTCGTTTTACTTTATTTTATCTTATCCTTGTTACCGTTGTCCTATTGAAGCGATAATTGGTAGGCTATCTCTAGGTGCATACGCAACCAGTTTGCAACTAGTCCATGTGACTCACTACTCACTAGTTGTGGTAAAGTGAATGCTCAACATTTTGATCCTTTACTTCGATGTATATTGGCACAGTACTTCCATCCAAAAGGTATTGTGGTGATCTGTCCGCTTGCGGCCATCACTGGATGGGTTGAGTAGGATAGGGATTGGGGTGGCTTTTAGCTCACGAATATCACGGGAGAGCTATTTAGCGGTGGCATGGTGCATCTCAGAGGGGGAGAGGAGTCGTCAGGTGACCTTCTCGCCGGGAGGTGATGTTCTGCAAGCACTGGGGCCGCTACTACCGGTGCAATTATGTGGAAAGAGGCATGTCCCATGAATAAAGTTTAGAGGAGGTTGGCGACTGTGTAATGTGAGGGCAAGGAGTTAGAGCTTGTGTTGCCGGCATGAGGGAGAGTGAAAAATGAAGAGAATCACAAAGAGATAGAGAGAGATGGATGAGATGTCATTTCTTGATTGGTTTACCATAAGGAGCAACTAGAGCCCCTATTCCTAGGAGCTTTGACGTTGAACGATAATGTGATATCTGATTTCCAGTGTTAGAATTGATATCAACCATCCGTACTCCCTCTGCTTCTTTTTACTTAACACTAGGTGAAGGCCCGTGCGTTGCACAGGGGCACACATATTCTAGTTGCTCATTACTATTCATGTCAAACATACACCTTTAAGTTCTAATGCACTTCAGGTGACATTTTCAACCTTTCTACTGCCAAACCAATTTTCTTCTTATTCTTGTTCTTCCTCCCCACTGTCTCCACCTACAAATCCATGCTCGCCACCTCCATCGATACGGTTTGTTCTTTGAGTCACAAATACCATTCTTCAAAATAAATTAAAAGGCCCATTATACCCAGCATGGAAGGAAAATGGATATTTGGGTTGGCCTAAATATCACATGTATATTACGAAAACGTTCATCAACTAAGCATCTGAGATTGCATGTCTATCTAGTTCCTGTAGAGAGAACACAAACTATCATGTTAGCTTTCATCCAAGATATCAATATTATTTCTTTCGTGCAAATATGTTATTACACACCATAATTTAATTTGAAGAAAATATATAACTTCGAACAGACATTAAAGCGTGTGTTTTACTTGCTTTTCAGCATAGGGAGTAAAGAATAACACAATTAGTCCATGGTGACGAAGCAGTAAAAAGTTTTTTTGCTCTATTATTACATGACATGCAGCCGTTAGAAGTAAACTAGGGAATGACATCACCTCCATTGCCTTTGAGTCACCGGAAAAGAAGGCCCCAAAACTGATGGACCTAAGGAGCCAATCTCAAGCTAGGCAATCTGTTGATCATGTGCTTATGATACTACTCGAATAGCAAGTATTTGTATATAGAAATGGGAAGTGTAACTCAGTGGAGGAGCTACGAACAAAAAGCTGGGAGGCCAAGCTAACGGACAATACAAATTCTGAACCATTTATATGCTAGCTCTGTAAACTAATATAAGGCGTTTTAAATAAGTGATCTAAAACGTCTTATATTAGTTTATAGATGTAGTATTATAATAGACGTAATCAGTACTCAGTACATTATTGATAACCAGCCTTCCATGGTTGATGGCTACCGGCTACTTACTCTAAACTGTAAACACAATTGAGAGTGAATTGTTTATGCTACCAACTGAAAACTTTTGTTAAACAATTGTGCCTTTTCATAATCTGCACACAGCAAGATCATTCACCATGTCAGCCGCTGGATGTACTTCAGATTCGCTCTGTCCTTTTTTGTAGGCAGTGATTCGCTCTTTCCAAGTTGTCCAGCGGCGTGACAGCTCGGTTTCGCTTTTTTTTTCATGTAGGTGGCATGTCACGGCCCGTCAACTGTGTTGAGCTACTTATGTATATCAGGTCATCTAAAAAAAATGTGTATCAGGCCACGTGGGCATTTTCTTCTTTGTTGTTTTATTTCAGCGTTTGTTGATCTCTAGCATTTGTCTTTTTCATTTTTTCATTTATATTTTCATTTTTCCCTTGTTTCTTTATTTAATGTTATTTTTTTCATGTTTTAATTTTTTATTCTAATGACATCAAAAGCTAAGCCTTCCTTTTGGACAAAAATATTTTTTTCCATGAGACTTTAGTAAAAACTATATAAGTTTTAAATGGGGTCGCAAAGCCAGGTTTTCAAATATTGTCGCAACTGCGAGCTTTCAAGTCGAGGGTTGCAACTGCAAGTATTCTAGTCGGGTCGCAACAGCAAGTATTCAAATAGGGTAGCAACTGAAAGTTTTCAAGTCGGGCCATAAGTATAACTTTTCAAATGGGGTCACAAATGAAAGTACTCAAAGCGGGTTGTAAATGCAAGTTTTTATATGAAGGCCCAACAGCAAGTTCACAAGTCAGGTCGCAACTGCAAGTTTTTAAGTCGGGTCACAACTGCATGTTTTTCATGAGGAGCCGCAACTGCATGTTTACAAGTCAGGTTGCAACAACAGGTTTTTAAGGCGGGTCGCAACAGCATGTTTTTCAAGAGGGACCGCAACTGCATGTTTTTAAGGTGGGGTCGCAACTGCATGTTTTTAAGGCAGGGTCGCAACTGCATGGTTTTCAAGATGGGCCGCAACTGCATGTTTTCAAGAGGGGGTCGCAACTGTATGTTTTTGAAGGCAAGTCGAAACTGCATGTTTTTAATGCGGGTCGCAATGGCATGTTTACAAGGCGGGATAGCAATTGCAAGTTTTTCAATAGGGGGTGCAACAGTAAGTTTTTAAACAGGGTCGTAACTGCATGTTTTCAAGGCATGTTGCAACTACATGTATTTCAAGGGGGCCGCAATTGCATACGTTCAAGTCATGTCGCAACTGCATGTATTTCAATAATTTCTTTTTTCATTTTCATTTTGTTTTTTAATTCTCATTTTATTTTGTAAAAAATCATGAGGTTTTTAAAAAAGGCTCTGTACATTTTTTATAACCCGTGTCCCCCCACAAAATTCATGAACTTTTTTAGCATTTATGATTTATAATGGTAACTAACATTTTTTGGAATTCACAATCATTTAAAAAAATTCATGAACATTTTTCATATTTGACAAATATTTGTCAAATACGCGTACATTTTAAAATTGGCAAACGTTTTTCTAAATGAAAAATCACATGGTTTATGGCAAAATGGAGCAACCGAAAATCGACAAAAAGTCATGATTTAATTGGTTTGTGGTGCTAAATGTTCCTAAAACGTTTTTCCTACAAGTTTTCAGGTAGCTTCATCGTCCCTACAACAACTAGTAGTTCTGCTCCTATTTACCTTCGCAATAACAACTAGTAGTTCTACTCAAGCTGCTTGCCGCACAACACGAAAGTTACTAGGCTAAGGAAAGACAAGAAAACGTGGCCAGCCCAAAAAGAAAAAGAAATGGGGTACAACTAGGATGACATCAGCTGAGGTGAATGAGAGACTAAAAAAACTGTGGTGAATGAGACCATAGTTATGTCTCAGCTAGATGAGTTCTAGCCAATCCCATAATATATTCTTCTACTTCTACTACAAGACACAAATCCAACAGTTTGTTTGCTTGCTGTTAGCGCACGTCAGGTAAATATTAGGTCTATGTCCACAATAATTTCAGGCGTCTAGATGGATTGGAAATTTTAGCTAGGTTGCTATAATTTGAACTAATTATATAGTGTCAATTGTCTGACTGCCGACAAACACGGAAAAACCAGCAGTATAGATTATGTTCTACTAGGATCACACAAAAAAAATGTTCTAGTAGGAGAGAGCTAGTGCCCAGAAAAAATGATCACTTCTAGTTACTTTTGCAACTTCAGTCCTAACAGATGAACTTGACTTTTGCTTCTTCAGATCGCAATTCTTGCTCATTCATAAATCATGAATGAAGTAAACATCGATCAGATACCACAAGTAAGAAAGACTAGACTCGAGACCAGCTATTTTCCTTCCATATAACAAGGGACGGTCGATCCTTATTCCTCAGCAATCATGGAGCTCAAAACTCACTGACATCAATGGCCACGCACGACAGGAACACTAGGAAGCTGCTGGCGTTTAAGTTTTTCCATCTCAAGAAGCTGAGATTCACGGACGTTGACGGTGTAGCTGGAGAGAAGTTGAACAATTGTAAATGGAGGCTTGGCAAAAGACAGCCTGCCCTGGTTCAGAGAGTCTATGGCTTCAGAGACCCTCTCTTCTTTCTCCTCCTCGAGGTCATACTTGTAGATGGCAAGAGATGAGTCGGTGGACTTCACATAGTAGGCGCTGTTGGCGACGATAGATAGGAACTTGTTGGCACTGACAGATATGCACCGACGATAACCAATGAAGATGGCACGGTCGCCGATGCTCTTCACAGGCTCGACCTCCTCACTGCGGTTGTCGTTGTCCAGCCAGAAAACTTTCAGGTGCTGCTGCAGCTTAATGATAGCAAAAACTTCTCCATCGTCCGATGCTACAAGGAAAAGGTGGTTCGCATCTCCCGTCCCAGGAAGATCAGCAAACGCCGTTACAGGCTTGTCGGAGAACATTTTGTCAGGATCAATGGCGTACAACCTCATCAGATAGGAGATCTTGGGAACCAAAGAAAGCGGAAGCGGTGGCACGGCCACCGTTGTTTGCCAATTATCGAAGGCGCACATGCCGCTGGCGACGGCTAGCCGCATCGAGACGAACGTGCGTCCCCACTCTTCATCATCGAAATCCAAAGCGAAGCTATCGCTGTCAGGAACAGCCTTGTACTGCTCGTAACAACTGTCCCAGAGCAAAATGAGGGTGGGCGAAGAACGCTGCGGCCGTGAAGAACCGTGCTCTGGAAATCAATAGCTCATACATAACTTTCCGGTGAAAGGACCGGACAGAGCAGCACCAGAAATGTCAACATAGGACGGCACGGCGGCCTTATAGCGGATCATGTGGCCCGTGAAAGGGTTGAGGACGACCGCTGGGTGAGGGGGCTCCTTGTTGGCGAGTACGAAGAAGCCACCAAGGGTAGCAGCAACAACAAAGTACTTGCTGAGCAGAGGCAGGTCCTTGCGGATGACACGACCGCTGAAGGTGTTAATCAGCAGACGTGAATGGGTCTCGGAGACCTCGTCGACGACGATCCACCGGAACGGACGGAAGCGCAGCTTGGTGGAATTGTTGGGGTCGTCGGTGGCGGAGCGCCAGTTGGGGCAGACGGCGCGGAAGTCCATATAGCAGTCGAGGTCGTTGCTGTACAGGAGGCAGTGAGCGATGCGGCGGACGAGCTCGGCCGGGAGCGAGGCCCAGTCCGCCATGGCCGCCATGTATGGGAGGTTTCTGAGTGATTAGGGGAGGAAGATTGACTTTGGTTGTTTCTTTCTTGCGGTGGGGGAAAGATGATGGTATAGATGAAGGGGTTAAATTAGTTGTTCGGATCCGCTAAAAATCAGTCGACTGAGACTTGGGGAAGTCTCAGTCGATTGCTCAGCCGTCTGATGTTGAGCAGCGTGTAGATTCGCGCTGAGCCTGTTTGTCCCTTGTTTCGGCCCGTGTAAGGCGTGGACCGGCCCATTTTCCTTTTCTTCTTTGTGGAACCGCGATCCCGCGTGAGCGTTGAGTGGGCTGGGCTGCCCCCATGGTGATAAGAAGAGGTGAACGGGCAGTCAGAGCTCAATCCACATCGTCTCTCTCCATTCCCCAATATCAAATCAGAAGACGAACCAGAGGACGAGAGAGGGAAATGGCCGGCGCTGCTGATGCAGTGAGTTCCCCCCTAATTTTTCTTCTCCATCCTTCTTTCTGTCTTGTTTTTGCTGATGCTACACCGTAGATCTGTAGGGGATTGGGGTCCTTCTTTTCTGTCTTGTTTTTGCTGATGCTACACCGTAGATCTGTAGGGGATTGGGGGGGTAGTTTTGTTAGTGGATCGAGTGTAGATTAGTAGATTCAAGTCTACGATGGACTCCAGGATTTATAGGCATTTTTTTTTGTATCCTTACTTGTTCAAGCAATCAACAGATTGGAGGATTGATTTTGGAGGTGGTAGTTTGTACGAACAAGTTCAAGTTGTATTTTTGTAGTGTCTCAAAGGGGGCGGCCAGAGTAAGCGGCTGCTAGGCCTTTTTTGTTAGGTGGTGCAGACCTAACGCCAAGTTAACCTCAATTTTTAGTCTTTTTAATTTCAAATTTTTTGTTAGCTTCTTAGTCTGAAAATAGATTTTAGTCCAGGGGCTTGTTGTGAGTCAGCAACATGAGGTCCTCGCCCAAGCTAAGTGCATGTCTGCTGCAATGTAGGAATGTGTTACTGTGCCCATGTATCCAGTAGAGTAGATAGGATTTTTGTATGTCCATAATTCCCCCGCAAGATGAGGTACGGTTCTTTTTCTTTTTGTATTAAATATCTGATTAGTAGTTTGAAGCAGAGAATTGCGTCCATAGTTTATATTTTTTTGTATGTTTTTTTTTGCATGTTGAATGCACAATAGTGTCTCTCGCTTAATGAATGATACGCACACTCGTGCGTATTCGAGAAAAAAAATAGTGTCTCTCGCTCACGCACGTCGATTGAAGGTGTTTTTGTGTGTTTTTTCATGCAGTTGTAAGGTGCTGGAGAGTGTGGAAGCTCATACTGTTTTTGGTGTTTAAGTTCAGTTAGGTTCAGTTAGTCTGGTTCTTTTTCTGCTTCTTCATATGTAAAGCCAAGTAAATTATACTTCTTTAGTCTGAAGTTCAGTTAGGTTCAGTAAGGTGCTGGAGATGTACATGCATGCATATTCATTTTTGTACACTTTCCTTTTTTTACAAAATAAATTGCATTGGATACTAAATTTGTTAACAATACATGAACTAGTGATTACAGTATAGGCTGGGCATTTATATCTGACACCGTGGACAGTTACTTGTTTGTTCTGTTTGTGCGAAATGCCGTTTTTAGAGAATGAACCAGGCAGGAGAACCGTTGTAGCTGCTTACTCATTGAGGCACTGGTTAGAACTAGTAGTAAAGCCAAGTAGCTATAATAGTGATTAGTATCTTTTTTGTTTTTTTACTGGAAGTAGTACTAGTAGCACCACCATTTTTCTATGTAGGTACATTTAGTTCAGAGGTTAGACTCATGACCATCACAGGAGTATTTTCTGATCTGTCGAGTAGCAAAAAATGAAATATCTTAGCCTAGATTAGCATCATTTCTGAATTAATTTAGTCATAAAAATGTATTAAAAAGCAAGATTTTTGTCATTTTTGGGGGGCAGGATTTAATTTCAGGAACCTGAATGGACCCTGTGTGAAGCTATTCGAAACCACTTTTTGTTTGTAATTCCTTTTTTTTCAGAAGAGCGTAATAGTAACCACATGTACAGCAATACTTTCGTTTCTTCTGTTTCCTGAAACTGAAACTACTAGTCTTTTTACAGCATAAGTACTTTTGTTTTGGTTGTACCATCGGGTAAGCATGGTTTTGGGGCTTTTTTCGCAGTCATTAAGCTGCATGAATACATTGTGAAATATATATATGTTTCTGAGGTGAAAGAATGACACTGTAAAGTGTTTTTTTTTAGTGAGTTATCCATTCTAATTTTTTTTGCTTCCTTTTTTGATGTGTACAGGGGGTTTGTGGAGTTTGTTTCAACCATTGCAAGTATGAGAGCAAGGGAAGCGGTTTCAGCATGCTTGCATGGGAGGAGTTCAAGAATGCAGGGGTAACTCACTCCTAACTTTTTGTACTAATGTCATCACAATACTCACAACTTTTTGTCGTGACATCACTCCTAACTTTTTTGTTTTTTTGGTTCAAATCAGGTTGTGCCTTGCAATGAAAGGGCTCGTTTCAACAATGCGACAAGAGAGAAGGTGACGTTTGTGGCAAACCAACGGGCATACACTGTAAAGTGTTACAAGGGTCGCAGAAAGAGCGCTATGTATGGGAGAGGTTGGAGGAAGTTCTATGAAGACAACAATCTGGGCAAGGGTCAGATGGTGGTGTTCTACCTGGATGAACCTTCGCCTACGGCATCTATTTTGTGGTTCCAGGTGGGCAATGGCTCGAAGCCATTGAAGATTCAGATTTCAGGTAATGAGGATGGAGAAGCTTCAAGCGATGATAGTGAAGGCATTGTTCGCACTAGGGGGCTTTTGCTTAATGAGACAGAGGATGCTCAGCTACAGGGGCTGCTGCCTCTCAGTGATGGTTTCATCGGGTTTGCTTTTGTTCACCGCCTCACAAGGACTGACATTCGCTTGGGCATGATGGTATGTATATATTTGTCTTCGTTTTTTCTTTTTTTGTATGTGTATGCTACAGGCATATATATGTGAACACACAATGCAAATATGATTCCTTGAAAGAGAAGGGGCGGGGGTAATATGGATTCTGAACCAAAAATATAAGATTTTTTTTGTATTAGTTTTTAGTATCTGCAAGCATGTTTTGAACATGTATTCATGCTCAGTTTTTTTCCAGTACGCTCTTTTTCAAGCAAAAAAATCTGAATTGTGTTTTTTACCCGTTTTTTAAATTATTTAAAGACCAAAGAAAGTTTGATTGTTTTGATATAAACACTCATATTTTTTCGTGTCTGTTTGTGTTTTTTTGATAGAAAATACCCAAGAAAGTTGCTGCTGCCACGCCGTTTGAAGAACAAGGGGTTGTTGGTATTTCTGTGGATGGTCGGAGATTCAAAAAAATCTCATACAAAACTGCTGATGATGGCCGCATTGTGTTTGGCAGGAAGAAGTGGGAAGACTTCGCAGCTAGCAGAGGACTCAAAGTCAACACAGCTGTTCTTATTGGCTTCAAGAGCAGCGAGAGGGATGATGTCCATGTCCTGGTTATCTTGAAGAAGCTTGGCTAGGCACCAACCACAGCAACTAATGACAAGCAGAGCTGCGTCTATAATACTCATCTTTTGGGTATTCTATATATTTCTGTGTCGAAGTCTGTATGACGAACCTTTAATTTATGTGTACACCGAACAATGCGGCTTGAATAATATATGATGGGAACCTTTTTTCTACATTATATTCAAGTGTTTCACCTAAGTTTTTTTTTGTTGATTTTTTCAGTAACCATACATATACTTTTTTAATTTATGTGTACATGCTTTTTTTTAAATGTCAAAATGTGTGCTACTGTATTCGTTTCAAGGACAGCAGACTTCCTCTATACATGTCAATTTTTTTCCACGCTATCCAACCAGCTTATGTGTTTTTAATTGTGGTGTCCAGGAACACGCTCCTTACACACAAACGAATGGAGAATGTGGACGATGAAACTTTTATTCGATTTTTTTTAAGCCTGTCGTGATCTAATTTTGCTTGCATGTCTTTTTCTAAAATGATTACTGGGGCAACTACATTTTTTTTGTCGCAACTAGGGGGAGTGGGAGACCTTTGTTTTGTTGGACGGGGCGACGTCAAAAGACATGGCCCCCAATTTACATGTTCCTCACTAGGGGGCATGTAAAACTGCATGTCTTTTCTACATTGGTCGCAACTAGGGGAGGGGACATTTGTTTTCTTGGTCGCAACGCGGGGAGTAGGGGGGGCACCTTTTTGTTTTGTTGGAGGGGGAGCCGTCGAGAGACACGGGGGCCCATTTTGCATATCCCACACTAGGCACGTAACTGCATGTATTCTCTAACTTGGTCGCAACTCGACTACCCTATGTTTTTGTCGAATGGGGCGGCGTCGAGAGACATTGGGCCCAGTTGCATGTCCCACACCAGGCATGCAACTGCATGTCTTTCTAGGTTGGTCGCAACTAGAGGGCTTTTTTGTCTTGTCAATGGTCGCGGCGTCGAGAGACATGGGGCTCCAGTTGCATGTCCCACAGTAGGCATGCAACTGCATGTCTTTTTCTAGCTGGGTTGCAACCTGACTTCCATTCTTTTGTTGGTTGCCGGAGGGGTGGCTTCTAGTTTTCTGGTCCCAACTCGGGGAGGGGGGCAGGTACCCAATTTTTTGTCGAATGGGGCGGCGTCAACAGACACGGGGCCCAGTTGCATGTCCCACACCAGGCACGCAACAGCATGTCTTTCTAGCTTGGTCGCAACTAGAGGGCTTTTTGTCTTGTCGGTGGGCGCGGCGTCGAGAGACATGGGCGGCCCAGTTGCATGTCCCAGACGAGGCACGCAATTGCATGTCTTCTAGCTTGGTCGCAACTAGAGGGATTTTTTCTTGTCAGAAGGGCGCGGCGTCGAGAGACATGGGGGGCCCAGTTGCATGTCCCACACCAGGCACGCAACTGCATGTCTTCTAGCTTGGTCGCAACTAGAGGGCTTTTTTGTCTTGTCGATGGGCGCGTCGCCGAGAGACATGGGGGGCCCAGTTACATGTCCCACACCAGGCACGCAACTGCATGTCTTCCAGCTGGGTCGCAACTCAACTTCCATTTTTGTTGTTTGCCGGAGGGGCGGCTTCTTGTTTTTTGGTCCCAACTCGAGTATGGGGGGTACCCGGAGCGGCGTCAAGAGACATGGGGGGCCCAGTTGCATGTCCCACACCAGGCACGCAACTGCATGTCTTCTAGCTGGGTTGCAACTTGACTTCCATTTTTTGTTGGTTGCCGGAGGGGCGGCTCTTCTAGTTTTCTGGTCCCAACTCGGGGAGGGGGGCAGGTACCCAATTTTTTGTCGAATGGGGCGGCGTCGAGAGACATGGGGGCCCAGTTGTATGTCCCACACCAGGCACGCAACTGCATGTCTTCTAGCTTGGTCGCAACTAGAGGGCTTTTTTGTCTTGTCGATGGGCGCGTCGTCGAGAGACATGGGGCGCCCAGTTACATGTCCCACACCAGGCACGCAACTGCATGTCTTCTAGCTGGGTCGCAACTCGACTTCCATTTTTGTTGTTTGCCGGAGGGGCGGCTTCTTGTTTTTTGGTCCCAACTCGGGGATGGGGGGTACCCGGAGTGGCATCGAGAGACATGGGGGGCCCAGTTGCATGTCCCACACTAGGCACGCAACTGCATGTCTACTAGCTGGGTCGCAACTTGACTTCCATTTTTTGTTGGTTGCCAGAGGGGCGGCTCTTCTAGTTTTCTGGTCCCAACTCAGGGAGGGGGGCAGGTACCCAAGTTTTTGTTGCACGGGGCGGCGTCGAGAGACATGGGGGGCCCAGTTGCATGTCCCACACCAGGCACGCAACTGCATGTATTCTAGCTTGGTCGCAACTAGAGGGCTTTTGTCTTGTTGATGGGCGCGTCGTCGAGAGACATGGGGGGCCCAGTTGCATGTCCCACACCAGGCACGCAACTGCATGTCTTCTAGCTGGGTCGCAACTCGACTTCCATTTTTTTGTTGTTTGCCGGAGGGGCGGCTTCTTGTTTTTTGGTCCCAACTCGGGGATGGGGGGTACCCGGAGCGGCGTCGAGAGACATGGGGGGCCCAGTTGCATGTCCCACACCAGGCACGCAACTGCATGTCTTCTAGCTGGGTCGCAACTTGACTTCCATTTTTTGTTGGTTGTCGGAGGGGCGGCTCTTCTAGTTTTCTGGTCCCAACTCGGGGAGGGGGGCAGGTACCCAATTTTTTGTCGAATGGGCGCGTTGTCGAGAGACATGGGGGGCCCAGTTGCATGTCCCACACCAGGCACGCAACTGCATGTCTTCTTGCTGGGTCGCAACTTGACTTCCATTTTTTGTTGGTTGCCGGAGGGGCGGCTCTTCTAGTTTTCTGGTCCCAACTCGGGGAGGGGGGCAGGTACCCAATTTTTTATCGAATGGGGCGGCGTCAACAGACATGGGGCCCAGTTGCATGTCCCACACCAGGCACGCAACTGCATGTTTTCTAGCTTGGTCGCAACTAGAGGGCTTTTGTCTTGTCGATGGGCGTGTCGTCGAGAGACATGGGGGGCCCAGTTACATGTCCCACACCAGGCACGCAACTGCATGTCTTCTAGCTGGGTCGCAACTCGACTTCCTTTTTTTTTGCCGGAGGGGCGGCTTCTTGTTTTCTGGTCCCAACTCGGGGAGGGGGTGTAGGAGATATGCCCTAGAGGCAATAATAAATGATATTATTTATCTCCGAGTTCATAATTATGTTTATGTTCCATGCTATAACTGCAATGATTCTCGAGTCTGCAATATCCACGAGGCTCGGAGGAAGACTCAAATGCACGTGTGGAATAATAAACGGTAAAAAGTATTCCTAGTCTGGCCTCTAAGACTAGCTCAAGTGTTGCATGATGATTCTGTTTTCCTGGTCATGGGCATGTCTATGCCAGCAACTTTGAGGGCACAATGTTAAGAGAACATTTGTGTTGAATCGACCCGGATTGATGTTATGCTATGAGATTCATTCGTCACAAGTTTATTGGTACATAACACAGAGATGGTTAACGTTTGCATGATTCCTTAGACCATGAGAGTATCGAGTTTCTTCATGCTTGCTTCATGAACTTTGGGGTTTGTTAAACGTCATCCGTAAATGGGTGGCTATTACGGCGGCTTACGGGTTCATGGAAAAGTGTGTCAAGTAACTTGATAGCTCAAGATTGGGATTTGCTCCTCCGACGATGGAGAGATATCTCTGGGCCCTCTCGGTGTTACGGTATCCATCATCGTCTGGCCAGACACTTTGTGATTTGATCACGGGGATGCCGGAACACGATAACGAGAAAAGAGAACAATACCGGTAACGAGGTAACTAGCATAGTGGACAAGTTGTTGATCCACAGGAATGCCAACATGTCTCACCTCGGGTATTTGTAACATATCGCGAAGCAACAGGAATAGCACACGGCAACTGGAGGTTCACTCGAATATTTATTCGTGTGGGTATAGGGGTCAATATGGGTGTCCACGGCTCCGATGTTGATCATTGATCGGAAGGGGTTCCGGGTCATGTCTATACTTCACCGAACCTATAGGGTCACACGCTTAAGGGTCATCTATCTGCTGAATACTAGACAGGGAGTCTGAGAGAAAATCACCGAAAAAGTTTCGGACACCGAAAAGTTTCGGACAGCGGAATCGTACCGCAGAGAGAGGTCATCGGATAAGTTTCGATGATACCGAAAAGTTGTTTCGGGATACACCATTAAGTCAAATTGGTTTCGGCACATGCCTGATAATTCTTGGAGGATGCCAGAATCATTCTGGAAGCTTTTTGGAATTTTCTGAGATAAAAACCGGAAATGTTCCGGAGCTGCCGGAGCCACTTCAGATGCGTTTCGCAGATGAAAATCACTAAAACCGGAATTGTTTCGGAACGCGTTGAAAATCATTTTAGTGGGTACTGGAAATGTTCTTAGCCCACATAAATATTTTCAGTTCGATCAGACGCTGAAAAATGTCGTCGTGAATAGTGAAAATCAGCTTTATGGTTGCTTTATGGAAAGCCACCTTTTGGGGCTTTGCTCCAAAAGATCTTGGGGATGACATGGATGGATAGGAGCCATTTTTTGGGCCCCTCATGGGGGTGTGGCCGGCCACATGAGGTATCCCCCCTTGGGGACCCTCTTGTTCCTTGGTTTCACTCCTAGGTCCTTGTGGAAGGACTTCATTCATGTGCATTTTGGGTTTTTTGTGAAACTACCCTACCCCCTTGGGATTTCCTATAAATAGAGGTGGAGGGGCAGCCCTCCACATCCATCCCTTGCTCTCATACACATGCCATGCATTATCTGGCTTCTTCTCTCCCTCCCACGAAAAGAGTTTCGTAGAGCCGTAAGGCTGTCTGGGTTCCGGCAGGAACTAGTTCTGGACGGCGAAGCCCTGCTGGATAGATGACACCGTATGTGTGCAACTCTGTAGAGAGATCGTAGTTTCGGTCTTAGTTCGTGAGTGCCTCCCGAAGGGCTGTCCGTGTGACCGTCCGAGTTTCGAAGGTCCTCCCGAAGGGCTGTCCGAGTGACCGTTCGAGTTTCAAAGGTCCTCCCGAAGGGCTGTCCGCGACACCGTCCGGGGGGGCTGTTCGACCGCCTCCCGGAGGGCTGTCTGAGGAGCAGATGAGGGTACACATCCTCGCGGTTGGGAGGTTGTAAATCCTAGCTGCGGGGATCTGCACCGCCGATCGTCATCGACTCTACTTCCCGCTGCGCTACGAGTCGGTAACGAAAAAAGATCAAACCATGTATGCAGTCTCCATAGTGGTCCTGGGCTAGTGCGTAGGTCGGAAATTTTTTGTTTTCTGCTGCGTTCCCCTACAGTGGCATCAAGAGCCATGCTATGCGTAGATGCAGGTTTCGATCTAGAATACATGGAGATGTATGGGTATTGCATAATATAATTAGGTAGTAGATGAGATCTATTGCTGAAAATTATTTATGCGGGTGACAGATGAAATCTGTTACCCGAGGTTCTTGTTGCTTCCCTAGAATTTGCGTTTGCTCAATCTCGAGACAGCATGGTGGAATTTGACAAAGTTCTGGCAATCCGTGATCCTGATTGATCATGGAAGTGCTATCAGTTCTTTGGGTTCTGCCGTAGTCAAAAGAAAGATGAAATTCGCAGATGTAAGGGCATTGCAGATATGATCTGCACGGGGGTCATGCGTATGACGAAGTTTAGTATGGGGCTCGAGATTTAATTATCCCGTGTTTCATACACCCCGAGATGTTAATCTAGCAACCTGAATAATCATACTTGATGATAAAACGTTGGTAGCTGCGGTTTAAGTCAAAACCTTAGAAGCCACGTAAAATAAAATTTTGCATAAACCTATTAGAGGCGTCTAACTTGGTTTTGCAGGATGTGCATGTGATGTGGTATAGCAGTGCTCATACTAATTCGATTATGTATGAGATGACTATATGATGTAATTTGATTAACATGACCTACGTGTCATGATTCGGCATGATGGCTGGAGCCATATGATTGCATTTTAATGACCTGTGTGTCAACCTTGTTGTAATGCATTATTTTATTAGCTATAGAGATAGCAATATTATCTGGTGCATCGACAAGGTGGTGGCAATGTTCGTGAAGGTGACCACCGACGCGAATGCCGAAGACGAAGAAATGAAATACTTCTCCGTCAGAAAGGGCTATACCATATCATGCTATTATGAATTACCTGAGATGTTTATCCCTTATGATGCACCCTTCTTGATTGCGCGGTAGTCGCTTTTATTAGGGTGATCTCTCACTTAAAATATCAAGTAGTTAGTGTTCTCCCAAGTGTAGCACCGTCACGGCACCTATCTTTTCGGGGTGCGCCATGGATGCATGGGTACGAACGATTAGAGAAGTGTGAGGCGGGTGAGGTCAGACCTCGCAGCAAGATCACTTGGTTGTCTTGACGTTCATGGCAGGATCGTCCTGAGCTCGAAACACACGCATCGAAAGATGAGCAAGAGTCACATAGAGATGTGATCGGCAAGTTGGCCTACCGATTAAAATTCCCGTTATGAGATGATGATTCTATGGCGATGAATTGAAGTCTGGATCTTGTATCACTCAAAATTAATTGTGAGAGATATTGATTTGAGTGGGAGCGCACTGTTGAATTAACATGTTTAATTCTCAGTGCAATTAATTATGAACAGTGTCTAAGTGTTTCTTGCAAAATAGTTGTAGAATAATGGCTCGCGTTTCCACCTTCCCTATTAAAATTGAATAACTGTTAAATATCTGGTTAAAACTTTACGATTGGTAACGTAATATGAGGATTGTCCTCAAAAGTGCCGAGAAGGACTTTGTCCTATCGCATGCTTTCCGTATCCTCCCGCTAAAGCTATGGATCATGTGACTCTCGTCCTTCAATCCAAAAGCTATAATTCCGTTTCAGTCAAGTGCAATATGTTTGCTTCCAGGAAACCCAAACTTCGAAAGTTGGGATAGTTATATGATATTCATGGAACTGAAAATTATTTTCAGATACAAACAAAGCAATGTTTGGTTGCAAGTATTAGTAAAAGTGTTTACTATGCATTTGACTGTTGGGAAAGGGATCCAGAAGAACGCCTATCATATAATGAAAGGTGAATAAAACAACAACTTAAAGAGAAAGGAAGTGTCCAAAGGGTGTTAGTATGACTTACACGCCTAGGTAGTCCGGGGCTAACGCCACTCTTAAGTTGGGTGCTTCTTTTGCGAGTAGGAGAAATACTAAAAGTTAAACTGTTAGAAGTAAAAAGGCAGAAAGAAAGATGACTGGAATATCCAGCTCATGTATGAATGTCATACAAGTTTTTGTTGTATAGTAGGCTGGTCAAAAATATAGTTCTTGGGAATTCTGGTTAAACATGTTAATCACTAATTCTTGGGTATTGTGAGTTAATCACAAAGATACCCGCTCGATTGCATTCAATTGCGAATCACTGTAAGAGCTACTGTGGCCTAAAAAGACTAGCCAGAAATGAGGTTAAGGTATACACAGGGAACATAGTAAATGTTACTATACCTTCCATCGGTGTATTGCCATCTGTATTTATTTTCATAATTCATTTAGAGTTTTACAAACTCTATCCCATTGCATAAGATATCTTGCAAGAAGGTTGTTCATAAGAGAACTTTTTATGTTCGATGTTATGAATAACACAAGGGCCATACTTTCATTATGAATGAGATGTATGTTATGAATATTGATAATAATACAATACCTCTGGGTTTACTTTCATAATTCATTTTAGAGTTTCATACACTCTAGCCCATTGCACAATGTTTGTTGCAAAAGAGTTGTTCATAAAAACAACAATTGTTGTTAAGTATTATGAATAACATAAGGGCCATACTTCCATCATCGATGGGACGTATGTTATGAATATTGAGGGTAATATGATACATCCATAACACTGACGCTAAATATCGCAAGACTAAAAGAATACCACACAAGTGTGGCACTACATTTGGTCACATTTGAGAAACCCGCATGGAAAATTCCATTATGATGGATTTTGAAGTCTTTTTGATTTTGAATCATCTGACACTTGCAACTTTCCTCCGAAAAGTGAAGTGACTAAAATACCGTTCACAGGCCATAAGGAACGAACAACAAACTTATTAGTGATCATACATTTGATGTGTGTAGTTCGATAAGTGTTGTTAGTGGTGGATTTATTTATCTGCAGAAATGACTCAAGTAGATATGTGGATATTTACTTGATGAGACGTAAGTCTGGATCTTTTGAAATCATTCAAAAGGTTCTCAAAAATAAAGTAGAAGTTATTGTAACAAGAAAATTATGCTTCTGCAATTTGATTGCACAAAGGAATATTTGAGTTACATGTTTAGCGAATGTCTGATGAGTTGTGAAAGGGGTTTCATAACTTGCACCTCCCGGAACACCACTGCAAGTGCAAAGTCCGTGGAGATGTAATCAAACCATTTATGACATGGTAAGGTCAAAGATGACATAAATAAATTTGCCATTATCCCTTTTAAAGTGATGCTTTAGAGACTGCGGCTTTTACACTGAAAAGAGCTACATTGGGTCTGTTGAAATGAAGCCATGGTATGGTACGCCCAACCATGTTGTATCTTTTCTTAACATTTGGAATATGGGGCTTGTGTAAAAGGTTACAAACCTATTCCAAATCAGACAAGTGCTACTTTGTAGGTTATCCCAAGTCATTGGGTATTCCTCCCTCACTATACCGAGGCAAATAGGTTTGCCACAAAGAACGGTATGCTTTAAAAGAGAATGGTTCTTTCTAAAAGGTGAGTGGGAGAATAGCGCAACTCGACGAGATAAACAGTATCTTCATCAGATCAAAGGAAAGAGACCTTGGAAGTAATTCCAGAGTTTCCTACTGCGACTGATACGGAAGTCTCTACAATAAAATGTATGAACTTCGGTCGAACTTGCAGCTGAACCACGTAGGCAAGGCTCGTGCAAACCTCTCAGGTGCGCAAACGAGATATTGTTGTTAGACAACATTATACCTACGATACACAAGGAAGCGTTGATGGGCCCTGACTCCGGAATTGGCTAAATGCCAATACAACCCGAGTTAGTTTCCATATAAGTGATTCAAGATTAAAACCTTGATACACCTTTCGGAAGACTTAGAGTCTAACGAATATTTATGGAACTTAAAACTGATACGGATAAAATGTTTTATCCATAAAGCTCGACTTGTTGAAATAACAAGTTCAAGAGTTGACTACGATGAGGTTGTTTTCATCGTAGCGATGCTTAAAGTCGGTTCGGGTTGAACTAGCAATTATTACATATTTCAATCATGAGATATGAAACATGGATGATAAAAGCATTTCTATCTGATGGAAATGAAAGCTAGGACTTGTATATGATACAGTCCAAAGTAATTTGTCGATCCAGAGGATGCTAGTAGGTATGCAAACTTCAGAGTTCCAGCAATGGACAGAAGAGAGCAAAATGGAGTTGGAATCTTCGTGTTTTGATGAAATGGTCAAAGGGGTTTTGACTTCATCAATGGGTAACGAAGATGCTTGTAATTCAAGAAAGTAAGTGGGAGCGTAATAATATTTCTAAAAACCTTATGTGCTTGGCACATTGGTAATTGGAAATAAATTTCTTGACACGAATTAGGACTTCATTTGAAAATAGTTTTTCGATGAAGTGCTTAGGCTAAATAGCCTCAATATTAGGCATGATGATCTATGGAGATAGATTTACCTAATGGGGCTAAGCAATGAATACATATTGACAAGATGCTAAAACCTTTTAGCATTTAAAACGCCAAGGAGTGATTCTTGCCAAAGTCACATGGAAGGAGTTTTTGCAAGACTCGGTGTCCCAAAACACTGATGAGTAAAATACATGATGCAGATTCCACACACTTTTGTGTTTGGATTAATCATGTATTCCATGGTATGTAAAACAACCAGATATGTCCAATACTCCCAAGGTGTTGCGAGTATGGATACTAAAGTGATCAAAGTACTGATCGTGGGACAACAGTGAAAGATGTCATTGAGTACTAGAGTAAGTACTGATGATATGTTTTCTTGCAAGCGGAGATCATGAAGAGTTCGTTGTAAAATGTTACATCGATAGTCTTCATCTTTTCACCGTGCGATTTTCGATTTAAGTTAAGGGTTTTGTGTAACACACAATGTGGTGGCACAGTTAGTTGGAATTTGTTCAAACTAGTTACTGTGGCGAATTCTATAACAAGGGCTAAGTATGTTGACGCTTTAGAAGCGACAAAGAAGATGTTGAATCATATAGTTCATTCATGAACTTAGTATAGTTCCCAGATGGCTTTTGACAATGGGACACTACTGCAGGTAGTTGCTCCATAACTCAGTCTGAGGAATCCAGGTTCGACCTGTGATTCACATACATACAAAGCCAAGTCCACACAAAATATGAATTTTGTGAAAACGTGAAAACGTGAGGACATACAAAGATACACACGGAACTGAAGTCGTCAGATCCGTTGGACATCAGGCTATACCACAAGCGAAGCATATTTACACCGGTGTTCCACAGGTGTGAAGTGCATTAGCATAAGCTAGATTATTGACTCTAATGCAAGTGGGAGTCTGTAGGAGATATGCCCTAGAGGCAATAATAAATGATATTATTTATCTCCGAGTTCATAATTATGTTTATGTTCCATGCTATAACTGCAATGATTCTCGAGTCTGCAATATCCACGAGGCTCGGAGGAAGACTCAAATGCACGTGTGGAATAATAAACGGTAAAAAGTATTCCTAGTCTGGCCTCTAAGACTAGCTCAAGTGTTGCATGATGATTCTGTTTTCCTGGTCATGGGCATGTCTATGCCAGCAACTTTGAGGGCACAATGTTAAGAGAACATTTGTGTTGAATCGACCCGGATTGATGTTATGCTATGAGATTCATTCGTCACAAGTTTATTGGTACATAACACAGAGATGGTTAATGTTTGCATGATTCCTTAGACCATGAGAGTATCGAGTTTCTTCATGCTTGCTTCATGAACTTTGGGGTTTGTTAAACGTCATCCGTAAATGGGTGGCTATTACGGCGGCTTACGGGTTCATGGAAAAGTGTGTCAAGTAACTTGATAGCTCAAGATTGGGATTTGCTCCTCCGACGATGGAGAGATATCTCTGGGCCCTCTCGGTGTTACGGTATCCATCATCGTCTGGCCAGACACTTTGTGATTTGATCACGGGGATGCCGGAACACGATAACGAGAAAAGAGAACAATACCGGTAACGAGGTAACTAGCATAGTGGACAAGTTGTTGATCCACAGGAATGCCAACATGTCTCACCTCGGGTATTTGTAACATATCGCGAAGCAACAGGAATAGCACACGGCAACTGGAGGTTCACTCGAATATTTATTCGTGTGGGTATAGGGGTCAATATGGGTGTCCACGGCTCCGATGTTGATCATTGATCGGAAGGGGTTCCGGGTCATGTCTATACTTCACCGAACCTATAGGGTCACACGCTTAAGGGTCATCTATCTGCTGAATACTAGACAGGGAGTCTGAGAGAAAATCACCGAAAAAGTTTCGGACACCGAAAAGTTTCGGACAGCGGAATCGTACCGCAGAGAGAGGTCATCGGATAAGTTTCGATGATACCGAAAAGTTGTTTCGGGATACACCATTAAGTCAAATTGGTTTCGGCACATGCCTGATAATTCTTGGAGGATGCCAGAATCATTCTGGAAGCTTTTTGGAATTTTCTGAGATAAAAACCGGAAATGTTCCGGAGCTGCCGGAGCCACTTCAGATGCGTTTCGCAGATGAAAATCACTAAAACCGGAATTGTTTCGGAACGCGTTGAAAATCATTTTAGTGGGTACTGGAAATGTTCTTAGCCCACATAAATATTTTCAGTTCGATCAGACGCTGAAAAATGTCGTCGTGAATAGTGAAAATCAGCTTTATGGTTGCTTTATGGAAAGCCACCTTTTGGGGCTTTGCTCCAAAAGATCTTGGGGATGACATGGATGGATAGGAGCCATTTTTTGGGCCCCTCATGGGGGTGTGGCCGGCCACATGAGGTATCCCCCCTTGGGGACCCTCTTGTTCCTTGGTTTCACTCCTAGGTCCTTGTGGAAGGACTTCATTCATGTGCATTTTGGGTTTTTTGTGAAACTACCCTACCCCCTTGGGATTTCCTATAAATAGAGGTGGAGGGGCAGCCCTCCACATCCATCCCTTGCTCTCATACACATGCCATGCATTATCTGGCTTCTTCTCTCCCTCCCACGAAAAGAGTTTCGTAGAGCCGTAAGGCTGTCTGGGTTCCGGCAGGAACTAGTTCTGGACGGCGAAGCCCTGCTGGATAGATGACACCGTATGTGTGCAACTCTGTAGAGAGATCGTAGTTTCGGTCTTAGTTCGTGAGTGCCTCCCGAAGGGCTGTCCGTGTGACCGTCCGAGTTTCGAAGGTCCTCCCGAAGGGCTGTCCGAGTGACCGTTCGAGTTTCGAAGGTCCTCCCGAAGGGCTGTCCGCGACACCGTCCGGGGGGGCTGTTCGACCGCCTCCCGGAGGGCTGTCTGAGGAGCAGATGAGGGTACACATCCTCGCGGTTGGGAGGTTGTAAATCCTAGCTGCGGGGATCTGCACCGCCGATCGTCATCGACTCTACTTCCCGCTGCGCTACGAGTCGGTAACGAAAAAAGAACAAACCATGTATGCAGTCTCCATAGTGGTCCTGGGCTGGTGCGTAGGTCGGAAATTTTTTGTTTTCTGCTGCGTTCCCCTACAGGGGGGCAGGTACCCAATTTGTTGTCGAATGGGGCGGCGTCGAGAGACATGGGGGGCCCAGTTGCGTGTCCCACACCAGGCACGCAACTGCATGTCTTCTAGCTTGGTCGCAACTCGACTTCCATTTTGTTGTTGTTTGCCGGAGGGGCGGCTTCTTGTTCTCTGGTCCCAACTCGGGGAGGGGGGCAGGTACCCAATTTTTTGTCGAATGGGGCGGCGTCGAGAGACATGGGGGGCCCAGTTGCATGTCCCACACCAGGCACGCAACTACATGTCTTCTAGCTTGGTCGGAACTAGAGGGCTTTTGTCTTGTCGATGGGCGCGTCGTCCAGAGACATGGGGGGCCAAGTTGCATGTCCCACACCAGGCACGCAACTGCATGTCTTCTAGCTGGGTCGCAACTTGACTTCCATTTTTTGTTGGTTGCCGGAGGGGCGGCTCTTCTAGTTTTCTGGTCCCAACTCGGGGAGGGGGGCAGGTACCCAATTTTTTGTTGGACGGGGCGGCGTCGACAGACATGGGGGGCCCAGTTGCATGTCCCACACCAGGCACGCAACTGCATGTCTTCTATCTTGGTCGCAACTAGAGGGCTTTTGTCTTGTCGATGGGCGCGTCGTCGAGAGACATGGGGGGCCCAGTTGCATGTCCCACACCAGGCACGCAACTGCATGTCTTCTAGCTGGGTCGCAACTCGACTTCCATTTTTTGATGTTTGCCGGAGGGGCGGCTTCTTGTTTTTTGGTCCCAACTCGGGGATGGGGGGTACCCGGAGCGGCGTCGAGAGACATGGGGGGCCCAGTTGCATGTCCCACACCAGGCACGCAACTGCATGTCTTCTAGCTGGGTCGCAACTTGACTTCCATTTTTTGTTGGTTGCCGGAGTGGCGGCTCTTCTAGTTTCCTGGTCCCAACTAGGGGAGGGGGGCAGGTACCCAATTTTTTGTCGAATGGGGCGGCGTCCATAGACATGGGGCCCAGTTGCATGTCCCACACCAGGCACGCAACTACATGTCTTCTAGCTTGGTCGCAACTAGAGGGCTTTTGTCTTGTCGATGGGCGCGTCATCGAGAGACATGGGGGGCCCAGTTACATGTCCCACACCAGGCACGCAACTGCATGTCTTCTAGCTGGGTCGCAACTCGACTTCCATTTTTTTGTTGTTTGCCGGAGGGGCGGCTTCTTGTTTTCTGGTCCCACTCGGGGAGGGGGGCAGGTACCCAATTTTTTGTCGAATGGGGCGGCGTCGAGAGACATGGGGGGCCCAGTTGCGTGTCCCACACCAGGCACGCAACTGCATGTCTTCTAACTTGGTCGCAACTAGAGGGCTTTTGTCTTGTCGATGGGCGCGTCGTCGAGAGACATGGGGGGCCCAGTTACATGTCCCACACCAGGCATGCAACTGCATGTCTTCTAGCTGGGTCGCAACTCGACTTCCATTTTTTTGTTGTTTGCCGGAGGGGCGGCTTCGTGTTTTCTGGTCCCAACTCGGGGAGGGGGGCAGGTACCCAATTTTTTGTCGAATGGGGCGGCGTCGAGAGACATGGGGGGCCGTGTTGCATGTCCCACACCAGGCACGCAACTGCATGTCTTCTAGCTTGGTCGCAACAAGAGGGCTTTTGTCTTGTCGATGGGCGCGTCGTCGAGAGACATGGGGGGCCCAGTTGCATGTCCCACACCAGGCACGCAACTGCATGTCTTCTAGCTGGGTCGCAACTTGACTTCCATTTTTTGTTGGTTGCCGGAGGGCGGCTCTTCTAGTTTTCTGGTCCCAACTCGGGGAGGGGGGCAGGTACCCAATTTTTTGTTGGACGGGGCGGCGTCGACAGACATGGGGGGCCCAGTTGCATGTCCCACACCAGGCACGCAACTGCATGTCTTCTAGCTTGGTCGCAACTAGAGGGCTGTCTTGTCAATGGGCGCGTCGTCGAGAGACATGGGGGGCCCAGTTGCATGTCCCACACCAGGCACGCAACTGCATGTCTTCTAGCTGGGTCGCAACTCGACTTCCATTTTTTTGTTGTTTGCCGGAGGGGCGGCTTCTTGTTTTTTGGTCCTAACTCGGGGATGGGGGGTACCCGGAGCGGCGTCGAGAGACATGGGGGGCCCAGTTGCATGTCCCACACCAGGCACGCAACTGCATGTCTTCTAGCTTGGTCGCAACTAGAGGGCTTTTGTCTTGTCGATGGGAGCGTCGTCGAGAGACATGGGGGGCCCAGTTACATGTCCCACACCAGGCACGCAACTGCATGTCTTCTAGCTGGGTCGCAACTCGACTTCCATTTTTTTGTTGTTTGCCGGAGGGGTGGCTTCTTGTTTTTTGGTCCCAACTCGGGGATGGGGGGTACCCGGAGCGGCGTCGAGAGACATGGGGGGCCCAGTTGCATGTCCCACACCAGGCACGCAACTGCATGTCTTCTAGCTGGGTCGCAACTTGACTTCCATTTTTTGTTCGTTGCCGGAGGGGAGGCTCTTCTAGTTTTCTGGTCCCAACTCGGGGAGGGGGGCAGGTACCCAATTTTTTGTCGAATGGGGCGGCATCGAGAGACATGGGGGGCCCAGTTGCATGTCCCACACCAGGCACGCAACTGCATGTCTTCTAGCTTGGTCGCAACTAGAGGGCTTTTGTCTTGTCGATGGGCGCGTCGTCGAGAGACATGGGGGGCCCAGTTACATGTCCCACACCGGGCACGCAACTGCATGTCTTCTAGCTGGGTCGCAACTTGACTTCCATTTTTTGTTGTTTGCCGGAGGGGCGGCTTCTTGTTTTTTGGTCCCAACTCGGGGATGGGGGGTACCCGGAGCGGCGTCGAGAGACATGGGGGGCCCAGTTGCATGTCCCACACCAGGCACGCAACTGCATGTCTTCTAGCTTGGTCGCAACTAGAGGGCTTTTGTCTTGTTGATGGGCGCGTCGTCGAAAGACATGGGGGGCCCAGTTACATGTCCCACACAAGGCACGCAACTGCATGTCTTCTAGCTGGGTCGCAACTCGACTTCCATTTTTGTTGTTTGCTGGAGGGGCGGCTTCTTGTTTTTTGGTCCCAACTCGGGGAGGGGGGCAGGTACCCAATTTTTTGTCGAATGGGGCGGCGTCAACAGACATGGGGCCTAGTTGTATGTCCCACACCAGGCACGCAACTGCATGTCTTCTAGCTTGGTCGCAACTAGAGGGCTTTTTTGTCTTGTCGATGGGCGCGTCGTCGAGAGACATGGGGGGGGGGGGCAGTTACTTGTCCCACACCAGGCACGCAACTGCATGTCTTCTACTTGGGTCGCAACTCGACTTCCATTTTTGTTGTTTGCCGGAGGGGCGGCTTCTTGTTTTTTGGTCCCAACTCGGGGAGGGGGGGTACCCGGAGCGGCGTCGAGAGACATGGGGGGCCCAGTTGCATGTCCCACACCAGGCACGCAACTACATGTTTTCTAGCTGGGTCGCAACTCGACTTCCATTTTTTGTTGGTTGCCGGAGGGGCGGCTCTTCTAGTTTTCTGGTCCCAACTCGGGGAGGGGTGCAGGTACCCAATTTTTTGTTGGACGGGGCGGCGTCAACAGGCATGAGGACTAGTTGCATGTCCCACACCAGGCACGCAACTGCACGTCTTCTAGCTTTGGTCGCAACTAAGGGGGGGCTTTGTTTTGTCGGAGGGGGCAACATTGAGCGACATGGGGCCGTGTTGCATGCCCAACTATACTCATGCAACCACATGTTTTTCTAGCATGGTCGGAACTTAGTGTCTTCCAACTTAGTTGCAATTAGGGGCCTTTGTTTTACCGGAGAGGGCAACAACTAGTCATGCAGTTGCAAGCGTTGTCCCCCGGAGTATAACTAGATGTTCTTTTACAAACAATTTTTTTCTCAAACTAGACTTTTTTTGCTTGGTCGGAAGGGGGCAGCTCCCCCGTGAATCCTCTACCCTCACTATGTGTCATACGAGCACCATAACACCGCTGTTTTAAACCACGCTCGCGAACACAAATCAAGCATGCTCTACCCTCACTATGTAGAGGATTTATGAAAAAATAATATTCATATACATTTGTTTACTTTCTTCTTTTTGCATTTTTTGTTTTCCCAAAGATTTAAGAAAAAATAATATTTTTGTATCTTATTCTAACAGCGGAGCTCACTTTCTCAAAAATAAAAGGAGCATATTAAAGAAGAAGAGTTACTTGTCCAGATCCTCGGACATATTTTTTTAATACTTTTTTGTGAAGGAAAGGAGTTTTTTCGAAACGGAGGCAAAAAATTTGTCCTATCGATTAATTAAGCAGAGATAATTGCCCAACAAATCAACGGAAAATAGTGACTATACACGGTGTGCTGCTGTTTTCTATTTTTTTTTCTTTTTTTTAAGTCTCCGGAATGTGGACCCAGGCTCTACTTCTTTCTAGAGGTCACCCAACGGCACATAGACACAGAGAGAGAACGGGAAAGGAAGGAAGCCGCATCACGGGGGCGGTCACATCCAAGGTTTCCGCGGCGGAAGTCGCCGGCGACGAGATGCTCGTCGACGCCCGCGGCGAGATGCTCGGTGGCGCCCCTCCAGAGTCCTCGCGCCCCGCTGATGAGGTGAGCTATGGCCGCTTTTCCCCTCTCTCCCCTCCACCCCACACAATCGCGCCCCCCGTTTGCGTGTACGCGAGGCGAAATCCAGCTGCGGATGTCCATTTTTTACAGTATAGGATTCATAATTTGTTGAGAATCACGATTCCGTGAGGGAATTGCAAGTCTAGAAGAGGGATTTTGGTGTGTTTTCGTGCAGCGGCATGGGTGTGTGGGGGGGGGGGGGGGGAACTAGCGTGGTCGCCCGTGAGGTCAAATGGGCACCGGTGGTGCTGCCCGACGAGAAGGTGTCAGGGGCAGCATGGCCGTCTTCTCCATCGTTCTCCGGCGGCACCCCGGCCAGCGCCACGCCCGGTCAGCAGGATGGGGAACTTAGTAGGACTATGTCTGAATTTTATTATGTGCTCTATGAGAGCGTCAGTCTAATTCTGTTCACTGTCAGAACGCATTCTGCTTGTTTGTGTTTTTTCTGAACTTAGCATGTGGGAGCTGCTCAGATACAACAGCAACTAATCAATTTAGAGAGCGGGGACACGAATCATGCACAGATATGTATGCATGTTTTTTGCAGTTTGCTGCTTGTTTTTTAGTTTTGCCATCTTGATATGCGGCGTCAAGTCTAGTCCCCTTGCAGAATTTGCCAACTGGAATTGGAGCGAATGATTCCTGTACTTGAACAATGTTTGTGCACTCTGTTGCCTGGAAATTCAGAGTTTGTGTACTTGAACATGTTTTTATCTGTACTTATGTTTTGAACAAGATATATCTGTGATTCACAAGTAAATGATGGCACCAGAACTGCTAGTATATAGCAGAATTTAGCAGTTTTGTAGTCCCCTCGCTGAATTCACGCAAACTGGAATATGTTTTTGCGTATTGTCCCCTGGCTGAATTCGCTAACTGGAATATGTTGCGTCTAGTCCCATTGTCTAGTCATTCAGTGATTTGTGAGCATGGGAGGGATTTTGTATTTTGTTGAGATTGCGTCTTAGGAGAATGTACGCACCTAAGAACGTTTTACAATTTGTGAAAGAATGCAGCATGCTCCAAGATGGCAGGTGTCTTTTTTGGGGTAATTTTTTGTCGCTGTTTCAAACCAAAAAAATATACTATTTGTGATTCTCTTTCTGCTACTTGCAACTCTTTTTGAGAAATCAAGTATATATTAGGCCATATTCCTCTTTTGAGGACAATGCTCGGTTTATTTTCCTATGCATAAATTCCTCTTAACCAATTCTAAACCATATCCCGGCTCTGTATCTTATTTTCTTAGCTAAGTGGCACAGTAAAGTTTTTGAGAGGGAATCCAGTGATCATTTTTATTTTTTGTCTTTCGTGTGTAAATCCACTTTTGTGATCTATATTTTTTAAATTAATGCGCCTCTTTTTTTATGGAGCAGTGTCTGATGGATGCCCGCAAGAAGATTGAACACGAGATCGAAAGTAAAGCCAAGGCGTCCTTGAAAGAAGGGTTAGGTCAAGAGCTTAAAACTGTACGCACTCGAATCTCATCATCATTTTTTTATGTGTTTTGATTTAACCCCTTTTTTGTACATTTTATTATGAATCTCATCATCATTTTTTTTGGGCATGAAGTTTGTGGAGATGGAGTTTGTGGGAGATGGAGTATATGGTGTGAATATAGATTCTGGGATGGAGTTTTTGGCAATGCCTGTTTGAATTATTTTTCTGAGGCATTTGGCATACTGAGGTAGTTGATTTTTTGTTTTTGAGACAATGTGTGTGTTCTACACCAAGCTGGGCCAGTGTTGTGTTATACATAGTTCTATTTCTAGGCAATTCTAGCCAGACTCCATTCCCTCACACAAATCTAGGCTGAGCTAGTACTTGCGACGGAGGGACACGTGGGTGGGCGGCAGCGGCCAATGTGGGGTATGCGTGCGTGCGTGCTTCGCGTGGCGTGACGAGCATTGTGGTTGGGATCGGATGTCCACACCACGAACCAGGCTGTGACTTTGACCACCTGCTAGTTGTCCTTCTTCTTTTTCCTCACACACGAAAAAATAAACCTGCTACTTTTATTAAGTATTGTTTTTGTGTAACTGCATCTCACTCAGCAACACCTTTCTAAACCTACACTACTAACCGAATCAATCATAATCGCTGTGTTTTTCACTTTCCCTTATCTGAATTTAGACTCCAAGATCATAATCCTTGTCTCTGATGCATAACTTTTTTGAATGATTTTGGTGCAGTATTTTTTTCTTTAGCTAACTGCACAGTAAAGTTTTGAGAGGGAATCAAGTGATCATTTATCTTTCTCTTTTTTGTGTTTGTGTTAAATTCACTTTTTCTTTTTAGCTAACTGCCTCTCTTTTTGTTAAATGCAATCACCCATTTTGTATGCTTTCTACAATGTCTACTGCTTGGTTTTTCGTTAAGCATTAGCAAACAAGGGAAGTTACCCTGCAACATATGTGTGTTGTTTTTGCTATTTATCTTTTTTTGGCCTAGAGTATGTTCGCAAAAGATACATGTTACTATGCAACACTAATGTATCATATGCACTTTTTTTGTGAACACAGCCACACCCAGGTACAGATATTGAAGATGAAGAAGGGAACCCTGGTAGCGATAGGAATGAAGAAGGGAGACATCAGTGTGTGGAAGATACTGATTTAGATGAGAGAGGCTATGATGTTGAGATCACCGACACTGAAGCATCAGACGATTTGCTGTATGAAGAAGTTCTGACGGTGGTGTGTAACTCTTTATATACAAATACACACTTTTTCTTTTTCCAAGGTTATTAATTCATATAGGAAGTTTTTAACTAGGCAACACATGTTGAAAGAGAGGCTATGATTTTTTTTTCTTTTTTGATGTTTTAAAAAATAGCTAATGAATGATTTGTGTTGCCTCTTTTTTCCCCTTGCTCCACCCTAATGAATTTTTTCTCTTTTTTTGCTTTTTGCTAGCTGACTAAGAGTGCTCAAAGGAAAGAACATCGGAAAGCTGTTTTGCAACGAAAAAAGAAGGTACGTCACTGCTCTTTTCTTTTTTTCATTTGTTGGGGTTCCATTGTTTCTATAGTTGTGTAGCTCAAAAAATTTCACACACCTTCTCTTACCTTCTATATTTTTTCTTTTTTGCAACAGAGAGCAAGGATTGACCCAAACACAATCAAAGCCACAATTGATGAGATTGCGACCAAAGCTTACAGCCGGTGTAGCGTGCCATACTTCTCCGAGATTGTGAGTTTCGTGTGTAAGAGCCACCACAGGGTCCAGCTTGTTAGGAACAGCGGTTTCGGGTATCTGTTGGAGCTGGTTGACTGTCCTGTACCCAGGGGTTTTGTGCAGTGGATCGCTGACAATGTTGACACAAAAGCAGAAGCAATTGTTTTCAACAAGAAGAGCATTCCACTGAATGCTCAGTCAGTGGAGTTTGTGTTGGGGATTCCTTCAGGGGAAACAATCATAAACACTAAAGAAGAAGATGCTGGCAAACAAGCTTTTCTTGCGCTTTTTGGTTTGACAGAAGTCCCAACAATCAAATTCTTTGGCAATAAGCTGATGAACGAAGATATGTCTGACGACCAGATCATCCGTTGTTTCCTGGTTGTGGCATTATCAACATTCCTCTGCCCGACATCAAACACTAAACCAAGCACCAAATATATGGGAGCTCTAGTTAATGTGGAGCAACTCAAGCAACTAAATTGGTGCAGGTTTGTTCACGATTGGTAGTTGATGTATATAAAGAAATACCAAAAGGAAAAGCTGAAGCAGAACCGAACAATGATGACTCTAGGAGGATGTATATACCACCTAGCAGTATGTCACTCTTTTTTTTCAAATCCAATGTGTTTTTTATGTGATTAAGCCATTTTTTGTGTTTGTTTATCTTTTGTTGGTGTAGTCCTATATCATCTAGTCTAATGTTTTCCCAATTTTTTTGTTTTTTTGCAGGTCCGTTGCCTTGATTTTACTGATTTTGGCTCAATTCAAATCCCATCTTTGATGCCAGGATATGTGTTTGGAAGGGAGATATGGTCAAGCATTTAAGTGACATGACCATTGGAAGAGATGGAAAGTATGGATGTCTGACAGTAAGTTCTTTCACCCTCCTTTTTCTTTTTCTCATCCAAAAGCATGACATCCTTTGTGCAACATTTTCTTATTTTTAAATTTCTTACACTTTTTTTATTTCTGTATGCATTTTTGTAGATAAAAGAAGTATCAGAAACCTGCTATAAGGATGGAACACATGAGTGGGCAAGTACAATTAAGAATTCAAATTTCAGGAAAGCGATAAACAATGTTGCAGGGAATTCTTTGTCTGACAAGGTTTTTGTGACCCCGTGCTTTTTTTCATTGAAGCAAACCCTTCTTTTTTATGCGGTTTCTATATGTACAGCCTACGCCTTTTTTACGAGTTTTCACTTTTTGTGATGCATCATGTATTTCTTTTGGACCAGGTCAAAGAGGATATCTTCCTCGCTTACGAAAACCATATGAAGAATGAAGACCTAAATACTTGCATCAAAGCTAAAGGGCTTTTGCTAGACTCGATCCGCATCATAACCAATGCCTCTGGTGAATCAGGTGATACAGTTAAAGTGGGCTCAACAGGAACTGAATTGAATGCAAGCCAACAATCCAACAACTCAGGAGACACTGTCAAACTACAATCGACTGAACTTCAAGAGGAAAATGATGGAGGTGTGTCACCATTTTTTTGCTGTAATCCTTCAGTAGTAGTTCCTTTTCTAATGTGTGCCTACAAGTCAGTCTATAAGTCAGCATTTTTACAAAGGTGTCACACCTCCCGTCTGGTGCCCTTTTTTTTCTCCTCGCCATGCAGTCTGTTGGTTCTTCTGTATCAAAAACGAATGTTCTATCAACTAGCCAACAGTCTGTTGGTTCTTCTGTATCAAAAACAAATGCTGGAAAAGGGAGCAGAAATGAAGCTGATGGGTTTTGTAGCAGCCCTCCTAAAGTCCATGAAATAGGCAAGCTGAAGGTGCGCACTGCAACACACAGCTTTTCTGATCTCACACCATTTTTTGGTTGGCCACACATTTTTTCTTTTTCTTTTTTCGTCTAACCATGTACCCTTAAACAGTCTGACTCCGTAGCACAATGTCAAAGAGAGCATTCCTCAAAGGACCCCATGCCGGAAATGTGTGCTCCAGCCGCATCAACTTTCACTCTAGGAAATCAAGATGGAGGTACAACTTTTTGGTTTTTTGTAACTTTTTAATGTTCTTTTCTTTTTCTCGTTCTCTTGAACTTACATTCCTAACTCCATTTTTTTCATTTTTGAACCACAGCAATTTTGATACAATACAAAAGGAGGAGGATAGATGCCCAATCAAGCAGCGAACCACATGATCCCTGTTCAATCAAGCATAAGAAGCCTTTGGAAGCTCTTTTGAAGGTACAGAATGTGCTGTTTTTTTTCTTTTTTCGTAATGCAAGTTGATTTTCAAAAAGATTCGTCTAACATAGTTTTTTGCTTTCGTGTTTGCATTCTTTTCCTGCAACAGGAAGACAAAAAAATCCCCTCAAAACAGGGTGAAGAAAAGGATGAAGTCCACACTCTAGATAATCAACAAGAGAAAAGCAGCAGCCTCAACTACATGCTTATTGGAGAAGCAAAAGAGAACCACGTTCAAAATGTAGCAGAGAGTGCCAAGGAGGACATCCCAACAGAGCTCATTCAGTCCAAAATAATTTTCACGGAATCAAAGCGAACAACATTTTCTGGTTTTCAAAACACATCAATTCAGGAATTGGTACACAAAATTTATTTTTCTTCATGTCAGCAGTGGCATTCATAGACATGCTTACCACTCTCTAGTTGTCAATCTTTTTTTGTCTTCTTCTATGTGTTTAACTCTGTCTTTTTTCTTTGTTTTTTTGTTTGTTCACTTGAAAACAGGACCTGCAGAGGAAAAATTTCAGGGGGCGCCCGGATAACCTGAGCATAGACATTAATGTAAAAGCGCAACCAGAGAGTGGTAAGCATGTCTTCTATTTTTTATGCTCTCAATTTTATAAAAATTGAAGCATAGACATTAATGTACCAGCACAATCAGAGGTCTCCTTTCTTGTGTGTGTGTGTGTGTGTGTGTGTGTGTGTGTGTGTGTGTGTGTGTGACTGAAATGCTTTTATTTGTTTTCAGGGACACATACAGATGAGGTTTTCGCAAGAGGCTATAAAATCATTAGCAACTTTCTAGACAAGGCAAGAGAAAAATATTTCTTCGCCGAGGATAGCACCCCCTCATTCAGGATCTCTGAAGATGTGGATGAATGTGGAAATATAATCGAAGAACATGAATTGTGGAGGCCTGTATGGATGAAGGATGAGTGTTACAATAAAAAGTTAGAGGCTAGTTTTTCAATATCTTTTTTTCATCCACAAGTGGTTTCTCCTGTCAACATAAATGCCATATTTTCAATGCACATAACATTTTTTCTTTTTCTCATAAACAGGCAACGAAGTTGAAGATCGCCAGAAACTTCAAGGAAGTACAACCGACATTTGTGTGCAAGGGAATACAAACTTGAAGGTATTCTACCCCCCATCTGTTCAAATCTTTTGCTATAAACGCTGGCTATTTTTTTGACTTTTTTGGTCTCTCTCTGTGTTTTTGTTACTTGGTTTTTGTGACGAGCAACACAGAAACAGGGGAGCAGTAGTTCAAACTACGAGCTAAGCATTCAGTGCGCCCAAAGGGAAGTACAGAGAAGTTTGTTGTGTGAGACGCCACACCCCCCAAAACCAGTTGAGGAGATTGTTGATTTGGTCAGTTTTCGCAAAAAACTTTCTTGTCTTGTATTAGTTTATCACAAATAGGCTTTTTTCTCCAAGCATTTCCAGGGTTGACTTTTTCCTTCCTTTTTTCTTTTTTATTCACCCTATGTGGCGCAGACAACACCTGAAGTTCAAATGTCAACTGGGTGGAATCACAGGCAAACTTGCTACTCACCATGCAAAAATAATAACGAGTACACAGCCAAGACTCCCCCACTCAAAATGAGGAAGGTAGTCCTGAAATAGCAGATTTCTTATCAAATACAAGCATGTATTCTTTTTTCGTACTAAAACAATCCTTTTCATATGCACTTTTTTGTGTGTTTGGTTCTATTTTTATGTTTCCCCCAGGACTACTCCATGGTTCCAATAATAGGAAAAAGGTTATTTCCAGAGGAGGAAAGCTGTCAACAAGAATCCAGCGGCAGCAAAAGGAATCCAGTACATCTAATGGAAGAAAAAACTGTAAGAAGCCGTTTTTTATTTTTTAAGTGCTCTCTGTTTTGTTAATCGTTCTTTTCTTTTTCTGAAATTCTTTTTGTGTCATATGTATAGTCAGGACAACTCAAAATTCATGGAGAAAACATGTTTAGGCAAGAGCGCAGCACATTGGTCAACAGAACTGATGATTTTTACAACACAAATCTCTCATTAGGAAGGCCAAGCAGTTTCCGTGGAAAAGAAAATGTACCACCAAAGAGGATTGTCCAACCAAGCAGGTACCGTAGCTCACCATACGACTGCAGCGAGAGGGGCCCAATAATGCCACACGAGAGAAAGATGTATGAGAACATAACATCCTTGGCCAATGTTGAAGGATCGTGAGTTTTTTTTCTCAGAATCACTAATTTATTTTTTTGCAAAATGTTTTTTTTTGCCTTATACTCACTGTAAAGACTTTTTGTGAGTAAGCCTAACCTGCAAGCTGACATGTTTTCCTTTTGTTCTATATGTATAGCAAACCTGCAGTTTTGATTGACATAACCGTCGCCACATTTGGACAATTGGGTAACTCGATGAAAATAGATGGCCGGGTCCAGGCCTATGTCATAAATGTCTAATGTAGGCACCTATTTAATGAAAATCATCCTAGGAACTCACTCAAGCACTATTTCTTCCACACTGCATCTGTAAGCAAATGAAACCCCACCTTTTTTTTCTCTCTGTTTGTTTTTGATGCTTTCCCTTGTTTTTATTTTTTCTGTCATCGTACTTACCTACCTTTCAAAATTTTCATCATTCAACAACTTAAAAGGAATATTTCCTGGGCAAATGGAAAAATGATGAGGCAAGAATTTGGTGGAGGAAGAAACTGATTACGAGTTTCATTGGAGCTGGAAAAGCACATAATCTTTCGATGTCAGACAAGGTTTTTTGTCAAACTTCCTCTTTTCATTTTTCCACAACACAAGTTCAGCTATAATTTAGTTTAGTGTTTTTTCCTTCTTTCATATACACTAACTTGTTATCTATATTTTCCCTTTTCTGCATCAACTCCAAAATGGATGTACACAAGTTGTACTTTCCAACACTACACGAGGAACATTACTTTCTGTTCGTCGTCGACATCAAGGGTCGCACGTTTTATTTTCTGGATTCTTTGTATGATGAGAAGAGCTCATATCATATGAACATAAAAAAGAAGATTGTAAGTACAAGGGTTTTTAATACTGTTTTTTGTTTTTGTGATAATTATATTGTCTGCAAGTTTTCCTGCAAACATCAGTAAATGTTTTATTTTTTATATTTGAGGCAGATCTCAAGCTTTATATGCACTTGGTACGAAGCTCGGCTTGAGCCAATGGATTTCAATGCATTCCCTGCTGTTTACCCTAAAGTCCCTCAACAAGATAACGAGTACGAAACCAAACATCTACGCTTTTTATTTTTCCTGACTCCTTTTGCTTTGTTGTAACTTTTTTATACATTTTTGTGATTTTTGTTCACAAACACCTGTACCTTTTCCAGTATTGATTGTGGCATTTTCACTATGAAACTAATGGGATGGTGCCCAAGGAATCCAACCCCTATAGTTTTTTCACCAAAAGATGTCCCAGATGCAAGGATCCGATATGCTGTTGATCTCATGTTCAGCCACTACAACACTTTGGATGACGAGAAGAAGCGTGTCAAGGAGTTCTGCCTATAGGTTAACCCCATATGCATTTTTTCTGGTTTTTTCAGATTCTTTTGCTTTATGTTTGTGACAGGATTTTATTAAGTTTCCCCCTGTGTTTTTATCCTTCCGTGCAGACATGAAAAAGTGCTGACAGCTCCTAAAAGACGCCACTCACAGTGACAAGAGGAGCTGTATCAAGAGTCATATCAGCAAAATCAAAGGAAAGAGGAGTTGTATCAAACACATAGTTAGCAATTGTTTAAACATTTTCGAGATGTTTTTCTATTTTTTGTATGAACACAGAATGTACACCCTTGTTGCTGTAGAACATATATATGCCCCCTCTATTATTTTTTGTTTTGTTCTTTTTCACTCGGTAATGTGGTGAAACACAGGAACTATAACAGTGTTTTTCCTCATGTGTTTATGTTTGCACCTTTTCCAAATTTTTGCTTAAATGAATTTTTCATGTTTTCCGTGTGGCATCAATACTTTTTTGGTGTTTTCCATCTGATGGAGAGGGCCAAGGAGATGATGACACAAAGGTCACCCTCTCTTTTTTATATCTTTTTTGTACTCATTTTAATGCACAACAGTCATCTTTAAGTTTCTAGATCTCTATACTTTTTAGGTTCAGATCCACCTAAAATCGTTGCTCATGTTTGAGTTTTTCCTGTATCATTTTACTCCTGCACTCATTTTTTGCTTACAAACATATTAAAGTATGAAGTCATCTTTCAGAATCCCAGCTAGGGTAGCAAGTTTTGTTCATACAGTTTCCAGTTTTACTGCATTTTGTCATTTTACTAATAAAGATCATACATCAGGCACCAAAAACTTATGAACTTAAGGAGGAGAAACAATGCCCATTTCGATTTTTCTCATAATGCAAGGAAACACTCATGAAGATCAAGACCAACAGCAACAAGGTAATTTATCCACATTGTTTCCCATCATTTGTGCAACAACAGAGTTTTCAGTTCATAAGCAAAAAAAGAGAGGAAGAGAAACATGCAACAGTTTTCATCGTCTCTCCTTATAATGTACTTATTGTTAAAGAACTTTCAACTCTTTTTTTCTTCAAGATGCACCAGTAGTATCTTTTCGTGCGCTCCGCTTCTCGCCTGTTTTTTGCTTCCCTCCTGTTTGTTTCTTGCTAGGCATCCCCTTTGAGGCACTAGGCGCACTAGTAGTATCCTTCTGTGCACTCCGTTTGTCACCTGCTTTTGGCCCCCCTCCTGTTTGACTCTTCCTACTACTATCCTTTGAAGCACCAGGGACTCCTGTGACAACAAGATTTTTTTTTCTTAGTTTTTTAGGCACAAACAAATGACAGCAGCAGAGTGATGCGATTTTAAGTAGTAGTGCTTTTAAAGTGCGAGGATTGAGGCAAACCTGTTGGTTGCTTGCCGACTGTAGTCTTCTTGTGAAATTGGGACCTGGGGATGTGTTTGTTTGTGCACGAAGCAAAAACATGGTCATGCTGACCACAATGACTGCAACCAATTTGTTGTTTTGCCTGTATTTTCTCCAAAAATGTCTTGTAACGCTCTTGTGGACGCCCCTTCGAAGCAATAACATCAGGATCCTTTAGACTTTCCCCGTACCCATCAGGGTGCGGCGTGACCATAGTAGGGGCTGGAGCTCTCTCAACATGCTTGTCTTGCATTTTTTGCTGCTCCTCTGCCAAAGTCATCTCATCTAGCTTTGCCTCAATCCTCACACTTTCACCAACCACATACATATATTTTTCATTGGATGACGCAGCATCCGAAGCCATTTCATTCAGTCTGCTAGACAGCAACATGTATCTAAGGTGATGGTCCCCTGCTGTTAGCTCCTCAGGGACGCCGTACCTGAGTTTTCTAATGTCTTTTCTTTGCTTGGGTCTCCATCTGTCAATGTAGTACTTCTCGGGTAGCACCGGCAAGTTGAGGTGTGTTAATACCCTAAGTATGTGGCTGCACACAACGCCATCTTTTTCAAACTTTCCACAAATGCAAGCAAAATCCTCTCTGTGCATATCAACAATGACAACATATCTCCGGATTCTAAAATCTTTCTTGTACACCTCGTACCTTGTGTTTTTCTCAACCTCCTCCACATGCAACTGGCTTGCAAACTTTATAACTTTCTGAAATATGTAGAATATCGCTCTGTTGTACTTCTCTGCAGCCTGCAATTCCAGTTCAGTGCCCAGCCAGTAGGTTGGCTTTGTTGTTCTGGTAATAGAGTCTTGTTCCTTCTCATTCTCCTGCATCGCTTTCAATATCCGCTCATACTCACGCAAAAAGGTAATCACACTGAATGTTGAGCCTACATTGTCCTTGAATATGGCATTTGTCCCTTCACTCCGGGCAGTCGAGTGGATGAAAGGGAAGAAGCTTTTCTTGAAATAGACTGGGACAAACAACTCCCTATACTTCCACATGTACCTGAAGTACTTGACATTCTCTACTCCATACTTCTCCGTCATCGGTGGCCACAACGTCTCAAACTCTGCCTCTGTCAGGCAGTTATGCATGATGTCGCTGAAGTCAGCATACAAGTCTGGTTGTGTTGAAAAGGTTCTCACACATCTTTCCCGAACCTTTTTCATTATGTGGAAGAGACAACACCTATGAACAACACCCTTGAAAACAGCAGGAACCGCGGTCTTCATTGCCACATCTTGGTCAGTAATGACCGTGAGAGGAGCTTTTCGACGCATGCAGTCCAGAAATGTGTCGAAAAGCCATTCAAATGTGTCCACCGTCTCGTTATGCACTATAGCACAAGCAAACAAGCAGTTGAGCCCGTGTCCAGTGATGCCAACAAACGGTGCAAACGGCATATTGTAACGGTTTGTCTTGTATGTCGTGTCGAAACTCAAACAATCACCATACAGCTCATACATTTTTCTCGAGTAGCCATCCGCCCAGAATATGCACAACACCTTATTGATGTCCTCGTCAGCAACTTTGAATGCATAGTAGAAATTTGGATCTTCCTTTTGTTTGTTCCTAAAGTACTCAAGGACCTGCAACATATCTCCCTTGCCATTCTCTCTGTTTATTGCTGTCCTCACATTGCTAACATATTTCTTAGTGTATGGTGCATCACCCCCTCGCAGGTAAGAAAGAATGGCCATAATCTTCCTAGTGGGCATTTGTACAGAGTTAAATGTCCTGATAAACAACTTCTCTTCCTCTGTCATCTTCTTGTGCGATCTGAGATACTTGCTCTCGTCTGGAGGGCTAAGTGTGTGGTTGTGCTCCAGGTCAACACTCGTGACAACCCATTTGTCTCCTTTTAGTGTTGCAATCATTTTAGCCTGGCACCCGGTTATTTGTATGAAGTTTTTCCTCTTCCTTTTTGCCTTCTCAGGTGGGGGAATCCCTGTTTTTTCTTGCTTCTTGAGCTGCCTCTGTTTTTTCCTTTCTTCAAGCACATCCTTGCCAACAACTTTACCCGAGCGGTTGCACCTGTAAGTGTAACGGGACACTGCCTTGCCACCAGGTTTAGTTGCATGGTAGTTGCCTGCTTTCTTGATTGCAAAACCACAAATGGCTGCATACTCATTGTAGAATGCATGGGCAGCATCACAAGAATCAAAGACCATGCCCACATATGGCACATGGTGGCTCCGTACTTCTTGGCTGCAAGTCTGAGCCTGAGCCGCACAGACACTGTCATTTTGTATGAAAATGAGTATGTCCTCCTGTGACAGGTGTTCAACATTTTCTTGTTGCACTGGCCCGCCTTCCTGTTGATCATCACAATCACAGACATTCTTGTTTTTTCCATGTGCGTCTGCTTGTTTACCATTGTCTGAAACATCATCGAAGCTCATGCCATCCGTGAAACTAGGGCCATGGCTGGAGCCAGCAGCTGCTGAATCATCACCCAAACCACCATCAAGACTCATGTCATCAGGGAAACTAGGTACATGGCTTGTACAAGCAGCAACTTCATCATCCATATCATCATCCAAATCATCATCCAAGTCATCCTCACCTTCATCAAAGTCAAAATCACCATCATCGCTGTCTTGTTCTCTTTATCTAGGCTGGTAGCTACAACCTTGGTGCCCTTCAGCTGTGTTGTCATCCCAGCTCCAGCTAGGGAAACCTTCTGCCCCCACATCTACATTCCCCGCTTGCTGCCTCCCTGTTGGCTGTCCCCCCTCATCTTGTCCTTGCAAACGCCCATACCGCTCAGTTATCATGTATGCGTCATTCTGTATCAGCAACAACAAGTATAAGAGAGTAAGCATATTTTTTTTGTTATTTTTTCTTTCACACATGGGGGAAAGGGCAGTCGGATATGTACATATGTAAATGAAATCATACCTCACAAAACCCCCTGCCACCAGAATCTTGTTGTTGACCAGAATGTTGAGATCCACCAATACTAGCCTGTGACCACAAACATGTTATGTAGTTTTATATTTTATTTGTTGACATTTTTCAACATACATGTCAAAGTCAACAATATAAAGGCACTTTATAGTACCTCTTGATCAGCAACCATCAACAATTGTGTGTAGCTCATGTAACCACTTCCAAGGAAATTCATTTCCTGCATTATTTTCCCCTTTTTGCATGTTAGAATTTGGTAATAGTGTAAGTTACTTTCTTTTTCTCTTTTTATGTTCTTCAGAGTTATAAGTGTCTGCAACATAGCAGAAGAACAAGTTTTTTCATGAAAAAGCACATGACTTGAAGAGGGCACAAGCTATCATTTTTTTTCATGAAAGCACGTACACGCGTTGCAAATGGACTTGAAGATGTTTGAAATGCCAGTCGCGTCCCAGCTTGTTGCTGCTGCACATATTGGGCACCAACGTATGGCTGCTGCACATAGAGAGTAATGTTCTAAGTTCTTTTCTTTTTTGAGGCCACCCAAAAAAATTATGTATTTTTTCTTTCACAATCTAATGGTTTTGTTCTTTAAAAAAAACAGCGATCTTACATGAACCGATGTTACTGGATCAACTGGGACTGGTCCACGGCTGATTGGAGTTCCTTGTGCCATAGTTTCACCCGGCACCTACAAAATGAAGAGGAATCATTAATTGTGAGGTATACATTTTCTATCTTCTGTAGTCAGCAAACAAGATGTTACATACACTGTACATTTCCATCTTTCTGTATAGATCCAGAGGGGCAGGGGCATGTATGCTTTTATATGCTTTTTCTTGTACAACCCACTATAGCAGATCTTGAAAAAAAGTTCAGTTTTCACTGTATTTGTACTGGGGTAATCATGGGAGGGGGCATGTATTCTGTTTTTTTGCCCTGAAACATGAAATCAAAACAGCTCATATACATGTTTCTGTAGGGAACTGTACAGCATCTTTTTTTGTCTCATGCAAAGAACCATGTTCATTAGTTTATCATATTCAAAAAGTGTCAACAACAACAGCAAATTTTCAACTTCTCTGTCCAAAACAAGCATACAACCTTTTCTCTGTCCACAAACAAGCGCACTACATGTTTTTTTCAGTGTGTCCTGAACTGTATGTGTGTTGGACATACACAAAAATAGTAGCAGCATGGAAATTATTATCCTTTATGTCATCAAACCACTGAATACCCATGCTTCTAGTATACTACATGCTTCTAATATACTACAATTTTCTTCTTCATTTTTTTCTTCAGAGAAACTTTGAACAACATGTGAGACAAAGATGGAGTTTTCCTCCCATGAAGTTATCTCAGAGACAAACCTGCGTGCCCATCGGGAAATTTCCATACTGCTCCAAGATTGCTGCAGAAAAACAAAGGGAGAAGAAGAAATAAGAAGGTTTTCATATCCAAAAAGAAGAAGGGAACAAGATCAGGAGAATTGAAAAAGAAAGGAGTTGCAGATGGATCCATGGACGCACAAACTCACCCTGGTGAGTTTGTTTCCCCTTATCCCTGTTCTTATCTTCATCATCTGCTTCTTTCATGTCCAAGAACAGCCGCCACCTACACTAGGGTTGGGTAGGGGAAGCAGGGACGGGGAGGAAGGAGGGGAAAGGTGGGAGGGGTGAGGACTGGCGTGTTCTCTCAGCGTGGGAGGGTGGGGGTTCAGGGTTTTGACAGAGGAGCAAAAGTTTTCCTGTCTTTTAGCTATACATGGGCTTTCTGCTTTTTTTGTTTGTGTGTTTGGTGCGTCCAGGCCCATACAACAGTAGCAGCTTGTTGGTCCAGCCTCAACCAGGACAAACAAAGTGAGAAGCCCAGCCCAAAGTAAGAAACAAACAAACAGGGGGGAAACGAAATAAGCCCAGGTGCTAAGCGTTTCAACCCAGCAAAAACAGAGCTACTTAACAGGCCTAATCTGCATGCGATGACGTCAGCCGACGTCAGCCGACTGAGACTTCGCGAAGTCTCAGTCGACTGAGACCTAGACACTCCCTTAGTTGTTTGAGTGCGAAGGCAAAGAGGCGGCATGCGATGCGACGCTACGCATGCGTCGTTGGCGATTCGAGCGCGAGACCAAAAGAGCTTGGTGGGAGTTCACTGGGCGTGCATGATGGCCGCCATGAACGCTAGCTCAGTAGCGCCGCTTCGTTTCAGAATTTAATGGCCTTGCTATCAGATTGAAAATCTGTTGAAATAATCACTGCTCCTGTTATTTTCTTTTTCTTTTGACAGCTCTCCTCCCGTCGGTTCGCTTGCAAAATTTGTCCGAGTTTGGGTACTCAAAGATATGGACCCTGCTTGGTGTTGCCTTTTTTTTTTTCAGCAAGGAGCCTTTTTTTTATTTAGCTATATACATGGAGCTGGTATGCTAGAAAATAACACACCTTTTTATTTGTGAGTGTTGAAGTATAAATGCATCACCCACCTTTCCAATCAGTTTGAACTTTGGATGAACTAGCTGGTGTATGCAGTTCTACGTTGTATCAGAGGTGCCCACCTTTCCCATCAGCTTTATCTTTTGCGTGAACTGGCTGGTGTGTGCAGTTCTACGTGGTATAGATGCCCCCTTTTTTCTTGTACACAAATCCAAATGCTAGCAGTCTCTACGATTGCAAAGTGTTGAAGAGCGTTTCTAGCTCGTCCCTGTTGCAAGTATCAAGAGTTATAATCCATCACGTACCTGTTGAAGAGAGTTTCTAGCTCTTTTCTCCCGCTTCTATCTTTCCTAGAGGTCAATTAGGCATTTCCATGTTCCTAATTCCTCTTCATTGTATATAGAAGGAAGGCTCGAGACAAGCTCGGCTATAAATTAACGAAGCCATGGGTCGATCAGGAATTATATGGCCACCAAGCAACATCAGTTGAAAGATATGGCTCGAGACAAGCACTGTTTCCTTAATGTAGGTGTCGCATTTGAAGACTTTTTATGTTTTTCGGGTGTTGTCTTTGGTGATGGTTTGTTTGCTACTACTAAGAGGAGCTGATCACTGTGGCGAGGTCCTTGTTTCTTTATTTCTTTTTGGTTTTCTTTTCGGGCTATGTGCATCCTGAATGTCTTTATGACTTCTTGTCGGTGCAGAGACTGGATTTAACCGATATCTTTTAGAAAAGGTGAAGTGTCCAGTGAAAACTTGAAAACTATCCTCTTAGGCCATCAGATCGCGAATGTATGGTAGAGATCAGAGGGGGAATCCCACCAGCCACTTAACCAAAGTTTTCCCAAAACCCCCCTGCATTTACGTGCTAGCTTGGTAAGGGTTCAGCAAAAAGAAAAAAAGAAACCAAATCGTGTTCAATCTGAGCCGCCATGGAGCCTCGTCCTGCCGATTGCCATGTACGCTCGCCGCTGGCCCTCCGGCGGACGTGTGGCCTAGCTTTTGGACTAGCCCATCCTTGAGCACTCTTACTCACCCTCTGACAACTCCGTCCAGGAGCTCTCGCTCTCCGACGGTTGTGATCCCCCACCCTCCGCTGGCCCTGACCGTGAGTCATTGCCCTACGCCGGTCGTGGGTCACCCTTCAGATCATGCATCACCGCCCCTCGTAAAAACAATGGTGTTGCCGATCTTATGTCCCCGGCCACTCATGTGTTGGATGAATTTTAGATGGCCTTGTATCTCTGAATATTATTACTGAAGCTCATGGTTACTTGTGCCAATATTTTGCCAGGAGATTAACATTTTATCCCTGAATATTTGTATCGAAGCTCATGTGTTGGATGAATTTTGGATGGCTGGTATCTTTGATTATTCATACTGAAGCTCATTGGTACTTGTGCCGACATTTTTCTAGGAGATTATCATTTTATCTCTGAATATTTGTACTGAAGATCACTTGTTGGATGCATTTTAGATGGTCTTATATCTCTAAATAGCTGTGCAAGAATATGTCACTGAAATGACAGAACTGATTTACTGTACATCCATGTTCATTCAAGTATTTTCTGTAGATCCACACCACGTGCAGCAAAAGATATAGGATTTATTCTGTTACAGCAAAACATCAGCAAAAGAACTAGGATTTATCTGTACATCCACATTCATTCTGTTACAGCAAAACATCAGCAATTTCTCTGTCAAACATCAGCAAAACATTCGCGTGGAGCAGTTTTGACGGCAAGCAAGCCACCGAGTCGCCGTCGCATGGATGCAGCGCCGCGGCCGCTTGGTTTCCCTTGTGAGGGGGCAGCGTCGTGTCGCCATCGCATGGATGCAGCGCCGCAGCCGCTTGGTCTCACTCGCGTGTGGGTGTAGCGCCGGGTCGCCGATGACGCCACTGCGCGGGGGCATCACCATGGCCGTCGCTAGGGGAGCGGCGCCGCAGTCAGTCGTCGTTGAATCGCCGCGGCATCCTGGTCGCCCTCACGGCTAGAGAAAAAGTAGGAAGGGGACAATTTTTGTTTTCTTTTCCCTTCAGCTAATAATTAGTAGGGGGTTTTCGGGAAAACTGTGGTTAAGTGGCTGGTGGGATTCCCCCTCTGATCTGTACCATACGTTAGCGATCTGATGGCCCAGGAAGATAATTTTCAAGTTTTCACTGAATGAGCGTTTTCACTGGACACTTCGCCTTTAAAAAAAATCTGTCAAAAGATACAAGGGAGCTGACTGACCAGTTTACCACGCAACGCACAGTACAAGCACACAAAGAGAAGATAGGGAGAGCACTGCTAGTAATGTCAAAGCTCGCTGCACTCCGGCACCAAAGAATAGACAAGCAGAAGAAGTTTCAAGGATTGGCCAACAACTTAAAGAACCGCGAACAAGCCTGATCCATGGGGCCAAAGACACCCAACACCTCCCTTCTCTGACACTGAAAAGGAACCTTATACCATCGCCTAAGATCGATGGAACCACACCGTCAAACTGTAGAGGCGCTCACCCAAGAGCTAGAAGCCTAGAACAGATGTCGACCTCGAACCCAGAGTAGCCATTGTGCACGACCATCTCCACAAGGAAATTCCGGAGTCACAGTGGCGAAGCTAGGAGCCTAGGAATATATAATGTATGAAGGCATCCATGACCCCCGCCGCATTGCTTCCATCGGAAAGGGAACCCTATCCCCTTTCGCCAAATATCGAAGGTGTTGCACCTCTAGGACACACCCACGCTCCTCGCCGCCCAAGAACACAATCCCAAAGATACACGGGGCACTCGCTGAACCTCCACTGCTTTGCCGCCACTCGGACTCAACAGTCACCAAGCACCCACCAAGTGTAGCACAAGTCTGCCAGTGAAGCAAACATACCGAAGCGGCGCCTCCATGCAGGTCAGGACACACGAAGAGCCGTCGCCTCCCAACCTTAGGTGGGTTTTGGTATTTCAGTCGGGTGGTGGTTGAGAGGGAAGACCTCATCAGCGCCTCGAGGAAGCAAAGCGGCACACTTGTACGGTGCCCCCGATGTGGCTGGAGGAATCGTCCAAGGGTTTGTAGGGTAATGTGATATGCAACAACAAAAATTATGCTACACGACCACAACCATGATAAATATGAAGATGGCGGCGATGAGCAAACTCACAAACAAGCAGACTAAACGGAAGCAGCGAGGAAATTGGTGAAGCGCAATTATTTCCGCATCTAGGTTATACCTCCCGGCCATGAGAATTTCTTTGAGATGATCCGCCGATGAAGATTCAAAGTAGACGACCTCTCTGTGCGGTATCCACGTGTTCTGAAGATGTAATCCGGCAACACTTTGACGTCCTGGAAGAAGAGCTTCGAGAAAGCTAGAGAGAGAGAGAGAGAGAGAGAGCCTAGTGACGTCCCATCTAATTAGGAGTCTAATTTTATTAGATGAATCAGACCAATATTAGAGCACGTCTTATTAGAAGTCTGAAGGTTAGACCAATTAGACCAGGTTGAGCGTGGAGCTATGTGGGATAGATCACCTTTGGATTGGTGTGCCTCAACAAGGGTCTCTTCACACACACACATACATATATATATATATATATATATATATATATATATATATATATATATATATATATATATATATATATATATATATATATATATATATATATATATATATAGGTGTGTGTGTGTGTGGGGGGGGGGGGGGTGATTTGAAGGAACCCCTCCCAATTCGACCGACCTACGGGAGGAGGGATTCCTCTCCAAAGAGGATTCAGCCTCCCTTCCTTTCTATAACTAGATGACCCGTTGCCCCAATTGGTGCGGAGATGAAGTCCAACCTGCAAGTTAAGCAAACTATATATAACTTCAAATCGAATTCAAGTGAAGTATTTGAAGAGATCAAGAAGAGAAACAACTAATAGTACTGAAAATTTAGGTGACTTGTTTGATGGCGTAGAGACCACCTGCAGCCAGAAAATTAAGCGAGCTTTTTTGAAACACAAAATGGAAGTTAAGTAAACTATTTGAAGGATATTTTTCATGAATGGTCTAAAACTAGTTATGTTTGTATTGCATTTGTTTCTTGCCCACACATTTACCAAAGACAAAAAACGACGATTGACACAGAAACCAACTGCAGCTCGGAGGATAAGCGAATTATCTAAATGATCCTTTTCCTAAACTATATGCAAACGGTTATGCCCGTACTGTGTTGGAATTTGACTCGACAACAATCATTCCAATAGCTTTATTTGGTGACACATAAGTCGTTTGCTTGTGCAGGCGAATGGACTCTAAGATTATATTTTTGATGATCGCTCATGAAGAAGACAGGTAAACTATCCGAACCTTATTTTTTCGCAATCATTCGCCGAACACAATCATGACGATAATGAATACGATTGTTTTGTGTTTTTACACGGGCACGTGATAACCCAGGAGACACCAAACCAAACAAACCAATTACCAGAACTCGATCTAAACACAGGGACGACCAGCCTCTCTAGCGACCTCCAAACCGGCAAACGACCGCATAGCCAAGATGACTTGGGAATTGGGGCTACAAAAGCAACGATTCTGAACTGGCCGTAGCAACCCAGGAGATAACCTAACCGCATGTGCCAAGGATCGTGTGCCGAAAGGGCGCACCCCCACATGCGGTGTTTTCTCTAGAAGCGTGAGAGACACTGGACATTATTGTATAAATATACACTGAACATTATTTTATAATACACAATGAATTTTTTTGTTATATATATTGAAAAAAAATCAATATACAATGATCTGACAAAAATATCACAGTATAAAAGATAAAAGAAATCCAAAAAAACACATAAAACAACTAAACAGTCCACAAAGGCCCGGGCGTGTCTAAAATTTGAATTATGAAAGTATGTAAGCCTGTAGTTTGACACAAGCCATCAATGGCCGTATTGGCCTGCGCGCACACGCCTAATATTTCATGACGACCCCCCCCCCCCCCCCCCCCCCACACACACACACACACACACAGAAAAATATTCATGACCCAGGACCGAATCCTGTCGGGGCCCTGTGCATGGGTTGTTTTTGCGGGAAAAAAACTGTCAGCCTCTTTTTTTGCAAGCAGGGGCATTTGCTTGATTACATATAAATCCATGGTTTTTTTGTGAAAGAACATGCCACGTCAACCCTTGACAGGAGGGCCGCGCCGGTCAGTTTCAGCGCCAATACATGTTTATACGGAGTTTAGGTCGTTGTGTAGCCACACGTTCCCAATCTTGGTACTAACATGTAAAAATTACGGAAATTGGTACCAATCAGCACATACAGCCTCAATTGTGGTACTTCCGTGCAATTAACTTTTGCATATGCATCTGCGTCCAAAGGTAGAAGAAGAGAAGAGACGAGCTGGTCGGGCCCACACATTATATATAGCAAAATATATAAAACTGTGTTGTCCTTCATTCAGGTGGCTATCAATGCGAGCCTGATGGTACCAGGTCGTCGGGTCAAAATGGCCACCTGCCCGGCGATTTACCATTTTTTGTGTTCACTGCCAGGTCGGACCTGCTGGTCAGGGTCGGTCAAGGGCTTTTTTGGGTAATTAGACAAATCATGAGGGGGTTTCTGCACAAAGATCAGCACACGCAGGGCACCCAGCTCCTTTATGTCTCCCTCCCTGTCAGTGATAGGTGGGCCACGACCACACTGGCACGCCATATGGGCAAGGCATATGCCTCGTTTTGGGAAGAGGCGTCGTATTTGCAGGATCGAACAAGTTAGAAGACTTGTTTTGTGTATTTTTGAACTTTAGAAGTCAAAATGACAGCGTAGGATAATTTAAGGCATCAGAGGTGTGTTTAACTTGCCTGAAAACGCAGCGAAACAGTTTTGAATGAAACTGCTGAAAAAAACCATAGGTGCATGGAGAAAATTGCCTTCTTTTATTTTAAGAACTGCAGATGTAATTCACACGACAAAGAATTGCAACCACATGTACATGCACGCATCAGACCGATTATTAGAGTGTAGCAGACATCTCCAACTACGACCAAAATTCAAATTGCAGATCATACACATACATATGCATCTTCTCTTTTGATAAGCCACATACATACGCATCTATGTATGTATATGTAGGGTACTACGTATGTCTATCATAGATACCACCGCCCTGGTGCGGGGGGCATGGCAGATTAGTCTTGGGGGGTGGGCAGACGCCGTGGAGCGCGGAGGCACACGTTGCCTCGCCGACGCAGGTGAGCTGTGCGCAACAGTATTAGGTGATGATGTTCTTGTTGCCGGTGAAGAGCGCCTGGATGAATTGCCCCGAGCACCACTTCGGCACACTCGTCACAGTCTTGTAGCAGTCGTCGCGGGCCAAGGCCATGGACGTCTGCTGTGGCGTGCTTGGGCGGCCAGCAAAAGCGACCACCAGGAGAAGAAATACCAACAGGACGCAGATGTAGAGTTGCCGGAGCGCCATTGCTGGTGGTACGACCGTGGTGCTGTAGTGTGTTGTTGGTATAGTGGGATCGATCGAGATGGTGTTTGGCTTCGGTATATATAGGGGGTGAATATAATGACTGCATTTGTTGGTGGCTTATTTTCTTAGCTCATTTTTATTAGTTGCCTAATTTGTGGCGTGATAATAAGCACTGTCTAGTTATCTCGTGTTTGAGGGTGAAGCCTTAAATTATAAAATCTTGATTTTCAAGTCTAATGATAGCACCATGATCTATTTTTATTCGCCTCAATGTTTTTGTTTTGTTTTTGGATGAAGTCTTAAATTATCCAATCTTGATTCAAGTCTAATGAGCGCATCATGATCTATTTTTATTCGACTCAATCTCTTCCACCTAGTTTAATAGCAATTAATTAAAAAATAAAGAAAAATTACTGCATTTCATAACCCATTATTTTTTCCTTTTAATGTATTTCTACTTTATTTGTATCCTCTTCATCTTTTCTTATTATCACAGCCCTGGTGCTGTTCCACGGTGTAAATATAGTGGTATCGATTGAGATGGCATTTGGCATTAGTATATATAGGGGGTGAATATAATGAATGTATTGGTTGATGGCTTAGTTTTTTAGCACATTTTTATTAGTTGCTTAATTGCGCTATGATAATAAGCATTGTCTTATTATCTTCTATTTTTGGATAAAATACTTAACTACTACCATCGAATCTCAATTTTTCAAATCCAATGATCATATCTTGACAGGATTAATTACCTAAAATCCCACTTTTTCATTCCTCTCTCGCAAGGCTACTAGGGAAAGTCTTCCTCCCCTTGATATTCCAGCGAGCCCATGGATTCGCCTCACCTTCATCTGCGCTCCGGTGGTCGGTGCTAGGGAGGGCATTCCTGGTACCTCGGCTAGGGCTAGTAGATAAGAGGGTTTTAGTCCTAGCAGGGGCAACACTCAAATGAATGGCGGTGCTTCTTCTTTGAGTCAGTCTTCCATGATCTCATCCTCCTCAAGTTCATCCGTCAAGATGGATTACACGGTTCTCCAACGTAGATTCCTGCCAGCTCCTCAGGGTAGCGAGGTTAGGGTTTCTCACCAACCACCATGTGTGCACAACGGCGAGATTTGGCGGCAGGTTCTTCAGATCGATTCAAAGATTCATTGACACCGGCTCTGGTATGGGAGCGGCGACACGGACATGTAATATTTATTACGTCTGAGGTGCTTTGTATTTTTATTACGTATGAGGTGCTTTCTACTTCTGTGAATCTTTGTAATAGATCTGATCTTTTTGAAAAAAAATGATCATATCGTGATCTATTTTTAATCTGCTCAATCTTTTTTCTTTGGAAAATAGATCGAGGCGAGCTTGATTGCAATCAATTAGAAGAATGCAATAAATGTATTGTATTTTGTTCCTGATTTTTCTCTTACTCTTGTGGTTCTTTTTTATTTATATCTTCTTTATCTTTAGTTATATATATAATTGATAGTATCTGCTAACTCGAACATGAATTTGGTATCCTAATTTCTCTATAGGTTTGTTTTAGTGCCGCAAAATTCGAGAAAGCGTATATCACCCCATTACCACTAATGATATCAAAGCCTTGATACCACCTTCACTTTATGGTACTTGCCCTAATTTTGTTTAGCTATAGTCTTTGCTTTCACTTTTCTCTTGGTTTTACTTTATTTTATCTTATCCTTGTCACCGTTGTCCTGTTGAAGCGATAATTGGTAGGCTATCTCTAGGTGCATACACAACCCGTTCGCAACTAGTCCATGTGACTCACTACTCACTAGTTGTGGTAAAGTGAATGCATTTTGATCCTTTACTTCGATGTATATTGGCACAATACTTCCATCCAGAAGGTATTGTGGTGATCTGTCTGCTTGCGGCCATCACTTGATGGGTTGAGTAGGATAGGGTTAGGGTGGCTTTTAGCTGATGAATATCATGGGGGAGCTATTTAGCGGTGGGATGGTGCATCTCAGAGGGGGAGAGGAGTCGTCAGGTGACCTTCTCATCGGGAGGTGATGTTCTGCAAGCACTGGGGCCGCTACTACCGGTGCAATTATGTGGAAAGAGGCATGTCCCATGAATAAAGTTTAGAGGAGGTTGGCGACTGTGTAATTGCGAGGGCAAGGAGTTGGAACTTGTGTTGCAGGCATGAGGGAGAGTGAAAAATGAAGGGAATCACAAAGAGATAGAGAGAGATGGATGAGATGTCACTTCTTGATTGTTTACCATAGGGAGCAACTAGAGCCCCTATTCCTAGGAGCTTTGACGTTGAAGGATAATGTGGTATCTGATTTCCAGTGTTAGAATTGAGATCAACCGTCTGTACTCCCTCTGCTTCTTTTTAATTAACACTAGGTGAATGCCTATGCGTTGCACAGGGGCACACATATTCTAGTTGCTCGTTACTGTTCATGTCAAACATACACCTTTAAGTTCTAATAATGCACTTCAGGTGACATTTTCAACCTTTCTACTGCCAAACCAATTTTCTTCTTATTCTTGTTCTTCCTCCCCACAGTCTCCACCTACAAATCCATGCTCGCCACCTCCATCGATACGGCTTGTTCTTTGAGTCACAAATACCATTCTTCATAATAAATTAAAAGGCCCATTATACCCAGCATGTAAGGAAAAGGGATATTTGGGTTGGCCTAAATATCACATGTATATTATGAAAAAGTTCATCAACTAAGCATCTGAGATTACATGTCTATCTAGTTCCTGTAGAGAGAACACAAACTATCATGTTAGCTTTCATCCAACATATCAATAGTTTTATTTCCTGCAAATATGTTATTACACATCATAATTTAATTTGAAGAAAAATATATAATTTTGAACAGACATTGATGCGTGTGTTTTACTTGCTTTTCATCATAGGGAGTAAAGAATAACACAATTAGTCCATGGGTGACGAAGCAGTAAAAAGTTTTTTTGCTCTATTATTACATGACATGCAGCCGTTAGAAGTAAACTACAGATTGACATCATCTCCATTCCCTTTGAGTCAGTGGAGGAGCTACGAACAAAAAGGTGGGCAGGCCAAGCTAAAGGACAATACAAATTCTGAAGCATTTATATACTAGCTCTGTAAACTAATATAAGATGTTTTAAATTAGTGATCTAAAACGTCTTATATTAGTTTATAGATGTAGTATTACAGTAGACGTAATCAGTACTCAGTACATTATTGAATAACCAGCCTTCCATGGTTGATGGCTGCCGGCTACTTACACTGAACTGTAAACACAATTGAGTGAACTGCTTATGCTACCAACTGAAATTTTTTGTTAAACAATTGTGCCTTTTCATAATCTGCACACAACAAGATCACTGAACAAGATCTTCCATAATTTATTTATGGTAACACAAACAAATAGACAATAACCTAAGTAAAATTTAGGGAAAGAAATTGGGAATGAATCAGACAAAATTAGCTGTGGACAGGACCAGATTCAGAGACGATGGAATTGTGTTGCTGGCTTGCCACTTTGTGTAGCTTGCAAATGATTCAAGGAAAATTGGAGAGGGTCAAATTCAGAGAAGGAACTGTGTTGTTGGCTTGCCGCTGCTACCTGCGTGCGCTTGCGCTCCACGGAACTGAAATGTCAAGCCGAATTGTGGCATGACTATATCCCCGCCCCCTTCCCCGGCATTTACCTTGTTTCGGTGGCTCGTAACCAGCACTCTTCGATCTTCCGACAGGTCTGGTACTGTTTGTACTACTCCTTTAGCATCCATGTATTCATGTGGATGTAGTCCTAGGTCCAAACTTCTCCATAGTTCCTTGACTTCCTTGCATCTTATAAACGGGGGCTGTGCCTATCTAATCTTTTGCAGCACACACACACATCATGCCACAATATTCTTGTACGCTTCAGGGAGAGTCTCAAAGGGAAACTATTATGGTTTAGCCTCCACAAGAACTGCTGCACTTTGGTTCACATGGTATCTCCCAGTTTTCTTTTCTCAGCGATGCTCGTTACCGAGTTGTCACTTGTTGCGGGGGATAGTGACATGGGTAGACGAACCTGCAAAGGGTGAGATTGCTTGGAATTTCAAATGGCATCAGCAACACCTACTGCCAAGTGAAAATAGGCTGGACGTTGGTCAGGTAAAGGTTGATGCAGGTGACGTCGTCGCCATTGGCGCCCTACCGCAGTAGGTCTTGCCGTATCGGGAGTTGCCACACCCCACCACAACGACCCACAAGCTGCAGCACAACAAGCAACATATATGTTCAGAAATCAGGAGTTCATCACGATTGACCTCGGGAATGGGGGAAGAGGTAGGGGAGCATGAACCGGGAGGGAGAGGGAGAAGAACGGGGCGTGGCCGGCGGCCGCATCGACTCCATGTCCGCCTAACGATACGAGCTCGGCGGCGGTGGCCTCGGGAGGACATGAACTCTCGACCATCCCCTCCTCGACGCCGCAAAATATCTCCTGGCGGTAGCGGCAAATCCTTGAGTGTCCGGCAATGTAGACACTGGAGCGTCGCTGGCGGGAGGTCGAGGACGGGGAGCGTGACAAGTGGGATATCAAGGGAATCAATTGGCGTCGGTTTTTTAGGAGTGGTTTCCATGGAAAACCAACATGGGGAGGACGTGAAGAAAATCAATCACGTGGGGGTGCGGGAGGGCTTGACGAAACTAACAACGTACGGTTCTTTTAGGAAGTAGAGATATAAGTTTTCTCTTAAGTAGAAAATATCAATATTTACAATATCAAATTAATGTTATTAGATGCATCAGAATTTAATTTCTTATTCTATATCTTTTGTAATGCAGATGTTGATATATTTTAATATAAACTTGATCAAACTTTCTGAACTTTGACTTAAGTTAAATTTTATATGCGGAGTAAATAGAAATGGAGGGGGTATATATACATATAAAGAGGAGGTTGTGATCGACGGTCAACACGTTTGCCTGATGGTTCACTTCTGGAACTCAAATCATGAGATGCCTAATTTTTGCGCCCATTACGAGCGTTGCCCGTGTTTTGGAAGCTGAATTTCGGGAGTTGGTTAAAAATGTCCTTAATCAGAGGAAGGAGCATTGTGTCAACTAGTCAATGATTCATTATTTTTGGCCACCTAATTGTATGCCCACGACCACATGTTTAAGATTTGCTAACAAATCATGATTTAGCCCAAACTGAATCGCTAAACAGAATTTTCGAAACGGGACAACTACTTTAAAACATCAGGCACCATAGCAAGAGCATCCCCTAATTTTAGTGACTGAGAATGTAATTCATTGGACAAAAAATTACGGGTTGGCTATGTGAATCACCGTGAGGCCCAGCTATCCTGCTTTCCAATTTGTGTTGTTGTTGAGATCGACTATCAAGTCCAGCAAACTTCTCCCACGATACTACTAAAAGTCGAATTTTGTCTCAAAAAAAAACTAAAAGTCGAATTGCATATCACACACACACATCAACACATGCATGCATGTAACTATGTATGCAGAGTAATAGGATAGGGTACGTAGGCTAACGTGTGTTAATTAGCCGTGTCTGTCGTAGACATGGTCAAGCTGGTGAGGCGGGCAGGGCAGATTCTTCTCCGGGTATGGGCAGACGCCACGGAGCGCGGAGGCGCACGTGGACTCGCCGACGCAGGCGAGTTGCCCGCAGCAGTAGTCGGTGATGATGTGCTTGTCGCCGGAGAAGAGCGCCCGGATCAACTGCCCAGCACATGATCTTGGCACACCGGTCACCGTCTTGTAGCAGTCGCCGCCGGCCAATACAGTGGCCTCTTGCGGTGGGGGGCTTCGTCCGCCAGCGAAGGCGACGGTCAGGAGGAGGCACATGCATAGGCCGCACAGGCACAGTCGCCGGAGAGGCATTGCCGGTCAGGACAGGGTGCTTGGCACGGCGCTATTGTTTTGTTTATATGGATCTGTGTAGGCTTGATATATACGTAGTGGTCAGGATGGCGTTTGGCGTCGGTATATATGGAAGAGAAGGACGTAATCAACGCACTGATTGATAGCCTATTATTTATGGAGCTCCAGTAATGAGATGCTTAATTTACGTCATGGTTATAAGCATTTGCCTAATTATGTTATGTTTTATTTCCATCCACAAATTATTTTGTATGAAGTATTTTCTGTACAAAATTAAATTACGAACATATATTGTGTTTGAGAAGTGGAATATTCTTCTAAACCATGCATGTTTTTAGGTGTATATCATGTGCATGCGTTTTTCTTTTGGGTGTGGCTAAGTCTCAGTCGACGACTGAGACTTAACCAAGTCTAAGTCTAGTGACATAACATGCAAAAAAGAAAAAAGAAAAACAAAAAAAGGAATTTTTTTGCATGGATCTTCATGTAAAATCCCACGAATATTGCATTGACTGAGACTTAGTTAAGTCCCAGTCGACTGAGGTTTAGCAACTCTATTTTCTTTTACATGTTTTTTAACTTGTATGCCATGTTTTTTTATGAATAAAGACACCCAAAGGGCATATTTGAGTAAAAGAAAAGCCAGTACAATGGATAGACAATTAGACATAGAACACCCAAATTTTTTTTACATTCAAAGCATATTAGTCTTCTTCTCCCCCCCATTGTACACGGCCCACCGGAGATTTAAAATTGAACTGAACCAATAGAAAAGGAAAGCGACACCTGCAAACGCCCTTGCCTACCACGTTTTGAAGACTGCAATAATCACTCGCCCCTTGAGAGAAGATCTATAAATCGCTGAAGCAGCATCGGCTTGTGCATCACCCCACGCAGAACAAGCTTGTGATCCATCACAACCAGTTCAAAGGTTTGGAGAAACCGGGCCAAGCCATTGAACAACATGGAAGAAGATGTCGGAGTTGCCACACCAATAGCTCTTCTTGAAGATACACGAACTGCGCGATCAAAAGGGAACCAACAGATCTAGGGACACAAACTCGCACAAGTCCTTCGTCGGCGCCGGATCGAACACATTCGAGGTACAGAGGACTCAAGAGACCTTATTTTAACACACCATCGCCATGACCACATCGTCGATGTCGCCGAACAAAAAAAACCTAAGAAAAATAAAACAAGACAGACGGGTCCCCACTTCTCTTGTCGCCGACAAGGCCGCCTGATGGGGAAGAGGAGGTGGACTAAGGCAACACTGTGTAGGGAAGTGTGGCGGCAACGCCTAGGGTTGAGAGGAAAAGTCTCCTCGGGTAAGATGTAACCATGTTTGGCATGCCGTGAAATGGAGAGTATGGGTTTTGTCCACTAATTTCTCCAGATGCTATATTTATTCTGGAAAAGATCTTCTTTTTAGAAACACATGTACTTTATTCATACTCACAAACATTACAGATACATAGCTTGGGATCCATGATCCAAGAAATTATAAAGCAACTCCTACAAGTAAGAATTACAATGGAACTTCTTGGAGTCATCAAGTTGGACCGGAGCAGCGGTACTGCCATTCACCTTCAGGAACCTGATCATATAAATGTTTCCGGAAGCCCCTTGAGTCACATATCTGAAAATACTGGAAAACGTGAGTGATGCGATGAACATACTTGGGACGAGGATGATGCCCTATATGTGTAGGCTGTCGAACCAAAAGAATCTCAACCATAACGTTGAGAAATTATTCCAACTCCCTAAAGAATCAAACCAACAGAAGCAACATGTCAGACACACTTAGTAGATCTAATTAACGGGATCAGAAAGGACACATGCCTCTCCGGTATCATGGCACTGCCCTCTGTTGGAAAAGGTGAGGCCTAGGAGGTGCTTAGGCACGACACATCGATCAAACGCCTCCTATGGGACACTGGGAAAACTCTAGGCATGCCAAGCATTTTGTGAGGATTTTCATGTTGACAAGCATATTGTAAAATCACAGGTTGATTTTCTTACCAGGAATCTAAATTTTAAGTCGAACCAAAAGAATCTCAACCATAACGTTGAGAAATTATTCCAACTCCCAAAAGAATCAAACCAACAGAAGCAACATGACAGACAAACTTATTAGATATAACTAATGGGTTTAGAAAGGACACATACCTCTCCGGTATCATGGCACTGCCCTCTGTTGGAAAAGGTGAGGCCTAGGAGGTGCTTAGGCACGATTAGGCGCTACACATCGATCAAACGCCTCCTATGGGACATACGGAAAACTCTAGGCATGCCAAGCATTTTGTGAGGATTTTCATGTTGACAAGCATATTGTAAAATCATAGGTTGATTTTCTTGCCAGGAATCAAAATTTTACTAATACGATATAATATAATTTTAAGTCGCGCGACGCTACCCAGCCGTTGCTAGGGTTCTCTTGCCTCTCGCCGGCGTCGGTCCACCTCGTCTCCTGTGGCCTTAGGGCCATGGAGGCATGGTGGATCCTGGCCCTAGCTGGCGGGAGGGCTTGGCTTATTAATGCTTTTGTGAGTTTTCTTAGGTTTGTGTCCTGCTCAAAGAGACGAGATGGCGGCGGCTCTCTAAAGATGGAATAAGTTTCTCCCGCCTAGCCCTCGTCTCGGTGGTGCTTCTAGCGTCATTGGAGGGTGTGTGGAGATTTGTCTCGGGCGGATTTCGCGGGATTCGATCGGCGTTTGTATTTGGTGGATCCACCTGAATCCGGTCTTTGTTCGTGTGTGTTAGTGTGCCTACAGGATGGATCCTTCTGATCTAAGCTTCTCTTCAACGGCGGCGGTTGCTGTTTTCGGGTGCTTGTCCTTTAGGGCCTTAGCATGACGACTTCCCGATTACCTACTACAACCAGTTTTGACCGGCTCCAGTGAGGAAGGGGCGATGACGGCGGTGCGTCTTCGGCTCGCTTTAGTGTTTGTAGTCGTCGTTAGGTGGTCTACGGATCTGGATGCAATTTTTATTATTTCTAGTATTTGTTGTAATATCATGATTGACGTTGAATAGATTGAAAGTTTCTCCACAAAAAAGGGCAAAATGTAATTTTAGAATAACGTTTTGTAAAGAATAATAAGTTTCACCTCCAAATTTTGTGTATGACGAATAAAATATTCAGGCAACTGCTGAAAAAATTGCTACAGATAAAATTGGTTTGTGAGTATTTTTTCTATATTTCCATATATGTAAAAAACGTTCATGTATGACAAACGATGTCCACACATATTTTAATAATTTTACCATAGATAAATACATTCCCTTATGGCGTAATATGCTTTGTCCATTGTATATGTTCTTGTATTTAACAAAAATACTATGGTAATTCATTTAAAATGTTTCTACGAACAAAGATGATAAATAATTCCACTGCATTAAATTTACCTTTTTTTCGTCTTCTTATGAATATGTTGCCAAATCAAATTACATCCCTCCTTGAACACAATTTTTCGCTTAGAAAGCAAAGTAAACGACAAAAAAGAAAGTAAAAAGGCAGAAGCGAATATGACAAAAATAGTAGAGAAAAAAAACCGAAAAGGTGAATAAGAAGAAGACAGGAGAAGTCTACTTAAAGGGGGAGTTACGGTTCTGTGGCGAATAAGGCTGGCCTAATTATGGTTTCTGTAATTCTGTTGATATTTGTCATTCTTTTTTATTTTCATATTTTTCCTTCTTTTGATATTTTTGTATTGTTTCTTTTTTTTTTCATTTTTGTTTGGTTTGATATTTTGGTTATTTTAACTTTAACCTTCTTGGGTGTTTCACCAATATGATGTCTCTTGGCACTTACTTCTCAAAACATTCACAAGCTATTTTTTATTCACGAGTATATAAAATCTTATGGTAGTTTTGTTTCCATACAAAACAATCAATGGTGTGTCATGTGATGCAATTGAACATTTCAAAATACACATGTACATTTTCAAGAATGTTAAAAATAATCCAATATGTGTATTTCCTGGAATATTTTATTGACATATCAAAGTAATTGCATAAATTATTTGAACATCTATTTTGATATATGTCAACATTTTTTACATGCAGTTAGAAAAATAAAAAGACAACAAAAACAAAATGTTACCCTGAGAAATCCTCAAGACGATGCCTCAAGAAGGAATTGTCAATCATATGTTGATGTGGTCTGGTCTAACAGACCAAGAAGATCAGATTTGGGATGTCACAAAAAAAGAAGAAGACAAGATTTGGGATTATCGCCCCTAAATTGAAGGTAATTCAACTGAAAATTACGACGAAGTTTTTAAAAGAACATATTTCCACAATGAAAAAAATAAAAAAAAATTACATACATAAATAGATATTTAACATGTTCAAAACAACATACTTTCCTACGTGGCATCGGCAAAAAAAGAAGCAAATGCGTTCATGAAAATGTGCCCAAATAATTTGTTGTTCGGCCAGGATTTTTTATCATGCAAATCATAATATTTTTTGAATGTAAATTTACAGATCCGTCGTGGATATGTAGAAGTTTTCACAAATTTGTTGTTGATTTTTTTGAAACTTGGAAAAATCCTTTTTGACTTTTTTGAAATAACGGGTTCCAAGGAGCCCATCCTTCATAAGTTCGCACTCGAGCTTCAAGCTAACACATCTTCAACAAAGTCATATATACTGGAGGTTACCACCGTTGAAGAGTGAGCTTCAGTCAATATCTTCAACAATGATCCACAAATGCTGCCATCTATACATCACAGCTAAGTGACTAATCAGCACGTGCTCACACAAAACAAAGCATGCGTCGGCTCAAGGTACATTATACTTGTCGAATACAAGATGACTACACCAATTTTTGCAAACACCTCTATGGACCACTATCATGCCACTCATCAGAGTCTGATAGCATTGGCCTCGGCAAGGACCGAGATCCAAAGAAGTTTTGAGCCTCAACAAGGACGACCACCAACGCCAATGGTTGCCACTAGGATGAGTCTCAACAGATGGCCACTGCATGCGACCGTCGTTTGGAGAAGAGCACCACCACCGCCTATTCTGACACCTAGTTTGGCATAATCGCTCATGTGGTCATCTTCAAATCGACCAACCTGTATGTGATCATAGTCGGTTTTGGATATTCAACCACGCGAAACACCTACATTTTGATTAGGACAAGGCACACAAGACCTTAGTGGACAGCGGTACAACCCCCTGATTCTTGGATTGAGCCCGAGAACAGTGCCCGGGAAAGGCACTAGATAATTGCAGTAACGTAGGACAAGATTGCTTTTATGCCAAAATTTGGCAAATGCCAATACTGCCCGGGAAAGCCAATAAATGATAGCAGAAACGTAGGACACGATTGCTTTGATACCAAAAGTTGGCGTGTCAAAATTTGACAAATGCAATATATTGGCTAATGGCTAGTCACCGTTTGGTTACCAGTTTTTCTTGTCAAGCCCACAAAAAGTTGCCAAATTTTGGGAATTCTATTTTTTCCTAATATTGCTTATCAAATACTTATTTGTTTGGCATCAAACCAATCTGTCTCATAAACCAAATGCATTACACACAAACAAAGAATTGGAATGACATGTACGATCTATTTATTTGACTGTCCAGCATATATCCTCCACGTAGGTACTACCGAAAGTTGAATTGCAAATCACACGCATGCACTTGTAGTACTCTACTAGGGTACGTAGCTGGAGTATTAGTTAATCGTGCCTATCATTGACCGCACGGCCGATCAGCCTCCGGGGGCCGGCAGACGGCGCGGAGCGCGGAGTCGCATGACGACTCGCCGACGCAGGTGAGCAGCAAGCAGCAGTAGTCGGTGATCTGGAAGCCCTGGATGCCAGGGAAGAGCGCCCGGATGAACTCCCCCGAGCACCAACTCGGCACGCCTGTCACCGTCCTGTAGCAATCGTCGCGGCTGTGGAAGCCCGGCGGCAGGGTTGGTGGGTTTGGGACGCCAGCGAAAGCTACGGTCAGGAGGAGACACATGCAGAAGCTGCATGCGCTGAGATGCCGAAACGCCGCCATTGTCACAGGCGTGCGTGGCGGCGCTGTTTGTTTATATTTAGTACTAATAGTGTAGGTAATGGGATTGACTGGATGGCGTTCGGCGTGGCTGCATATATATAAGAGGAATGTAATCAGCGGGCAGCTAATGGATTGGTGGCTCAAGATCTGACATGCTTAACTTATGCCGTGATTACCAACATTTGCCTAAAAAGATTTTTATAAGTTTCACCTTATACTTAAATTACAATCTGAGAATAAACATACTGTACATGGAAATTTTGAGAAGAAATAAAGGAAATAAAAGGGAGAATAAATTAATAACTAGCAAAATGGAAATAAGGAAGAAAAAGACAAATATCCATTTCTGAGTCCAGGCTCATCTGCACCTGCGTTGAAGAAAAAATCAAAATAAATACTCAAATTTTTTAATAAATTCCAAATATTTTTTGTATGGTAGATAATTTGATGTGTGAGGTCCTCTCCAATTTCAGATCATTTGAACATTTGAGCAGCTCTCGGCAAAAAAGATAAATTTGGGGTTTGTAAAAAGTTTACTGTTCATGTATTGTTCTGACCCGTTTTGTATTTTTTGCTAAGAGCTACTCAACAGGAATGGAGCTCACGCAATAAATTATCTACCATGCAAAAAATTGGAATTTTTGAATTGTGTTGATTTTTTTGTGAATTAGTTTATGACCAGGTGTAGATGAGCCTGAGCATCGACTGGCTGCGCTCAGAAAAGGGTAACTTCCTCGGAAAAAAGGAAGCGATAACTAGATAATTGGGCTAGGCAAGTTCGCTCAGGATGGAGGAAGCAGTGAGTAGAGTTACACCGGGCAGCCTAATAGGCAAAGGCAAATCCTAAACGGCGCTACGCAATCTGGCGCACACCCCCTCCTTCACATGGGCTGGCCCATCTTTGTTTTTTCGTTTTGTAAAACGCAAAAAACGTGCCTGCATGGGTGTTTTGTTCGACCAAGGGACTACCGGTTATATGTAGGCTGCGCTAACCAACCCAGCCATCTCACCTTTGTGTTTACTTACAGCTTTATATTTCTTATATTCTTTCTTTTTCTTTTTTATTATTTTTCGAAGAGTTTCGTTCTTTTCTTATTTTCCTATTTTCATGGAACAATTTTGTTTCTTTCTTTAAACTTTGAATTCGTGAATTGGTTTTTTCAAAAGCAGAGAACCCTTTTTAAAGATTGATGAACTTTTTTTCAAGATCGATGAACTTTTCTAAATTAGATGAACTTCTTTTCAGAATTAATGAACTATTTTTTTCAAATTCAATGAACTTTTTTCAAATTTGATGAAATTATATTTCTTAAATTTTTTGTGAGTTTTTTTTCGAATTTGTCAAACTTTTTTGAATCGATGAACTTTTTAAAAATTATATGAACTTATCTATAAATCCGGTTAACTTCCTGAAAATCGTGAAAGTTTTCCAAAATTTGGTAAATTACTTTTCAAAATTATTGAATTTTTTATCAAACCGTCGATTTTTTTTTCAAAATTGATGAACATTTTTATTTTTGTGAAAATTTTAAAATTTGATGATCTTTCTTTACAAAATCAATGAACCTTTTTTAAAATTAGTGATGTTTTTAAAATAGTCAGTGGTCAATGCAACTCAACATGTCAAGGCATCTACTCAATGAATTAGTAAACTGTGCACTGCAGCGACCCATTTGTTTTTTCGAACGGTCGCACTGAAGCACCTCCAACTGCTCGCAAGGCTGGGCTTGCCCAATGCGGTGCAGCAGTGAGTGACATAACTGTTCCCTCGCACTGAGAGCACCCTATAGAGACTCCCAGCCGGTCCAATGAACCCCACCAGAAAGCCCGGGATCAGGGCCTGGCTCGGGCTTGACTTTACCACCCGAAGACCAAAATTTTCCAAATAAATAGTATTTTATTAAAAATAGGAGTAATACAATATTTTTATACACCAATATTGTTCATATGTTTCTGGCGGGGCCGGGCTGAGCTTGGACTTAGGGATTTCACTTCGGGCTCTATCAAGCCTGGCCCAACTCGGGGTCTGATCAAGTTTAAGTGGATTACCTAAGGAATGAGTTCACCTAAAAAAAACCTAAGGCATGAGTTTAGGATTCTGTGATTAATTGCAGGAACGAGTTTTCCATTTTGCTCCTCACATCCTAAGCCACTTGGGTTTTTCTTCTCTATTAGTATTCATGTTTATTAATGTTTTCGTATTTCGGTATCCTTGTGACTAACTCCTTAATCGGCATATCTTGTGTAGGTTTGCTGTGTTTTCTCATGGCCTCCGGATCCTCATATATGCTCCTTATATTGACCGCCAAGGCATGGTATTCTTTGAAATGGGTTTGCAAGAAAGATATGATTTGGTAGCTCAAACTCGAGATTTCATGTGGCAGTATGCGCTACAAGTCCTTTCCATATATGATTGGGTAAAGGGTTTCCAGTAGGATTTCATTGAGTCATATATAGATACTTCATGAGATGAGTACACATATAATATTTAGATGTATTCTTGTACTATCCACCAATAGTCTACTCACTCATAGCTTACCTAATCAACCACATTGACGACCAATTCCTAGCCAGATATTGGGGGAGATCCGTGCGTATCCCTGGTCCCGAACTCGGCCGTTCCTGTCCATCCAGGCATCGTAGCCGTTGAGTCCCGCGGGTTCGCGCCTTCTTGACCCGTAAATGGACAGGCGGCGCCCGGCTTGTTCCTATCCGATGTCGAACGTCATGAGAGTCTAGGTAGTCCACAGGGTCCTTGCCGTGACGGCGTGGAGCCGGTTGGGTCTGGAATTTGTCGTGCACTAGCCTGTCACGTCCTCTAGGGGGCCAGTCGGTCACATCGGCGGTTATCTCATCATCAAACTCGGGCAGCAGACGCCTGCGAGGATAGGGTGTAGGACCCGGCCGTTAGTGTGTCTGGACGCCGGCTTCTCCGCTAGCTGCTGGGGCCCACCGCTTGGTGGGTCCCATCGGCTGCCGGGAACTCGGCCGATAGGTAGGGCCCGCCGCCTGCGGGTCATGCCGACCGCTTTATACTGTTGCTTTGCTTCTGATGACGGAGGCTTTGTCGGGGGAGCGTGGATACAGTCCCGCCGCCTGGCGGGCGCTCACTTTAGCCACACCCCGTCTCATCTGGTTAATGGCGCACAAATTCTGAGGAGGGGGGAGGCCGCCTGCTGGGAGGCGGCCCACTCCCGCTGCCACCTGCTGGGGCATCGCCGCCTTCTGGGGCTCGCCGACAGGTAGGGCCCGCCGCCTGCGGGCCTTATCGACCGACCGTCGTGGGAGCATGGCTCCTCCTGATGTGGGTGATGTCACGGGCCGCGTGGCTACAATGCCGCACCGGGCGAGGGGTGTCCGCTTGGTACACCACACTGTAGCCCGCCCCGCCCTGGATTCGGGGGTGACAGGTCGCACTGTAGCCACGCCCCATCCCGTCGTGGTAATGGGGGTGCAGACTTTGAGGGGACGAGGGGCCGCCTGCTAGGAGTCGGCCCTCTCGTGGCCGCCTGCTAGGAGTCGGCCTCTTCATGGTCGCCTTCCGTGGTCTTGCCGCCTTCTAGCAGCCAGCCTCCCAGACCAGCAGGCCCAAGGAGCCGTCTGTTCATCCAGGAGGTATGAGGGGCGCAACTAGCCCCGATGTCTTGAAATACCATGGGGGGATGATGAGGCTACGCGTGGTCATTTACTCCGACAGTAGTCCCCGAAGCTGGTGGGGCGCCGCGGCTGAAAAGTTGAGGAGCCTCAGCAGCTTCCTACTCCGAGTGGTCTGGGAGCTTTGCTTCGTCCGCCTTCTGGAGGCGCTGTCTGTTAGGAGCCGGCCAGGGCCAGGCCGGCCGCCTGGTGAATTCTAATCGCCGCGGTGGGGGCCGGGTGGCGCGCCAGCTGGGTGACAGGCTTGCTGCCCGTTGCCCGTCCGCCACGCGGCGCCAGCGGGCCAGGCCAGCCTGCCAGCACACGCACACGATGGAACGTCACCGCAGGCCCGGGCCCGCCACTATAGGGCCTCGGCACGCGCGTGGATCCGGTGCGGCCGAGGCGGGCGGTTGCGCTTCCCGGGCGTAGTTAATACACGCCTTTACGGCGCGGTAAACGCGGGGTCGTGGGGGGAGTGGGCGCAGTTAATCCCACGACCCCCCACGTCTCGCCCCCTCGGCTCTGCCGCCGTGGGGCTATAAGTACGGGGAGGTGGGGGTGGCAGACGCACGCGTGCCCCCCCTCGCCCTCTGTCTTGCCTCTCTCCTCCTTCTTCTTCTTGCTCTCTCGCCGTCACCGCGCTGCCGCTCGCCGGCGGCGCTCCCTTGCTTCCGCCATCGCCAGGCCTCTTCGCCCCGCCATGGATTCGCCCGCTCGTCGCCGCGCCGCGCCTCCGTCGAGTACCCGCGTCCATCGCGCACGATGGGCGCTCCGGCGATTGGGATGGCTCCAATGTTCATGTGGACCACCTCACATTCCTTTGCCAGACGCGGCGGTTGCCTCGCACGACGCACGTAAAGGTGCGTGTTCCTCCCGAGACGGAGATCCCGCCGGCGCCGGCGGACGGCGAACACGTCGTCTTCCAGTCGCACTTCCTTCGCGGCTTCGGCCTGCCGGCGAGCAGCTTCCTCCGCTCGTTCCTCACCTTCTACAAGGTCCAGCCCCACCATCTTACGCTGAATACGGTGGTTCTGCTGTCCGCCTTCGTCACCCTCTGTGAGGGCTACCTCGGCACGCTCCCAACCCTTGAGCTCCGGGGGGAGCTCTTCTACCTCAAACTTGGCACCGCCGCCATGAACGCGACGGCCCGGTGCGGGGCCTGCGTCGCGGTGCGGCGTTTGGGTTCCAGGGTCCGCTTCCCGGCCCTCGCCTTGCTGCAGCCGGCCAAGCTGTGGCAGAAGTCGTATTTCTACGTCGAGAACATCCACTCGACGATGGACTACGTCAACCTGCCGGCTTTCGTAGTCGGCCCGCCTGCCGAACACCGCACCAACTGGCAATTTCGGCTGAAGAACCTGTCGGCCGCTTCCTCCGCCGCACTCGCCCGGCTCCAGGAGATGATGGAGGCGGAGGGCCTCAAGGCCTCAGATATGCTGACCGCCTTCATGGCGCGCCGGGTGCTGCCCCTCCAAGCTCGGCCCCATATCATCAGCCGTATGAGCGGGCACCGGGACCCATGCTAGATGTGCAGCAAGGAGCTGCCGGACGTGGAGGTGGTCCGGCTGGTGAACTACTTCTCCAACTGCAAGCTCTCGGAGAAGGAGTGGCGGTTCGGCAAGCCGCCATACAGCCGCGCACACCCGCCGCCTGCGGTGAGTCTTTTAATACTCTTTCTCTTCATTCGTCCGGTTCTCTTTTGCTGCGTGACCAGTCGGCCGTGGTGCAGATCTTCTCGACCAAGTCGGCGGACGATGCTCTGGACCCAGGTTACCTGCCGGACCGGTCGGTGAGCGACGTGGACGACCCCGATTTGGGGGCGGCCGCCATGGAAGAGGACGACGCCACGAGCGGCGGCGGTGATGGAGCAGGCGGCTCCTCAGGAGGCGACCTTGGGGACTGGCCGGATGACGACGAGGAAGATGACGAGACGCGCTGTACCCATGGCGCCGGCAGGGCGGGTGCCACCTCCTCGACCGCGCCGACTGCAGCAGCCGGCGTGTCGAAGCGTCGGGTCGATGCCGGTTTGTTCGGCAGCCGGCCCAAGAAGCCCAAAAACTCGGCTACCGCAACCAAGCGGCAGGAGGCGGCCGCGAAGGTGGCCCAATTCCAGAAGGCCCCGAAGCAGCGACCGATGGTGTCTGCGTAAGTACTTTGATCTTTCTGTTGTCGCTTTGCGTTCGCTCTTCTTTCTTCGCAATCTTCTTAGTAGTTTTTCTTGTTGTTGTGTCATCATAGGGCCCCGCTCTCTCTCTCTCGGGCTCCGTCTACCTCGGTGATTGGGGCAGCGGCGGCTCCGCGAGCCCCCGCCGCGTGGATCCACTCGCCCACCTCCAGGCGGCGACGGAGAGGAACGCGCGGGAAGCGCGGGAAGAGTGGGCGAAGGTGGAGGCGGCCAAGGCAGCACAAGCGGAGGCCGATGCCGCGGCTAAGGCCCAAGCCGACGCGGCGGCCAGGGAGCAGGCGGATGCGGCCGCCAAGGCCCAGGCGGAGGAAGCGTCTCGCACCCGGGCTCCGGAGCCCACCGGCCCGCAGCACACGGATCCGCTTGTGCCGGAAGTCCAGGCGCCGACAGGAGAGGCCAGCGCCGACCATCCAGTCTTGGAGAGGGGAGGGGGCGACCCCGTTGTCTTGGGGGCGGAAGTGCCCCCGCACACGCCGACTGCCGACGCCCAGGGCAGCCGGCCTGATGCGTCGCTGGTGCCGCCAGCCGGTGGCGAGTTGGTGGTGGGCCCGACTCCCGCGGTCCGTACTCTGGTGCGCGGCGAAGGCGGCCTCAGCGCCGCTGCCGTTGAAGATCGGGGCCGCTAGCTCGTCGGCCATCGACACCGAGGCCACCAGTGTTTTAAACGTGGCCGCGTAGGGTCAAGGCCCGGTTCCAGACCCAAGGCGCCGCCCTCCAGCAATACACGCAGGAGTTCCTGGCGACGTGGACGGCCGTCCGGGTATGTTTCTTGCGTCTCATTTTTCTTTCTTGTAATCTTCCCTGGGGGCGCGCCAGTGCACCCACTGGGTGTAGCCCCCGAGTTTTGGGCCGGCTGCTGAGCAGGCGGCTTGGAACTTCAAGGTGAGTTCCGAGTGCTAACTTGTTCTTTCTTCTGTTGCCTTTGTTGTAGGATTACCACAACATCCGTGCGGCCTCCTTCAACTCCCAGGTCCAGGAGCTGGCCAAGCGGACCACCGACCTGAACCAAAGCCGGAGTAAGCGTTCCATCTTCCTTCTCGCGGGGGCGCGTCAGGGCACCCGCTGGGTGTAGCCCCCGAGATTCGGGCCGACTGCTGAGCAGTCTGGCCGGATCTCCCGGCGAATACATATATATTTTTTGTTGGTGTTGATTTTCTTTTTTTTTCCGTCTTGGCAGAGGCCGCCGCAGATTTGCGAAAACGCCTGGGTGAGGTCGAGACTGATCTCCACACCAAGGAGCAGGAGCGCAGCCAGGCGGCCAAGGAGTGCGACCGCCTGACCAAGGAGCTGGCGGACCAGGCGGAGCGGCACAAGGCGGAGCTCCAAAAGCTGAAGGACAACGAGGCTCACCTCCAGGCCGAGTTCGAGACTCAGCGCTCGAACTGGGCGGAGAAGGAGAAGATTCTGACTGACGACTATGGCAAGATCAACGACATGATCGACGGTAAGTTACTTCTTCTGAGTAACCGCCAACTGCTGAGGAGCCGGCTTCTGGCTTCTCACTTTTTGGCATTTCTTCTTGCACAGAGTTCTTTCCTGGGTAATCAGTCGCCGTCAGCCAGGCCATCGAGGCACATCGCGAGGCGCGGAGGATGGTGGGCATGGAGATCACTCCCAACGCGCCCCGAACTCTCGGCGAGCAAATTCTTGCTGTCCAAGCGCGCCTGCAGCCGGCTCATCGGATGCTCCGTCGCCTACAGCGTGCTGGGGCTCAGGTGCTGACCGCCCTCTGGACAGATGCTCAAGTTCCGTGCACCCCCAGTCGGACTGCTGACTGGCTGGAGGTGGCAGTCGGACGCTTTGAGGCCTGGAAGGGCGCCGCGGCTCGGGCGGGTGCTCGGACAGCCTTGGAGTTCGCCAAGGCGTGGTATCCAAGCCTGAGTTTGTCTCAGCTGGCCACCTTCCGGTAGGAGGCCGCACCGGAGCTGGCGACGGTGGGCCCTGTACTTACTCAATCCGCAGCAGCACTCGCCGAGTATGCCAGCACCGCCGTCTTCATCCCCGAACGAGACAAGGAGGGCGCTAAGGTGCCGCCCAACTGGTTCGGGCTGAACCCGACGGATGGGAAGGAATCGGGGAGGAAATTGCCTCCAGCGACGAGGGCGAAGAGGAGGAGGACGAGGATGGTGAAGACGACGCACCGGAGGACGGAGCGGATGGCCAGCCTCAGCTCGATCGAGCCTCGACCAGCGGGCTGCGTGCGACCGCACCGACCGCTGGTGATGCTGACCAGGCTGAGACTCACCAGTTGGCCGCTCCACCATCCGATGCCGCTGCCTCCACCAACCTGTCGGACCCGCCTGCTGCTCCTCTGGCCTAGGCAGCCACTTCGTCTTATCTTTTCCTGTTCTTGTAATCTTTTGAACAAGTATGTTAAATTCGCGCAATTCCACCCGCTAGGGGTGTATTCAAACTCTGTTGAATTCTGGCTATGAGCCTTGCTATGTAAATTAATTTTGCACAAGTTTGTGCTATGCCGGGTTCTACTTTGCCTTGCTTTTCTGCTCTTTTTGGCTTTTTTCCTTTGCCGCTTTCCTTTGGCTGCCGCCCTGCCAGCCGGACAGCCACTCTGCGGTCTGTGGCTGGGTCAGGTACTTGGCCATTTAGGAACACAAGTACTTTGGCCGTTTAGAACATAGAAAGTCAAATGAGAAGCCGGCCGGTAGGCTGCTCAGCAGCCGGACGATAAGGCCAGGAGCCGGCTGGGCCTATGCTGGCGCATTTTTCCTTAGTCATTTTTCGTGTGGACACACTACAAAAAAATACACTTCCGTGATGATACGTGTTTGTCACAGTAGGTCGCATTTTTTGTCATGCATGTACATCCATGACAATTTTATGACAGAATCAAGATAGTCATACCTGTGCTGTCGTAGAAGTGTTCCATGACATTACCAAAATTATCATCACGAAAGTGTCCACTTTCATGACGATAAATAGCGCGTCATAGAAGTGCTTTCGTCAAGGGTGACTGACTCGTGGCATCCACCGTAACGGGACGCCGTTAAGCTATCGGGTCCGGTTTTGGATCCGATAACCCTCTAACAGCCACGACCAATGCCGATTTTCCACATGTAAAATTCTCATTGGCCGACGGAACCACGCGTCAGCTCCGCGTTGGCACAGGTGTCACTCATCCAACGGTCGAGATGGGCCTATGATATGTTGACATGTGGACGGGCCCAAAAGTGGCCCATAAAGTTTAAATGGGCCGGCCCAACTAAAGGCCCACAAGATTTAGCGGACCATAATGGGTCGGCCCAGCTAAAGGCCCACAAGATTTTGCAGACCATAATGGGCGGGCCCAGCTAAAGGCCCACAAGATTTAGCGGACCACAATGGGCCCACCCAACTAAAGGCCCACAAGATTTTGCAGACCATAATGGGCCCGCCCAGCTAATGGCTCAACACTCTCACTTAAGGCCCATACGGCTAGTGTCAAATCGGCCCGTCAACGGCCTGCCCTAAACTTGTCATCGTCGCTGCCCATGGTCACTTCTGGCCCATTAACAGTCCGCCAAGTATATGGGCCGAATTACGGCCTGATATATTTCCGGCCTGTTAAAGGTCCTGCTTCATTTGGGCCCATTTACAGGCCATTGAAACTCTCGGCCCATAAACGACCGTGAAGGATTTGGGTCATATTCGGCCATGTCTAACATTCGGCCTGTTAGAGGCCCACTATAGATTTGGGCCACTTTCGGCCTATTGTGATTTTTGGCCTGTTAACGTCGGACGAATCCATGGGCCATATGTGGCCCAATGCCACATTGGGCCCATTAACGTCCCATATAAAAATGACCATAATCTAGCCCGACCGAACTTCCGGCCTGTTAAAGGCCCGTGTATTAGGTCGGCGCATTTGTGGCCCGTCCGAATTTCGGCCTGCTAAGACCAGTGGGTTATTTGGCATAATCAAGGCCCAATCTCACTTTCGGTCTATTAAAGGCCCATGTTTTTTGTGGGCTCAAGATATTTACACCTGTAAACGGCCTATTGTTACTGAGGGCCCAAATTATGTTTAGGCCTGTTAAAGGCCCACTATGGGCACATGCCTACCAGAAAAATATGAAAGCTTATGCTGATTTAGGCCCATATATTTTTAGTGGGCTACATGCAAATTTCGACCCATAATCGTTTTTAGCCCAATTGGAATGGGCCCGACGAATGTTGGCATGTTGGGCTCCTACGAAGCTTTCGGCCGTTTACATTACTAAGATAAACCTACACTATAGAAAAATAGCGTCGTAATTACTGCAACCTTTGGCAGCATCATAAATGATGTATCACAACAAAATAAATTCCAACCATACAACAAAAGGCCTGTTGGCATAAAGTTTACAGTCCTTGCAGATAAAAGCACCATCAGATGTATAGAAGTACATATCATTTGACCTGAGTGCTAATGTTTCAGGCTGTAGAATCTGATGGAGCAGCATGATCTTCACCTTTTTTCCGCCATTGATCTTGAACAATGAAGCGAATGTCTGATAGTCTGGTTTCAAAACCATTCATATCTTGACGAAATTTGTCAACCACTATTCTTGTTTCCAAAACGACGTCCATTAGGAATTGGACTTGTGTCTGGAGCACAGATATATCACTCTGTCTAGCAGGAAGATTTTGTTCAGTAGGCGATTTGGACGAGGTTAACTTGACAACCAACCCAGAATTACGCAGGAAGGTGCTTTTTGCACTGGTAGTGGAGAGATACTGACGCACTGCAGCAAGAGGTGACATTGTGCCGGTGGTAGCCTCGTCACCTTCAGGTGGTTGTGGCTGTTCTATCATTTGTTCGATAGCTTCCTGAAAGTTTGAACTTGTAGATTAGTGTACCAGATAAGTTACTGATGAGACAAAAACAAACAAAGTAGGTTACACGTTTATACATAACTTATTTTGGTGAACTACTGTAATACATTAGCATGTATTATAGTGCCAACTACATAATAAAATCACTTTTGGAACATATGTCCATGTAGCATGCCTACTATATTGTCTATTTCCTCACATTCGTTGATATCTAAGGATAAAGAGACATGATTTAAAGTAGGATGAACATAGTATGACATCATTCATATCATGGGCAAACAGATATAAAACAAACAGGCTATTTTATCATTGTGTGCGCACGTGAACATAACAACTAGATTACAGATCAAGACCAAAAGAATATCCTTCATCTCTTTTAAACCATGTAAGGTGAAATGATACGTTAAGACAACTGTGTATAAAAGTGAATAGAGTAACTAACATTGGCTGCAAACCAAGTAGTTAAATGAACACATCACAGTACCAATCAGTTCAAAGGCAGGAGGAGTAAGGACTTACAACAGCGGCTTGAACTGGTGTGCTCATGCCCTTCATCTTACTGGTGTGGCAATCCTTGAAGATTTGGACTGCATTCGGTTCAGGTTCTTTTTGGTCCGCACAGGCTTTCCTCTGTATTTGGAACAAGTCAATATAGATACGATAATATGGCACAGAAAAAAGAAGGAAGTAGCAGCTATTACAAGAGCCTCGCAGTGTGCAATATAGCTACGAGATCCTGTTGTCTATTGGAATTTCACTTTAGAACGGTTGGTCTTGTTCTTCAAACAGTTAGCCTAGAAGAAGATACACTTGTAAGGCACATACATAAATACAAGTTCAATATGTGGTCTGATCAAATACATATAGCCTACCTGATACTTTGGATCAGACCAGTGTTTAACAAGCACTGTCCAGTCTTCATCTATAATATATTCCACTTGACATGTTTGGGCGATTTCATTGTTAGCCTTGCCTTCAAAGTGAGATTTTCTAAGGTGGTACCGATACTGTCGCAGAGCAGACTGAAAAACATGAGTGCATGCTTGTTTAGTTGCATCATCTTTCGGATCCAACTTGAACCTCATTGTTGAAAAAAGAATGTGAGTCTTATTAGGAGGAAGCTAGAAAGTATGGGACAAAGCAAGACAATATTACTAATTGCGATGAATAACATTAGTTATGGATAAATGGTCAAGGAAGGTGTTAAACTGGGTATTGTCTTTCTCATTCCTATACTGGATCCATGTTGGGAGGATACGTGCATGACACCTAACGGCAACGGCTGCCTCTGATACTAACTTGGCTGACTCTGTAGCATCACGTGGTCTTTTTAAACCTGCCTCAAAATGGATCTCCATTCTTCCTCCTTTAGATTTTGTTAATCTGTCAAGCATTATCCCTGATGTCTGTTTTTGCTTGCGCCGTGGTGCTAGTTCAACAACGAATATGGAAAGTGCTAGTGTACATCAAACTGTGAGAGTACATATAAAGGAGCATGCAACTGCAACTTGACTCGGTCAGGTACCGTCTAGGTGTTGATGCTCATGAGTTTCATCTGATCTTGCCAAGTCCTGTTGTGTCAGCAGTGCTTTGGAAGTAGTGTTAGGTGTGAAGGCAGCTTGGGAACTGGCCAGTTCCGGAGCAAACGAACGAGTAACTCGTTGAGATGCTGGTACAGTTGAAGCGGATGCTGCAGCTGGTGGAGCAGGTGATATTGTGTTTGTAGATTTAGCCGGTGGACTTGGACCTTTTACTGCACTATAAGTACCAGCAGAATCTCGATGGCAGATCCTTTTCCGTTTCACCCGACGAGTAACACCACTCCCTACTATATTATTTTCCTTGCTCTTTTTTGACTTTGCCATGTCAAGCCGTACCCACAACACAAAAGAATAAAATCGCTCTTGAGAACTCATTGATGCATGATACAAATAAGCAATACTTTCATGTAAGACAACCGTATGAGGATGGAATATGTAAGAAAAACAGGACGGCATGCCATATTCACAGCTACGATGTGTAAACTAAGCGGAAGGATTTTCAAGAAAATAGAAGTAATGCAAGCTAGACACCATATGAAAGATGCAACCAATATTACTCTGCCAAGTTAAAAGTGTCTTGTCATCAGTGGCAATTCAAAAAATTAGAAGCAGTACAACGTAGAAATCAATGCAAGATGCAACCACTATCAAACTGCCATGTTAAAAGCGTCCAATCATGAGTGATTGATGCGGGATACACAACAGCAGTACTTTGATGTAAGAACATGGTATGATAGATAGATGCAGTGTATTCTAGACACAGAAAGCCATGTCATATGCACATGTATAACGTATAAACTCAGCAGGTGCAATTTAATCAAAATAGAAGAAATACAGGCTAGACAACATATGCAACATGAAACCAATTGTCACACTATCAACTCAGAGCAAGCACCTGCGATGGTGGAGTACGGGAGATGAACTCATCATGTAGACTTGGGACTTCAACTTCATTAGCAGTAGCAGTGGCAAATCTAGAGAGTCTCTGTTTGTGTCGATGCGGAGGACCACCAACATCCCCTAACTTACTCTTTTCCTTCCTATTTTCTGATATTGCCTTATGAAGGCAAAACCATAAGAAGATGAATAAAATTAGCTCTGCATAACTGGTTGATGCATGATACAGACGAACACTACTTTGATGTAAGGCAAGCACAGGATAGGAGGATGGAATATATACAAAAAAAGACAGCGTTTCATATTCACACGTATGATAGGATGGTGGAATATTTATGAAAAAACAGTAAGCGGAAGGCATTTCAACAAAATTAGAAGAAATGAAAGCTAGGCACCATATGAACATGCAACCAATATCACTCTATCAGGTAAAAAGTGTCTCGTCGTAAGTGCCATTTCAAGAAATTAGAAGCAGTACAAGCTAGAAGACAATGCAAGATGCAACCTACATCGCAGTCCCAAGTTAAATGTGTCTTATGGGTAAGTGATCGTTGCAGGTATAAGTTGTAAGCTACGCAGATGCAATTCAACATAATCAGAAGCAATGCAAACTAGACATCATACGGAAAATGCAACCACATATAACAGTTCCAAGTTAGAGCAAGCACCTGTGATGGTGGAGTAGGGGAGATGTGCTCATCATGTTCACTTATGTTCTAGAAACAGGAACACGTGTCATATTCACAGGCATTATGTGTAAAGTAAGCAGATGCAATTCAACAAAGTTAGAAGCAATACAAGCTAGACATCATACGCAACATGCAACCACATATAATAGTGCCAAGTTAGAGCAAGCACCTGTGATGGTGGAGTAGGGGAGATGTGCTCATCATCTACACAGCTAGGTTGATTGTCTAGCCTTGCGTTGTCTTGCGAATCTTGTTGGGAGGATGGCGGAGTAGAATCTGTAGAGAACCTCCGTTTTAGTTGCTCGGAAGGACCACCATCATCCAATGCCTTGCCAATTTCCTTCAGCTTTATTGATTTTGCATTGTGAGGTCAAACCGACAAGAAAAAGGAATATAATTCGCTCTTCAGAACTCATTCATGCATGATACTGACGAACACTACTCTGATGAAAGGAAATGTCATGATACGAGGATGGAATATGTACGAAAAATGGACGGCTTGACATATGCACACCTATGATGTGGTAACGAAGCAGAAGGCACTTCAACAAATTAGAAGCACTGCAAACTAGACAACATATGGAAGGTGCAATCAATATCACTCCGCCAAGTTAAAACTGTCTCGTCATAGGTGGCGTTCATCAAACTAGAAGCAATACATGCTAGAAATCATATTCAAGACGCAAACTAATATCACACTGCCAACTTAAAGGTGTCCCATCATAAGTGACTGATGCAGGATACACAAGAAGAGTAGTTTCATGTAAGAACATGGTGTGATAGATAGATATAGTATGTACCGAAAACAGGAAAGCGTGTCATATTCACACGTATCATGTGTAAGCTAAGCAGATGCAGTTTACACTAATTAGGAGCAATACAAGCTAGACACCATATGCAACATGCAACCAGATATCACACTGCCAAGTTAGAGCAAGCACCTTGGATGGTGGAGTAGGGGAGCGGAGACTTGGACCTTGTAATGCACTATCAGTACAAGGAGAATCGGTACAGATGCTCCGTTTACGTTGCCGCAGAGGACCACCATCATCGCCTTCCTTACTCTTTTCCTTCCTCTTTCTTGATTTTTCCTTATCAAGTCAAACCCACAAGAAAAAGGAATAAAATTTGCTCTTCAGAACTCATTGATGCATGATACTGACGAACACTACTTTCATGTAAGGCATCCGCATGATAGGAGGATGGAATATGTATGAAAAACAGAACGGCGTGACATATTGACATGTATGATGTATAAAGTGTAAACGAAGCACAAGGTGCTTGAACTTGTTAGAATCAATGCAAGCTTCTTTATAAGTGAGGATGAAATTGCATTGTTTATAAGAGTAGCGCGTCTCATATTAACCCACGGGCGTGACTGTCTCATCATAAGCGATAGATGCAGGATACGCAAGAACAGTAGTTTGATGTAAGAACATGGTGTGATAGGCAGATGTAGTATGTACCAAAAACAGGAAGGCGTGTCATATTCACATGTATAATGTGTAAGCTAAGGAGATGCAATTTAACAAATTAGGAGCAATACAAGCTAGGCACCATATGCAACCTACAACCAGATATCACACTGCCATGTTAGAGCAAGCACCTTGGGCTGTGGAGTAGGGGAGATGAGATTTGGAACTAGCACTGGAGTACGAGTAGCAGGAGAATCTGCAGAGATCATCTATTTCGGTTGCTCCAGAGGACCACTATCATTCTGTGCCTTCGTCCTTTCAGATTTTGCCTTGTCAAGTAAACACACAAGAAAAAGGAATGAAATTCACACTTCCAAATTCGTTGATGCATGATACTGACGAACACAACTTTTATGTATGGCAACCACATTGTAGGAGGATGGAATATGTATGAAAAACGCTAAGCAGAAGGCATTTCAACAAATTGGAAGCAATGCAATCTAGGCACCATATGAAAGATCCAACCAAAATCACTCTACCAAGTTAGATGTGTCTCATTACAAGTGGCATTTCAACAAATTAGATGCAATACATGTTTGAAATGATATGCAAGATGCAACCAATATTACACTGTTAATTGAAGGTGTATCGTCAGAAGTGATTGATGAGGGATACACAAGATAAGTAGTTTGATGTAAGAACATGGTTAATAGAAAGACGTAGTATGTACCAAAAACAGGAAGGCATGTCATATTCACAGGAATAATGTGTTAACTAAGCAGATGCAATTTACCCTAATTAGAAGCATTACAAGGTAGACACCATATGCAACATGCAACCACATATCACACTACCAAGTAAGAGCAAGCACATGCGATGGTGGTGTGGGGGAATTGCGGTCATCAACTAGAGAGCTACGTTGACTATCTTCATTTAGCCTTGCTGTTTCTTGAGAATCATGTGGGGAGGATGACACTGCACTCTTTAAACGAGTAGGGCGTCTCACAGTAACCCACCGGGGTGACTGTCTCATCATAAGTGATTGACGAGGGATACAAAAGAGCATTAGTTTGATGTACGAACATGGTTAATAGACATATGTAGTATGTATCAAAAACAGGAAGGCATGTCATTATCAAAGGTATAATGTGTAAAGTAAGTAGATGCAATTTAACCAAACTGGAAGCAATACAAGCTAGACACCATATGCAACATGCAACCACAGACAACACGAAGTTAAAGCAAGCACCTGGGATGGTTGTGTGTGGCAATTGAGATCATCAACTGCAGAGCTACGTTTACTGTCTCCAACTGCTGACACTGCACCCTTTAGAGCGCTGAAACGCTTAGTGCTTATCTTCGAATTACACTGGAGCGACTTCTATCTTTTCTTTTCTGCATTCATCAACACTGCATCAGAGTCTGAAATACCCATGCATAAAAAAAACAATAGTGTGAGTATGGGTGAAGTGTGTGCACAATTAGTATAATGTAAAGGTAGCAGATAGCAGGTCGGTGAGAAATAAATGACGGGAGACATATGATAGCTCTACAACATGCATGGCACACTAAATTACTACTGGATTATATGAAAATAACAGCCAACTGAAAACAAATAGGTCAGTCCATTTTTTCTGCACCGTCTGATGTACAAAGAACGGGCAGATCGCCTTCATCTACCTCCAACCAGTCAGTGTTGATGATCTTCCTCGAAACGCCAACGACCCGGTCCAGTCCCCTGCCTGCGCCTTCCCCTCGACCTCACCGCACCGCCGTGCTTGGCACCGCCCCCGGCCATCCATTCAAGCCCCGCCGACCTCCAGATCAGGCGCAAGCAGCTCCTGCGCCCCACACCCCTATGATAGACACCGATGCGCCGCTTCCCCGGCGAAAAGGCGGACTAGGTGCTCCACGCGCCTAAGCGGGTGCTGCTTCTTTTAGTTGCAGTTCGACTGACCCTGAATTGAAATCCAGGCGGGCTACTGACCTCTAGCAAAGGTGAAATAGTAAAGGGAGGAAACCTTGTGCATTTAGTATCACGAAGAAGATGCAGTAAGAAGCGCTCAACTAGTTTCTTTCGTGGGATGAATACGATGTGAGCAGAGATGGAAGGTTTGCACGAATAAGGGAAGAGGAGTACCTCTTTCTGCTGGTAGTGCTGTGTCCTCCTTCTGTTTTTTCCAACGATCTTCTTGTGGTTCGCTGGAAACGAGAAGTTGTGGAGGATGGTGGAGCCTTGGACCACTACAAGAAATAATTCAACTAGTGACCTTCTGTCAGTGACCCTGGAAGAATTGGTCATAGATCTATGACCATTTCAGACCAATTGGTCAAAAGCTGTTCGGGGGGCTCCAAACCCTAAACTATAACGGCCATTTTGGTCAGAAAGGTCGTAATTTCCTTACACGAAATGGTCATAAAGCAGATAGCACTAGTCCGCTGCCTTATTTCTAGCTGATCACGACCAATATAGATGGTCATAACCTTGTAAATTGTGGTGGGTTGCTATGACTAGGCGCCACCTCATCAGTTTTGCCTATGTGTCATGTCCATGTGGCAATTTTTGCCCCAGGTTGTGAAGCAACCTATATTTCTGTCATTCCCAAAATTCCCAAAAAAATCTCATAAATTCTTTGGGTCATATCTTCGTCAAATATGTAAAAAACCTTCCTTGCCTAGTTCAAAAATAATTCAACAATATTCATTTTCCTATTCTATTCAGAACAACACTTTGTGAAGGAAGTACCACTTTGGCATGTCCAAATAGTATCCATTTTCTACGGTGATTTCCTATGCCCAAATAACCATCCTCCACCAAATGACAGCTCAATCAATTCATTATTTTGAGCCCAGCTTCAACATTCGTATTTATGAACAGTGTGGTACTTTGCAAAGCAAGTACCACATAGGCTCCTCCTTTTGAGCTGAAAATTTGTGAAGACAGTCTTCTTAGTAACTGATCATCCTCAGCGAAAACTCATGCCCATTAGCCATGTACATTTCCCGTACCGCTAATCAAACACTTGGCTGCTAATTCATGTTTGAGCATCGATCGGTCTCCTCGTGAGAATCTTATGTTGTAATTTTCTTCCTAGCACCTACCTGGGGAGTGCCCAACCCACTAGACATGCCTAGGCCGCCCAGAACACATGGCAACGCCACGGTCACGCGGTGACCACGCGGGGGGCATGCGAGTTTACGCGCTCTAGAGTTGGGGCCCTCGGCCACCGCCCAAACCTCGACGTATCACCACCAAACCATGTATTTATGATTAAATAGGTCCTTATGTAACTAGAAATGATTTTTTAGAAAAAATAAATAGCAAACTATGAGGCAGATGCAGTTCAAATTTGACCCGCTTCCAACTGAATCGGCGGAAATTTGTCTTTTTCACGAGAGGTGGATCAAAAATTTTTACACCCAACCATTTTGTCAATTGTGTATTAAATATGTCATAGTATTTTAGAAAATTGATTTGGTCCAATTTTGCAACAATTATTTGGGAGGTCCTTCACAAAAAACCTCCTTTTGGGCACTCGAAAAATGGAAAATGGTTTTTTCGTCCATAGAAAATGAAAACTTCCTTAGGCAACACTGTTTGCCATTCCAATATGCACCCTTGTGCACAATATGAGATCATTTGAAGAAACTATGCCATGAATGTGGCCATAAGATTGATCATCTGGCTTGAAAGCCATTGATCTCCACACATGATAGCTCGTTTCTGAGAACACTTTTTTAAAATAATTGCCGTATTACAAGTTTGTTCTTTTCATGGGAACTTGGCCACATATAATGACACAATGCGAAGGTTTCCCAATTTTTTATGCCTGTTTCAAAATGCGGTCAAAACGGCGGGAATGACCGTTCCTAGCTAGTGGTTGAATCTTGGAAAACCTTTGGTGTTTCTATGATTAAATAGATACTTTTGTACCTAGAAATGAATTTTGGAAAAAGTAAATAGCAAACTATGAGGCAGCCGCAGTTCAAATTTAACCCATTTCGAGCTAAACCGGCGAAAATTTGTCTTTTTCACCAGAGGTGGATAAAAGCTTTGGACACCCAACCATTTTGTCAATTGTGCATTAAATATGTCCTAGTATTTTATAAAAATGATTTGGTACAAATTTGCAACAAATATATGGTAGGTCCTTCACAAAAAAAATCATTTCGGGCACTCGAAAAATGGAAAATGAATTTTTCGTCCAAAGAAAATGAAAACTTCCTTAGGCAACATTGTTTTCCATTCCAAGCTGCCCCTTTGTGCACTATATGAGAACATTTGAAAAAACTATGTCATGAATGTGACCATAAGATTGATCATTTGGCTTGAAAGTGAATCTTCACACATGATAGCTCATTTCTGAGAACACTTTTTTAAAAGAGTTGCCATATTACAAGTTTATAATTTTTTCTAATAACTTGGTCACATATAATGACACAATGCGAAGGTTTTCCAATTTTTTGAATTTTTCTGAATTTTTTATGCCCGTTTCAAAATGCGGTCAAAACGGCAGACATGACCGTTCCTATCTAGTGGTTGAATCTTGGGATTTTTTTTGTGTTTCTCTGATTAAATAGATACTTTTGTACCTAAAAATGATTTTTTGAAAAAATAAAGAGCAAACTATGAGGTAGCTGCAGTTCAAATTTGACCCGCTTCCACCTGAACTGGCAGAAATTTGTCTTTTTCACGAGAGGTGGATGAAAACTTTTGACACCCAACCATTTGGTCAATTGTGTATTAAATATGGCCTAATATTTTAGAAAATTTATTTGGTGCAATTTTGCAACAATTATTTGGTAGGTTCTTCACAAAAAAACATTTTTGCCACTCAAAAAATAATTAAAAAATAGCTAGAAATATGAAAAATGCATACAAATTGGTCCTAATCCATAAAATGTTGTCTAACTCTAGTGAAAAATTGTGTGGTGCCCTTTTGCAAAATATTTTTGATAGCTACTTCACAAAATCCCTCTATTTTTAGTACTTGAAAACTATTTTACATCACTGATTTTCTGAACCAATCATAACTCTGTCCACGGATCAATGACATGGCGTCCATCCATCCATCCATCCATCTCTCCATCCCACATCCATCCATCCATCCATCTATCTACAGAAAAAAAGAAAAAAAAAGAAAAAAAGATACCCCCCACCCGCAGCCCAAACCCTAGCTCAGATCGACCCCTCCCCCCGTCGCCTCCTTCGTCCCTCGTCCCCATCTCCTCGCCGCCGCCCCCTTCCTGATCTGGATTCCTCCTCCACCGCCCCTCCCTTCCACCACCCAGTCGCCCCCTCAGCAGATCAAGCGAGCCGCCCAACCTCACCGGCCTCCTCTGTCTCTTTCGGTCAGATCCGACGGGCACATCTTCCTGCAGCCATGAGCGACCACCCCGGCCTCCGATCCACCACCGGCATCCTTTCCCCTCCCTCTCCGTAGATCCTTTTGAGCAGCCACCTCGAGGGCGGCGCCGCCACCAGCGGGAGGGGGAGGGCGCCCCCCCCAGCCGCGGCGGAGAGGTGGAGCCCCGGCACCCCTGACGGCTTCACCATCCCCAGGAGCCATTTCACCCCGCGCCTGAGCGCCAGCTGCTGCTCCTACCGCGTCACCCCGCTGGTGAGCAGCGGCGGATGCTCCCGGTCGCCGAGGGCGCGCCAGCGGCGGATTCCCCGTACGTGAGGGCGAAGCAGGCGCAGGTAACACGACCACTGCCATCAGGCGCGATCCCTTCCCCTTCAGGTTCCGAAACCCAGCGCCGTGCTATCTCGCCGTTCGGGCCATTCTCCGTCGGGTAGGCTTTCGGGGTGCCTAATTAGATGCAACTGATAGATATCGTAGATCGACTTGCTGTGCTGCACTTCGTGTTCCTGATTGTTCGTATAAAATCGTCTCAGGATGTTTCTGTTAGTTGAATTGAGCATTGTAATGGTATTCTGCACTTGCTAAATCAATAATGTTCCTCAGTGTGTTAAATCAAGCCTTGCAGAGCTGTTGTGCTTGTGCCTGTGCTGATATCCGAGAAACATCTTGCATACAGATGACGCTGGTGCTGTTGTGGTTGTGCCTGTGCTGTTCTGTTGAGCTGTGCGGGTTTCAAGCGTTAGGCTCGATTTCTTGTTGGTAGATAAATACATACTCTTAGCAGACTGGATTTGAGGTGTTCTAGTTTATTTGGTAGACGAAATTCAGTTTAGATTCTGAATTGGTTGAATATGTGACAATTCCTTCATTCTCAAGTGCAATAGATCCTTTGTGGTAGTAAGAATTCATATTATTGTGATGTTTACTCCTGTTTATGTTTTTCATTCTCATTGTTCTGACCGGTTACCATTTTGGTTTGCAGAAAGGTACCAAGAGGGTGCATTTCGTCAGGAACTTGATCAGGGAGGTCGCTGGGTTTGCTCCGTATGAGAAGCGTATCACTGAGCTTCTCAAGGTTGGCAAGGACAAGCGTGCCCTGAAGGCGGCGAAGCGAAAGTTGGGTACCCACAAGAGGGCGAAGAAGAAGAAGAGAGGAGATGTCCAGTGTCCTCAGGAAGATGAGGTGTGTAAAATTTGGGCAGTTCTTGAACTAACTAGGAGTTAGGACGCTATATTTTCTTAAAAATGAGTTGATGTGAACTAGTATCAGTTGCAAAATGTGTTACATATTGACCCGGAGGTCGGGATCATGACTCGTAGAGGCACTAAAAGTAATAATATGCACACTTGTTTCAAGGATTAGGTAAAGTTGTCATGATACATTACATTAATTCTTAGTATGGAAGTTGAAGCAACCCCTAGTACTAAATTTTCTATGGCTCGCTTCCTTCGCTGTGAAGACAGAGCAGGTGGAGAGTTTTGCCGGTGTGCACGCAAGTGCTTTGATTAGTAAAAGATGTAAACATGCTCATCATATGCTATCTGATTCTGAGTCGATTTAGATTAATTATGATTTTGTTATTCTGCTTTATGATTTACTCAATCACTATTGTTTCATGATGATTATGCAGTAATGCTCCTCTTCTTCCTCGACCACCTGAACCACCACGCCGGCGGGCTCCTGAAGCATCAACTTCAGTAACGGTGACCATCCATTCCTCCATTCCTTGCTTGCAGCTAGCGTTTTAGTTCTCCTAGAGCTAGCTAGTTTCGTCTTCTATGGTTTGGGGGTGCTTTGGGTTTCAATTCACTGCAGCAGAAGCACCATTCTTTTTCCTTTTTCAGTTAGATGCCTTTGGATTGTTTGGCATCATAACCTGTTCAAGGAGATTTGCTTTTGGTAGATGCAGAGTATAGATTAAGTATTCCATAAAATTCACCACATGAGTATACTACTTAATAGCCAATAGTTTACTTAATTTCTTTGCACTACCTTGCTGTTTGACCGCTATTTTTATGGTTTGGGTGTATATACGAGATGGTGGGCTGTTGGATGTGGATTGTGAGTCCACGGCAAGACTGAGCATTCTTTTATCAACTTGCTGTACACTTGCTCTGCTTGAGGCTACTATATAACTTGTGCCTTTTAACTTGATGTGCATAGCATGCAATTTTTACTGTATCACATTCACACTTTCTGAATCCTACTACCCATTTCTGTACAATATCAATAGTGTGTTTGGTTTGTATTGATCCTTAGCAGTTTGTGTCAAATGCAGGTGCTCTGCCTCTCCACGGGCTCGTTCACCATTCGTTCAACTTCAGAGCTCATCAGGTCTGTTCTTGCCCTGACCAAGCTGTTCAAGTATGTTAGGTTTGCACTAATATTTAGTATTGGTTTGGCTCTTGCAATGCATAGGCACAGCAGGATATACTCCTGTGTGCTACTAAATGTCACAGAGAAGAAACAAAGATGGCAAGTAAAAAGAAACTGTTTATAACTTGAACTCTAGTTGAATTTACAGCAAAACTAATTTGTAAAACAAAACCTGGATTAGATCAACAAGTCCTTAGCATATCATACGTGCCACTTTGGAAATGTCAGCCTGTAGCACATAATATGTTGTCTTATTGCTGCTGTGTCACTGTATCCTAGTAATTCTGCCGTGTCACTTTATCCCAGTAAAGCAAGATGCTTGTTATACTCATGTTCCTGATGATATTGGTGTACACTCAATTTGGTTATTTCTTCTAGTTCTGCTACTAGTTGCTGTGTACTCCTAGTGTTGTAGTTCCTGTGTAGTAATACGGAAATATTAATGCTTATATATGATGATGTGGCCTGCAGCGCACCTGCTTCGACGAGGACACCGCAGGCGCCATCGGCCTTGGCGGCGACTTCCACCACTACCACATCGTCGTCACCTACCAGGGCGTCAAGGGGTGTTGGAGACGCTAAGGTGTTTTGCAGGTTGAAGGCGTGAAGGTGTTGGAGACATGCCTGTACTTCTTGAGCGTTTTATCCGTAGAGTGCTATATTGTGATTGGTGTAATATTGCATGGTTATATTTTGATGGTGGAATGTAATAAACTTGATTGGTACATCGGTGATTTGGCTGTTATTTGAATATATTTAAAATGTGTTCTCTGATTGGTATATCATTGAGTTACAAGTTGTGAAAAATTAAAACCTGATGTTTGGGACCTAGTGCCTAGAAGAATATGACAATGTGCATCCAGTTGACTACAATAATCTGAAAATTGAATGTAACAAAAAAAAGAAAACCCGAAAATAAAAAATATATAGAATGTGAAAAGGCTGCACCTCAGAAAGCAAAAAAGGCCAAACCAATGGCCCAAGCCCATGTAGCTAGCGAAAAATAACAGGAAAAAATACATTAAAAGGCCGAATTGTTGGGCTCGGCCCATGTAAAACGCCGAATCGGACCGGGCTGATTCTTGTGCCACATCAGCTTGCCACGCTGGATGCCTACGTGGTCTGGGAGGCTGCTAGTGACCAAAATTTTGGTCGAAGAACCAACGACCTTTTACAGAAGGTCGTTAATTTCAATATACGACCGCCAGCTTTTGACCTTCTGTTTTTGGTCAAAAAAAGGTCGCAAATGAAAAACAATGACCTTTCAGCGGCCAATAGTGAGGGTCACAAGTTGACATATTTCTTGTAGTGGACGAACCCATGGCCTAATTGTTGAGTGTGGTGCAGTTCCCGTCTGTCGGCGGCGGGGAACTAGATCCGAGGTGGCGAACGACGGCGTAGCGGGAACAGCTCCGGTGCGGTGGACGGTTGCGACAGTGGAGCGGCAGCAGTGAGGTGCAGGACGGTGTGGACGGAGTGGTTCTGGTACGGCGCACGTCGGCGTCGGCGTCGTCGAGGCAGCTCTCCCTCGGGTTCAACTTCTAAGTCCTTGAGGGCATTGCGGTTGCGGTTGCGTTGGACGACGACATCGGGGTACCGTCTCCGGCGTGATGGAGGAGGGCAGCGGTGGATTGGGCGCTATGGGGTGGAGGACGAAGGAGGCTGGAGTTTCGCGCCTGGTGGAGAGGGCGTTTTGGCGCCCACGGAGTATGAATGGGGAAACGGAGGGAGGCGGGGAAATAAGGGGGAACAATGTTTTGGTTTGGGACGCGCTTGTTTGAAACTTGGGGAAAGTTACAAACTTTGCCCCCATCTAAAATTTCGGACATACTTTGGGTTGGGGGTAGGACAGTAATCTCAGGTGTCCCAAATGTGGGCGGGATAGATTTCGGCCGAGCGCACGGGTGTTTAGGCGCGCACGGCGTATGAATGCTTCTCGGAGGCGGTTGAGACTGGCGTCTTGGTGAAGTTACAAACCTACCCCGGTTTAGACCGTTGGACATCGGGCCGATAGGCTACACGGGACAGAGTCAGGACGGTAATTTCCTACCACCAAACATTAGTCTCGCGCGGTTTCGGGTGTTTAGAGGCCTATTTGGCGCTTCGTTCAATATTTGGGAGCAGAAGCATTAACGTTTTCGGTTCTCTTGAATTGAACTTTCAGGATTTGTCCATCTTCAAAAATCTTTACTCTTGAAAATCCTAAAGCTACGATTATTTTGGAATGGAGGGGGTACATTTGAATATACATTGTACACGAGTATATATTAAAAAATATGCAACTTACCTCAGTTCATGCATGGTTCCAGATATAATCTCCTTGGTTGCAAAAATAAAGTTAGACATGCGTATGAATATATATATATATATAGCATGTTCAAATGCACAACAAAGATTGATGCCCCCTTTTACATCTGACTTACAAATGCCATTATCTCAGGTTCAAATAGATGAATGCACTTCCTATGAATTCGAATCTTCGAAACCCCCTGTATGTTGAATTCGACATGTATTCTTTTTCGTAGCTAGCAATTTGGAATGTATCCATGCAAGTGACAAATGTATAAAGTTCTTCACACCAACAACATGGAGTGCACTAACTAATGTTTATATATGAATTGCAAAAGCATCCATTGCCTGTATTTCAAACCGCTCTCACTCTATGGATCGATAATATGAAATAAACACATGCACATGCTAGAATTCAATAGAGTATGGGTGTCTGATAGACCGATTTTTGTCCATACGCAATTTGCAAAATTCATGATCTCATCAAAAATAATAATGCAATTTATATTTTAATTTAATGCGTAGAACCGCCTTTTACACGTAGATGCACTATGCCTCGGCCCGTTCTCACAAACGCGCTATATCTCTCTCTATCTACCGCATAAGTGCACACACTTTATATGCATCAGCATTTCTCTTTCACACATGCTCACAATCTCTCTCGGGGTGTCTCACGCACATGCTCTCTCTGTATCTCTCTCTCTCTCTCTTTCTGACTACTATGTACCACTCTTTTCACTAATCTCAGTTGGGAAACACTATTTCTCTCACATGCATATATACACACACACGGTCTCTACTAGCCCTCTATACACACATATATGTGCCTACGTGTCTCCCGCACGCACATTATCTTTAGGCCTCTCTCGCACACATTGCCCCCCCCAGACACACCTCTCTCTTAGTAGTTGGCAGATATGATTCCTTCATAGCATTTAGTAGGATATCCCTGACTGTTAGGCTGGATGGTAATACAAGGCAAAGTTTTACCCTAGTTCGGACCCTTGCAGTTGAGGAAAAAGCCTACTCCTGGTACTGTATATTAGTGATAGGGGTGTGTACAAAGTACACGTGAATACCAGACATTGTGCGTGTGTGTATACTATCGACAAACTAGCCCCCAAGCTTCTATAACATACTGGGGGCCTAGGGTTAGAAATCATATATAGTCGTCTTATCACCAGTGGGGATAGAGTCCTCCACGACTCTGGTAGCTAGCTTCGTGTTGTACGCCGAGTCCTCCACATGGGTCTTCGTATAACGAGTCTCGGTCCAACCTATGTGGCGCAGGATGGAACCGACCCATGAGTCCTCATGTTGACCGACCAGAACTAGAAATGATGTGCCCACCACACCACACACGCAATCGTCCACTAAGAAAATAAGCATATACAATAGTACAATGTTATACATGAAAGTTAATTGCATGGTGCATCCAAAAATATTTGTTCTGCATTGTGAATGTTTATATATTCTCCTATAATATTAGTCACGGGAAAGAGAAACGAAGGGCATATCTCTCCTTGTCTCCACCGGACACCCCCTCTTTCTACACCACTTTCACGTACGCACACAAACTATCTCTCGGCCCTCTAAAAGTACCCTCTAAAAGTATGCATGCCCACGACACATTCACGCGTCACGATCACTGTATTTCAAGCTAAAGCACTATACGGTCACTGGACTTCAGAATATGCTCATTACGGTCACCGTATACATTCTCGTGGTGATCATACGGTATCTAGCTCACAACACGTCTCCATATTTTCTTGATGACACTGACGGACTTTGCATTTGATGCGTGCTCCGTATTTTGTTGACGACACTTATGATCATTGTATTTGAAGCGAAAGTACAATATGGTCACTGGACTTCATAATAAGCTCATCACGGTCACCACATACATTTTGTTGTGCTAACCAACATGTGGTTGGATGGTTAGGAGGACAGTGGTTTCTCGAGCCCACCAGGGTTAAAGTCCCGATGCTCGCATTTATCCTGGGTTAATTTAAGTATTTTCCGGCGATGTACGTTCAGTGGGAGGAGACGTTCCACTCGACTACGAGGCACCTATGGTGACTTCAAAAAATCTCAAGATCATATGCTGGCTCACTCTCTCGAAGGTGTTCATAGGGTAGGGTCTGCGTGTGTGCGCTTATAGCGGTGAGTGCTTGCGCGTATATATGAGCCCTTGCATCTGTACTGTGTTAAAAAATTACATGTCATGATTATATGGTCACTGGCTCACCCGTACAACTCCGTATTTTGTTGATGACACAATCAATTGACCAGTCAAACGTTCCACGTGGCGCAACTAGTGTTGCACCATCGGGGCGCGTAACCGTGGGGCCCACCTGTCAGCCCGTATATGAAAGAAAGAAATGGTAGTTTGAGTCTGTACTGGGTTAACAAAATACATTTTAGGGTGATCATACGGTCACTGGCTCACCATACAGCTCTGTAATTTGTTAATGACACGATCAATTGACCAGCCAAATGGTCCACATTCAGCAGCGCACATTACCATAGGCCCACCCGTCAGCGCGTATATGAAGGACAGAAATGGTAATAAATTAGTGGTCGGTGGGTACTCGAAGTCGTGAGACCTCTGGTTGGCAGTCGCCGGCGGTGGGGGGGTGGGGTGCGTCGATTGGGCGGTGGGGTGGGGATCGCCGGAGAAAAAGCTTGGCGCGGGGGGGGGGGGCCTAGAGGGATGGCCGGTGCGGCGACGGACCGGCGGTGTGGAGTGGTTTCGGGGCGGGCGGGCCGGCCGCGGGCGGCGGTGGCCGGCGGTTCGGCTGGTGGTGGCTGGCGGCTCAGGGGGGTGGAGTTTGATGATAAACTGCAAGCCCTTGATTTTGTATCCAATGGCTGGAAATCTAATGACCAGAGATGAAAAAGTTAGTCGACTGACGTGTAGCCTCACCCCGCACGTACACATGCACGCACCCAAGACACGCACGCATGCAGGCTTGCAACACTGACATGTACACATAACGAACACACGCACGCATGCAGGCATGCAACACAGACACGTACACATGCACTCACGAACACATGCACGTACGCACATATGCATGGAACACTGAAACGAACCCTTGCACGCATGCAATACTCACACGCCTGCATGCACACAACACACGACGCAAGACCCACGCTCAACCTATACATGCATGAACCCTTTGTTAAGGACATGGATTGTTACGGGTATTAATCAATCTTATCTGTGATAAGCAGAACATTGATGTTTGCAGCGGTCTTTATAAATCACAATGTATTGAACGGGCTATCAACATAGTAGGCTTATCTACATGAAAAAGATGACGTCACATTCAATGAACAATAATCGGTTTATGAAATTCCCGCTTCTGACCGCCCTTGCCCACCAAAGGTTCCTCTGCTGTGCGCTGCCTGCGTTGGGTCACTGACATGCAGGCCATGTACCCAAAGAGCCCACACGTCAGTGGAAGAACAGCGTGGTGTCCTACGTCAGAGCCGGGGCGCCACTCGCTGCACGCCTGGCTGAACACGCCACCTTGCTGCATTCTAATGCCTCCATGAAACCCTCCCGTGTGGAAGCCGAGATACCCACTCTGGACACACGTCCGTTCATGACCGAGCCGGCATTAAACGCAACGCCGGCCGAGCTCCTCCTGTCCGCCGTCTATTTAATCTCCTATTTAAACGAGGCCAAACGCCGGCCAAGAATCGCACACCTCCGCCGCTCCCCTATCTCCTCCTTCACCATTTTGTCCACTCTTACAATGGCTTACGAAGAGTAGTTATTCCGCATCCAAGCCGGCCGGGTGGCCCGCCGAGCCTGCTGAATACGAGCTATGTAGCTCGCTGATCCACCTCCCTTCCCTCGCCGGACGAAGCCAGTTGCCGCCCCAAGCCGGTGCGCGGTTCAGCAACTCGCCGCTCCAGGCCAGCTCGACGAGGAGCGGCGCACGGGCGTCGTTGCTGCTGTCCGCGCCACCGCCTCATACTGCGTCTCCCGTTTCTATGGCCGAGACTCCCATGCCGGCGGCCGCGCCATGCAAGAAGCAATAGAAGCCGGGTGCACGGAGAGCGACGAGTCGGTGGTCAGCGCCTCCGCGTCCGCCGCCATCATCGAGGAGAAGTATAACACGGGAGGCCGCTGCCGCTTGGGTGCCATGAAGGCCACCGCGGAGGCGACGCCGGCATACACAACATGTGTCTTACCGGATCCTTTTGTTGCGAGGACCTTCGTCGACCCCGCATGGGCTCCACGGAAGCGGGGAAACCGCCTTCCACCATCATCTTCGGCATTAGCCAATGATATCAGTTGGACAGTGGGGAAGCGAGCCGTCCTTTCACCTCCGGGGCTCCCGGCAGTCCGGCGATCGTGCTGCCGGACATGAGGAACACAAATCGATCGGCGAGCGACCATTTAGGCCAGGTATTATATACCTGTGCTGTCCAGAACTAGCACCGTGTAGTTCATTTGAATGTAATGAAATCCGTCATGTTTATATGAAATATCACCGTGTTTGCGTGAATTTCGTCCGGTTGGTTAAGTTGCTGTCATAATGTGTGCGACTACGGTTGGATGGCGTAATTTGTGGGTCGCCGGTCGGTCTGCGGGCGGCTCGTGCGGCGTGGTGGGACAAAAAGAACACAACTCGTGCGAGCTCGTCTCCAACGTGCGCACTGGAGGATGCATGAGCACCCGAGCCATTCCTCGTTCATCGGTGGCAAAGGCACCGGTGGACAAAAGGGTCGCCAATATTTTCGCTACCCCGGGCAAGATCCAAACAACCCCTCCCAATAGATTCAAATCCCTCGTTCGCCGTGGAATTTTGCCATGTGTTGTTTTCATGGACTAGCAAGATGCCCGTGCATTGCACGGAACGTCAAGATGCATTTTTTTTACAAAAGACCTGTTGTGATTGACTCATGCAGGAGTAATCCAATTTTGTAAAAACTAATGATATCTCGAGAATTTTATCGGATAAATGGTATCTCGATAATTTTATCGGACTCCATTTTTGTATACAAGGCCACAAACCCATATTACAGGTACCAAGGCAAAAATTAATGTCTTCTAAGTCAATGTTGCAAGCCACCTTGTTTCCTTGTTTGCCGTGTAAATTAATGTGTATTCTTCTCTTTCATGCACATCAAGCCAATGCTCACACTCCCGCATGCATGGAAGGGATAATTAATGTCCTCCTTTGCTAGTACTACGAGGCAAACACCATTAATATTGCATCGATTAGTGTTAGTGGCCTTGTATATCTGCAAATTGTAATTTTGATAGTGGCCTTGTATTTAAAAATGGAGAGAGAAAGATGAGAGATAAGGTGAGGAGGAGCGGGGCGTGGTGGTGACTGGTGGTCGGACTGGGCGGAGGCATGGGGATGAACGGCGCATTATGTCTAGGTTTGTATCTCTCTCACACACACCCACGTAGGTGGGGGACGTGCACGAAGAGAAGAGGTGCACGCACAGCGCACGTACTCCCGTTTCTTTGCCAACCACACCCGCACGGGTACACGGTGGAGCTCATTTCTGTACGAAAAGGTAGCCCACGTGGTAATTTGACACGTGTACTGGTTGTCCACTTGGTGGAGGGAGGATCCTCTACCACGGGTGAACAAACAAATTGTGACTTGACACGTTATGTTAAAAAAGAGGCAAACCATGTGGGGCCTACCATAGAGGCAAGGCTCTATACACTAGAGTACTTTGATTTGTCCCGTCAACTCGCAGAACGAGGAGGAGCTTTCTTAGTACGCCGTCTCCCCCGCCCACGGGCGTGGTGGCTCGCAGGATGAGGTGAAGCTTGCTTACTAGTAGTAGTACTGTACGCCTTACTCCCGCTCCCTCGCCCACGCGCGCGGTGGCTTGCAGGACGAGGAGAAATTTTTACTACTCCCTCCGTTTACTCCTCGTCCTTACTACCTTGGTTAGAGAGATTATCATATTGTTTGGAATATATATGGCCTTTAGTACTCCCTCCATTTACTTATACAAGGCCACTATAAAAAATACATTTTGCATCTATACAAGGCCACAAATAGTAATCGAGACAAAAGTTACTATTCCCTCCTTTCCAGTTTATGGCTCAATTTCAAAATCTCTCCAACCAAGGTAGACGGTGAGTGGTCGAATTAATTTCGTACTCCCAGTTTGCACAAGTAATTAGTACGCTCGTTTTTCTCAAGAAGTTATGTTTACCGAGGCATTAATTAGAACGAATGCATGAATGACCACTAAATTTCCATGAACTTCTACATGCATTGGTGAGTTTTCTCCTGACACTACTTGCATCGGGTGACCTAACGCACCTCGAAATCCAACATGTGATGGTACTACTACTAGTAGTAGAATTGATACTTATAAAACGAAAAAACGAATGTTTTTTAGATATGCCCTATAAACCCTAGTGGGTACGTACTCCGTAAAATCGGATTTTCCCAAAACTAAGTCGCTCAACCTTTATTTGCTTGTTTCCCTTCCTGCCTCCTTGCCTCGAACAGGCTATGCCAAACTCCCCTGTCCGCCGCGCGGGTAAAGACCCGCCCTCGCCTTTTTTAAGTCCGGGTTTGTATCGATGGATCGCGTGAAGTAGCAAAAACCCAAGCCATGTCTTGTACTCCTCCGTCGACGCTCGCTTTCATGAATTATGTACTTCCTGTCACTGACATGTGGGACATATAGCAACCGGGTCGACGTGTCAAGCACAAAATAACAGTGCAGAACAGCAGGGGGGACGCACACCAGTCGTACCGCCCCAGTAGTAGTAATGAGCAATGCGACGTCAAATCACAATGCCGCACCTTCCCAGACGGACGAAGCAACCATTATTTCACACTTCGGTTCGCCATCATCTCAAACCATGTAGTATTGCTTCTGCCTCAAGTGGGACACGCGCATCGCCTTGGTACATCATGACACGTGGGACCGCATGACATGCCATGCTCCCCCGCCGATCGCTCGGTAAAATCACCTCATTTTTACTATACTTCCTCTGTATCGGTTTACATGGCATGCACGTCGTTCTAGGTTGAGAATTTAACTGGCTATATATGTGATGAACAGTATATGTTTAGAAACTACATCCGCTTAAGAATCCAATGATATACGTTGTGACATAGTAACTCATATTTAGTTAGTCAAATGGATGACCTAGAACTACGTGCACGCCCAATAAACCGAGACGCCTAAAAAAACGAGGCGGAGAGGGTAGTTCAGTACGTATCTTCTTAGATCATTATAGTCGGGATTCACCAAGGAGCAAAACCAAGTGGTAGGCTGCTCCCGTCGTGTTGGCGTAGAAACTCAAGCAGGGTCAGTCCGCACACGAAATGGCGACACACTTAACAGGACCCCTTTGGCCGACATGTGGCTCATCCACCGTCTTTTTCCACGTGCGATGCACCAAATTACAGTTCGGAGCAGGGGTTGGAATTGGAGACACCCCGGTCGTAGCACCGTGGTAGTAGAAAATGAGCGATGAGGAGTCAAATCACAAAGCCCCACCTTTCCCGCATTAAGCTGGACGGATGAAGCAACCATCATTTCACTCTAGGGCGCAAGAGCATAAAGAAAAGAGAAAACCAATGATGCGTGCGGAAGCTACCTAGGGCACCCTAGGGTAGGGGTCTCCACTACAGATCCTTTTTTTTAAAGCGCCTCCACTACAAATTGGCTTCTCCCTCGTCCTCTTGAATAAAACCGATGATGCATGCGGTGGTAGGGTTTGTAGGAGTACTACTACGGCGTGCGGGGCCACGTCGTAGTAAACGGGAGAGGGATTGAGTTCGAGTCGACGCCTTAAATATGTGTGGGCCGCTTGGTTTTAGGGGAACGAGGCAGCATTTTGGTTTCGGGGACCAGTGGAGATATAGTACGTACAAAAAATTGTGGACGTAGGTTCGACCGAAAGGCAATGATGCATGGGCCCTGCATTTTGATATACCCGGGCCGCATGAAATTTGCTACTCTACTCAAAACTAGTAAGGTACACATGCATTGAACACATGAGATTTTGAAACCAAATTATGAATAAATACACACTATAGCATGTAAAGCTTTGAGTCATATATGCATGATGTAGATGTTCGTTTAGTTCTTATAGTTCATCTCATTCAAAATCAATTAGTTTTATGAAAATGTTAAGATCCATGGGGTTGTGCATTGTAAAGCATAAAGTAAAAAACAAATAATGGCAATTCATTTAAAAAAATAATCAATTATTATACGGAAGATTCTAGAACAAAGGAGAAGTGCTTGTGTTTTGAGGTTTGTGCATTATGCTTAAGTTCAACCATGGAGTCTTCTAAATTGTACATGTGGCAGATCTGGTGGAATGTTGATGATATCCAACGGCCAGTAGTGCTCGGATTTGCCATCTCTGCACTGTCGGATTAGCTTCATCCAGCGACCATCTTTCAAAGTTAGTCACACACTATATAGTTCTTTTGCCATAGTTGCATGTCTTGGAAAAAAGCTACTAGTGGGTTGTACTAGCTATTTAGGAAGAGAAGATGTATACATGGAAGTTGTAGGGAAAGAGATGACATGGAGTATCTCAATTCCTATGAGTAGGGATTGGAAAAGAGATGTCATTTGGTTCACATCATAGGAACTTTTCTATTGAATCTAGAGATGACATGTATCTCAATTCCTATGAGGAGGGATTAGAAAAGAGATGTAGTTTGGTTCATATCATAGGAACTTTTCTATTGAATATACGCTAATGTTTATTTTCCTTTGAAATTATGGGAGTATAGGAATCCATTCATATGAACCAAGTGGCTCTAAAGCTATAGAAATGATATCATGTTTATTTCCTTTGAAATGTGGAGTGTATGAATCTATTCCTATGAACCAATTGGCTCTAAAGGAAAAAATCCTATAAAAATCATATCATATAGAGTTCCTATGATATTCCTCCACACCAAAGGATGGTTGAAATTACTGCAGGTCATACGTTGGTCTTTCTTTGTAGACTCCTCCCCCATCTTTATAGTTACCTCTCGAAGATGAATGAAAGGATATATACAAGGTATTCTAAATGTGCAATTTGGTACACGAAAACTCAGTAAAAGTTTGCGAGGTTCGAATTTTCAATAAAGCTATATGCACTGCATTTTGGAACGGAGGGAGCATACGGCAGTTGCTAACACTCACGTGGAAGATTTGTGTGTAAGAGGAGTGGCTGTTCTGTTAAATGACATGGCAAAACTGACACTGTCGGATGCCGATCTAACGGTTCTTACGGCATTCATCAGGAAAAGGCTTGTGGCGAACGTTTGTCGGATAATGATTTACGGACACATGCATTGCATTGATACGTGCCCCCCTCTATCTCACGCACACACACCCTCATGAGTCATGACTCTCCCGAGTCCTCTCGCACCCACCGTCTATCTGCAGGTAGACGTCACACACATATGTGCTCTTCACACCCTACCCTCAGAACTTCTAAAAAACAAAAGACGTCGCGCATATTTTATTTTAGCTCACACGTCACACACTTATACTATTACTCTTGTGGCGAACGTTCTTTGGGCACAGTATATTTTACTCCCACGAAGAGAAGCGGTGCACGCATGCACTAGTTCCCTCACACCCACTCGCGGGTACACGTATAGCGCATTTTTTTGAAGCTGGTACAACAAAATCACTCCACTATATATATAAGCAGGAGCCTTAGTGCTTGCTTTACTAGGGTTCATCTCGTTCACTCTCTCATGCTCTCCAAATCTAAGCAAGACATAGGTGGCCACACTCTCTCTCAGCTCACGGCTGGTCACAAATCTGGCCGGACAACCTCGACCGGGGCAGGGGTGTAGGTGTATCGTTCACGCTGTCGTTGGCGGCGAGGGAGTAGACCAACGACTGCCCACGCGTCCCGAGAGAGCGCCGGCTCGGGAGGGCCTGCGACCCCTTCTTCCTCCCTGCGGTATTGTGGCCAAGATGCGGCCTCCCAACGCCGTCTTTTGCCACATGCCGTCAACCCTCAGGTATATAATCCTTTGAAACCTGCCTTGCTCTACTGCCCCAGCTCCCCACTTGGCTTCGTGTGGATCTTTTTCTACTTCCGTCCGCTGTTCCAAAGCCACCTAGACTTTTACTATTATTAGAGGTAAAGCTAGTTCATACAGTCGACTCTAAGTGTTGGTTCAAACAAGGAAGAAAGTGGGAAAGCTGTAGCATGAATCTAGGACTTGGTTCTAAGAGGAAACGGGGGAAAGTAGTAGATACTGGCTACCCAACCGGTCTCTTGGTTGAAAAGACAAACAAAGCATGGTGGATGGCGAAGGGTGGGGGGAAGTGGACCTATCTCTTGGTTGAAAAAGGAAAGAAAGTGAAGGGTGTTGGGGGACAACGCAAATGAGAATGAGCAGGTCTAGATTTCCTGTGCTCACATAGGAAAATGTCACCGAGGAGATAAAAAATGGGACAAATGCAGACATGCTGCCTGAGTGTTTGCCGCTCTCGGCAACCACATCTGCCTCACCACTTTATGCCCTGCTGTCCCTACGCCCATATCGCTACCGTTAATGTAAAATCACATGAAGCATTAAGCAACGCCACCTAATCTCACTATAAGTAATGGTCTAGTGTCGTCCATAAATTGAAGCAATGCCACCACCATTTTATGAAGTGCTTCCATCTTGCTTTATTTTCCATGAATTGAGTTTTTGCAGTTACACTTAAATCTCACACCGCTAACATTGCTTCATCCCAGTGGAACGGCACAAAGTTGATTGCACATTTATTGACCGTGTGCTACTCTCATGACAGTAATACTAATGCTATTGTTCTGCATGTTAATCTAGTGGCAGTGTTGATGTGATGTGATGCTACTTACTTAAGGACACTTTCATACTGTCAATCTAGTGCCAATTATAACACAATAGATGCTGCTGTTAATCATACGCCACTGCAAATATCCATCACTGTTTAAATAACCGTATTTTGTATTTGCGCAAACAGGGATGTCTGTCTCCATATCGTTTCGGGATGTCTGTCTCCTATCATTTCTATCCGCGCAATCAAAAGCACACACCTCAGTATTAGTAGAACTACGCAAAATGAGATGGCTATCCCTCGTTGCCATCGTCTAATCACCCGTCTTCCAGTTATTCCTACATTGGTAGTTACTAGGTAGAATGACCAACGCAATGTAAAAGAAGTTGATTCGTACGTTTTACTTCCTGATTGCAGTGTAGGGACGAGCTAAAACAACTGCATCCTAGTCTGGAATGCACTTTTTACCAGTTCATCCATGGACCGAGGACTAGTTGGCATGGCTGCACAGCGGTTTTTTGGACAGGTGCGCGCACAAGAGGCATTGTGGTCTGCTTATTTATGCAAATAGCGGTGCTTAAATTTAGTGGACTGCACAAGATTTTCAGCTGGTCAGTACACTACATGGTTCAGTTCAGCATTCCAGCTGAGAACACAATTATAATTGGTTATTCTGGAATGAGAGAACCTAACCCTGGATTGTGGCAACAAGAAAAAACAAGAGTGAACTCCAGGAAATTTAAGCCTGCCGGGAGGCCCTTTGCTCAGAGAAGCCTTGCTTGTTTTTTCCTGATTTGTAAACCTTCTCACAACTTTGTCTTTTGCTTTGTACTAGTATATGTTTGTTATGTTCAAATGCACAACAAAGATTGATGCCCCTTTTACATCTGATTTACAAATGCCATTATCTCGGGTTCAAATAGATGAATGCACTTCCTATGAATTCGAATCTTCGAAACCCCCTGTATGTTGAATTTGACATGTATTCTTTTTCGTAGCTAGCAATTTGGAATGTATCCATGCAAGTGACAAATGTATAAAGTTCTTCACACCAACAACATGGAGTGCACTTACTAATGTTTATATATGAATTGCAAAAGCATCCATTGCCTGTATTTCAAACCGCTCTCACTCTATGGATCGATAATATGAAATAAACACATGCACATGCTAGAATTCAATAGAGTATGGGTGTCTGATAGACCGATTTTTGTCCATACGCAATTTGCAAAATTCATGATCTCATCAAAAATAATAATGCAATTTATATTTTAATTTAATGCGTAGAACCGCCTTTTACACGTAGATGCACTATGCCTCGGCCCGTTCTCACAAACGCGCTATATCTCTCTCTATCTACCGCATAAGTGCACACACTTTATATGCATCAGCATTTCTCTTTCACACATGCTCACAATCTCTCTCGGGGTGTCTCACGCACATGCTCTCTCTGTATCTCTCTCTCTCTCTTTCTGACTACTATGTACCACTCTTTTCACTAATCTCAGTTGGAAAACACTATTTCTCTCACATGCATATATACACACGCACGGTCTCTACTAGCCCTCTATACACACATATATGTGCCAACGTGTCTCCCGCACGCACATTATCTTTAGGCCTCTCTCGCACACATTGCCCCCCCCAGATACACCTCTCTCTTAGTAGTTGGCAGATATGATTCCATCATATCATTTGGTAGGATATCCCTAACTGTTAGGCTGGATGGTAATACAAGGCAAAGTTTTACCCTAGTTCGGACCCTTGCAGTTGAGGAAAAAGCCTACTCCTGGTACTGTATATTAGTGATAGGGGTGTGTACAAAGTACACGTGAATACCAGACATTGTGCGTGTGTGTATACTATCGACGAACTAGCCCCCAAGCTTCTATAACATACTGGGGGCCTAGGGTTAGAAATCATATATAGTCGTCTTATCACCAGTGGGGATAGAGTCCTCCGCGACTCTGGTAGCTAGCTTCGTGTTGTACGCCAAGTCCTCCACATGGGTCTTCGTATAACGCGTCTCGGTCCAACCTATGTGGGGCAGGATGGAACCGACCCATGAGTCCTCATGTTGACCCACCAGAACTAGAAATGATGTGCCCACCACACCACACACGCAATCGGCCACTAAGAAAATAAGCATATACAATAGTACAATGTTATACATGAAAGTTAATTGCATGGTGCATCCAAAAATATTTGTTCTGCATTGTGAATGTTTATATATTCTCCTAAAATATTAGTCACGGGAAAGAGAAACGAAGGGCATATCTCTCCTTGTCTCCACCGGACACCACCTCTTTCTACACCACTTTCACGTACGCACACAAACTATCTCTCGGCCCTCTAAAAGTACCCTCTAAAAGTGTGCATGCCCACGACACATTCACGCGTTATGATCACTGTATTTCAAGCTAACGCACTATACGGTCACTGGACTTCAGAATATGCTCATTACGGTCACCGTATACATTCTCGTGGTGATCATACGGTATCTAGCTCACGACATGTCTCCATATTTTCTTGATGAAACTGACGGACTTTGCATTTGATGCGTGCTCCGTATTTTGTTGACGACACTTATGATCATTGTATTTGAAGCGAAAGTACGATACGGTCACTGGACTTCAGAATAAGCTTATCACGGTTACCACATACATTTTGTTGTGCTAACCAACATGTGGTTGGATGGTTAGGAGGACAGTGGTTTCTCGAGCCCACCAGGGTTCAGTGGGAGGAGACGTTCCACTCGACTACGAGGCACCTATGGTGACTTCATAAAATCTCAAGATCATATGCTGGCTCACTCTCTCGAAGGTGTTCATAGGGGTAGGGTCTGCGTGTGTACGCTTATAGCGGTGAGTACTTGCGCGTATATATGAGCCCTTGCGTCTGTACTGTGTTAAAAAATTACATGTCATGATTATATGGTCACTGGCTCACCCGTACAACTCCGCATTTTGTTGATGACACAATCAATTGACCAGTCAAACGTTCCACGTGGCGCAACTAGTGTTGCACCATCAGGGCGCGTAACCGTGGGGCCCACCTGTCAGCCCGTATATGAAAGAAAGAAATGGTAGTTTGAGTCTGTACTGTGTTAATAAAATACATTTTAGGGTGATCATACGGTCACTGGCTCACCATACAGCTCTGTAATTTGTTAATGACACGATCAATTGACCAGTCAAATGGTCCACATTCAGCAGCGCACATTACCATAGGGCCCACCCGTCAGCGCGTATATGAAGGACAGAAATGGTAATAAATTAGTGGTCGGTGGGTACTCGAAGTCGTGAGACCTCTGGTTGGCAGTCGCCGGCGGTGGGGGGTTGCGTTGATTGGGCGGTGGGGTGGGGATCGCCGGAGAAAAAGCTTCGCGCGGGGGGGGGGGGGGGTGTTAGAGGGATGGCCGGTGCGGCGACGGACCGGCGGTGTGGAGTGGTCTCGGGGCGGGCCGGCCGGCCGCGGGCGGCGGGGGCCGGCGGTTCGGCTGGTGGTGGCTGGCGGCTCAGGGGGGTGGAGTTTGATGATAAACTGCAAGCCCTTGATTTTGTATCCAATGGCTGGAAAATCTAATGACCAGAGATGAAAAAGTCAGTCGACTGACGTGTAGCCTCACCCCGCACGTACACATGCACGCACGCAAGACACGCACGCATGCAGGCTTGCAACACTGACACGTACACATAACGAACACACGCACGCATGCAGGCATGCAACACAGACACGTACACATGCACTCACGAACACATGCACGTATGCACACATGGATGCAACACTGAAACGTACCCTTACACGCATGCAATACTCGCACGCCTGCATGCACACAACACACGACGCAAGACACACGCTCAACCTATACATGCATGCACCCTTTGTTAAGGACATGGATTGTTACGGGTATTAATCAATCTTATCTGTGATAAGCAGAACATTGATGTTTGCAGCAGTCTTTATGAATCACAACGTATTGAACGGGCTATCAACATAGTAGGCTTATCTACATGAAAAAGATGACGTCACACTCAATGAACAATAATCGGTTTATGAAATGCCCGCTTCTGACAGCCCTTGCCCACCAAAGGTTCCTCTGCTGTGCGCTGCCTGCGTTGGGTCACTGACATGCAGGCCATGTACCCAAAGAGCCCACACGTCAGTGGAAGAACAACACGGTGTCCTACGTCAGAGCCGGGGCGCCACTTGCTGCACGCCTGGCCGAACACGCCTCCTTGCCGCATTCAAACGCCTCCATGAAACCCTCCCGTGTGGAAGCCGAGAAACCCACTCTGGACACACGTCCGTTCATGACCGAGCCGGCATTAAACGCAACGCCGGCCGAGCTCCTCCCGTCCGCCGTCTATTTAATCTCCTATTTAAACGAGGCCAAATGCCGGCCAAGAATCGCACACCTCCGCCGCTCCCCTATCTCCTCCTTCACCATTTTGTCCACTCTTACAATGGCTTACGAAGAGTAGTTATTCCGCATCCAAGCCGGCCGGGTGGCCCGCCGAGCCTGCTGGATACGAGCTATGCAGCTCGCTGATCCACCTCCCTTCCCTCGCCCGACGGAGCCAGTTGCCGCCCCAAGCCGGTGTGCAGTTCAGCAACTCGCCGCTCCAGGCCAGCTCGACGAGGAGCGGCGCACGGGCGTCGTTGCTGCCATCCACGCCATCGCCTCATACTGCGTCTCCCGTTTTTATGGCCGAGACTCCCATGCCGGCAGCCGCGCCATGCAAGCAGCGATAGTAGCCAGGTGCACGGAGAGCGACGAGTCGGTGGTCAGCGCCTCCGCGTCCGCCACCATCATCGAGGAGAAGTAGAACACGAGAGGCCGCCGCCGCTTGGGTGCCATGAAGGCCACCGCGGAGGCGACGCCGGCGTACACAACAGGTGTCTTGCCGGATCCTTTTGTTGCGAGGACCTTCGTCGACCCCGCATGTGCTCCACGGAAGCGGGGAAGCCCCCTTCCACCATCATCTTCGGCATCAGCCAATAATATCAGTTGGACAGTGGGGAAGCGAGCCGTCCTTTCACCTCCGAGGCTCCCGGCAGTCCGGCGATCGCGCTGCCGGATATGAGGAACACAAATCGATCGGCGAGCGACCATTTAGGCCAGGTATTATATACCCGTGCTGTCCAGAACTAGCACCGCATAGTTCATTTGAATGTAATGAAATCCGTCATGTTTATGTGAAATATCGCCGTGTTTGCGTGAATTTCGTCCGGTTGGTTAAGTTGTTGTCGTAATGTGTGCGACTACGGTTGGATGGCGTAATTTGCGGGGCGACGGTCGGTCTGCGGGCAGCTCGGGCGGCGTGGTGGGACAAAAATAACACAGCTCGTGCGAGCTCGTCTCCAACGTGCGCGCTGGAGGATGCATGAGCACCCGAGCCATTCCTCGTTCATCGGTGGCAAAGGCACCGGTGGACAAAAGGGTCGACAATAATTTTGCTACCCCGGGCAAGATCCAAACAACCCCTCCCAACAGATTCAAATCCCTCGTTCGCCATGGAATTTTGCCATGTGTTGTTTTACAAAACACCTGTTGTGATTGACTCATGCAGGAGTAATCCAATTTTGTAAAAACTAATGATATCTCGAGAATTTTATCGGATAAATGGTATCTCGATAATTTTATCGGACTCCATTTTTGTATACAAGGCCACAAACCCATATTACAGGTACCAAGGCAAAAATTAATGTCTTCTAAGTCAATGTTGCAAGCCACCTTGTTTCCTTGTTTGCCGTGTAAATTAATGTGTATTCTTCTCTTCATGCACATCAAGCCAATGCTCACACTCCCGCATGCATGGAAGGGATAATTAATGTCCTCCTTTGCTAGTACTACGAGGCAAACACCATTAATATTGCATCGATTAGTGTTAGGGGCCTTGTATATCTGCAAATTGTAATTTTGATAGTGGCCTTGTATATAAAAATGGAGAGAGAAAGATGAGAGATAAGGTGAGGAGGAGCGGGGCGTGGTGGTGACTGGTGGTCGGACTCGGCGGAGGCATGGGGATGGACGGCGCATTATGTCTAGGTTTGTATCTCTCTCACACACACCCACGTAGGTGGGGGACGTGCACAAAGAGAAGAGGTGCACGCACAGCGCACGTACTCCCGTTTCTTTCCCAACCACACCCGCGCGGGTACACGGTGGAGCTCATTTCTGTACGAAAAGGTAGCCCACGTGGTAATTTGACACGTGTACTGGTTGTCCACTTGGTGGAGGGAGGATCGTCTACCACGGGTGAACAAACAAATTGTGACTTGACGCGTTATGTTAAAAAAGAGGCAAACCATGTGGGGCCTACCTTAGAGGCAAGGCTCTATACACTAGGGTACTTTGATTTGTCCCGTCAACTCGCAGAACGAGGAGGAGCTTTCTTAGTACGCCGTCTCCCCCGCCCACGGACGCGGTGGCTCGCAGGATGAGGTGAAGCTTGCTTACTAGTAGTAGTGCTGTACGCCTTACTCCCGCTCCCTCGCCCACGCGCGCGGTGGCTTGCAGGACGAGGATAAATTTTTACTACTCCCTCTGTTTACTCCTCGTCCTTACTACCTTGGTTAGAGAGATTATCATATTGTTTGGAATATATATGTCCTTTAGTACTCCCTCCATTTACTTATACAAGGCCACTATAAAAAATACATTTTGCATCTATACAAGGCCACAAATAGTAATCGAGACAAAAGTTACTACTCCCTCCTTTCCAGTTTATGGCTCAATTTCAAAATCTCTCCAACCAAGGTACACGGTGAGTGGTCGAATTAATTTCGTACTCCTAGTTTGCACAAGTAATTAGTACGCTCGTTTTTCTCAAGAAGTTATGTTTACCGAGGCATTAATTAGAACAAATGCATGAATGACCACTAAATTTCCATTGACTTCTACATGCATTGGTGAGTTTTCTCCTGACACTACTTGCATCGGGTGACCTAACGCACCTCGAAATCCAACATGTGATGGTACTACTACTAGTAGTAGAATTGATACTTATAAAACGAAAAAACGAATGTTTTTTAGATAGGCCCTATAAACCCTAGTGGGTACGTACTCCGTAAAATCAGATTTTCCCAAAACTAAGTCGCTCAACCTTTATTTGCTTGTTTCCCTTCCTGCCTCCTTGCCTCGAACAGGCTATGCCAAACTCCCCTGTCCGCCGCGCGGGAAAAGACCCGCCCTCGCCTTTTTTTAGTCCGGGTTTGTATCGATGGATCGCGTGAAGTAGCAAAAACCCAAGCCATGTCTTGTACTCCTCCGTCTACGCTCGCTTTCATGAATTATGTACTTCCTGTCACTGACATGTGGGACATATAGCAACCGGGTCGACGTGTCAAGCACAAAATAACAGTGCAGAACAGCAGGGGGACGCACACCAGTCGTACCGCCCCAGTAGTAGTAATGAGCAATGCGACGTCAAATCACAATGCCGCACCTTCCCAGACGGACGAAGCGACCATTATTTCACACTTCGGTTCGCCATCATCTCAAACCATGTAGTATTGCTTCTGCCTCAAGTGGGACACGCGCATCGCCTTGGTACATCATGACACGTGGGACCGCATGACATGCCATGCTCCCCCGCCGATCGCTCGGTAAAATCACCTCATTTTTACTATACTTCCTCTGTATCGGTTTACATGGCATGCACGTCGTTCTAGGTTGAGAATTTAACTGGCTATATATGTGATGAACAGTATATGTTTAGAAACTACATCCGCTTAAGAATCCAATGATATACGTTTTGTGACATAGTAACTCATATTTAGTTAGTCAAATGGATGACCTAGAACTACGTGCACGCCCTATAAACCGAGACGCCTAAAAAAGTGAGACGGAGAGGGTAGTTCCGTACGTATCTTTCTAGATCAATATAGTCGGGATTCACCAAGGAGCAAAACCAAGTGGTAGGCTTCTCCCGTCGTGTTGGCGTAGAAACTCAAGCAGGGTCAGTCCGCACACGAAATGGCAACACACTTAACAGGACCCCTTTGGCCGACATGTGGCTCATCCACCGTATTTTTCCACGTGCGATGCACCAAATTACAGTTCGGGGCAGCGGTTGGAATTGGAGACACCCCGGTCGTAGCGCCGTAGTAGTAGAAAATGAGCGATGAGGGGTCAAATCACAAAGCCCCACCTTTCCCGCATTAAGCTGGATGGATGAAGCAACCATTATTTCACTCTAGGGCGCAAGAGCATAAAGAAAAGAGAAAACCAATGATGCGTGCGGAAGCTACCTAGGGCACCCTAGGGTAGGGGTCTCCACTACAGATCCTTTTTTTGAAAGCGCCTCCACTACAAATTGGCTTCACCCTCGTCCTCTTGAATAAAACCGATGATGCATGCGGTGGTAGGGTTTGTAGGAGTACTACTACGGCGTGCGGGGCCACGTCGTAGTAAACGGGAGAGGGGTTGAGTTCGAGTCGATGCCTTAAATATGTGTGGGCCACTTGGTTTTAGGGGAACGAGGCAGCATTTTGGTTTCGGGGACCAGTGGAGATATAGTACGTACAAAAAATTGTGGACGTAGGTTCGACCGAAAGGCAATGATGCATGGGCCCTGCATTTTGATATACCCGGGGCCGCATGAAATTTGCTACTCTACTCAAAACTAGTAAGGTACACATGCATTGAACACATGAGATTTTGAAACCAAATTATGAATAAATACACACTAGCATGTAAATCTTTGAGTCATATATGCATGATGTAGATGTTCGTTTAGTTCTTATAGTTCATCTCATTCAAAATCAATTAGTTTTATGAAAATGTTAAGATTCATGGGGTTGTGCATTGTAAAGCATAAAGTAAAAAACAAATAATGGCAATTCATTTAGAAAAAATAATCAATTATGATACGGAAGATTCTAGAACAAAGGAGAAGTGCTTGTGTTTTGAGGTTTGTGCATTATGCTTAAGTTCAACCATGGAGTCTTCTAAATTGTACATGTGGCAGATCTGGTGGAATGTTGATGATATCCAACGGCCAGTAGTGCTCGGATTTGCCATCTCTGCACTGTCGGATTAGCTTCATCCAGCGACCATCTTTCAAAGTTAGTCGCACACTATATAGGTCTTTTGCCATAGTTGCATGTCTTGGAAAAAAGCTACTAGTGGGTTGTACTAGCTATTTAGGAAGAAAAGATGTATACATGGAAGTTGTAGGGAAAGAGATGACATGGAGTATCTCAATTCCTATGAGTAGGGATTGGAAAAGAGATGTTATTTGGTTCACATCATGGGAACTTTTCTATTGAATCTAGAGATGACATGTATCTCAATTCCTATGAGGAGGGATTAGAAAAGAGATGTAGTTTGGTTCATATCATAGGAACTTTTCTATTGAATATACGCTAATGTTTATTTTCCTTTGAAATTATGGGAGTATAGGAATCCATTCATATGAACCAAGTGGCTCTAAAGCTATAGAAATGATATCATGTTTATTTCCTTTGAAATGTGGAGTATATGAATCTATTCCTATGAACCAATTGGCTCTAAAGCAAAAAATCCTATAAAAATCATATCATATAGAGTTCCGATGATATTCCTCCACACCAAAGGATGGTTCAAATTACTGCAGGTCATACGTTGGTCTTTCTTTGTAGACTCCTCCCCATCTTTATAGTTACCTCTCGAAGATGAATGAAAGGATATATACAGGGTATTCTAAATGTGCAATTTGGTACACGAAAACTCAGTAAAAGTTTGCGAGGTTCGAATTTTCAATAAAGCTATATGCACTGCATTTTGGAACGGAGGGAGCATACGGCAGTTGCTAACACTCACGTGGAAGATTTGTGTGTAGGAGGAGTGGCTGTTCTGTTAAATGACATGGCAAAACTGACACTGTCGGATGCCGATCTAACGGTTCTTACGGCATTCATCAGGAAAAGGCTTGTGGCGAATGTTTGTCGGATAATGATTTATGGACACATGCATTGCATAGATACGTGCCCCCCTCTATCTCACGCACACGCACCCTCATAAGTCATGACTCTCCCGAGTCCTCTCGCACCCACCGTCTATCTGCAGGTAGACGTCACACACATATGTGCTCTTCACACCCTACCCTCAGAACTTCTAAAAAACAAAAGACGTCACGCATATTTTATTTTAGCTCACACGTCAGACACTTATACTATTACTCTTGTCGCGAACGTTCTTTGGGCACAGTATATTGTACTCTCACGAAGAGAAGCGGTGCACGGACGCACTAGTTCCCTCACACCCACTCGCGGGTACACGTATAGCGCATTTTTTTTGAAGCTGGTACTACAAAATCACTCCACTATATATATAAGCAGGAGCCTTAGTGCTTGCTTTACTAGGGTTCATCTCGTTCACTCTCTCATGCTCTCCAGATCTAAGCAAGACATAGGTGGCCACACTCTCTCTCAGCTCACGGCTGGTCACAAATCTGGCCGGACAACCTCGACCGGGGCAGGGGTGTATGTGTATCGTTCACGCTGTCGTCGGCGGCGAGGGAGGAGACCAACGACTGCCCGCGCGTCCCGAGAGAGCGCCGGCTCGGGAGGGCCTGCGACCCCTTCTTCCTCTCTGCGGTATTGTGGCCAAGATGCGGCCTCCCGACGCCGTCTTTTGCCACATGCCGACGACCCTCAGGTATATAATCCTTTGAAACCTGCCTTGCTCTACTGCCCCAGCTCCCCACTTGGCTTCGTGTGGATCTTTTTCTACTTCTGTCCGTTGTTCTAAAGCCACCTAGACTTTTACTATTATTAGAGGTAAAGCTAGTTCATACAGTCGACTCTAAGTGTTGGTTCAAACAAGGAAGAAAGTGCTGTAGCATGAATCTAGGACTTGGTTCTAAGAGGAAACGGGGGAAAGTAGTAGATACGGGCTACCCAACCGGTCTCTTGGTTGAAAAGACAAAGAAAGCATGGTGGATGGCGAAGGGTGGGGGGAAGTGGACCTATCTCTTGGTTGAAAAAGGAAAGAAAGTGACGGGTGTTGGGGGACAACGCAAATGAGAATGAGCAGGTCTAGATTTCCTGTGCTCACATAGGAAAATGTCACCGAGGAGATAAAAAATGGGACAAATGCAGACATGCTGCATGAGTGTTTGCCGCTCTCGGCAACCACATCTGCCTCACCACTTTATGCCCCTGCCGTCCCTACGCCCATATCGCTACCGTTAATGTAAAATCACATGAAGCATTAAGCAACACAACCTAATGTCACTATATGTAATGGTCTAGTGTCGTCCATAAATTGAAGCAATGCCACTACCATTTTATGAAGTACTTCCGTCTTGCTTTATTTTCCATGAATTGTGTTTTTGCAGTTACACTTAAATCTCACACCGCTAACATTGCTTCATCACAGTGGAACTGCACAAATTTGATTGCACATTTATTGACCATGTGCTACTCTCATGATAGTAATACTAATGCTATTGTTCTGCATGTTAATCTAGTGGCAGTGTTGATGTGATGTGATGCTACTTACTTAAGGACACTTTCATACTGTCAATCTAGTGCCAATTATAGCACAATAGATGCTGTTGTTAATGATACGCCACTGCAAATATCTATCACTGTTTAAATAACCGTATTTCATATTTGCGCAAACAGGGATGTCTGTCTCCATATCGTTTCGGGATGTCTGTCTCCTATCATTTCTATCCGTGCAACCAAAAGCACACACCTCAGTTTTAGTAGAACTGCGCAAAATGAGATGGCTATCCCTCATTGCCATCGTCTAATCACTCGTGTTCCAGGTATTCCTACATTGGTAGTTACTAGGTAGAATGACCAACTCAATATAAAAGAAGTTGATTCGTACGTTTTACTTCCTGATTGCAGTGTAGGGATGAGCTAAAACAACTGCATCCTAGTCTGGAATGCACTTTTTACCAGTTCATCCATGGACCGAGGACTAGCTGGCACGGCTGCACAGCGCTTTTTTGGACAGATGCGCGGACAAGAGGCATTGTGGTCTGCTTATTTATGCAAATAGCGGTGCTTAAATTTAGTGGACTGCACAAGATTTTCAGTTGGTCAGTACACTACATGGTTCAGTTCAGCATTCCAGCTGAGAACACAATTATAATTGGTTATTCTGGAATGAGAGAACCTAACCCTGGATTGTGGCAACAAGAAAAAACAAGAGTGAACTCCAGGAAATTTAAGCCTGCCGGGAGGCCCTTTGCTCAGAGAAGCCTTGCTTGTTTTTCCTGATTTGTAAACCTTCTCACAACTTTGTCTTTTGCTGTGAACTAGTATATGTTCGTTATGTTCTATGAATCATTGAGATGTATAAAATTGCTTAACTTATGCTTTTCAAGTTTTTTATGAAGCCGAGTTTAATGTGAGTGTACCACATGAACGCTGGACTAGCGTGTGAATGTTTGGAATTCACATTGTGGCCTCAGTTAAGTGCATGAACCACTGTAACAAGATACATAGTTGCTTATATGTCAGACAACAGATTGTTGATTGTTAGCTGGTCGATAGCCTAGTGTTGAAGCGAGCTGAGCCAATGTGCCGTGTTTTGCACAACTGCTTACAAGTGGGGTAGCACCAACAGTGTTTACAAGTACTTATGTATACGTCGGCGTACAGTTCTCGAACGAGTACTCTAATTCATCAAAACACACACTGCTCATATGATAAACCGTGACAACTTATGTCTTACCATGCCATATTCATGACAAAACTAGTGAGGACGCATCTGTTTCGGCAACAATTACGATGGTTCTCACATGATTCACGGGCACACAAAAGTAGCAGCAGTTCCCATAGACGGATTCAAACAGAGTACTAGCCCCAGAGGGCTCGATAACAGGCAAGGTTCGGATAATTAGACACAATCCAAACTACTATTAAACACTAGCTGGTGCAACTATTTCATGCCTCGATCTAATTTGGGCTAGACAGAAGACGGACCTTGCCATGAACATCATCGAGGACGTCCGGCAGCAGCTCAATCCTGTGAACCTTCATGAAGACAACCTTGTGGCCTTACCACTCATAAACTTGTTTGTGGAGGCATGCCACGCCATCTTCCCACGTTAGCCTGACAAGAACAGTGTGCCTCACAAACGAAGGAGTAGCCTTGAATTTCTTGTGCTTCAGTACACCCCGGACAACACGCCTGACAACAGTGAGGCTGGAATACAACTCTTCATTGGTATAAGCGCAAATGGCTTCCAGGATCCAACATCCTAAAAACTCTATTTTCCTAGTGCGTATATTCAGGTCATCCGCCTCATAGCGAGTGACATGTACAACCACACAATCCTTGTCTGCATCAGGGCTCTAATTGAAACAGGTACAAATTCTGAATTACTTTCCAGTATAAGAAACATAAGTTATTTAAACCACTATGTATAGCATGGCATCGAAGCTATAAAATTTTGTATTATTCATCACCACATACTTAGATGAAAAACCACAATCGAGATCGGCAAAGAAGAAAATCACCTTGGGCGGCTCAGCGAGGGGGGGGGGGCATCCTCGAAGGAGGAAAACAACTCCTGCAGTGCCACGGGGGCTGTAACCTCAAACGGGGCGTTGACCATCTCAGTAGTGGCCGTGAGCGTATCCGGGGTCGCCTCGGTGGCTGCCTCCATCTTTTTGGAGCTCTCTGTCTCGTGGGGATCAGCCTCCCACGTCTGCTCCAATATCGGCAGATCTTTGCCTGGTTTTCCTTGGTCCATCATGAAACTGGCGAATACTAGGAGACCACTGAAAGGAAAATACAATCGCAATGAGAATGAAACAAAAAATAGAGTGAGGATCGGTTACTGCTTTGCAAAAGTTCTTTTTTTTTTCTCTGAACGAAAATATACCAACATCAGGGATCTGCTTACCTTCCCTTCGTTGGGAGAGAAGAACAGTGGCAGATGCGAGTGTTGCCTTTCTTGAAGATGGTGAGGGAGAAGGGGATTCAGCGAACAGTGAAATGATGGTTGCTTCGTCCGTCAAACTTAGACTGCGAGGAGGTGGGGTTTTGTGATATGACGGCTCGTTACTGCCGCACTACGACCGGGGTGACTCTCCGCCTGCATACTGCCTTCTAATTTGGTGGATGGCATTTGGGCCCGCGCTCTGCATGGCCCGCATGTCGGTGAACAAAAGTATAACGACATTCAGTAGAGGGAGACGTTTCGATGAGCTAGGAGGAGCCAGAAGCGGTATTGTATCCACTGTACTAGTAGTAATTGTTTTTCTGGGTAGCCGTAGAGTGTCTCCACTGTACTAGTAGTAATTGTTTCTCTAGGCCCAAGACAAAACAGCCCATCCACCCTAGTAAATAGTAAAATCAATTCAAAAGCCCATATATTTACTGAATGAGAGGCGCTACCCACACCCAGCACACTGCCCCCCAAAAAAACCTGGGTGCTCTTCTTCCTCCTCACTCCCACCCACCTCACGTCAGCTCGCTCCACTCGTAGCCCCAAATTCCTCACCTCACTCCTACAGAAAACCCCAGCTCCCCTTCAAATCTATGAGCGCGACGCGACGCCCTCGAGGAAAATGGAGTCGGCTGACCCCAGCGCCAAGAAGATGAGGCTCCCGCCAGCGGCGACGCCTGTTGTAGATCCCGCAGCCGGCAGCGTGGGGAGAAGCGGCGACCCCGCCCCCACCGGATCCCAGGAACCCTTAGAATCTCGGGTGGACCGCATCAGCGATCTCCCGAACGCCGTCCTTGGGGAGATCATCTCGCTTCTCCCCACCAAGGATTGCTGCCGCACCCAAGTCCTCTCAATTCGGTGGCGCCCTCTATGGCGCGCCGTGCCCCTTAATCTCGACTGTCGTTAGCTATATCTCTTCAATGATTTGGAAATCCCCAGAGCCATCATCTCCTCACACCAGGGCTCTGTTCACAGTCTCTGCATCCCGTCATTCTACCTGAGCAAGCATATATACCATGCCCTGCACGGTGGACGCCTAGCTGAAATCCCCTAAATTCACAGAACTATAGCTGCTTGAGTTCTACTATTCCCCTGGAAATCACATACCACATACCGAACGCCATGTACTTGTGCCTTCAGCACCGATGTCCATCTCGCGGTTTTCCTCCTTTCTCCACACCGCCACCTTTGCGCTGTGCTACCTACCAGACAATCTGGTACTAAACCTTCGACTCCCATTTCTCAAGAAACTTTCACTTGTGCGGGTTCGTATATTAGAGGCCTCATTACACAGTATCATCCACTCCAGTTGCCCTGCCCTGGAGTGCTTGCTGCTTGTTCTCACAGTTAGAATAGGTTGTCTCCAAATAAAGTCGCCTAACCTTGTAAGAATTGGAATTTCTTTTGACGGAAGGCAGCTCATCATCCAAGATGCCCCTTCACTACAAAGGTTGATCCTTGATTCTAGTTATTCACCGTTGCAAATAACCGTCCTCTCTGGGCCTAAACTGGAGACCTTGGGTGTAATACATGACCGCTGTGCTCATTTCAATATGGTGTTTGGCTCCACAGTTCTTCAGGTACTTTATATTTGCATCTACACTTGTAACCATAAGCTGCATTTTAAATTTCTGCGCATAAGTTTTATATGATCTTGGAGTACACATTTTGTACTAATATTATGTTCTATGCTCAATGAAGAGTTTCTCCATGGATGGCCTATCAATGGAGCCGGATTCTGTCAAGATCTTATATATCCTAATGAATAGTTTTGATCTGAACAAGATTATTGGCTTGCTGCAATGCTTTCCATGTCTGGAGAAGTTGTATATAAAGGTGATAATTTCACACACATTGGAAGCCCGCATATAGTGTACTAGAATTAACCGTTCAGCTGTTGCTCTTTTGACAATCTTTTTTTAGACCTGAACTGTTTTCAGTCTTCATGTCTATTTAGGCAACAGGACGGGGTAAGAAAGTTATAACCAATCGGTGGATTCGTAAGCATCGGGATTTTCTCACTTCACATGAGATTCGATTGAAGACAATAACGCTAGAACGATATGTAGCCAACCGTGCAAACACTAGATTTGTCACATTCTTCCTGCTGAATGCGAGGTTACTATTGTCCATCAGGCTTAAGTTTATCAGCAGCATGGTTTTGACGGATGGGTATGTGGAAGAGCAAAAAAAGGAGTTTCAGGTGGGCAAAAGAGCTTCTGAATGTGCCGGGCTTCTATTTACAACATATTGTGGTCATAATCCAGTAAATTTTATGACCAAGGATGTTCATTCTATGGACCTGACCGGTCCATTTGAATGTGACTGCCGAAAACAGTGCTGGAGTTAGATGTTGTTGCCCTTCTCAACCTGGGTTTTTTTGTAAACCTGATGAACAATTAACCCTTGTGCTTTTGTACAGTTTGTAAGCTGGAGTTAGATGTTCTTGCCCTTTTCAACTCGGCTGTGACTGTCATATTTTCTTTGAAATAAGGCAAATGGCTTGCCAGTCGTTTAGTTTAGAGTGAAATATTCTAACAACTAACAAATCCCAACCAAGGGAAATAACATCACTCTCGCCGGCTGCTTGAGCTCACTGTGCATTACAGAAGCCAAGTGATTAGCCCCAACCAGCACCCACAAACTTATTTCAAACTAGCACATTAAATGGGCTGTAAATTTTCATAGGAAAGGCTGCATGACCGTGACTGATTTGGATTATGACATTTGGGACCCGCGAGGAAATAGCCTATCCAAGGTGGTGTCGACTTACTAGCTAATCAACAAACGATTCTGCCTACCAGTCATTGGATTGACATCCAACATCTGTCGTGTATCTTCTATCTCTTGTCTTCTTCTTCCTCTAGTCACCCAAACCAAACCACCCCGTCGGCTCCGCCTACTCGCGCCTCCCATGGCTGGCTGAGCCTCCGCCGCCCAACCGTATGTACCCTCCAACGGTGGCCAGCCCTCCCTCTATTACCCCACACATCCTGTTATTCTCCGGCGACGTCAGCCCCAACACGCACCCGCACCTGAACCAGTCAACCCTCATACTACCCTCCGCCTGCGACTGGACCGGCGCATCTTCCACGGCTCGTGTTTGTTCCGTCGGAGGCCTCGCCGTCGTCCTCCACCTTGCGGCCTTGGTTCGCTCGCCGTGCGCTGTGCGCCGCCCTCTTGTGTTATCAACATCGTCAACAACTGGGAGGAACAAGGAGATGACTGTACATGGAGAGGATGACAGTAGGGACCCACCAGCATCATGGCAGTACGCAAGCAAGTGCCTCTATATTACAAGCCCAAAAATATGGTTCCTCCTAATGGTTGGACATCTGGGGCTCACGCCATTGTCAATGTAGTCAATAAACGAGAGAATTACACTACGAGCGGCTGACACCAAGGACCCAGCAGGTCGCGCAATTTTTTTTGAGGAACAAGTAGTTGTTATTTATACTAGTTTTAGCGACGGATCAGGGTAACAATGGGGCTGTGGCTCGTCTAGCCAGAGTTTTATTTATGCTTACCACATCATGAGCCCAGTTGTGTTTTTTTCTTACTGAAAATGGCTAGCCCAGTTCTATTTTTTTAGGAAATACCCAAACGAGGCCTACTTGCTTTATCAGCCCTGCTGGGCTACAAATCTTTCAAGATGAGGAGAGTTTCATTCAGTTTGCCCAGAAATGGGCTGTACATTTTAAAACACATCAAACCGGGAATTAGTTTCAATTTTTATCATTACAAGATTTTAAATTCCATTGATTTTTATGCATGGACAATTATTTGGATTTTATATTTATATAAATTATTTTTCAAAATAGTTTGAATGTGAACCGATATTTCGGGATTAAAAACAGTTGACCGCACCGAAATATGCAAAATTTCGTATACTTTTTAACCGTGGCCACAATATGGGGTGTAATGCTAACAAAAAGAAGATGGGCTCCAAAAAAAATCTTAAGAATTAGCAAATGGGTTGTACATTATTAGAAATAATGGCAGATGGGCTGTATGCTGTTTTCCACATATTTGAGGCTGACTTGTGCGCCTACTACAAGTTGACGCATAAGCTTTCCTAAAAAAAAGGGTGACACACAAGCAACGCCGTGTCAACTTAGTCAACACACGAGAGCAATGACTGTTGGATGTCCATCCAACGGCTGTCGTGCTTCTTCAATCTCTGCTCTTCCTGCTCCAGCCACTCAAACAAGCGCCGGCGGGACTGCCTGCTCCCTCCTCCCGCGGCCGGCTATGCTGCCGCGCAGGCGTCACCGCCCTACCGTACTCCCATCGCTGGCCTAGCCATCCCTCTACTCAGCCACACCTGCTGTTATTCTCCGGGGACGGCAGACGAACCAGTAAACCCTCGTACTCCTCTGCATGGGAAACAACTGCCGAGTCTTCCCTGGCTCCGTGTCGTTCCCTTCATAGGCCTCGCCGTCGTCCACCGCCCTGGTGCTCTCGGCGCGGCCTGGTCAACGTGGTCAATGAATGACATCCATCGGAAGTGGACTGTACGTGGAGAGGCTGACAACTGGGTCCATGGCCGCATGCAAGGAAATGCCTCCTTATTATGTGCAAAATAATGATTCCTCCACCTGACAGCTAGGACCCACGGGAAGGGCTTCTGTATTTCGCGAAAAAATGTTCCCCCCGCTAACAGGACGGACCCACCAGCTATATCTTCGCACGCAAGGAAGTGCCTCCTTATTACGCACAAAAAAAATGAATACCCCCTGCTAGCTGGGACCCACCATAGTGGGTGGCTGACTTGTGGGCCTACTAAGTTAACGGGGATGGAGGGCTTTGTCAACTTAGTCAATATGAACGATTCTATCTCCAGTGGCCGTACGGTGTCCATCCAACGGCCATAGTGCTTCTTCAACCTCTGGTCTTCTTGCTCCAGCCGCCCAAAGCAGCGCCGGTCGTGTCGCCTGCTCCTGCCTCCCGTGGCCGGCTGTGCTGCCGCAGAGGCCTCACCGCCCCCATACTACTCCCACTGCTGGCCAGGCCATCCCTCCACTCACCCACAGCCCGACGACGGCAGCCTCACACCAGAGCCAAACCAGTGAACCCTCATACTCCTCTCCACGTGGGCATCCCTTGCCGCGTCTTCCCCGGCACCGCGCCGTCCCCTTCCTAGGCCTCGCCGTCGTACACCGCCGTGGTGCTCTCGGCACGGCGTGGTCAATGTGGTCAATGACCGACTTCCATCCGAAGAGTATTGTACGTGAAGAGGCTGACAGCTGGATCCACGGCAGCCGCAAGGAATTGGCTCCTTATTACGCGGAAAATAATTATTCCTCCACCTGACAGCAGGGACCCATCGGACGGGCCATCGTATTTGGCAAAAAAATGTTTCCCCCTGTCTGCTGGGACCCATCGGACAGGCCATCGTATTTCGCAAAAAAAAACGTTCCCCCCGCTGTCAGCTTGGACCAACCGGAAGTGCCTCCTTATTATGGACAAAAAATGAATACTCCCCCCTGCTAGTTGGGACCCACCTTGGTGGGAGGCTGACTTGTGGGCCAACTAAGTTGACGGGGACGGAGTGCTTTGTCAACTTAGTCAATATGAACGATTCTAGCTCCAGTGACCGTACGATGGCCATCCAACGGCTGTAGTTCTTCTTCAACCTGTGGTCTTCTTGCTCCAGCCGCCCAAAGCAGCGCCGGTCGTGCCGCATGCTCCTGCCTCCCGTGGCCGGCTGTGCTGCCACGGAGGCCTCACCGCCCCCTACTATTCCCACCACTGGCCAGGCCCTGCGGCGACAGCAGCCTCACATCGCAGCCGAACCAGTGAACCCTCGTACTCCTCTCCGCGTGGCTTCCACTGCCGCGTCTTCCCGGCTCCGCGTCGTCCCCTTCCTAGGCCTCGCCGTCGTCCACCGCCCTGGTGCACTCGGCGCGGCGTGGTCAATGTGGTCAAGGAACGACTTCCATCGGAAGAGTACTGTACGTGGAGAGGCTAACAGCTGGGTCCACGGCGGCCGCCAGGAAGTGCCTCCTTATTACGTGCAAAATAATTATTCCTCCACCTGACAGCAGGGACCCAGCGGACGGGCCACCGTATTTCGTAAAAAAACGTTTCCCCCCTGACTACTGGGACCCACCAGCTACATCTTCGCATGCAAGGAAGTGCGTCCGGGCAAATAAAAAAAACGATTCACCCCCTTGACTGCTGGGACCCACTAGCTATATCTTCGCACGGAAGGAAGTGCCTGACAGTCGGGACCACCTGGTCGAAGCGTACGGAGCGTTGTAATTCTCGTCACGAACGTGTACGTACATACTGGTCGATGTAGAGGCGCGCACGTGTCGTAGTAGAGGCGCGCATGTATCATGTACACGTACGTTCAACAGCCAGGGTGCAAGAAAGTAAATACGGCCACGTACGTACATACGGGCGGGGTCTCGAACGCCTACTCGCGCATACGTATGGCCAGGGCTCGTATACATGGCTGTGTCGGAACGGAGAAACAGCGTCGTCGTCGTGTTCTTGGGGAGCCAACCGGCTGGGTCAGAACAGAATGCGTCGTCGTGTTCATCGGGAGGGCTTGGACGGAACAGCCGATGGAAACGAGGCCTGGCGTACCGCAGAACGGAGGAAACGACCTTGTGTTCGACCGGCCACGTTTGAAACGGGATCCTGTTCATCGGGAGGGGTTTGGCGTACCGCAAAATGGAGGAAACAGACTTGTGTTGGACCTCCTACGGCCGAAACGGGGTCCTGTTGATCGGGAGGGATGTGGCGTACCGCAAAATGGAGGAAACGGACTTGTGTTGGAGCGCTACGGTCGAAATGGGGGTCCTATTCCTCGAGAGGGGTGTGGCGTACCGAAAACGAGACTCCACGGGATACTGTTCATCTCCACCGTCGACCCCCTCTAGCCTCCACGGGCTACTGTTCATCCACCGTCGACCTCCTCCAGCCTCCACCTACGACTGTTCATCCACGAGCTCCTGTTCATCCAGCCTCCACCGCGCGCTACTACACCGGCTACTGTTCAACCAGCCCTCTCCACGGGCTCCTATTCAACCACCCCTCCACGGGCTACTGTTCATCCAGCCCTCCACCATCTACTGTTCATCCAGTGCTCCACGGGGTGCTCCTGTTCATCCAGCCCTCCACGGGGTCCTGTTCATACAGCCCCAACCGGCTCGATCGATCGGGGTCCTGTTCATCCAGAGGCAACACCACGGGGTCCTGTTCATCCACCCCCACTGGGAACTGTTCATCCAAACCCCCCAGCAACGCTCACTGTTCATCTAGAGGCAGCATCGATTGGCTTCAGTTAGCAGCAGTAGCGAAGGAATCGCTCGATCGGGTTCAGTTAACAGCCATCGATCGATTGCTCGGGTTCAGTAACGCGTAGCCTGCAGTGCAATCGCTTGGGTTCAGTAGGCGAACGCCTCGATCGGGTTCAGTTAGAGCCCAACGCCTCGCACCCACGCGCATGCATGTACGAGAGAAACGCGCAAACCTCCGTGCATCGCTCGGCCCCGACCACCCACTGTAACCGGGAACACCCCGATATTTTCCTTGCCCTTGCTTCTACCACGGTTTTTTCCGTCATGGACGGCCCAAAGAATGTCATGCAGCTGCGTGTCCGGCCCGCCCAGGATGAAAAGCCCATTTTCTGTCATGATTTTTTGTCATAGAAGTAGGAGCCCACCACATCTATGATGATACCGGGTTTTGTCACAATTATCGTCGTAGAAGTGTCATAAGTATGACAGAATTTTTTTTCGTTCGGCCCAAAATGTCACGGACGTGTCTTTTTTTGTAGTGACACCATTTCCTGCCTTTAGCTCTTGCTAGCCGGACAGTCGCTCCATGAGCTGCGACTTAAGGCAAGAGAGGGCTTTAGATGTCGGCACACTACTTGTCCGACTTCAGGTAGCATTAGCATAGGACAAGGCGGCGAGCCCCCGGGCCGACTGGTCGGACCCGGTGCCGGGCGGAGGAAAGAAATGATAACACATTCACAGGCATAAACTTATCATATAGATAAAAGGGTAGCCCCCGAGTGCTCCTCGGGGGACCGATGTCTTAGCTTCTTAATACAAAAGGTAGCGTGGTACATACTGCATTAACTGTAAAATCTCCGGAGGAGATTTGCATTCCATGGGCGCTCTGTTTCCTTGCCGGAATCGTCCCTCTTGTGTTCCCTAGGTAGTAGGAGTCGTTGCCCAAAGGTTTGCTGATGATGAAGGGCCCTTCCCAAGGAGCCGAGAGCTTGTGCTGGCCGGCTGTTTGCTGGATCAGTCGGAGCACAAGGTCCCCTTTTCGGAAGGATCGAGGCCCGACCTTCCGGCCGTGGTAGCGACGTAGGCTCTGCTGGTAGATGGAGGACCGCCTGAGTGCCAACAGCCGTCCCTCTTCCAGCAGATCGACGCCGGCTTCTCGCGCCTACTTCGCCTCCGCCTCCGTGTACATGGTGACGCAAGGCGAGTCAAACTCGATGTCTGTTGGGATGACAGCCTCGGCCCCATACACGAGGAAGAAGGGAGTGAAGCCGGTTGATTTGTTCGGCGTGGTTCGGAGACTCCAGAGGATGGCCGGCAGCTCTTCGATCCAACAGCCAGCCGAGCGCTCCAGTGGCTCGACCAGTCAGGGCTTGATGCCGGACAAGATGAGGCCATTTGCTCGCTCGACTTAGCCATTTGATTACGGATGGGCAACGAACGCTAAGTCCAGTCGGATGCCCTGCGTCACGCAGAAAAGGGCCAAAGCGCCTTTGGCAAAGTTTGTGCCATTGTCGGTGATGATGTTGTGTGGTGTGCCGTATCGGATGGTGACATCTGCGATGAAGGTGACAAAAGTCAGACCGTTCAGCTTCTTGACTGGCTTCGCTTCAATCCACTTGGTAAATTTTTCCACGGCGACCAGCAAATGGGTCATGCCGCCGCGTGCTGTCTTGAACGGGCCCACCATGTCCATCCCCCAGACGGCAAATGGCCAAGTGAGGGGGATGGTCTTGAGTGCAGAAGCCGGCAGGTGTTGCTTGGAGCCGAATTTTTGGCTCCCCTTGCACTTCTTGACCAAGTCCTTGGCGTCGTCCAAAGCAGTCAGCCAGAAGAATCCATGGCGGAAGGCTTTGGCGACAAGGGATCTGGAGGCCGCATGGTGGCCGCAGTCGCCTTGGTGGATATCTCTGAGGATTGCCTTTCGTTTCTCTGGCTCAATGCAGTGCTGGAAAACGCCAGTCACGCTGCGTCGGACAAGCTCTCTGTTCACTATCGTGTATGCTGCTGCCCCCCATTGCACTTGCCGGGCCAAGATCTCGTCGGCTGGTAGCCCTCCGCTCACCAGGAAGTTGAGGATGGGCTGCGCCCATGATGGTGCTTCGACCACTGTCATCACGGCCACTGGTACCAGGACGGTTGGATTGGGAGGCGGCGGGTTGGAGTCGGCTGCCGATTGCTGCGTCGTTGAAGTCCCCGAGGCGACTGCTGCAGCCCCCGGGCCGGGTTCTAGAGTCCCCGGGCCGAGTGCGACTGCTGCAGTCCCCTAGCCGCCTGCTGAAGTCCCCTGGCCGACTGCTGCAGCCCCCGGGTGGGGTTCTGAAATCCCCGGGCAGGGTGCGACTGCTGCAGTCCCCAAGCTGCCTGCCGAAGTCCCCGGGCCGGCTGCTGCAGCCCCCGAGTCGGATACGACTGTTCCGGGAGCAGCCATCATGAAGATGGACTCTGATTCCGGCGAAGGCTTGATAGGCGACTTGCGGAGGCACTGGAGGGAGACGCCGGCTGGTATTGCTTGGCGGGTGGAGCCAATCCGTGCTAGTGCGTCAGCTTGCTCGTGGTCGGCTCGTGGAAAGTGAAGGAACTCGCACCCGTCAAAGTATCCACTAATCTGCTGGACGAGGAAGCGGTAGTTTGCCATGTTTGCATCCTTGGTGTCGCAGTCACCTGACGACTGCTGGACCACCAAGTCCGAGTCGCCGTAGCACAGAATCAAGCAGATGCCAATCTCCTTGGCCAGTCGTAGTCCGTGTACGGGCACCTCATACTCGGCCACGTTGTTGGAGGCGGCAAAGTGAATTTGCAGCATGTATCTGAGCTTGTCGTCTTTGGGAGAGGTGAGGACGATGCCGGCTCCCAGGCCGGAGTGCATCTTTGAGCCATCAAAGTGCATCTGGCTCAATGCAGTGCTGGAAAACGCCAGTCACGCTGCGTCGGACAAGCTCTCTGTTCACTATCGTGTATGCTGCTGCCCGCCGTTGCACTTGCCGGGCCAAGATCTCGTCGGCTGGTAGCTCTCCGCTCACCAGGAAGTTGAGGATGGGCTGCGCCCATGATGGTGCTTCGACCACTGTCATCACGGCCACTGGTACCAGGACGGTTGGATTGGGAGGTGGCGGGTTGGAGTCGGCTGCCGATTGCTGCGTCGTTGAAGTCCCCGAGGCGACTGCTGCAGCCCCCGGGCCGGGTTCTAGAGTCCCCGGGCCGAGTGCGACTGCTGTAGTCCCCGAGCCGCCTGCTGAAGTCCCCTGGCCGACTGCTGCAGCCCCCGGGTGGGGTTCTGAAATCCCCGGGCCGGGTGCGACTGCTGCAGTCCCCAAGCTGCCTGCCGAAGTCCCCGGGCCGGCTGCTGCAGCCCCCGAGTCGGATACGACTGTTCCGGGAGCAGCCATCATGAAGATGGACTCTGATTCCGGCGAAGGCTTGATAGGTGACTTGCGGAGGCATTGGAGGGAGACGCCGGCTGGTATTGCTTGGCGGGTGGAGCCAATCCGTGCTAGTGCGTCAGCTTGCTCGTGGTCGGCTCGTGGAAAGTGAAGGAACTCGCACCCGTCAAAGTATCCACTAATCTGCTGGACGAGGAAGCGGTAGTTTGCCATGTTTGCATCCTTGGTGTCGCAGTCACCTGACGACTGCTGGACCACCAAGTCCGAGTCGCCGTAGCACAGAATCAAGCAGATGCCAATCTCCTTGGCCAGTCGTAGTCCGTGTACGGGCACCTCATACTCGGCCACGTTGTTGGAGGCGGCAAAGTGAATTTGCAGCATGTATCTGAGCTTGTCGTCTTTGGGAGAGGTGAGGACGATGCCGGCTCCCAGGCCGGAGCGCATCTTTGAGCCATCAAAGTGCATCTGGCTCAATGCAGTGCTGGAAAACGCCAGTCACGCTGCGTCGGACAAGCTCTCTGTTCACTATCGTGTATGCTGCTGCCCGCCGTTGCACTTGCCGGGCCAAGATCTCGTCGGCTGGTAGCTCTCCGCTCACCAGGAAGTTGAGGATGGGCTGCGCCCATGATGGTGCTTCGACCACTGTCATCACGGCCACTGGTACCAGGACGGTTGGATTGGGAGGTGGCGGGTTGGAGTCGGCTGCCGATTGCTGCGTCGTTGAAGTCCCCGAGGCGACTGCTGCAGCCCCCGGGCCGGGTTCTAGAGTCCCCGGGCCGAGTGCGACTGCTGTAGTCCCCGAGCCGCCTGCTGAAGTCCCCTGGCCGACTGCTGCAGCCCCCGGGTGGGGTTCTGAAATCCCCGGGCCGGGTGCGACTGCTGCAGTCCCCAAGCTGCCTGCCGAAGTCCCCGGGCCGGCTGCTGCAGCCCCCGAGTCGGATACGACTGTTCCGGGAGCAGCCATCATGAAGATGGACTCTGATTCCGGCGAAGGCTTGATAGGTGACTTGCGGAGGCATTGGAGGGAGACGCCGGCTGGTATTGCTTGGCGGGTGGAGCCAATCCGTGCTAGTGCGTCAGCTTGCTCGTGGTCAGCTCGTGGAAAGTGAAGGAACTCGCACCCGTCAAAGTATCCACTAATCTGCTGGACGAGGAAGCGGTAGTTTGCCATGTTTGCATCCTTGGTGTCGCAGTCACCTGACGACTGCTGGACCACCAAGTCCGAGTCGCCGTAGCACAGAATCAAGCAGATGCCAATCTCCTTGGCCAGTCGTAGTCCGTGTACGGGCACCTCATACTCGGCCACGTTGTTGGAGGCGGCAAAGTGAATTTGCAGCATGTATCTGAGCTTGTCGTCTTTGGGAGAGGTGAGGACGATGCCGGCTCCCAGGCCGGAGCGCATCTTTGAGCCATCAAAGTGCATCTGGCTCAATGCAGTGCTGGAAAACGCCAGTCACGCTGCGTCGGACAAGCTCTCTGTTCACTATCGTGTATGCTGCTGCCCGCCGTTGCACTTGCCGGGCCAAGATCTCGTCGGCTGGTAGCTCTCCGCTCACCAGGAAGTTGAGGATGGGCTGCGCCCATGATGGTGCTTCGACCACTGTCATCACGGCCACTGGTACCAGGACGGTTGGATTGGGAGGTGGCGGGTTGGAGTCGGCTGCCGATTGCTGCGTCGTTGAAGTCCCCGAGGCGACTGCTGCAGCCCCCGGGCCGGGTTCTAGAGTCCCCGGGCCGAGTGCGACTGCTGTAGTCCCCGAGCCGCCTGCTGAAGTCCCCTGGCCGACTGCTGCAGCCCCCGGGTGGGGTTCTGAAATCCCCGGGCCGGGTGCGACTGCTGCAGTCCCCAAGCTGCCTGCCGAAGTCCCCGGGCCGGCTGCTGCAGCCCCCGAGTCGGATACGACTGTTCCGGGAGCAGCCATCATGAAGATGGACTCTGATTCCGGCGAAGGCTTGATAGGTGACTTGCGGAGGCATTGGAGGGAGACGCCGGCTGGTATTGCTTGGCGGGTGGAGCCAATCCGTGCTAGTGCGTCAGCTTGCTCGTGGTCAGCTCGTGGAAAGTGAAGGAACTCGCACCCGTCAAAGTATCCACTAATCTGCTGGACGAGGAAGCGGTAGTTTGCCATGTTTGCATCCTTGGTGTCGCAGTCACCTGACGACTGCTGGACCACCAAGTCCGAGTCGCCGTAGCACAGAATCAAGCAGATGCCAATCTCCTTGGCCAGTCGGAGTCCGTGTACAGGCACCTCGTACTCGGCCACGTTGTTGGAGGCGGCAAAGTGAGTTTGCAGCATGTATCTGAGCTTGTCGCCTTTGGGAGAGGTGAGGACGATGCCGGCTCCCAGGCCGGAGCGCATCTTTGAGCCATCAAAGTGCATCTGTCAATGGGTAGAATCCGGTGCTGGCGGCAGGCACTGGGTCTCAGCCTAGTCGACGAGGAAGTCGGCCAACGCCTGGGACTTGATGGCGGTGTGTGGTTGGTAGAAGATGGTGTAGGGAGCCAGCTCGATGGGGTGCTCTTGAAAGTATGGCTTGAGCTTCTTGGCGGCAAAGTACACGCCGTAGCACATCTTCTGGTAGTGGGGGTAATTCTGCTTCGAGGTCGACAGCACCTCACTCAAGTAGTAGACTAGCCTCTGGACTGGCTGTGCTATGCCATCTTCTGGGCGCTCGACCACGATCACTGTACTGACCAACCGGCTGGAGGCGGCGATGTAAAGGAGCATGGGCTCCTTAGCAGCCGGAGCCGCCAGGACAGACGGCGTGGTCAGCATCTTCTTAAGCTGGAGGAAGGCCTCGTCCGCCTTATCGTTCCACTTGAAGAGAGTGGTTTTCTTCATTAGCTGGTACAGGGGAAGAGCCTTCTCGCCCAGCCGACTGTTGAAGCGGCTTAGGGATGCCAAGCACCCGGTGAGCTTCTTGACGTCATGCAGCCGGGTGGGTTTCTCCATCCGCTCAATTGCCTTGATCTTCACAGGGTTGCACTCAATGCCGCGTTCTGAGACAAGGAAACCAAGGAGCTGGCCGGCTAGGACTCCGAAGACACACTTCTCTGGGTTGAGCTCGATTTGAAAACGGCGCAGATTATCAAAAGTCTCCTTGAGATCTTCCAGTAGGGTGCCACGCTTCTCTGTCTTCACCACAATATCATCTACATAGACGTGGGCATTTCTGCCGAGTTGCTTGAGGAGGCACTTCTGCATGCAACGATGGAACGTGGCACTGGAATTTCTCAAGCCGAATATCATGGTCAGGTAGCAGAAGGCTCCGAATGGTGTGATGAAGGCGGTCTTCAACCGATCGGCCGGGTTCAGTTTGTTCTGGTGGTAACCAGAGTAGCCATCAAAAAAACTCAACAGCTCGCATCCGGCTGTGGAGTCAATCACTTGTTCTATCCGAGGCAGAGCAAACGGATCTTTGGGGCAGGCTTTGTTGAGGCTGGTGTAATCAATGCACATGCGCCATGATGAGGCCGGCTGCCAGCAGGCGGGCGATCTCTTCACCAACAATCCTTCTCTTCTCTTTTGACAGGCGGCGGAGGGGTTGCTTGACTGGTTTTGCATCTGTTCTGACATGTAGCTTGTGCTCGGCGAAATCCGTCAGAACACCCGGCATGTCTTTGGGAAACCATGCGAAGATGTCCCGATTCTCACGGAGGAAATCGACGAGCTCGCTTTCCTATTTGCTATCGAGGTTGGTCCCCACAATAGCGTGCCTCTCCGGGTGGTCCGGGCCCAAGGGTATCTTCTTGGATTCTTTGGCCGGCTGGAAGGAGCCCTGGGTCTCCGAGTCCTTGGGGTCTGGTGACAGGTCTGCCTGCTTGCTGGCCATCGGCACAACCCGGTCAAGGAGCTTCTTTCCGCAGCAATCACAAGATACTCGGCTAGCCGGCTGCTAGCAGCAGCACAGGCGGCCGACTTCTTGTAGTCGCAGGCTATGGTGATAATGCCCTTGATACTTGGCATCTTCATCTTGAGGTAGGCATAGTGTGGCACCGCAATGAACTTGGCTAGAGAGCTGTCTGGCCTAGGAGCGCGTGGTAGGGGCTCTCCAGGTCAACCACCTCGAACCAGATTGGCTCGCGGCGGAAGTGACCTTTGTCTCTGAAGAGAATATTTATCTTGATCTTGCCGATTGGTGAGCAGGAAAGGCCAGGTACAATGCCATGGAAGACAGTCCGACTGGGCTGGAGCTGCTTCTCTTTGATGCACAACTTCTCCATGGTGTCGCGGTAGAGGATGTTGATGCTGCTTCTGCCATCTATCAGGACTCGAGAGAAGCGAGCAGCTCGCCTATCCGTCGAAAAGGTGGCATCCAGTACCGGGGTGTAGGAACCCGGAGAAGGCATCACCTCCGGGTGGTCGGTGCGGCTCCAGCTGATGGGCCTTGATGTCGCTTGAAGCTACGTCGGTATTTCCCCAAAGAGGAAGGGATGATGCAGCACAACGGCGGTAGGTATTTCCCTCAGATATGAACAAGGTTATCGAACCAGTAGGAGAACCAAGCAACACAACGTAAACAACCCTTGCACACAAATAACAACACCTTGCAACCCGACGTGTTAAGGGGCTTGTCAATCCCTTTCGGGTAACGGCGCCAGAAACGGCGTGCGGACGGGAGAAAGTTGTAATAGATCGAATAAATAGATCACAAATAAAATAAAGTGCAGCAAAGTATTTTTGTATTTTTGGTTTAATAGATCTGAAAATAAATGCAAGGAAAAAGTAGATCGCAAAGGCAAATATATGAGAAAGAAGACCTGGGGGCCGTAGGTTTCACTAGTGGCTTCTCTCGAGAAAAATAGCAACGGTGGGTAAAAAAATTACTGTTGGGCAATTGATAGAACTCAAATAATTATGACGATATCCAGGCGATGATCATTATATAGGCATCACGTCCAAGATTAGTAGACCGACTCCTGCCAGCATCTACTACTGTTACTCCACACATCGACTGCTATCCAGCATGCATCTAGTGTATTATGTTCATGGAAAAACGGAGTAATGCCATAAGAACAATGACATGATGTAGATAAGATCTATCTATGTAGAGAGAGACCCCATTGTTTTATCCTTAGTAGCAACGATACATACGTGTCGTTTCCCTTTCTGTAAATAGGATCAAACACCGTAAGATCAAACCCACTACAAAGCACCTCTTCCCATTGCAAGACAAATGGATCAAGTTGGCCAGACAAAACCCAAATATCGGAGAAGAAATACGAGGCTATAAGTAATCATGCATATAAGAGATCAAAGAAACTCAAATAACTTTCATGGATATAAATAGATATAACTGATCATAAACTCGAAGTTCATTAGATCCCAACAAACACACAACAAAAGAGTTACATCATATGGATCTCCAAGAGATATTGTATTGAGAATTCAGCTGGAGAGAGGAATCCATCTAGCTACTAACTATAGACCCGAAGGCCTACAAAGAACTACTCACGCATCATCGGAGAGGCACCAATGGAGGTGGTGATCCCGATCCGAGATGGTGTCTAGACTGGATCTGGTGGTTCTGGAATATTGGGGCATTTATAGAGCAAAGAGGTGGTCCGAGGGGGCACCCGAGGTGGGCACAACCCACCAGGGCACGCCTGGGCCTCCTGGCGCGCCCTGGTGGGTTGTGCCCCCCTCGGGGCACCCCCGAGGCGCAGCCAGGGCCCATTGTGTTCCTTCTGGCCCATAAAAAATCATCGTGGAGTTTCGTGGCATTTGGACTTCGTCTGATATTGATTTTCTGCGATGTAAAAAACAGCAACTGGCACTTGGCACTATGTCAATAGGTTAGTACCAAAAATGATATAAAATGATTATAAAACATCCAAGATTGATAATATAACAGCATGGGACAATCAAAAAATATAGATACGTTGGAGACGTATCAACATCCCCAAGCTTAACTCCTACTCGTCCTCGAGTAGGTAACACTACAGGAATCAGCTAATTTGTCGTCTACCTTGGCAGATGGCAAAGGCATGGAAGGAGGACGGCAAAAGGAGCCGGCAAAGAAAGGTTCGGCAAAGGAGCCTTTGCCATCAGCGGCGGACGGCAAAGAAAGCCGACGGCAATAAATTCGCTGTTAGTCCGTTAGGTGGCTAACGACAGTCTTTGCCGTCCGTGGCTGACGGCAAAGAGCATCAAGCCTTTGCCGTCTGCCACTGTAGGCAAACTGACCAAATGGGTCAGCTGCCAGGAAGCACAGGTGGTTGCCACGTGGCTTCTTTGCCGTCCGCCGCGGACGGCAAAGAGCCCGTTGCCGTCGGTGGCAGACGGCAAAGAGCCTGCATTGCCTCTTTTTTTCTGTTTTTTCTTATACCCAACCACTTTCACAGCAAATAGATGATACATCTATATTTTTCACATGGCAAGTTCACAGCAAACATATGAGATATCCAACACATATGATTTCATCATACATGCATAGTTCCATCAACCATACATAGCAAGTTCCACATACATGCATCCAACCATACATATTACAATAGTGTCATCCTACCATACATGCATAGTTCATCGATACGAAAGAAACATAGTCCATCCAAACAAGCACTCCATCTATGCAAGCTTCCGTGAAGCGAATGAATCCTTCAAAACGGGAAATAAGAATGTTAGAAGAAGAAGATTAGAAGAAGAAGAAGGAAATGAAGAAGAAGAAGAATATATGACATTTATGAGCTAATTTAGGTGAAATTGATCGTTTGTGAGCTAACTTAGGTGAAATGGATCGTTTATGAGCTAACCTAGGTGAAATGGATCGCTTATGAGCTAACTTAGGTAAAATGCATCATTTTAGAGCTAACCTAGGTAAGATGGATCATTTTGGAGCTAACCTAGGTAAAATGGGTCATTTTAGAGCTAACTTGGGTAAAATGGATAATTTATGAGCTAAGTAAGGTAAAATGGGTTATTTTAGAGCTAACTTAGGTAAAATGGATCGTTTATGAGCTAACTAAGGTAAATTGATCATTTTAGATCTAACTTAGGTAAAATGGATCGTTTATGAGCTAACTAAGCTAATTATGCCATTTTTGACATAAGTCAGCTAAGTAAATGTCATTATTGAGCAAACCTAGTTAACTAAGCATATTAGAGCTAACTTTGGTCATTTTGGAGGAAACAAAGCTAAGTATAGATCGTTTTAGAGCTAACTTAGGTAAAATGGATGGTTTTTGAGGTCAGTAAGCTTATTAAGTCATTTTGGAGGAAATAAAGCTAAGTCTAGGTCTTTATGCATTTGTTAAGCAAAACACTAGAGAAACTTACCGTGATCATGGAGGTGTGGGAGCGGGCTGGCTCGTGCCGGTAGGTGGAGAAGGATCATGCGATGCTTGTCTGGAGTTACGCTGCACCAAAGATCATTTCCAATGTCTCGTTAGCATGATGACACTGAAATGTTAAGACTAGCAAGTAGTGTCCATTCAAATTAAACTCACCGTCATCCCAGGAGCAATCTCTGGCATCGGTGGAGCGGTCTGACTGGACTTCTCGCACACAGACTGCACATTTGGTTTTGACGACTCAGTCATACTAGTTAGTAATGACACAAACAGTACATGAATGTTTTGGCTAATCAGCAGAAGAAACTTACCACAAGGAGCTCGTACATTGCCCTTGCCTGCATGTCATTCCGTGCCCTCTCCTCCTCCAACATCTTTGTCGTCCTCTCCTCCAACTCCCGCTGCCTCTCTGTCGCCTCTGACTGAAGTTTCTCCGTTCTATCTCTCTCACTGTGTATAGCAGCCTGCAACACCACTCCTCGTTAGCATTTGTAATCATTGATGGAAGCACACACAATGTAATGGAGAAAGATAGTTGAGTACGTATAACTAACCTTGAAGGCGAGTTGGACTGGCCGTTCAGGAGGCCTTATCTCAGGAGCGGATCTCGACTGGCGCGCCTTTATCTCCGGGAGAGTGCTAGGACAACGGATAAGTCCATCTCCAATGGCTATCGAGCCATGGGATCTCCCGCCACCAGCTATCATCAGCAGCTCTGGATCAATGGCACCCTGGCTCGGGTTAAAGTCCTCCCCTTTCCTCGCCTTCCCTTGATCTCTATATTTCACGAGCTTGTCGTGGGAGGAGATGTTGGCAAAGTTGTTTGCATCATCGAGGCTAGACGGAGAGAATGCCTTGACTTTCTTGTAAGAGGCAGTATGGGCCATGGCATAGAGGTCGTACACCTCTGGCACCTTATCCGCCTTATTGTAGCGTGCCTGAAAGAGAGAAACAACGTAAATTAGTAATTAAAGGGCTCAAGCTAGCATGATGAATGAATTGCATGAATCATGAAGCAAACCACATTCCCAGTTTCGCCCGAACTGATATAAGTTGGAGCTGCCTTGATGGTGTGGCACACCTTCCATTTGGGCACGTTTGTCCTTGGCCGCGTTGTGGACGGCTAGCCATTCTTTTGAGCACCACTCATTGACCAACACCTCCCAACAATCCATCCGATCCGCACACCATCTCGGAGGTGCCTAAGTTAGCAAATAGATACTTGAGCGCTACGGCTATGAATTACTAAATGAAGGAAGTAAGTACAAGGCCTTAAGAATTACCTTCATATACTGCTCCTTACTCAGGAACTTCTCGCGGCACGCCGGCTTGGGCTTCTTGATACCACACAAGGCGTAGTAGTCTCGAACAGCCCGCACTCGAGCCTCGTGCCGTAAGTTCTATAGTAGGCGCTTATAGACGTTCTCGATAACATTTGCCGCCTCCTCCTCGTATCCCTCCTCACACCTGTAGAATGTCTGCAATCAAATGAGACAATATTGATTAGTACAATTAATAACTAGCTAGTTGAAGATTTTTAATTGTGTAAAGGAGAAATTACCCAGAACTTTCTGATCACCACGTCTGCCCTCGTGTCGCACAAGACACCGTCGATAATCTCACCCGGCGGGGCCAGGGCAGCCAAGTAGTGCTCCCAGCTCAATCCAAGCTCTGGAAGCCGACCCTCACCAGGCAACGTGACAAATCCCAGGAAGTTTTGCTGGCAAAGTACTCCAAGGACGGAGTTGGGCCGGCCGACCTTCTCATGGTGGTCCCAACCCTGCAGCATGACAAGGCCAACGCATTACATATTTGAAAAACGTGAATGCAGAAGGTACAAAAATATTAAATGCACTTACCTCTCCCCATCAGGGAAAATCAACCACCTCTACTCGCGGGTCACCGGCACGGATGGGAGCCGTGTACAACCACGCTGGTAGACGGTGCCCCCCTCCTCCTCAATATCAGTCGGCTCCCTGCCATCATCAGCATGGCCACTCGGCCCCTCAGGCTGATCTGGAGTCCGTGTAGCCTCCTCCTCGGACGAGTCCACCCTAGCAGTCACGTGCTCGGGTGAAAACAACTGGGGGTGGCGGCGAGGAAGGCACCCTAGCAGTCACGTGCTCGGGTGAAACAGCTGGGGGTGGCGGCGAGGAAGGCACCCTAGCAGTCACCCTACCTCCTCCCCCGCGACCACGTGCTCCAGCTCCTCTCTTCTTCCCTCCCTTTCCTCGTCCCCTACTGGGCACCTCGATTGACGAAGAAGGGCCCGGCGGTGTCGCCATACTGTCCAGCAACGCTCGGCAGATTTGTGCGGGTGGAATGGAAGACCTCCCACCACGCGCCGACGATGAAGGGGCCTCGGAGCGCTCCGGACCAGCGCCCACCATCTTTCAACACCTGCCATGACAAAGAGTAAATGAAATTAATACTACATAAAAAAATACTGCCTGTCGGGGTCGGGGTGTGGTGTCAGGGTGTCGGGGGTCGGGGTGTAGGGCCGGGGTGTCGTGGTGGCGTGTCGGGGTCGGTGTGTCGGGGTCGGGGTTGGGGCACGTGACAGCCTTTTCTTCTTCTCTTCTTCTCCTCCTCCTCTTCCTCCCCTTCTTTCTTCTTCTTCTTCTTCTTCTTCTTCTTCTTCTTCTTCTTCTTCTTTTCTTTCTTCTTCTCCTCCTCCTCTTCCTCCCTCCTCCTCCTCCTCCTCTTCTTTCTTCTTCTTCTTCTTCTTCTTCTTCTTCTTCTTCTTCTTCTTCTTCTTCTTCTTCTTCTTCTTCTTCTTCTTTTCTTTCTTCTTCTCCCTCCTCCTCTTCCTCCCTCCTCCTCTTCCTCCCTCCTCCTCCTTCTACTCTTCTTCTTCTTCTGAACTAAAACTAAAACTAAAACTAATCTAAAATAAACTAAACTGAAAATAAAACAAAAACTAAACTGAAACTAAAACTAAAGTAAAACTATAACTAAAACTAGGGTTTAGGGTTTCCTCTTCCTCTTCTTTTCTTTCTTCTTCTCCCTCCTCCTCTTCCTCCCTTCTCCCCTCTTCTTCTTCTTCTTCTTCCCCTTCTACATATTCTAGCACTAAAACTAAACTGAATCTAACACTAAATCTAACACTAAGACATATCTAGCACTAAATCTAACACTAACAATTAAACAGCAAAAAAAAAGAAAAAACAGAAAAAAATAACTCACCGGAGCGGCTGCGCCGGGGCGGTGAGCGGCGGCACCGAGCCGGCAGGGAGGCGGGGGCGATGGGGCCGCGGTGGCGCCGGGGGCGACGGTGGTGCCGGGTGGTGGGCGGAGGGGCGCCGGGGTGGTGGGGGCGGCGGGGCGCCGGGGCAGTGGGCCGGTCGGGCGGCGACGTGGTGGGGCGCCGGGGCGGCAGGGCAGCGGGATGGTGGGTCGACGGGGCGAGCGGCGGCGGGTGGTGGGGGCGGCGGTGGGCGGCGGGGGCGGCGGCGGGCGGCGGGGGCTGTTTTGGTCGTCGGGGAGGAGAGTGGGAGAGAAACAGAGAGAGGAAGGGGCGGGGTGGGGCTCGACCATTAGTTAGGTTACTTCTTTGCCGTCCGCCCACCCTTTGCCGTCCGCTTTGTTTTCTCTTTGCCGTCTGCTAGCAGACGGCAAAGAGGGGGGCGGTTAAGTTTTTTCCAATTAGCTCGTTAGTGGGGGCCAGCTCTCTCTTTGCCGTCAGCCAGCGGACGACAAAGAACAGGCTGATGGCAAAGACATTCTTTGCCATCAGCCTGTTCTTTGCCGTCCATTTTCTGTAAGCGGACGGCAAAGAACTGGCAGACGGCAAATAAGCTAACTCCAGTAGTGTAAGTGATAAAAACAGAATTTTTGATGTGGAATGCTGCCTATCATGTCATATCATATTCTTTTCTTTATAGCATGGACATTTGGACTTTTATGCGATTCAAAGCAATAGTCTAGTTTTGACATAATAATTTAGATACTCAAGCATATCAACAAGCAACCATGTCTTTCAAAATATCAATGCTAAAATAAGTTATCCCTAGCCCATCATGCTCAAACATTGATCCATTCATGAAACACACTCGAATATTAGCTACACCCAATACTTAAGTACGATCATATTGCCTCCTCGTTGGTGCTTTTTACGAGAGAAGATGGAGACTCAAATTCAAAAATAAAAATTAAATAAAGTAAAAGAAAGGCCCTTCGCAGAGGGAAGTAGGGATTTGTAGAGGTGCCAGAGCTCAAAGCGAAAAATTAGAGATAAAAACATTTTGAGAGGTGTATCCATCCCACCAACGAAAACGACTTAGAGTTCCCAACACTTTCCATGGTAGATTTGCCATAGGCGGTTCCCAAACAGAAAATAAAGTTTATTCCTTTTTCCACCATACTTTCACTTTCCATGGCTAACCGTATCAACGGGTGCCCTCCATACCAACACTTTCCAAGGAATTTATTATTTGACAACATAAAGTAAATTCATTTTTGCATTTCGGGACTGGGCATCCCTAAGACCTTTGCCTTACTCCCGTGCAATGACAAGTGAATAAACACTCATCGTGAGAATAACACATCCAGCATGGAAAATATTAGCCACCCCTCACCGCTCCGCGAGCGAAACAAACACACAAAAGAGAAGTTTATTTTGAAAATTAGAGATGGCACATGCAAATTTGCTTAGAACAGCAAAAGAATACCGCATATAGGTAGATATACTGGACTCATGTGGCAAAACTGGTTTAGAGGATTTTGGATGCACAAATAGAGATGATACTTTGTGCAAAATGAAGGCTAGCAAAAGATCGAGAAGCGACCAACCAAGAAATGGATAATCTCATAAGCAAGCATTAAGCATAATTAACACCGAATAATGCACCACAAGTAGGATATAATTTCATTGCATGACTATTGACTTTCGTACTTGCACAGGGCATCACAAACCTTAACACCAATATTCTTACTAAAGCATAATTACTCATCAACATAACTCACATATCACATCATCATATCTCAAAACTATTACTAAGAATCAAGTTTATTTTGTCCAATGATCTTGGTGAAAGTTTTTATCATATCCTTCTTGGTTATCTATCACGTTGGGACTAATTTTTCATGTGTTGCTTTTCATAAGCTCAAACAAATATAAGTGAATATCATGAGCATAATTTTTCTTCTTTCTCTCAAAATAATTTAAGTGAAGCAAGAGAGAATATCTTGAAATTTTTACTAACTCTCAAATAGATCTAAGTGAAGCAAGAGAGCATTTCTTCAAAAAATACTAATCACACCGTGCTCAAAAATATATAAGTGAAGCACTAGAGCAAGTCCATAGCTCATAAAAGTTTTAAGTGAAGCATAGAGAGCAATTCTAATAAGTCATGACATAATTTTGGCTCTCTCAAATAAGTGTGTCCAGTAAGGATTGATGACTTAAAACAAAAAATAAAACAAGCAAATACTGATATCATACAAGACGCTCCAAGCAAAACACATATCATGTGACGAATAAAAATATAGCTTCAAGTAAAATACCGATAGTCGTTGGAAGAAAGCGGGGATGCCACTCGGGGGCATCCCCAAGCTTAGTTGGTTGCTCATTTTTGGATAATAGGTTGGGATGCCGGGCATCCCCAAGCTTAGGCTCTTCTATCCTTCCTTCATCCATTGTAAGATAACCCAAAACTTCAAAACTTCAATCACACAAAACTCAACAAAACCATTGTGAGATCCGATAGTGTAAGAAAAATAAATCACTACTATAAGTGCTGTATCAAACCAATTCTTATTTTTCTTTTGTATTATATCTACTGTATTTCAACTTTTTCTATGGCAAAAACTCATCAAAGAAAACCATAGAGCCATCAAAATAAGCACACAACACAAAGAAAACAGAATCTGTCAAAACAGAACAGTCTGTAGCAATCTGATTTGTTCGAATACTTATGGAACTCCAAAAAATTCTGAAAAACAAGGACGACCTGCATAATTTGTATATTAATCTTCTGCGAAAAGAACCAGGGAAAAGTCTCTTTCAGATAAAAAATGAGAATTGTTTTCGTGAACGCAAAGTTTCTGTTTTTTTCCAGCAAGATCAAACAACTATCACCAACGAAGATCCCAATGGTTCTACTTGGAACAAACAGTAATTAAAACACAAAAAACACAATCATAACAGTAGCATAATTGTGTTAACACTCAAGAACAGAAATAAAAAATCAAAAATAAAATATATTCATTGGGTTGCCTCCCAACAAGCGCTATAGTTTTACGCCCTTAGGTAGGCATAAACCAGTGATCTAAGTTTTGTCATCTTTGGTTCGAGATCCATAAGATGCCCTCATGATTGATTCATAAGGTGGCTTAATTCTTGTTCTAGGAAAGTGTTCCATGCCCTTCCTCAAAGGAAATTGGAACTTAATATTGCCTTCTTTCATATCAATCACGGCACCGATAGTGCGTAAAAACCGTCTACCAAGAATACTTGGACAAGACGGATTGCAATCAATATCAAGAACAATAAAATCTATGGGCACATAATTCCTATTTGCAAGAATAAGAACATCATTAATTCTTCCCATAGGCTTTTTAATAGTAGAATCCGCCAAGTGCAAATTCAAAGAACATTCTTCAAGATTAGTAAGACCAAGCACATCACATAAAGATTTCAGAATTGTAGAAACACTAGCACCCAAGTCACACAAAGCAAAACACTCATAATTTTTAATCTTGACTTTGATAGTTGGTTGCTACCTCTTGAGCACTACGTTGGTTTTTCCCTTGAAGAGGAAAGGGTGATGTAGTAAAGTAGCGTAAGTATCTCCCTCAGTTTTTGAGAACCAAGGTATCAATCCAGTAGGAGGCTACACGCGAGTCCCTCGCACCTACACAAAACAAATAAGAACCTCGCAACCAACGCGATAAAGGGGTTGTCAATCCCTCAACGGTCACTTACGCTGCAAAGTAAAATAAAAGGCAATAGAAATAGCTAAGTGTTGTAAGATTAATATGATGGAGAATAGACCTGGGGGCCATAGGTTTCACTAGTGGCTTCTCTCAAGAGCATAAGTATTACGGTGGGTGAACAAATTACTGTCGAGCAATTGATAGAATTGAGCATAGTTATGAGAATATCTAGGTATGATCATGTATATAGGCATCACGTCCGTGACAAGTAGACCGACTCCTGCCTGCATCTACTACTATTACTCCACACATCGACCGCTATCCAGCATGCATCTAGAGTATTAAATTCATAAGAACAGAGTAACGCTTTAAGCAAGATGACATGATGTAAAGGGATCAACTCATGCAATATGATATAAACCCCATCTTGTTATCCTCGATGGCAACAATACAATACGTGCCTTGCTTCCCCAACTGTCACTGGGAAAGGACAACACAAGATTGAACCCAAAGCTAAGCACTTCTCCCATTGCAAGAAAGATCAATCTAGTAGGCCAAACCAAACTGATAATTCGAAGAGACTTGCAAAGATAACCAATCATACATAAAAGAATTCAGAGAAGATTCAAATATTGTTCATAGATAAACTTGATCATAAACCCACAATTCATCGGTCCCGACAAACACACCGCAAAAGAAGGTTACATCGAATAGATCTCCACGAGAATCGTGGAGAACTTTGTATTGAGATCCAAAGAGAGAGGAGAAGCCATCTAGCTAATAACTATATATGGACCCGAAGGTCTGAGGTAAACTACTCACACATCATCGGAGAGGGTATGGTGTTGATGTAGAAGCCCTCCGTGATCAATGCCCCCTCCGGCAGGACGCCGGAAAAGGCCCCAAGATGGGATCTCACGGGTACAGAAGGTTGCGGCGGTGGAATTAGGTTTTCGTGGATGCCCCTAATGGTTTGGGGTACGTAGGTATATATAGGAGGAAGAAGTACGTCGTTGGAGCAACGTGGGCCCCACAAGGGTGGAGGGCACGCCTGGGGGGGGGGGGGGGTAGGCGCGCCCCCTGCCTCGTGCTCTCCTCGTTGATTTCTTGTCGTAGACTCCAAGTCCTCTGGATCATGTTTGTTCCGAAAATCACGTTCCCGAAGGTTTCATTCCGTTTGGACTCCGTTTGATATTCTTTTTATGTGAAACTCTGAAATAGGCAAAAAAGCAACAATTTGGGCTGGGCCTCCGGTTAATAGGTTAGTCCCAAAAATAATATAAAAGTGTATAAGTAAGCCCATTAAACATCCAAAATAGAATATATAATAGCATGGAACAATAAAAAATTATAGATACGTTGGAGACGTATCAAGAATCCCCAAGCTTAATTCCTGCTCGTCCTCGAGTAGGTAAATGATAAAAACAGAATTTTTGATGTGGAATGCTTCTTGGCATACTTCTTAATGTAATCCTTTTTATTGTGGCATGAATATTTAGGTCCGAAAGATTCAAGATAAGTGTTTAATGTTGACATAAAAACAATAATACTCCAAACATGCTAACCAAGCAATTTATGTCTTATCAAAATAACATAGCCAAAGGAAGCTTATCCCTACAAAATTATATAGTTAGGCTATGTTTTATGTCTCAATATTGTCACAGAAACGTTCTCATCATGCATAACCCCGATGACAAGCCGAGCAATTGGTTCATACTTTTTAACGCGCTTAAGCCTTTTCAACTCATACGCAATACATGAGCGCAAGCCATGGATATAGCACTATGGGTGGAGTAAAGTATAATGATGGGGGTTATGAGAGAAGACAAAAAAGGTAGAATGTCTCACATAGATGCGTCCAATCAATAGGCTATGGAGATGCCCATCGATTGATGTCAATGAGAGGAGTAGGGATTACCATGCAACGGATGCACCACAGCTGTAAATATGTGAAAGCTTAACAAAAGAAACTAAGTGGGTGTGCATCCAACTTGCTTGCTCACGAATACCTAGGGCATTTTGAGGAAGCCCATCATTGGAATATACAAGCCAAGTTCTATAATGAAAAATTCCCACTAGTATATGAAAGTGACAACATAGGAGACTCTCTATCATAAAAAATCATGGTGCTACTTTGAAGCACAAGTGTGGAAAAAGGATAGTAGCATTGTCCCTTCTCTCTTTTTCTCTCATTTTTTTGTTGGGCCTTCTCTTTTTTCTTTGGCTTCTTTTTTCTTTAGTCCGGAATCTCATTCCGACTTGTGGGGGAATCATAGTCTCCATCATCCATTCCTCACATGGGACAATGCTCTAATAATGATGATCATCACACTTTTATTACTTACAACTCAATACTTAGAGCAAGATATGACTATGTGAATGCCTCCGGCGGTGTACCGGGATATGTGATGAATCACGAGTGACATGTATGAAAAATTATGAATAGTGGCTTTGCCGCAAAATACTATGTCAACTACATGATCATGCAAAGCAATATGACAATGATGAAGCGTGTCATAATAAACAGAACGGTGGAAAGTTGCATGGCAATATATCTCGGAATGGCTATGGAAATGCCATAATAGGTTTGTATGGTGGACGTTTTGAGGAAGATATAAGGAGGTTTATGTGTGATAGAGCGTATCGTATCACGGGGTTTGGATGCACCGGCGAAGTTTGCACCAATTCTCAATGTGAGAAAGGGGAATGCGCGGTACCGTAGAGGGTAGAAAATTGTGGAAGGTTGAGAGTGCGTATAATCCATGGACTCACATTAGTCATAAAGAACTCATATACTTATTGCTAAAGTTTATTAGCCCTCGAACCAAAGTACTACTACGCATGCCCCTAGAGGGATAGATTGGTAGGAAAAGACCATCGCTCGTCCACGACTGCCACTCATAAGGAAAGCAATAAAAGAACACCTATGTGTCAAAATTGTTACACAACTTTTACCATACGTGCATGCTACGGGACTCGCCAACTTTAACAAAAGTATTTCTCAATTTCACAATTACTAAACTAGCACACTCTAATATTACGACCTTTATATCTCAAAACACTTATCAAGTATCTAACTTCTCATGATATTTAATGAACTCAACATAGAAGATTGATTTCACAATTAAAGCAAATTACCATGCTGTTTAAGACTCTCAAAATAATATAAGTGAAGCATGAGAGTTCAACAATTTCTATAAAGTATAACCACCGCCGTGCTCTAAAAGATATAAGTGAAGCACTAGAGCAAAACTATATAGCTCAAAGAATATAAGTGAAGCACATAGAGTATTCTAACAAATCTTGAATCATGTGTGTCTCTCTCAAAAGGTGTGTACAGCAAGGATGATTGTGGTAAACTAACAAATAAAGAGTCAAATCATACAAGACGCTCCAAGCAAAGCACATATCATGTGGTGAATAAAAATATAGCTCCAAGTAAATTTACAGATGGATGAGGACGAAAGAGGCGATGCCTTCCGGGGCATCCCGAAGCTTTGGATTTTTGATGTCCTTAGATTATCTCGGGGTTCCATGGGGATCCCCAAGCTTAGGCTCTTGCCACTCCTTGTTCCATACTCCATCAAATCTTTACCCAAAACATGAAAACTTCACAACACAAAACTTAACAGAAAATCTCGTGAGCTCCGTTAGCGAAAGAAAACAAAACACCACTTCAAGGTACTGTATTGAACTCATTCTTTATTTATATTGGTGTTAAACCTACTGTATTCCAACTTCTCTATGGTTTATAAACTATTTTAATGGCCATAGATTCATCAAAATAAGCAAACAACACACGAAAAACAGAATCTGTCAAACACAGAACAGTCCGTAATAATGAGATTTGTTAGAAAACTTATGGAACACCAAAAATCTTGAAAAACTAGGACAACCAGGAAAATTTACGTACTGATCTACTGCAAAAAGAATCGGTAATTTATCACGCTCTGGTGTGTTTAAACAATTATATTCGTGAGCGCAGAGTTTCTGTCTTTTTCAGCAAGATCAAATAACTAACATCCAAGAAGATTCTATTGGTTTAACTTGGCACAAACACTAATTAAAACATAAAAACAAATCTAAGAAGAGGCTAGATCAAAGATTTATTCCTAAACAGAAGCAAAAAGCAAAAAACTGAAAACAAAATTGGGTTGCCTGCCAACAAGCGCTATCGTTTTACGCCCCTAGCTAGGCATAAAAACACGGATATATCTAGGTATTGCCATCTTTGGTAGGCAATCCATAGGTAGCTCTCATAATAGATTCATAAGGTAATTTTATTTTCTTTCTAGGGAAGTGTTCCATGCCTTTCCTTAACAGAAATTGGAATCTAATATTCCCTTCCTTCATATCAATGATTGCACCAATCGTTCTAAGGAAAGGTCTACCAAGAATAATAGGACATGAAGGATTGCAATCTATATCAAGAACAATAAAATCTATGGGCACATAATTCCTATTTGCAACAATAAGAACATAATTAATTCTTCCCATAGGTTTCTTGATAGTGGAATCTGCAAGGTGTAAGTTTAAAGAGCAATCATCAAATTCGCGGAAACCTAATAAATCACACAAAGTTTTTGGAATCGTGGAAACACTAGCACCCAAATCACACAAAGCAGAGCATTCATGATATTTAATTTTATTTTTAATAGTAGGTTCCCACTCATCATAAAGTTTTCTAGGTATAGAAACTTCCAACTCAAGCTTTTCTTCATAAGATTGCATCAAAGCATCAACGATATGTTTAGTAAAAGCTTTATTTTGACTATAAGCATGCGGAGAATTTAGCACGAATTGGAACAAGGAAATACAATCTATCAAATAGCAATTATCATAATTAAATTCCTTGAAATCCAAAATAGTGGGTTCATTGCTATCTAAAGTTTTAACTTCTTCAGTCCCACTTTAACCAAATTTTGCATCAAGATCTAAAAACTCTGAATTTCTGGAACGACTTCTAGGTAAAGGTGGCTCATATTCAGCCCCATCATTATCAAGATTCATATTGCAAAACAAAGATTTAATAGGGGACTCATCAATAACTTTTAGATCATCATCTTTATTCTCATAAAAACTAGAAGAACACGCTTTCACAAAGCAATCTTTCTTAGCACGCATCCTAGCGGTTCTTTCTTTGCATTCATCAATGGAAATTCTCATGGCTTTGAGAGACTCAATGATATCATGCTTAGGTGGAATAGATCTAAGTTTCAAAGAATCAATATCAAGAGAAATTGTATCAACGTTCCTAGCCAATTCATCAATCTTAGGCAAATTTTCTTCAAACAAAGCATTGAAATTCTTTTGAGAATTCATAAATTCTTTAACACTAGTTTCAAAATCAGAGGGAAACTTATTAAAATTTCCATAAGAATTGTTGTAGGAATTACCATAATTATTAGAGGAATTACTAGGATACGGTCTAGGATTAAAGTTTCATCTATACGCGTTGTTACCAAAACTATTCCTACCAACAAAATTCACATCCATAGATTCATTATTATTCTCAATCAAAGTGGACAAAGGCATATCATTAGGGTCAAAAGGAACACTTTTATTAGAAAATAATTTCATAAGCTCATCCATCTTTCCACTCAAAATATTAATTTCTTCTATTGCATGCACCTTTTTACTAGTAGATCTTTGAGGGTGCCATTGAGAATAATTAGCCATAATATTATCTTGGAGTTTAGTAGCTTCTCCTAAAGTGATTTCCATAAAAGTGCCTCCCGCGGCCGAATCTAAAAGATTTCTAGAAGCAAAATTCAATCCGGCATAAATTTTTTGTATAATCATCTGAAGATTCAAACCATGTGTGGGGCAATTACGTATCATTAATTTCATCCTCTCCCAAGCTTGTGCAACATGTTCATGATCAGGTTGCTTAAAATTCAAGATATCGTTTCTAAGAGAGATGATTTTAGCGGGAGGAAAATACTTAGAGATAAAAGCATCTTTGCATTTATTCCATTAATCAATACTATTTTTAGGCAGAGACAAAAACCAAGCTTTAGCACGACCTCTAAGTGAAAAAGGAAATAGCTTAAATTTAACAATATCATTGTCCACATATTTCTTCTTTTGCATATCACACAAATCAACGAAGCTATTTAGATGGGTAGCGGCATCTTCACTAGGAAGGCCGGCGAATTGATCTTTCATGACAAGATTCAACAAAGCAGTATTAATTTCACAAGATTCAGTATCGGTAAGAGGAGAAATCAGAGTGCTAAGAAAATCATTGTTGTTGGTATTGGTAAAGTCACATAATTTAGTATTATCTTGAGCCATCGTGACAAGCAAGCAATCCAACACACAAGCAAACAAGAAGCGAGCGAGAAAGAAGCGAACGGAAAAGAGAGGGCGAATAAAATGGCAAGGGTGAAGTGGGGGAGAGGAAAACGAGAGACAAATGACAAATAATGTAATGCAAGGGATAAGAGTTTGTGATGGGTACTTGGTATATTGACTTTTGCGTAGACTCCCTGGCAACGGCGCCAGAAGTCCTTCTTGCTACCTCTTGAGCACTGCGTTGGTTTATCCCTTGAGGAAAGGGTGATGCAGTAAAGTAGCATAAGTATTTCCCTCAGTTTTTGAGAACCAAGGTATCAATCCAGTAGGAGGCTACGTGCGAGTCCCTCGCACCTACACAAAACAAATAAGAACCTCGCAACCAACGCGATAAAGGGGTTGTCAATCCCTTCATGGTCACTTACGAGAGTGAGATTTGATAGATATGATAAGATAATATTTTTGGTATTTTTACGATAAAGAGAAATAAAGATGCAAAGTAAAATAAAAGGCAATAGAAATAGCTAAGTGTTGGAAGATTAATATGATGGAGAATAGACCTGGGGGCCATAGGTTTCACTAGTGGCTTCTCTCAAGAGCATAAGTACTACGGTGGGTGAACAAATTACTCCCGAGCAATTGATAGAATTGAGCCTAGTTATGAGAATATCTAGGTATGATCATTTATATTGGCATCACATCCGTGACAAGTAGACTGACTCCTGCCTGCATCTACTACTATTACTCCAGACATCGACCGCTATCCAGCATGCATCTAGAGTATTAAGTTCATAAGAACGGAGTAACGCTTTAAGCAAGATGAGATGATGTAGAGGGATAAACTCATGCAATATGATATAAACCCCATCTTGTTATCCTCGATGGCAACAACACAATACGTGCCTTGCTGCCCCTACTGTCACTGGGAAAGGACACCGCAAGATTGAACCTAAAGCTAAGCACTTCTCCCATTGCAAGAAAGATCAATTTAGTGGGCCAAACCAAACTGATAATTCGAAGAGACTTGCAAAGATAGCCAATCATACATAAAAGAATTCAGAGAAGATTCAAATATTGTTCATAAATAAACTTGATCATAAACCCACAATTTATCGGTCCCGACAAACACAACGCAAAAGAAGGTTACATCGAATAGATCTCCACGAGAATCGTGGAGAACTTTGTATTGAGATCCAAAGAGAGAGAAGAAGCCATCTATCTAATAACTATGGACCCGAAGGTCTGAGGTAAACTACTCACACATCATCGGAGGGGCTATGGTGTTGATGTAGAAGACCTCCGTGATCAATGCCCCCTCCGGCAGGACGCCGGAAAAGGCCCCAAGATCGGATCTCACGGGTACAGAAGGTTGCGGCGGTGGAATTAGGTTTTCGTGGATGCCCCTGATTGTTTGGGGGTACGTAGGTATATATAGGAGGAAGAAGTACGTCGGTGGAGCAACGTGGGCCCCATGAGGGTGGAGGGCGCGCCTGGGGGGGGGGTAGGCGCGCCCCCTGCCTCGTGCTCTCCTCATTGATTTCTTGACGTAGACTCCAAGTCCTCTGGATCACGTTTGTTCCGAAAATCACGTTCCCGAAGGTTTCATTCCGTTTGGACTCCGTTTGATATTCTTTTTCTGCGAAACTCTGAAATAGGCAAAAACAGCAATTTGGGCTGGGCCTCCGGTTAATAGGTTAGTCCCAAAAATAATATAAAAGTGTATAAATAAGCCCATTAAACATCCAAAACAGAATATATAATAGCATGTAACAATAAAAAATTATAGATACGTTGGAGACGTATCATAGGTTCCCATTCATCATGCAATTTTCTAGGAATTGATACTTCTAATTCCAATTTTTCTTCAAAAGATTTCATCATAGCATCAACAATATGTTTAGTAAAAGCTTTATTTTGTTCAGAAGCGTGGGGTGAATTGATCATGGATTGCAAAAAATAAATACAATCAATCAAAGAGCAACTATCATAATTAAGGTCTTTGTAATCCAAAAGAGTGGGCACATCACTAGTTAAAGTTTTGACCTCTCCAAACCCACTTTCATCAATTTTCTCAACAAGATTTTCACCCTCCAAAATATTGGGACGCCTTCTGTCGGTGGAAATGACATCTATGGGATCACTGGGATCCCTTCTACGGTTGGCGGGCGCGGGGTTGTGCAAAGAGCGGGTCTAGAAGCCAGCACGAGGATCGTTTACCCAGGTTCGGGTCGCGAGGATGCGTAATACCCTAGTCCTGCTTTGGTGTATATTTGAGTGTTCCTGAGCTGTTGAACTAGCTACGGTGTGTCCTTCGTCCAAAAGATCCGAATCCCCCCTCAGTATGCCTCGAGCCTCCTTTTATAGTCAAAGGGGGTCGCCACAGTGGCACACAGGAGGTGGAAAGGTATGTACAGTGTACAAGTTTATCGCCTATCATTACGGGACAAAACACATTCAATGCGCTCCTTAGGTGTCCCCTTGCTTTATCGGGGACGGTAACAAGGCCCGTCCCGTCCGTCGCCGCTCCGTCTTGCTTCGACACGCGTCTAGGCCAACGAGGCGTCCAACGCCATGTAGGCTGGCAGGCTGCTGAGTTGGCATGGTGGTAGGGTCTTCACGAAGATCTGCCGCCACCACGCAGGTGCTTTACTAGTTGGATTAGTACCCACGTACTGCCACATGGGTACTTGCTTTAGTTGGTGGGTTGGCCGCCGAGCTGGGCGGCGATGGGGCGCAAGGCCTTGCCGCGGTCTCGCATATATTCCTAGCAAGGGTCTTGCCGGGGCCTTGTGAGCGCCCTTCGCAAGAGTCTTGTCGGGGCCTTGCGGGTGTCTTCGGCAAGGTGCCTTGCCGGGGCCCCGTGTGCATCCTCGGCAAGGAGCCTTGCGGTTGTCTTGTCTTCTGGTCCTCATCTAGGATTTGTAGGCTCTCTGTGTTCACAAAGATCTGCATGCCACCATGCAGGCCCTCCCCAAGACTTGGTTCCAACGTTGTCGATGGTGTCGGAACTCTCAGGCACAAGGGTGGCTGGAATGCTAGCGTTGGGGCGACTTTCCCCAGCAAGGGTCTTGCCGGGGGAAAGCCCATCTTATTGCTCCATCTTCTGTGCCCCTGGTCGGAGCGCTGCTCTGGTGGTCTTGCACTTCTACTTCCCTCCTCTGCCCTGCTAAGTGTGGTCGCAGGCGCGACTCTGACTTCCCGTGCACAATTAAAGGGGTATAAAAGAGAGCCCCTACTTTTGTACACCGATAGGAGCCCCCAGGCCTGGGCCACACATAAGCGCAACGCGTTGTTGGGCTAGGCCCAAAACGGTGTGCGGGCACGCGGGGCGTAGTTTTACTGCGGTAACTTCTCTGCTGGTTGCGTTTCCCCACGACCTGCGTTGAATGCATGACGTGGGGGTCGTGCGTGACGTGGGGGTCATGCGTGGGGCGATTGCTTCCCTCATGCGTCACATCATAGCAAATGGTAAAGAGGCGGCCCGTGCCTTCCCCATAAAAAGGAAAAACCGCAGGCGCGCTGCTCATTTACCCTCTGCGCCTCTTCCAATCTCGGCACCGCCATTCCTCTTTTCTTCCTCAGGCGAAAGATTTGAAGTTCTTGCCTCTGCTTGCCCCCATTGCTCTTGATCCTTCGCCCCCTCCCAGCTGCCATGGCACCCAAAACCAGTAGGGGCAAGGGAGTGGCCAAGGATGCCGGGGGGAAGGAGGCGCCGGAGAGCGAGTCGGCGGTGCGGCGGATGCAGCTCGCCTACTTCCCGTCGACGGTCGACGCGGTCCACCTCAAGAACTTCTTGCCCCTATGGGGGAGGAAGACGAGCGGCACCCTGCCACGCGCGTCGTCCCCACCGATTTTGCGAAGGACGGCCCAAATCGGTACCCTTTTTTGTCAATTTCTTCTCTTGCGGGCTCTGCCCTCCTTCCTCTGACTTCTTCAACAACGTCATGCACACCCACGACTTCCATCTTTTGGATCTCACGCCGAATGCCGTGGCGTGCATGGCTCTCTTTGCCCACCTCTGCGAGGGCTTTGCCGAGGTGCTCCCTAGCACGGCGCTCTTCGGCCACTACTTCTACCCTCTCCTCCAACCAGGGGGCGCCATCTCTGGGAGCATCGCCTGGATCCCGAGGACCCAGGAGAAAGGCATGTACCCGGAGGGCGCCCAGAAGGAGAGGTGGGAGGAGTGGCGGGGCCGGTGGTGCTGGATCGAGGAGAAGGATCCGCAGGAGTTCTGCCGGGTTCATCAGAGCCCGCCGACCCGCCGCGGGGACTGGAGCGACCTCGACGCCAACAACAAAAAGCTCACGGTCGCCACCACCAGGATCCATCGCCTCACCATGGCCGGGCTCACCCACGAGATGATCGGGGCCGACTTCATCCGACGCCGAATCACCCCGCTGCACAACAAGGGGAGGCCGGTCTGGGATTTTAGGAACGCGGCCGACATCATGAGGCTCCGCCCTAGTCTGAAGCATAACTTTACGGTGATGGGGCACACCCACTTCTGCCAAAGGCTCTTTCAGCTCGACGTGGATGGCGACGGCAAAGCTGAGAGGACCGGCAGGGCCGCGAAGGCCGGCAAGAGCGTCAAGGGGCCCCTATTTGGGTTGCCGGCGGGAGTGGTCCCGCTGAGCAACAATTCTCGCCAATCCGCCATCATCTCCATGATGCTGGATTTCAATGCGAATGGCCTTGACCCAGCCTGGGCCGAGCCGCCAGCGGAGAAGGTGCAGGAGTTCTTCGACACTTTGTCGGAGAGCTATGTCCGTGACGAGCCGCTGCTCATCCAAGACACCACCAAGGTGGAGCTGGACTACATCGCCGCCAGGGTAGCGGAGGAGGCACTCGCCAGGGAGGCCGGCAGCGCCGACGCCATGGTGGACGAGGCCGGTGCGGCCGCGGAGGAGAGGGAGCTCGCCCAGTGGGCGGAGTCTGCTGAGGAGGCTAGCAGCACCGACACCGGTGTCGGTGTCAAAAACTGGCGGATATCGGGTAGGGGGTCCCGAAGTGTGCATCTAAGGATGATGGTAACAGGAGACGGGGGACACAATGTTTACCCAGGTTCGGGCCCTCTCTATGGAGGTAATACCCTACTTCCTGCTTGATTGATCTTGATGAATATGAGTATTAGAAGAGTTGATCTACCACGAGATCGTAATGGCCTAAACCCTAGAAGTCTAGCCTATATGACTATATCTCTGTTCCCGGACTAAGCCCTCCTGTTTATATAGACACCGGAGGGGACTAGGGCTATACAAAGTCGGTTACGGAGAAAGGAATATTCATATTTGGACGCCAAGCGTGCCTTCCACGCCAAGGAGAGTCCCATCCGGACACGGGAGAGAGCCTTCGGTCTTGTATCTTCACAGCCCATTAGTCCGGCCCATGTCCAATAGGTCGGACGCCCGAGGACCCCTTAGTCTAGGACTCCCTCAACCGGGGCCCCTCTCATTGAAGATGTGGTCGAGGAGTCGATCAAGGAGGAGGCCGAGGCTGACGACCGTCCGGCCACGGGCAAAAGGCGCGTCCTGTGGTGGGCCAGCTCCGGTGAGCCGGTCCAGTCCAGCAGGGCCACGCAGTGGCAGCCGCCCCAGGAGCAGCTCTTGCGTGAGACGAGGGCGATGAAGTCCGCGGTAGTGTAGAAGGCGGGAAAGGCCGCAGTGGCGAAGAGGGCGGCGACTGGTTCCTCCTCGTCCAAGAGGTACCGGACCCCATCCCCTTCCCCTTCAGGCAGCACCTTAGAGGCCGAGTTTGACCCTGGATCTTTTAGTCCGGCGAGGAAGAGGAAGCTAGTGGAGGGGGAGGTGGAGGAAGAGTAAGTATTTCTCCCCCACATCATCTCCTGTGTTATCCTTCTTTGATTTGATGTTATCTTCACACGGACATGGAGACGCTGGCCAAGAGGGTGGCGAAGAGGGCCAAGGCCTCGACGGGCGGCAAGCTCCAGGCGGGTACTTCACATACGCCGTTGCTCGTGGATAACAGCCGGGATAGCAGCCTCCGGCGCAGCCCCTGCCTCAGCCCCCAGTGTAAGCTCATCACTCACTCCTCCATTGATGAACTTTCGGGTGTGAATCCTTGATGGTGATCTTGCCGGGTTTGCAGGAGAAGAACGGCAGCAGGAGGAGCCGCTGAGGGCCACCCCCAACACGCCGCCCCCCTCAACTACGCCGCCCCGAGGGACGTCCCCGGTGAGGGCATCCACCACCGAGCCCATGCATATGGAGGAGGAGGAGGCAAATTTGGGTGCCGGGGGTTCTACCCCGGCAACGAATGCTGGCGGGGAGGGCAGCACTTCTTCCCTGCCTGGCATGGGTGAGTTATTCGCTTTTTGTCCCTGTTCTTTCTTCTTCTTTTTGAATCTCGGTCATGGCTCCGCCTCATTCCCCTTCTCGGTATCCAGATCCTTCCTCGGTGGACCAGGAGGACATTGACACCGTCATCGAGGAGGTCACCAGGGACGCCGAGGCCGAGGCCGACAAGATCGCCGCCGAGGAGGCCGCCAAGACCGCTGCTAAGGATGCCGCCAAGGGGCCTGTCGGGGAGGTAGGCAAGGACATTGCCGACGAGGCCGGCAAGGGGCCTGCCGGAGAGGCCGACAAGGCCGCTGACGAGGAGGGGATGGTTAACGACCAACCTTCCTCCTCTGCTGCCTCTGGCTCGGGCAAGTACTTGAAGGTGGGCAACGACCTGTTCGTCCACCTCCCAGGAACGACAGGCACCAGGGCGCCAACCGAGGGGGAGGTGTTCGACGACGAAGCGCTCGCCTCTGCCGGGCTCCAGGTTGTTGACGAAACGAGCGCCGGCGGCGGCGGTTCCTAAGAGGAGCAGCTGCTTCGGTCCATGAGCACCAACTTCCAGAAGCTCCAGGCGCTTCACCATGCCCGCCTGGACAAGGCAAAATCCAGGATGGCGGCGGTGGACAAGGCGGAGGCGGATCTTGAGGGGTGCGTCACCGATACGCAGGCTTGGTTCTGCCAGGCCCACGAGGAACTGAAGATCACCCAGTGTCGTGGTTTTGTCACGGCAGATGTCCTAGAGAAAGGACTTAGTCGTGGAGCCATCGCTACGGGTTAGCTTAAAGGGGTTAAAGCGGACAAGGGACGCAAGAGAGTTTTATACTAGTTCGGCCCCTTACGATGAAGGTAAAGCCTACGTCTAGTTGTGATGGAATTGATGGGGTTTCAATGACCAGGGAGCGAATACGCTTTGCCCGAGTCTCGAGTTGTTGTCTGTTGTCCTTGAACCGCCGCCGGGTCGTCCCCTTATATACATGGGTTGACGCCCGTCGGTTTACAGAATCCCGAGGCCGGTTCATAATCGTGTCCGGCTCGTCTCTGCTACTTCTATCTTACAGCACAAGTTACATATCAATACCGGTTTTTGTCTACAGGCCTTAAACCGTCTTTGGCCCCCTGGGCCTTCATGAAGCGCCACCGTCTGTCTTCATGGACTTCAGATACAGATGAACTACTTATGGGGTTAACCCGGCCTCTCCTCGCCGGTTTACGCCCAGTGGTAATATCCCCAATATTAGGCCCCAGATTGATTTGAACTGGTCCATGTCAATCCTCAATACTTAAGAAAATTTCTTCTTCAACATCTTCACATAATCTTGTAAACCGCCGTGACATCATCTTCTAGGATCATGGTAAACCGCCGTGACATCACCTGTCATTAACGAGCCTCCGACAATCGAGGTGACAGCTCCGCTTCATATCCAACATTTAGGCTCCTTGATTTTTGCACTTGACGCTTATCTTTCTGCCCTTATAAATAGGGCCAGGGGGTCTTTCCATTTCCCCCCTCATGCCTCTTCACCTCGTCCTCTTCCTTGCACTGCTCGACCTTTGGAGCTCCGCCGCCACCGTCGACCTTCGCTTCTGCCTCAACTCCGGCCGCTGCATCACCCTGAACGCACCAGAGAATCTCGGCGCCTCTCCGCTCTTCCATCAGCATCGGTAAGCCCTCTTTCCCTCCGCCATAGATCTGTCATTAGGGTTTCAGTGTGCATCGGTGTTCGTCGGTGTTCATCGTTTGTGCAATAGCTCTTTGATTACAACCTTGATATTTATCCTGTATGGCGATAGCAGTAGCCCTTCTTTTCCATCCATGCATCTCGTTTTAAGTAGAAAATCCCATCTGAACCTTCATCAACTGCTTCGGTACCAATATTTAGGTCTGAATATATTTTCATTTTCTGACATGCGGTAGATCCAAAATTATAATGCCAACTTGTGAAACCTGTTTTTCCCTTCACTTATACATCTTTAATACCAGATTGGGCGGTTTAAATTTATATACAAAACGATGACCCAGTAGATACCATTAGACCCCTGTTGAACCGCCAATGCATTACACTATTTCCATTGTCAGATTCCGGTTTACGAATAACCAAATCCGGTTTATCAATATGCGTGTTATCCTTATACCGCTGTATAGTTGTCCACTATGAATCTTAAACCGGCAATAATCATCTTTCAGACTTCTATTGCCATGGCCAAGCAAGTCTATGAGTGCAATTGGGCTCCTTCTCGAGTAACCGAAGAGCAGTTAAGCAATCTTGTTAAAACGGGCGCTTTAGCCAAAAAAGATGTCATCCACTGGAGGGTCCCTGGCCCGGAAAATCCTCCTACACCCAAGGATGGAGAGGTAGTCGTGTTTGCTGATCATCTCGGACGAGGTTTTAGCCCTCCCGGTTCAAAAAATTTCCGGGATGTACTGGCCAGCTTCCAACTGCGCCCTCAAGACATCGGTCCCAATTCTGTGACCAATATCTGCCACTTCCAAGTCTTCTGTGAGGTTTATCTGCAAGAGGAACCTTCAGTCGAACTGTTTAGGGATTTCTTTCACTTAAACCGTCGCACAGAGTTCTCAGATGGACCCAATACGGAACTAGGCGGAATGGCGGTTCAGAAAAGAAAAGAAGTCACCTTCCCTCGTCCCAAACTCCACAGTCACCCCAAAGACTAGAACCAGACTTGGTTTTATTGCATGGATACCTCTCCATCTGAGAAAACCCCCTGCCGGGTTACCGCCCTGAACGCCTGAGCAACAAACATCCTTTTCCTGAGAGGTTGACTGCAAGAGAAAGGGCCAACTACGCTCCTCAATTATCAAAGCTTAGAGCCTTCATGGCAAACGGTTTGACCAGAGTTGACCTTGCTCGTTGTTGGATAAGCTGGAGCATTCTGCCTTTAAGCCGGCGCTCCGGTTTGATGTGTGAGTATACGGGGAGTTTGAAGGATGCTCAGCGGCACATTGACATTCAGCTTACAGATGCAGAAGTCACTGAGGCTGTAAAAAAGATATTAAACGAACCGGAGGCTGTCTGTGCCCAAACCGGACTACTCCCTTTCTGCACCTTCAACAAACCACCAGCTGTAAGAATCCTATAATATTTTTATCTGAAGTTGCTTCTGTCCAAATATTCTCTGAAAGTGTGATTATTTCCTGACAGGGTGATGATCCGTTCTGGAACAAGAAACCATCACAAGACAAACCGGCGATGCCGCAAGACAAACCGGTCAAGCCAGTTCGTCCAAAGACCAAGGTTGTTAAAAAACCTGCCAAGAAAAGGACCACTACATCCTCCGATCTACCAGCTGATGACGATGTGGGTAATCCGGAACCAGAGGTAGAACTTGACTCTCTTGGTTCATTTTTCGCACATCTCATTGACAATGATTATTATCAGGACGACGCTGAAGGCAGTCATGCTGAGGACGTAGAGGTAACCATTCTTTCCTCCGATTCAGATCCTCTGCCAACATAAAAAATCCGTCAAGCAAACCGGAAAGTAAAATTTTCTCACCCTCTTGCTTACTTGGACCCAAACTTTCTTTTGAAGACGCAGCAGCACGAGGCTCGCCGTACAACCCGACAGGCGGCCAGGTAGTTACCTCCGGCGGTTTACCGAACAGTCCGGTTCGGAAACGCCGATCAGAGGTCTCTTATCCCATTGATACTTCATACCCGAAAGCAGGTTGTTTCCGCCAGCCTCTTAACCCGTCCGATTCAAATTATTAGGGTACTTCTCACTCATCTTCTGGCGAGTCATCGGCCACACAGCTTCCACCCCTCAAAACAGTTCCTGAGTGAGCTATGCACGTGTCTTTATTCTTGATGTGTTATCTTTTCACTGTACTGATCCACATGTATATCTCTTCTCAGTGCCAAGCCGAGACCCAGCAAGAAGGCTCGGTTAAGCAAACCGGCTAATGATAATGTAGCTGTTGAACCGGAAAAAACGCCAGATCCAGAAGAAACCGACGTTGACGACATGCTTAACGATCCGCCGCCTCAAGACCATGACTTCCTTGCCGAACAAGTGCAAGTTGACACTACAAGCCATGCAGACCGGCCAACTAGCCCTGTCCGAACTGATGACAAACCGGTCAGTCCAGTTAAGGACACTGACAAACCGCCAACTCCAGTGAAGGCTGCTGATGACCAAGATGATGACATTGTGATTACTGGCACTGGCCACACCACTCCTGGCAATCCTTCCGCTTTGTCAAAGCATACTGCCAAGGACGATCTCTCTGCTATCGGCAAAGGGAAAAGGAATGCTGATTTATCAAGCTACGCCCATCTCAATGCTCAATATATTCACTCTGGCTTCTTGAACCGTCTGTATACCATCCGTGACTATGAAGCTAGTTTGGTAAACTTGATGAAGGAGCGATATAAGGTAACTACCATTTTTCTCTTTTGTCCAATTGCAGTTTATCAACTCCTAGTAGCCCCCAAGTGACGGTTTATGATACCAATCGAAACCGGGACTTTTATCATAACTTAACTTTGCATATTTAGCCTCCAGGGACCGGATTACTTCTTTAATATGAACCGGTTCCTTAAAACTTGCCATACTGCTCTTTCATCGGTATAGCCCCCAAGGGCCGGTTTAACTTTATAAAGATGAACCTGGACTGTATAAGAATTCCCATACCAACAATTTTTGAACAAACACACATTAGCCCCCAAGTGCCAAGATTAATACTTGTATTGTGCTTGGGACTTGTATAAATTTCTGGTAAGGAGCAAATATGCATTAGCCCCCAAGTATCAAGGGCATAACTTGTTATGTGCTTGGTACTTCAAATATGTACTGTCAACTCATTATGTATCTGTCTCTTTATAGGCTGAACTGAGCAAGAAGGAAAGCCAAACCGCTGATCTGCAAGAGAACATCAAGTCCCAACAGGCCGAACATCCAAAGCAAAAGATGAGCTGACGAGCGCCTTAGCCGCTATGGAAAAGCTAAAGGAGAGCTTTGCCAAGGAGCAGGCGGATTGGAACACAGAGAAATCCGCTTTGCGAAAAAGAGCTGAAGACGCAGAAGCTGCTCTCAAACCGGTGGTAGACGAGCTGACTGGTGTAAAGTGGCAAGTACATGCTATGACTGTTGCTGTGTTTGGTAAGCATCCTTGCTTTATACTTTCCACATATCTTCCCATGCATTGCCGGTTTACTGATGTTCTAATGATGCAGGAACTCGCATAAGTCATCTGGGCTCTGATGTTCAGAAGAAGCTGAAGGCTGCCTACATGATTATAGAGCAACTGTATACCGGCGCACAATGAATTATCTGCACCGCTTCTCACAATAAGCCGCCCCCGACGTTAATCAAGGATACCTTAGACAGGCTATCTATGCTGCCTGCCCGGGTAGAAGAGCTAAAGAGGTCTGCTACAAGGGCTGGCGCTCTGACCGCACTAACCCGGGAAAAAGCATGGGTGCCTGACCTTGATCCGACGGACGTGGCTAAAGGCTACCCAAGCTTAAAAGAAGACGGATCAGAATTTGGCACTGAAGATCTCCGCGCCATAAACCGGGAAGTACGTCCACTAGCTTGTCAACTTGCTGAAGAGGCTGATCTTTCATTTTACCAGGCGAGTTATGATACCAATAACAAACGGGTTGCTGCACCAACTCCTGAGGCTCAAAACCTGATCCCTCCAATCCGTAAGCACACTTATGCCCCTGACATTGAACCGTCCACCCTTATAAGCGACGAAGCTGTGTTCCAAGTTTTAACTGGGATCGACTGGACAACTGTTGACTTCCAGCTGCTGGGTAGAGACGAAGAAGATGAACCGGTGCAAGTTGATCTGCAGCCGTCAGGTCAAGCTGATAAGCAATCATAATCCGGGGCTGGTTTAATCTTCCATGCTGCTGCAATGCTTATTGAGAAACAATTATCCCTTTGGGCACTGAAATGCCTTGTAATAGGCTAGTTAAAACACTTGGTCTGTTATGCCTTCGTGCATATTTATCTGGAACTGATGCGTGTTAATCCGCCATGCTTAAGATATGATGTTCATAATCCATAGCTTTTATTCAAGTTGTTCCTGCAGATAAGAAGCTTAATGCGCCCTGGCGGTTTACCACCGGGCGGGTCATGATACCCAAATATATATATGACCAAGGTTTATAACCAAGGTTGTAAAAGATAACCAAATATGGAAATATATGATACCTGTGACCTTTAGGCATAGTGTTGGCTGACCAACTTTGTAATGAGGGTAATAACCCTAATCCGGAGTAGAAGTAACTCCTGTTATATGATGCCGGTTTACAATAAAACCGTTCCGGGTTGTGATAAACACCGGTTTATTCCATACTGGTGACTTTGAGTCAAAACCAGACCGGGCTTATAGTCTCCGGATTATAACTTGATCATGTACTCACAACTTATAGTTGACAGCCTAACCGGGTTGATAAACACCGGTTTGAAAACATCACAAATCTTATCAAAAGAAAGAGAAACTTAGCAAAAGGCAAATAAAACTGTTGCAGTCAAGGCTTTTCACGGGCTGCCGGGCCCTAAATTCGACAGCAAAGAATCTCCAAAAAACATTGTGAGCTGTGCTCAGTGGGTGCCTATGTTTGAGCTGTTGTTTTTACAACACTCTCTTTGGCCCCAGATTGATGTGGCTTTGAGCCGATCAAGAGGTGTGACTGTGGTTCGGATACGACCAAGCCCCCAAGTGATGATGTGGCATTGCGCCGATCAAGAGGTGTAGCTATGGTTCGGGTTCGACCAAGCCCCCAAGTGATGCTGTGGCATTGCGCCGATCAAGAGGTGTAGCTATGGTTCGGATACGACCAAGCCCCCAAGTGATGCTGTGGCATTGCGCTGATCAAGAGGTGTAGCTATGGTTCGGATAGGAGCAAGCCCCCAAGTGATGCTGTGGCATTGCGCTGATCAAGAGGTGTGGCTATGGTTCGGATACGACCAAGCCCCCAAGTGATCTAATATGAAGCTTTGAGAAGCTAAATCAAGGGGTAAACCGGACGCCGCTTTGTAAGCTCCATGTAACCACACATGATGTAAAAAAACAATAGATACCCCACTTTAGCTGAGGTTCCGGTTTATTATATTAATCATAATATATACAATGTCATAATATGTACATCAGCAGAGCCTATAGCTCAAGTATAGTAAGGCCGAAGATGAGCAATATTCCACAGCCGGTTGGTCTCCTCCTCTGATTTACGTGAGTCTTTGCGCTCTCGAACATCGATTAGTAGTACGACCTGTTGTGTAGATTCTTGCTGACCACAAAGGGTCCTTCCCAAGGGGGGGGTAGCTTGTGCATATCCGTCTGATCCTCGATGAGCCGAAGCACCAAATCACCTTCTTGAAAGGTTCTGGTTCTAACCCGGCAGCTATGATAACGATGCAGATCTTGCTGATAAATCGCCGAACGGGCTGCCGCCATGTCACGTTCCTCATCCAACAGGTCAAGAGCTTCCTGCCGTGCCTTCTCGTTGTCAGCTTCAACATATGCCGCTACACGAGGCGAGGCATGACGGATGTCACTAGGAAGAACTGCTTCCGCTCCATAGACCATGAAGAATGGTGTGTATCCTGTCGATCTATTGGGTGTGGTATTGATGCTCCACAACACAGAAGGTAACTCCTCAACCCAACAACCCGGCGTCCATTGCAAAGGAACCATAAGCTGGGGTTTGATGCCTCTCAAGATATCTTGATTGGCCCTCTCCACTTGACCATTGGACTGGGGGTGAGCCACTGATGACACGTCAAGCCAGATGTGCTCATGTTGACAGAACTCCTTCATGGCACCCTTTGACAGATTGGTACCATTGTCTGTTATAATGTTGTGTGGAAAGCCAAACCGGAAGATCACCTTTTTGATGAATTGAACCGCCGTGGCTGCGTCACACTTACTAACTGGCTCTGCCTCCACCCACTTCGTGAACATATCAACCGCCACCAAAAGGTGGGTCTTCTTGTCCTTGGACCTCTTGAAAGGCCGAACCATATCCATCCCCCAAGTTGCAAATGGCCAGGTGATTGGAATCATCCTCAATTCTTGAGCCCGTACATGAGTGCGCCTTGAGAATTTCTGACAAGCATCACATTTTTTGACCAAGTCCTCGGCATCAGCATGAGCTGTCAACCAATAGAAACCGTGACGAAACGCCTTGGCCACCAAAGATTTTGAACCGGCGTGGTGACCACAATCTCCTTCGTGGATCTCACGCAAAATTTCACGGCCTTCCTCAGGAGACACACAGCGTTGAAACGCTCCTGTCACACTGCAATGATGTAACTCTCCATTGATAATAGTCATGGACTTCGACCGCCGGATTATCTGCCTGGCCAAAGTTTCATCCTCTGGTAACTCGCCCCGGTTCTTATATGCCAGATATGGAACCGTCCAATCCGGGATAACATGAAGAGCCGCCACCAACTTAGCCTCCGGATCAGGAACAGCCAAATCCTCTTCACCAGGGAGCTTGACGGACGGATTATGCAAAACATCCAGGAGGACGTTAGGTGGAACCGGTTTATGTTGGGAACCCAGGCGGCTTAAAGCGTCCGCCGCTTCATTCTTCCGCCGGTCCACATGATCACCTGATAACCTTTAAAGTGACCTGCAACAATATCCACCTCACGACGGTATGCTGCCATGAGTGGGCCCTTGGAATCCCAAGTGCCGGACACTTGTTGAGCCACCAGATCCGAGTCACCAAAGCACTTAACTCAGCTTAGGTCCATCTCCTTAGCCATCCGAAGACCATGGAGCAAAGCCTCATATTCAGCTGCATTGTTAGTGCGAGGGAACATTAAACGGAGAACATAACAAAACTTATCACCTCGTGGGGAAGTTAATACGACTCCAGCCCCCGAGCCCTCCAATTGCCTGGATCCATCAAAATGAATAGTCCAATAAGTATGATCCGGCTTCTCCTCTGGCGCTTGTAACTCTGTCCAATCATTAATGAAATCCACAAGTGCCTGAGATTTGATCGCCGTTCGGGGTATGTATTTCAACCCGTGAGGCCCGAGCTCGATAGCCCACTTAGCAATCCGGCAAGTTGCTTCCCTATTCTGGATTATATCTCCCAAAGGAGTAGAGCTGACCACCGTGATGGGATGACCTTGGAAATACTGCTTAAGCTTCCGGCTTGCCATGAAAACCCCATACACCAATTTTTGCCAATGTGGGTACCTCTGCTTGGACTCAATAAGTACCTCACTGATATAGTAAAACGGCCTCTGAACCGGATATTCCTTTCCTGCCTCTTTGCGCTCCACCACAATAGCCACACTAACAGCCCGAGCGTTAGCTGCCACATATAGCAATAATGGTTCTTTGTCAACTAGAGCAGCGAGAATCTGCGGATTAGCTAGCTGCCGCTTTAAGTTCTCAAATGCTTCATTAGCGGCGTCACTCTAGACGAAGTTCTCCGTTTTCTTCAGCATCTGATACAAAGGGATGGCCATCTCGCCAAGGCGACTGACAAACCGGCTCAACGCGGCAATCCGGCCTGCCAGGCGTTGAACATCATTGATACACTTCGGTTTAGCCAAGGAGGTGATGGCTTTGATCTTTTCTGGATTAGCTTCAATGCCCCTGTTAGACACCAAAAAGCCCAAGAGCTTGCCTGCAGGTACACCAAAGACACACTTGGCCGGATTAAGCATCATTTTATAAACCCGTAGGTTATCAAAGGTTTCCTTCAAGTCATCAATCAATGTCTCCTTCTTCCTTGATTTTACCACAATATCATCCACATCGGCGTGAATATTGCGGCCGATCTGTTTATGGAGACAATTCTGCACACATCGTTGATAAGTCGCCTGGGCACTCTTGAGCCCAAAGGGCATGGACACATAGCAGAAGGCTCCAAAGGGAGTTATGAAGGCTGTCTTCTCCTGGTCTTTAACTGCCATTTTGATCTGATGATAACCAGAATATGCATCCAAAAAGCTTAAACGCTCGCAACCCGCCGTAGCATCAATAATTTGATCAATACGGGGAAGGGCAAAAGGATCTGCTGTTCAAGCTTTGTTAAGATCTGTGTAGTCCACACACATACGCCAGGTGCCATTCTTCTTGAGGACCAGCACCAGATTAGCCAAACACTCAGGATGGAATACTTCAACATAAATCCAGCCGCCAAGAGCCTGGCTACTTCTTATCCAATAGCTTTGCGTCTTTCTTCATTGAACCGGCAGAGAAACTGCTTGACTGGTTTATACTTAGGATCAACATTGAGAGTGTGCTCAACGAGTTCTCTCGGTACACCAGGCATGTCAGAAGGCTTCCATGCAAAGATGTCCCGATTCTCATGGATGAACCCGATGAGCGCGCTTTCCTATTTTGGATCCAAGTTAGCGCTGATGCTAAACTGTTTGGACGAATTGCCAGGCACGAAGTCAACAAGCTTAGTCTCATCCGCCGATTTAGATTTCAGGGCCGGATCATGCTCTGTAGTTGGTTTCTTCAATGAAGTCATATCTGCCGGATCAACATTGTCCTTGTAAAACTTTAGTTCTTCTGTTGCACAAACCGACTAAGCATAAGCCGCATCACCTTCTTCACACTCCAGAGCAATCTTGCGGCTCCCATGCACGGTTATAGTTCCCTCGTGACCCGCCATGTTGAGCTGCAGATAGACATAACAAGGCCGTGCCATAAACTTAGCATAAGCTAGCAGTCCAAATAGGGCATGATACGAGCTTCTGATTTTCACCACTTCAAAGGTCAAGGTTTCTGATGCCGAGTCATGCTCATCTCCAAAAGCCACCTCCAGAGCTATCTTACCAACAAGATATGCCGACTTACCAGGCACCACACCATGGAACACTATATTGGACGGTTTAAGATTTTTATCTGTTAACCCCATGCGACGGAAAGTTTCATGATAACGGATATTCATACTACTCCCTCCATCCATGAGTACCTTAGTGAACTTATAACCTCCCACCTGAGGTGCCACCACCATAGCCAGATGACCCGATTATCAACCCGGGGTGGATGATCCTCTCTACTCCACACAATCGGCTGCTCGGACCAGCGCAAATAACGGGGAACCGCCGGTTCAATAGCATTCACCGCCCTTTTATGAAGCTTCTGATCGTGCTTGTCTAAGCTAGTGGTGAAGACATGATACTGTCCGCCATTCAACAGCTTCGGGTTGCTCTGGTAACCCGACTGCTGCTACTGCTGCTGATTGCCCTGATGATTATAGCCACCTTGGTTACCCTGATTACTTTGATTGTTATGTCCACCCTGATTGCCGTGGAAGCCTGAACTGGAATTTCCTCTTCCATAACCCGACCCATGAGAACTGGGGCCCGAACCGCCTCCTGGTCCATGATCATACCAGAAAGAATCAGAATTTTTGAACTCTTGCATGATGTAACAATCTTTCCAGAGGTGCGTGGACGGGTCCTCCTTCATCCCGTGCTTTGAACAGGGCTAGTTCAACAGATAAGACAAATGGTCCAGATTAGGACTTGGCCTTCCACCGCGCTGGGGCGGTTTACCCTTACGCCGCTGGCCCTTGTCATGTGTATTAGTGTTAGCCACAAAGTCTAAACCGTGGTCCGCTTTACGCTTGCCGCCGTTTCCATGACCCGCCGGGTTGTGGTGCTGCCCCTTGCCGTTGCCGCTCTTCTTTCCCTTCCCTGTCTTATCATCGTCAGACTCGGGATCCTTGGTACTATCAGAGTCGGCATACTTCACCAGTGCAGCCATGAGGCTTCCCATGTCATTACACTGACGTTTGAGCCGTCCCAACTTCAACTTCAGGGGTTCAAACCGGCAATTGCCTTACAATGTTAAAACTGCGGTGTCAGCGTTGATCCGGTCCGATGAATGCAAAATCTCTGAAACCCGGCGCACCCAATGGGTTGTTGACTCTCCTTCCTCCTGGACACAGGCAGCTAAGTCCACAATTGACATGGGCTGCTTGCATGTATCCTTGAAATTCTGAATAAAACGGGCTCTCAACTCGGCCCATGACCTGATAGAATTAGCCGGTAAGCTCTTTAGCCAAGTGCGGGCCGTCCCTTCTAGCATCATGGTGAAGTACTTCGCACATGCCGCATCATCCACATCCAGCATCTCCATGGCCATCTCATAGCTTTCGACCCATGTTTCATGGGATAAATCGGCGGTGTAATTCGGCACCTTGCGCGGGCCCTTGAAATCCTTGGGCAGGCACACATTGCGCAATGCTGGGACAAGACATGATAACTAGAGGTAACTCCTGGTTCCACCGATGTGGTTGGACGAACCGGAGTAAGCTGGCGGGCTTCATGCTGCGCCGCTAACTCGGCCTCTCTGCGTGCCCGAGCCCGGTCCACCACCTCCTGAGCATCACCGGCACCACCCGCCGAGTTATTGCCACGGGGCGGATCACGGTTCTGCGCATTGCTTGACACTGCCGGTTCATCCATATGCCTGCTGTAACTCCGGCTTGGACGGGGAGTGGAATGAATCCGATCGCGACTATATGAATAAGCCTCCTGTTGAACCAAGGCTGTCTGAAGAAGCTCCTTAACCCGACGCGTCTCAACCGCTGCCGGAGAATCGCCTTCGATTGGGATGGCCGCCAGCCGCGAAGCGGCAGTGACAATGTTGTCCATCGGGTTAGAATAATGACCCGGTGGCGTGGGGACATGCGGTGCTACAATGTTGTTCTGACGAGGCGGATCCGCCAAACGTGGCTGAACCGGCGCCCCTGCTCCAGGTGCCTCTGCCCGGTTTACCACCGGCGGATTACTGGTCCCTGCTCCTGGGGTGTTAAAGAGATTTCTAGCGTCATAAACCGGCGGCAGGCGAGATCGGTTCCTCCACTTCAGGACTTCGTTCGACGCACTCTGATCCAGCATAATCCGGTAAGCCTGTGCATCCAAAGCGGCCCGCTCCGCGGCTATCCTGGTATCCTCAGCTGCTAAGTCGGCTTTGGCCCGGGTGATCTGAACTTTCACCTTCGCGATCTCCGCATTGTGTGCATCCTGATCCGCCGGGTTAACCTCCGCCATCAGCGCTGCTAACGCGTCAAACAAATCAGATAGAACCTGAGCTGGCGGTCGCACAGGGCCTCCTGTCCCGGCCGCAGCTGCCACTGCCAATCCGGAAATCATCGTCACTGCGGTCGAAGAGTGGAGCGCCGGTTGCATGCCGGCCATGAAGATCGCAACCCGGTTTGGCAGATCAAAGGGGTCCGGAATACTGTCGCCATCGGAACAGCCCCCAATCCAGCCATCTTGTAACTGATATAACGACTCGGTCTCTCCGGTCGATGACTCATCGCCGGAATAGACGACGGTGTCACCACCAGATTCCGATCTATCCTCAGATCCCCCTCCATGGATAACTCCCACGAAGGCACGCTTCATGACAGGCTTGACCCGGGCAGATCTCGCACGCTGAGCCGTTTCGACGAGGTCGGTGCAGATGTCCGGCTCAGGGCCCGGTTCGCCGATCTTGCCAATAAAAATTTGTATGCCACCAAAGGGGACCCGGTACCCGTACTGGATTGAGCCGGCCTCGGGGCCCCAGCCTGCATCGTCGATGTAGAGCTTGCCGAGACGACTCTTGGTCATCCGGCCCACAGCGTAACCCTTGAGTCCTTCGAAGTTGCCCTCCAAGAACTTGAAACCATCGTGCGATGGCCCCACGGTGGGCGCCAACTGTCGTGGTTTTGTCACGGCAGATGTCTTAGAGAAAGGACTTAGTCGTGGAGCCATCGCTACGGGTTAGTTTAAAGGGGTTAAAGCGGACAAGGGACACAAGAGAGTTTTATACTAGTTCGGCCCCTTACGATGAAGGTAAAGCCTACGTCTAGTTGTGATGGAATTGATGGGGTTTCGATGACCAGGGAGCGAATATGCTTTGCTTGAGTCTCGAGTTGTTGCCTGTTGTCCATGAACCACCGCCGTGTCGTCCCCTTATATACATGGGTTGACGCCCGTCGGTTTACAGAATCCCGAGGCCGGTTCATAATCGTGTCCGGCTCGGTCTCCGCTACTTCTATCTTACAACACAAGTTACATATCAATACCAGTTTATGTCTACAGGCCTTAAACCGGCTTTGGGCCCCTGGGCCTTCATGAAGCGTCACCGTATGTCTTCATGGACTTCAGATATAGATGAACTACTTATGGGGTTAACCCAGCCTCTCCTGGCCGGTTTACGGCCAGTGGTAATATCCCCAACACCCAGGATCTGCTGGCTGAGCGCAAACAGGAGCTCATCCTGAAGCAGGCCGATGTTGAGAAATCCCAAGAGGCGGCGAAGGAACAGGCCGCCAAGGACGAGGCCGCTCGACATCAGCACCAAGCCGAGCTGAACTCCCAGGAGGAGGACCTTGCCGCTCGTGAGGAGGCGCTCGCCGCCACACTCCGCGGCAAGGATGAGGAGGTCAAGAAGCTCGTCGCGCAGCGGACCCAGGAGCTGGAGCAGAGGCACAGGGAGGTGCTCAATGCCCAAGCCCTGGTCCATGCGGGCAAGGTGAAGGAGCTGGAGGTGGAGCGGGATGGCCTGAAGAAACAGGTCCTGGAGGTGGCGAAGGAGAAGGACACGCTCAACTACGCTTTGGTGGAGGCGCAGGCCGCAGTCCTCGGCAAGGCCGAGCTGCTCTCCAAGGCCAACGACTCCATCAAAGACCTGAAGCTGAAACTAGAGGGTCTTGAGGGGACGCTTTCGGAGGTCAGGGCCTGGGAAGAGACCCTAACCAAGGACCTGGAGGAGGAGAGGCAGCTGCGGAGGAATGACGCCGCCGAACACAAGGAGTACCCAGAGGGCATAAACCATCGGGTCGGCCGCCTCGCCGACGTCGCCGGCAGGACCACCATGAAGCTGGCTGCCATGGGGATGCCAAATGTGAGGTATGCCCCGGAGCCGAACGTGAGTCCCAACGCCAAACTGACCCTGTTCTTCGAGGGCGTTCTTGGAGCCCTCGAGCAGCTCCGCTCCAACAGAGTGACCTCTCTGGCCAAAGAGGCCCGGTAGCTTTGCCGGGGTGCCCTGACCAAGGTCCTCACCAAGGTGGCATACTGGAACCCCAACATCAACTTCGACGCCGCGCTGGAGAGCTTGCCGGAGGGTGTGGACCTCGCGGCGCTCGAGGAGCGTATCAAGCCCATCATCAGCCGTGTCGATGGAGTTCGATGGGTAGAAGGCCAGCGCCGGGACTAGGCACCCCGTTTCTCATCGCCGCTGCAGGTTCATGACCAAGACAATTTTTATCTTTAGTTAGAACCACAGCAACCATTGATGTAATATAACTTTGCAATACTTTGAAATGATGCATGTTATTTTCCTGTTCGATCTTTCTTTGTATGTACACCCTACGCTTAACTGGATAGGATTTCCGGCGCGTAAACCCAGGCCGCGGCATTTCGAGGACGGATACTCAACAGCCGGCCGCGTGCGCTTGCGGCCAGGAAAACCACCTTGCCGTTCTCAGCGCGGCCGCTTGAACTGTTGAGAGGACTCGAAACAGAACAAGGGCGTTGCCAATAGCGGAAAGGCCACCCTGCCGTTCTCGACGCGACCGCTCGAACTGTTGAGCGGACTCGAAACAGAACAAGCGCGTTGCCAATAGCGGAAGGCCCCCATCGCGTGCAAGTTTCTCATACAGAGAGCAAGATCTCTGAGGAAAATAACCTTATACATAAAGGAAATACTCAAAGTTTCACATGACTTAGCTTTTCCGTCGCTGCGCGAGCGTTCACTGCATCCGCAACTGATGCCGCTCGTCCGGTTGTCTTCTTCCTTGGAGTGACAACCACGATGAAGCCGCTGCGCCAACTAGACCAGATTTTCACAACTGCGCCCCCTACCTGGCGCGTCAGAGCTGTCGGTGGAAACGACACCCACTACAAAAAAATACACTTCCATGATGATACGTGTTTGTCACAGTAGTTCGTGTTTTTTGTCATGCATGTACATCCATGACGATTTTATGACAAAATCAAGATATTCATACCTGTGCTGTCGTAGAAGTGTTCCATGACATTACCAAAATTATCATCACGGAAGTGTCCACTTCCATGACGATAAATCGCGCCACAGAAGTGCTTTCGTCAAGGGTGACCGACACGTGGCATCCACCGTAACGGAACGTCGTTAAGCTATCGGGTTGGTTTTTGGATCCGATAACCCGTTAACAGCCCCGACCAATGGGAAATTTCCACGTGTAAAATTCTTATTGGCCGGACGAAACACGTGTCAGCTCATCAGTGGGTCAGATAGGCGCCTATGATATGTCGACACGTGCCACGGCCCACCACTGGCCCATTTAGCTTACAAAGCCGGCCCATTTGACCTGGTCAAAAGTTAACGGGGTGGCCCATGAAAAGCCTATTAACGGTCTCTTCGCAAATAGCCCATTTTACGGCCCATTAACTCACGACCTGTTAGGCCCTAAAGGAAATCGGCCCAACAACATCATGTGGGCCGTCGAATATAACACCAACCCATTTCACTTTCGGCCCATGTATGGCCCACGACGTCTTTCGTCCCATATGAGGCCTTCGTATCTTTCGGCCCTTTATAGGCCCACGGTGACTCTACCCCATAATGAATAGTAATTTTCTTTATACCGTTAAGGGCCCGTGATTTACATGGGCCGTTTCCAGCCCATGTTAGCTTTCGGCCTATTGACGACCCATACGTTCTTGGGCTCCTTTTCGGCCCTCGATTACTTCCGGCCCGTTACTGGCCTGTTCCCCTAATGGGCCAAATTCGGCCCATGGCAAGAGTCGGTCCGTTACTGGCCTGTTCCCCTAATGGGCCAAATTCGGCCCATGGCAAGAGTCGGCCCGTTACTGTCCTGTTACCCTAATGAGCCAAATTCGGCCCATGGCAAGAGTCAGCCCGTTTCTGGACTGTTAACCCGTTGCGCCGTTTCCAGCCCGTCCTATATTCTGGCCCATTAACGACCCGTTATGCCTGTGACAGAATTAAGCCTTTGCTGTCCTACGGCCTGTTAACGGCCTGTTACCGTGCTGGGCCGATACCAATTACGCCCGATTACGGCCCATGTAGACCCATTTATCCGTCGGCCCGAGGCCCACCGATTACAAGCCCATTTATCGACGGCCCGTAGGAGACCCATGGATCCTACGGCCCGTATATGGCCCATGGTAGTTGCGGCCACTTGCAAACCAGGGAAAAAGAAGACTAGGAAATAAATAAGGCCGAAACTAACGTTAGGCTATTAAGGCGATTGCACAGATTACATCCACTTAGCATCAAAGATCGCCACCAGTGCAAATATAGGGAACACCCTACACTATACAAAATGGCTTGCTATTTTCTTCAGCTGGTGGCTGCACGTTAAGAATAAACTTTGTATCGCACCAAAACAAATTACAACTATATAACAAAAGGAAGGTTGGCATAAAACTTAACAGTCTAGCAGATAAATGCACCACCAGAAGTTCAGAAGCTCAGTTCATTTGACCTGACTGGTACGTTTTCATGCTGTATTGTCCGATGGAGCACCATAACCCTCGCCTTCATTTCCCCTAGGCTCCTGAACAACATAGCAAATGTCTGACAGTCTGGTTTCAAAACCATGCATATCTTGACGACATTGAGCAATGTTTCTCCTTGTTTCACAAAGGGTCTCTGTTAGGGAATGGAATTGTGTCTGGAGCGCAGATACAACATTGCTTTGAGCTTGCATATCTTGATCATGAGGCAGTTTGGACGATATTGCCTTAACAACCAACCCAGTATTACGCATGAACGTGCTTTTGGCACTGTTAGTGGACAGGTACTGACCCACTGCAGCAAGAGCTGACATTGCGGTTATAGTTGCCTCGCCACCTTCAGAAGGTGGCGATTCCACCATTTTTTCCATAGCTTGCTGAAAAGTTGAGGTTTTACATTAGTAGTACCAGAACAAAAGATATTAAGGAGGCAGCAAAACCAAACAAAATAGCTTTGGTCTATATACAGAACTTATTCTGGTGAACCCATGTAAAATATTAGTTGTATTTTATTGCAAAGTACATATTAAAACAAGGTTCCAAACATATGACCATGTACCATCGCTAATGTATTGTCTATTTATTCACATTGTATAGAGGGCTAAGGATAAAGAGACGAAGTTTATAATACGGTAAGCATAGTATGACATCATTCATATCACAAAACAACTGAGAACAGACAAACAGGCAATTGTAACATTGTGTGGGCAAGTCCAGCACGGAACTAGATTATGGGTCAAGATCAAAGGAACATCACTCCTCTCTTTTAAACCTTGTAAGGTGCAATGATACGCTAAGACAATTGTGTATAAAATTGAAGAGAGTAATAGACATTGGCTGCAAACCATGCAGTTCAAGGCACAAGTCAGAGTAAGTAGTAGTTAAAAGGCATGAGGATTAAGGACTTACAACAGCGCCTTTGACTGGTGTAGTCATGCCCTTCTTCTTGCTGGTGTGACGGTCCTTGAAGATTTCCACAGCATTTGGTTCTGGTACTTTTTGGTCCTTGCGGGCTTTCCTCTGCATTTCGAACAAGTCAATATAGATCTGATAATATGGTACAGCGAAAAGAGTGAAACAACAGCTAATTACAAGAGCCTTGCAGTGTGCAATATAGCTAGCTACGAGATCCTGTCGTCTGTTGGAATTTCACTTTCGTTCGGGTGGCCTTGTTCTTTGAACAGTTCACCTACAAGAAGATAGGTTTGTGTGGCACATGCGAAAAGATGACTTCAACATGTGATCTGATCACATATATATAATGTACCAGATACTTCGGATCAGACCAGTGTTTAACAAGGCCCCTCCCGTCTTCATCCGATATATTTTCCACTGGAGATGTTTGGGAAAGTTCAATGTTAGCCTTGCCTTCAAAGTGAGTTTTCCTCAAGTTATACCGATACTATCGCAGAGCTGACTTGAAGACATGGGTGTAAGCTTGTCTGGTTGCATCATCTTGACTATCCAACTTGAACCTCATGTGTTGAAAATTATGGGACAGAGCAACCTAGAAAGTATGGGACAGAGCAAGACGATATTACTAGTTTCCATACATAACCATACTTACAGATAAATGGTCGAGGAAGGTGTTGAACTGGGTTTCGTCTTTGTCATTCCTGTACTGAATCCATGTTGGGAGGATACGTACATGAAACCTAACGGCAACCGCTGCCTCTGATACTAACTTGGCTGACTCTGTAGCATCACGTGGCCTTTTTAAACCTACCTCAAAACGGATCTCCATTCTTCCTCCTCTAGATTTAGTTAACCTATCGAGCATTATCCCTGATGTTTGTTTCCTCTTGCGCCTAGGTGCTAGTCCATCAACGAACATAGGAAGTGTTAGTGTACATCAAACTGTGAGACTACATAAAAAGAAGCATGCAACTGTAACTTGACTCCAGCAACTACCTTCTTGCTGTTGAAGCTCACAAGGTTCATCTGATATTGCCAACTCGTCTTGTGTCAAGAGTGCTTGGGAAGTAGTGTCAGGTGTCAAGGGAGCTTGGGAACGTGCTGCTAGCTCAGTTGACGCACGAGTAAGTCGTGCAGCTGGTAGTACTGTGGTAGGTGTTGCAAGAACTAGGGCTGTCTCTGCTTGTTTGGTGGCAGCTATTTGTTTCTGTTTGGCCTTTTTTGCAACTAGTGTAGCATGGGTTGCCGTGTTTGTAGAATTTTCCGCTGGACTTTGACCTTCTATTGCACCATCAATACCAGCAGAATTTGCAGGATTCATCCGCTTCTCATTCCCTGCCATTCTGTGTTTCTTCCTCTTTCTCTGTGCCATGTTATGTCAAGCCGACAAGAAAAACGAATAACAATTTAGTTCTTCAGAACAAATTGATGTGTGATGCAGATGAACTGAACTTTGATGTTAGACAACCACATGATAGGAGGATGTAATATGTATGAAAAATAGGACGAAATAGATAACCAGAACTATGATGTGTAAACTAAGAAGAAGACATTTCACCAAATTAGAAGCAACGCAATGGAAGGTAGACACTATATGAAAGATGCTACAAATATCGCTCTTCCAAGTTAACAGTGTCTCATCATAAATGGCGTTTAAACAAATGTGAAGCAGTACAAGAAATAAATCATATGCAAGATGCAAACAACATCACACTACCATGTTAGAGGTCTCTCGTCATTAGTGCCATTGCATATTCACAGCTTATGATGTGTAAACAAAGGAGAAGGCATTTCAACAAATTAGAAGCAATGAAAGCTAGACACCATATGAAAGATGCAACGAATATCACTCTACCAAGTTAAAACTGTCTCGTCATAAGTGCCATTTCAACAAATTAGTAGTACAAGCTAGAAAAGAATGTGAGATGTAACCTATATCACACTCTGAAGTCAAACGTGTCTTATGATAAGTGATTGTTGCAGGTTACACAACAGTAGTAATTTGATGTAAGAACATGGTGTGATAGACAGATATTGTACGTTCTAGAAACAGGAACACGTGTCTTATTCAAGTATAATGTGTAAAGTAAGCAGATGGAATTCAACAAAATTAGAAGCAATACAAGCTAGACATCACACATAACATGCAACCACATATAACAGTGCCAAGTTAGAGGCAGCACCGGTGATGCTGCACTAGGGGAGACGTGCTCATCATAAACACAGCTTTGTTGAGTGTCTATGCATGTGTTGTCTTGGAAATCAGCTTGGGGGTGTGGAGGAGTAGAAACTGTAGAGGCCCTCCATTCAGAAGGAGCACCTTTATCCGCTGCCTTGCTAACTTCCTTTCGCTTTATTGATTTTGAATTGTCAAGTAAAACCGACAAGAAAAAGCAATAAAATTCTCTCTTCAGAACTCATTCATGCATGATACTGACAATCACTACTTTGATGTAAGGCAAACACATGATACCAGGATGGAATATGTACAAAAAATAGGACGGCATGGCATGTTCACAACTGTTTGTGTAAACTAAGCAGAAACCATTCCAGCAAATAAGAAGCAATGCAAGCTAGACACCACATGAAAGATGCAACCAATATGACTCTGCCAAGTTAAAAGCGTCCCATCATAAATGGAATTTCAACAAATTAGAAGCAGCGCATGCTATAAATCATATGAAAGATGCAACTAATATCGCACTGCATATACTAAAGGTGTCTCGTCATGTTGATTGATGCGGCATACAAAAAAAACAATAGTTTTATGTAAGGACATGCTTAATAGACAGATGTACTATGTACTAAATACAGGAAGGCATGTCACATTAACATGTATAATGTATAAGCTAAGCAGACTAGCACATGCAGTTTAACCAGATTGGAAGAATTACAATCTAGATACCATATGCAACATGCAACCACATATCACGCTGCCAAGTTAGAGCAAGCACCTGCGATGCTAGTGTAGGGGAAATGCAGTAATCAACTACAGAGCTACGTTCACTATCTTCATCTAGCATTTTTGTTTCTTGAGAATCATGTCGGGGGGCTGACGCTGCATTCTTCAAATGAGGAGTAGTCCCCTTGCCTGCCTGCCTCGTCATAAGTGATTGATGAGGGATACACAAGAACATTAGTTTGATGTAAGAACATGGTCAATACACAGATGTACTAGTATGTACCAAAAACAGAAAGGCATGTCATATTGAAAGGTATAATGTGTAAGCTAAGCAGATGCAATTTAACCAAATTGGAAGCAATACAAGCTAGACATCCGGCTGGAGTGGTGACCATGATAATCTAGGACCTGAGAGCCTGGTGGGAGGCGGGCTGCTTCGCCACCATCGCAGCTTTTTAGTTGGCTTCCAGGTGATGCCTATCTTTGCTGGGCTTCTCACTGGCTCGGCCAGTGCCCTGACTAGCTATTTGTCTTCTGGTGCTCACGGGATGGTGGTTCATGTAAAAAAATATCTTTCCTTATCTTACCGACTTCGGCCTTTCGAATACAAGCTAGACACCATATGGAACATGCAACCACATATGACACCGCGAAGTTAAAGCAAGCACCTGGGATGGTGGTTCGTTGCGAGCGAGGTCATCAACTCCAGAGCTACGTTTACCGTCTCCATCTGCTGACACTGCACCCTTTATAGCGTTGTAACATGTCTTGCCTACCCGCACACCAAGCTGGAGCGACTTCTCTCTTTTATTTTTGGCTTCTCTCATGGCAGCAGAGTCTGAAATACCCTTGCATAAAAACACAATAGTGAGAGTACGGGTGAAGTGTGTGCAGAACTAGTGCACTGTAAAAGTAGCAGATAGCAGGTGGCTGAAAAATAAATGACAGGAGACATATGATAGCTCTACAACATTGCATGGCAAACAAAATTAGATTCTACTCCGTATGATTTTGTAATATATGAGCACAGGAAATGCAGGTACTCCTCCAGCACACCACCACATGTAGTCATATCTAAGATAACAATCGACTGAAAATAGATAGGTCAATCGATTTTTTTAATGAACCGTCCGATCTATAAGGAACGGGCAGATGGCCTTCGTCTACCTCCCGCCAGTCACTGTTGACGATCTTTCTTGAACCGCCAGCGACCACCGGCCCAGACCCCTGCCTCCGCCGCCCCGCCCTCCCATCGACCTCACACCCCCGTCGTGCTTGGCAGCGCCCCCAGGCCATCCCTTTAATCCCGGCCGACCTCCATATCGGGCGCCAGTAGCTCTAGGCCGCACACGCCCCTAAGATAAACACCAAGGCGCTGCTTCCCCGGCGTAATAGGCGTACTACCGCCTGTTATGCCGGGGAATGCTTCCGTTAATTAGGAATAAACTGGCCAGAAATTGAAATTTAGGGGGGCGACGGACCTCTAGCTAAGGTGAAATAGTATATGAGGAGAAACCTTGTGCATCGCGAGTTACTAGGAACATCTAGTATCAAGAAGAAGCGGTCAACTAATGTCTTCTGTGGGATGAATACCGTGCAAGCAGAGACGTAAGATTTGCACGAATAAGGGAAGAGGAGTACCTTTTTTGGTTGCCGGTGTGCTCACCTCCACATGTCGCGCTGATCTTCTTCTTTTTACCAGGGAAATCAATGTTCTGGAGGGTGCAGGTTTGGACGAACCCATGGCCAAATTGTTGACTGTGTTGCCGTGGCCGTATGTCAGCGGAGGGGAAGCAGATCCGAGGCGGCGAAGGACGGCGTAGCAGGAACAGCTCCGGTGCGGTGGAGGGTGGCGAAGTTGGAGCGGCAGCGGTGAGGCGCAGGAAGACGTGGTTGAACTGGCTCGGGTATGGTCGGCTCGGCCTCGGCTTCAACTACTAGCCGTGGAGGGCGTTGCGGTTGAGGTTGCGGTGGACGACGACGTCGGGGTATCGGCTCCGGCGTGATGGAGGAGGGCGGCGGTTGATGGGTGGGATGGGGTGGCGGACGGAAGACGCCGGGGTTTCGCGGCTGGCGGAGAGGTAGTTTAGGCGCCCACGGAGTACGAATGGGGAATCGGACGGGTGGGGGGGAACCATGTTTTGGTCTGGGACGCGCTTGTTTTTGGCTTTTTTGAACAGAAGATGCGACGCGCTTGTTTGAAATTTGGGGAAAGTACAAACTTTGCCCCCCTCTTAAATTTTGGACCTACTGCGGGTCGGGGGTAGGATGGTAATCCCAGGTGTCCCAAATAGTGGGCGGGAGCGATTTCGGCTGCGCGCATGTGTGCTTTGGCGGCCATTGTGTATGAATGTTTTTCGGATGCGGTTGCGTGGCGTCTAGATGAAGCTACAAACCTACCCCGGTTTAGACCTTTGGACGTCAGGCCGTTAGGTTTCACGGGTCAGAGTTATTAGAAAAGTAATTTCCTTGTACTACCAAACATTGGTCTCACGCGGTTTCGGGCGAGTAGAGGCTCTTTGGCGCTTCGTTCGAAATTTTGAAACACAAGCATTCACGTTTAGAGTACTCTTGAACTATGAGGATTGACCTAAATAGACAACGTTATATTTGACCTTGTATGTTTGAAAACCTCATTAAATTATCCGCTTCTTTTTGAAATTTTGACACTTGAAAATCCTATAACTACGATTATTTTGGAATGGAGGAGCTAAATTTGAATCTATTTTGTACACTACTACATATGCTATTATGTACAAAATCAGAGCAAAGATTGGTGCCCCCATAATTTAGGTATGGTTTACAAATGCCATGATATCAAATTCAAATAATTGAACGGACTTCATGTTGAATTTGATTTTTTTAAACCACCTTAAGTTGAATTCAAATGTATGCTAGTTCATAGGTAGCTATTTATAATGTCCATTGTGTAACTTTCGTATGTATAATGTGCTTTACACACACAACACGAACTATACTCACGTTTATATTCGATTGCTAAAGCGATGCATTGTCTGGAGTTCAAAATACTAACTATGTGGATCAATTGTGTCAAATAATAACATAGACATGCTCAAATTCGATAGAATCTAGATGTCTGATGGATCAGTGACCGCTCCTTACGCGAATTGCAAATATCATGATCCCATCCTAATATTTGGATACAATTTATATCTTTAATCAATGTGTAGAGCAGTCTTTTACGTGTAGTTTCACTCTCCATCGGTTGTCTCTCACACATGCTCACACACTCTCTCCCGAGGTGTCTTTCTCGCACACATGCTCTAGATATAACCCTCCCTCCCTCTCGTAACCATTTTCAACTGTTTTCACTAACCTTTATCACAAGCACTCTTCCTCTCGCAAACATACACACGCACAATCCTCATCGACCCTTTCTATATACATGGACCTGCCTACGTGTCTCATGTACGCACATTATCTCTACGCCTGTCTCTCACGCAGTGTCTCACACCTCTCTTCCTAATCGATGAGTATGATTCTAGCAGAGCATTCTGTAGGATGCCCCTTAAAGTTAGGTTGGATGAATAGTAATATCAGACATAAAGGGGTTACCTTAGTCCAAGAACCTAGGGTTACAAATCCTAGCCGGCTTTGTCAGTGGACATAGAGTCCTTAGAATTCTGCTATCTTTGTCTTGTACGACTAGTCATCCATGGGTCTTCCTAAATGCGTCACGGGCCGACCAATGTGGCGCAGGTCGGAACCGAACGAAGGGCCTCACCTCGACCCACCGGACATCACGCGGTGACACACCCTCTGCCCCCACGTCTCATTATCTTCTCACACCCACACATACCAACACAAACACCAAACACACAGAAAATTTCTCCTGCTGCCTCTATTCCCTCCCCCCTTGCATATACACACTCAAGGGAATGGAATCTCTTGTCGTGACGTCATATTCGTCTCTCTCTCTAGACCACTCTCATTTCTCGTGCTATCTCTCCCACACACCCCCGTCGGCCCCTCTATCCATGCCTCTCTCGAATACGTAATACACACACATACCTCTCTAGGCGCCGCCAAATGCATCAACTACACATTCACACATGTTACATCATGTACCCCATTGATCTAAAAAGCCATCTCTTCACGTTTATTTCGCATACAACATTCCTTTTGAATAAAGTGTGGCCAAAAAATTATTTTAGAGTTTCTACATATATACAACATTACAAAGTTATATGAAGGAGTACGAACGCTAATTTGCATTGCATGGTGCCCACAATGATATTTATTCCGCACTGTGAATTTGTATATTTTTATACTATATACAAAGTTAGTCATAATAAAGAGAAACGAAGAGCATCTCTCTCTCCATCGCATACCCCCCCTGTACGCCCCTTTCAAGTATGCACACAAAACTATCTCCAGGTCCTCTAAAAGTAAGCCCCCAAAAAATTCATGCATGTTTCATCTTTCTCTCGCGATATATGCAATGACGATCATTGTATTTGAAGCGAAAGCACGATACATACATTGGACTTCAGAATCCACTCATTACGGTCACCATTTACGTTTAGTGGTTATTATACAGTCACGGGCTCACCGTACAACTCTGTATTTGCTCATGACATGACTAGTTGACCAGTTAAACGCTCCACGTGGCACCTCTAGTGTTGCATCACATTATCTCACTACCATCGTGCCCACCTGTCGACTTGTATCTACTCTACATCTACACTCTTATAAAATACACACTTATAAAAAATAGAGTTGGTGATGATGGTGTGCCTGCCATCCTGCAATATAGGTCGTCCGATTTATATCTGACGGATAGGAAAGAAACTATGGCAATTTTGCAAAAAGGTACCCACACACCTCTCCACATTTGCAAATAAGGCCTTCCCTCATTCATCCTTTTCTCACACAAGATAAACAAGTCATACAAATGCATCTTGATGTTACGTGCAACGCACGGGCATCTTGCTAGTAAGAATGAAAACAAACAACAACAAAATATTTGGACGGTGGTTCGAAGTCATGACCGCGGGCACAGCGGACAAGGTGGCCTTGTATTGGTATGCAGAGCCGTCTGTTTTAACACACAGGAGCTGGTGTGGGGATTATACACACACGCACGCATGCACAGGAACTGCATCCATGCAACACTGGCACAAACACATGCACCCATGCACGCACGCAACACTCACACATACACACGCAGCCACGCACGCACGCAACACTCACACGCACTCACGCAACACTCACACGCACGCACGCACGCACGCACGCATGCATGCACACACCAATACACCACACGACCAACACACACTCTCATGCTCAAGTGCTCAACCTACACGTGCATGCGCACACATCAGGCCCTGACAGACACATACACAACCAGGTGATTCCCGCGCACGGGTTGGAGCCTTGTCGCGCCTGCGTAAAGTTGTGTTTATCTGACCTTTTGCCTATGCAAACTAACAGGTGGGACCCACAAGGAATGTGGTCAATTTAACTAGTCAACATGGCGCCACGCAGACTATTTGGCCGGTCAACAGAGTGCAATCCGATGCTGAACTGTGAGGAAGTGACCGTATAATCACCGCAAAACGTATATAGTGACCGTAATCAGCTTATTCTGAAGTTCGGTGACCGTATCTCTCTGTAGGCCCTCCAAAACTACAGCTTCACACGTTCTCGCATGTTACATCTAACAACTATGCAATACAGCACTACTACTACAATCTAACACAATAAATCATATGTGTTTTTAGTTTTACTAGATATCATATTGTTACTTATAATTATTCAGTTTGCATACATTAAAATTGCCTTTGAAATGTATGGCCAGTATCATCTACCGCGTGGGAAAAATCCCGCCCTTTCATGTTTAATCGGGTTTGTATCGATGGATCGTGCGAAACAGCAAAACTATAGTACTATACAGTACTACAAGTGACAGTTCACTGGGCCGTCGTGTCGTCTACTCCTCCGTCGTAAGAGTGGAGCGCTCGCTTTCATAAATCTTCTAGTCCCTTTCGCCGACATGTGGGACATCAAGCTACCGGGTCCACGTGCCATACCGGAATACAGTGTAGAGCAGCCGGGGTGAAGCACCCCAGTCATGGCGTTGGCGTAGTAATGAGCAATGAGGCGTCAAATCACAAGCTGCACCTTTCCTGCAGTTAAGTTGGAGGGATGAAGCAACCATTATTTCACTCGTTGCTGAATCCGCTTCTCCCTCATCTTCTTCAACTTAACCACGTGTTGCTTCTGCCGTTGTTCTGCCTCATGTGGGACGCGGATCGGCTTGGTAAAGCACTGACACGTGGGACCGCATGTTAGCAAACTGCCAGGACAATGTCCTCCGAAAATAAGAAGCGTAATCCTAGACTTACAAAGAGCTACGTAGCTGCAACGTATACTTTCCATCTAATCTATATATGCCCCCCTGATTTTCAGGTGGGGTGGGCCTAATCCTCTCCTTTAATCCAATCAAATAGTCCCACATCACATCAGTTCATAACTTTACGTAAACCATTACGGGGATGTAGCATTGCTCAAATAAGAAACCTCCCCCGCCATCCGCGCGGCAAAATCACCTCCTTTTTACTAATCTTGATTCTATAATTTTTTAGATCAATATAATTGAGATTTGTATAGATAGCACACAGGAGCAAAACCAAGTGGTACGGTTAAGGGCATCCACAATGTGTAGCCAAATGTGAAAATAGCTTTTGGCATCGTGGGAACCATTGTGGACGGTGTTGCCAAAGCAAAAAAGATGGAACCGAAGCTGCCTGATTGATTGATTGAAGGAATAGAAAAATGCAACGTCTCTCCTCTTTCTCCCATGCTTGGACGCATGTAGTACAGTATAGAGCACAGAGTCTACTCCCATGTCCCTTCTATCACAAATCACAAAGCAGTGAGGCGTCAAATCACAAAAGCACGGACGAAGCAACCATCATTTCACTCTTCGCTGACTCCGCTTCTCCATCGTCTTCTTCGAGAAACCATCTCACCGCACTAGTACTCCTAGTAGTACTAGTAAAGGACTTCCTGGATGCAAATAAGGCGGTTGTCTCGGCTTGCAGGCGGCACTTGCGAACGACTTACCGTGGTCTCCCTCAATGGTGTTCTCCATCAAACGCACTTCGCCAAACCACCAAAAAAATGATATCGTCGACGTCACCGCAATGGGGAAGGAAGTCAAATATAGTTACGACCTCCATTTTATTTGTACACAAGGCCAATATATCAAAATTACAATTTTCAAAGGGCCACTAACACTAATAGAGGCAAAATTGATGGGGTTAGCAACCAAGGACATTAATATCCCTTGCATGCATGCGGAAGTGAGAAGGTTGGTTTACATGGCGCTGCATTAATCAAGCGATGAGGAGTGAGATGGTTAGCTCTTTGGTCTTTGGAGAAAAAAATATGCATTAATTGACACGTGAAACGAGGATTTGTATCGATTAAATCCCGCGAAGGAAAACCCCGCCTTTCTTTTTTAACACTAGTACTCCTAGTACGTACGTACTTATCCTGTTTGGGTCCAGGCCTTGCATTGCCAAACTTCGCCACACATTTTTGCCAAGCTTGCCTAAAGCTTTCAAAATGAGAAGGAGGTACACTTGCGTACGGCTGTCGCGGTCGCACCGCACCCTCACATGGTCGCTCCTGCACGCCGCGGTCGCACCGCACCCTCACACAGTCGCTCCTACACGCCGCAAACCCAACCAAGGGAACGCACCCTCACTGACACGTGCTGTCGCATGTGAACAAACCAAACTCAGCCATCCTATCGCTGACACATAATTTTCGTTCATAGAGTATGTTTATCCAACCGCATGTTGGGGAGTATCCGTACGACCCGTGTGGTGGTCTGTTGGGGAAGAAGAAGAGGTGAGGAAGAAGGAAAGAAGGGTTAGGAGACATAGGATATTCATCCAACCGCCTGAAATGGTAGACTGACCCAAGTCAGGCGACTTGTATAACAAATATATGTTTTTACACAGCAAAAGATCCATAAAAACAACAACATAAAGAAAAACTATCACTCCTCGTGGAAAGAGATGGCCTCGTCGTCTTTGGCTGCCGACGCGAACCAGCCGTCGCTGCCGACGTGTGTCTCCGCACCGTGGTTGTCCTCGGCCTCCAGCTACTTGTTCAAGTGGAGCGTACGGGCGCTCTGCACGGACGAGAGCACAGCCCGGTTCAAGTCGAGGACGTCCGGTTCCGCCTGCAGGAGGGCCTCAATGGCAGTGGCATCCGCGCGCTCCGCATTGAGTCGAGCCTCCGCCGCCCGGTTCAAGTCCAGGATGTCCGGTTCCGCCTGCAGGAGGGCCTCGATGGCAGCGGCATCCCCGCGCTCCGCCTCAAGTTGAGGCTTCGCCGCCCGGTTCACATCCACGACATCTGGTTCCGCCTGCAGGAGAGCCTCGATGGCAGCAGCATGCGCGCGCTCCGCGTCGAGTTGAGCCTCTGCCTCCCGGTCCTCCTTTAGCATCGCCATGTTGAACCGCTGGTCCGCCTTCACCATGGGGGACTCGGACGCCGGCACGAAGTCGACGTCCATCGTCTCATACCCATCGGGGGCCTTCTGCGCCGTGACCTCCGCCATGAACATTGGATTGGCTTCCTCCTCCTCCTCGTCGCTTGGCTCTAGAGAACTCGGGGATTGGCCCGCCGCAAAGCGAGCTTGGGAACGGAGGTCTGTGGCGCCGACCGCCGCCGCGATTTCTGCGCGGCGCTCCGGCGTCAGCATCTTGTAGTAAGTGATCCTGCGGCGCACCATGGCTTTCCGGCGATCTAGGGGACGCTTGATGCGGCCTAGGGGATCAAAAGGTGGGGGAATGGGCTGGAGATCAGGTATGGTTTTAGGGCAGTGGATGGCGTAGGCTGAGCAGCGAAGGTTCTGGTACGAATAGTGGTTCCGGTGACGACCGGTCAATCGGTTTTGACTGTACATCGCTCTTGTCGCGTTCGCGTTGCAGCCCGGCACGCTGGACCCTCGACGTCGCTCACCGAACGGAACGCGCTTCGTCTTGCGCTTTCGCTCGCTTGTGGGACTACAGTTGAGAGCAAACCGACGTCCCTCCCCCTCCCCCGCCCGCGTCATTTATTATACCACCACTCCCTCCGTTTTATGCGGAGTAAATAAAAACAGAGGGAGTATACTACGAATGAGGATCCCCTGATGTGGCCGAACCCATTGAGTAACTGACATGCAGGGCCTAGCAAGCATGGGGTCCGCCAGAAAGTGACCGAAAGGGAGGGTAAGGCAGGGATACCTACGTCAGAGGATCCACTTCCACTATACTACTTTGACCAAATGTTAGAGTAATAATATATGACATGCAACTTACACAAATGTTAGAGTAATAATATATGACATGCAACTTACACAAAGCATACAGGGTCTAATGCGTTTTTCGAGGCTAACTTTGACCAAATGTTAGAGTAATAATATATGACATGGAACTTACACAAAGCATACGGTCAAATTCGTATGTGAAAAGAGTTTCCAATGATATAATTTTCACATTATACATCTCATGTACTATTAATCTTGTCAATAGTCAAATTGGAAACCATCTCGAGTACAAATCTAGCAGTACGTATGAATCTAACAATATTGATTGGGCGTTGTTGAATGTTGATACCTTTTTGATCAAAGTAGAGATACTTTGACTACACATAAAACTTATATGTAAACTAGAAAGGATAGGGGGAGTATATTGTACGTTCAAAAACGAAACGAACATTGAATACCCTTTATATATGATTTGCGGGTGCTATGATCACCGGTTCGAAATTTTGAATCCGCATTAGGTATCACGTGCCCCCACTCGTTCCCTCTCGATTTCATCTCGGGGTCCGGAGATCTATTGAAAGAGGACTAGGGTGGGTACATGCGAATGATACTCAGCGGAATGTTCAAATGAGGCATGCGGGAGGATGGACTCGACTGGAGGGCAACATGATCGATGGAGAAGAGGGTTGGAGAGGAATGAGAAATAAGTAAACACCACATGACTATACTTGAATGGCTCAAATAAACAATAAGTTGTCTCGCTTGGCCTACATAGTGAAAGGCCTAATGCGCAACGCGGAGCACTGACGCTCGAATATGGCCGGGAAAACAGGGAAACCGACATGTGGGGCACACCCGTCGGGACGACGTAGCGCAGACTAGTCCAATGGAGGAGCTGGCCCACGACCTCCTCGCCATCGACAACCGTTCATGTGGGTCGTTGGGGCCAACAACGGGGCGCAGCTCCAGCACCGCCTCTGGACACGGCGACCGCGGTGAGCGACACACTCATATCGTCGCTAGACACGGTCGGTTTCAGTGTGCCGAGGGTGGCATTAGTGTTGTGGCACGACCAACGGTATGTTTGGTTTGTGCCCAAGGTTGCCAAAATTTTGATTGAGGTATTCGTTGCCCATGATTTGGCCGACATTGGCAAGAAAAATGAACTAGAGTTGGCTAGAGTTCATTGGCATGCCAAAGAAATGGCTACCATCCAAACAAAGACCAATCTTTGGGTCATGACCAAAATTTTGGTTGAGGTATTGGTTGCCCATGATTTGGCCAACATTGGCAAGAAAAATGAACTAGAGTTGGCTAGAGTTCATTGGCATGCCAAAAAAATGGCAACCATCCAAACAAATACCAATCTTTGGGTCATGACCAAAATTTTGGTAAGGTGCACTTTGGCCACAATCCAAACACACCCCAACACTCGGCTCGTCGAGGATGCACGGGGAGCCGCGACGTGTCCGCGGAGTGGTGTAGCGCGGCCAACTGCATCCTCTGGACCTGAGACCATGCCAGGTCGTCTTGCTTTTTCAATGACATGCGGGGATCGCATGTGAGCAAAGGGCATCTCCAACGTTGCCACGACCACAGCTGACTACCCTGCTCGTCCCTCGCGCCGTTGCGCAGTGTGTTCCCAGCCGGCGCCAGCTGCCCGCAATCATGCCGTCCATTCGTATGTCGTCGTTAAGAGGCTCGGTGCCCGAGGAACCAACTCCGGCGACTTAATGACGCACCCGGACGCTTGGCCTCACCGGAATGCGCTACTTAAAGCGGCAACGCCCAGCTAACCTCCACACCATAGCGCATCGTCCTCCTACCTGGCACCACATCTGCCATGACCGCAAGTGCGAACGCTCTGCGGGAGAGCTTGTCTTCGGGGATGAAGCTTGAGGTCGCCACCCTCGCTCAAGTCGCCTCTTGCGACGCAATAGCGGCGTAGCCGGACGAGGACGCGACCGCACAAGCGGTGGCCACCCTGGCGGCCGACGACGGGAGCACCGTCAGCCACGCGTCCTACTTGCCGCCGTCCAACGTCTGGCACCGCCAAGGTCGGGGACTCCTCCGAGGATGAGTAGGGCATGGGAGGCGGCAGGGCATGGTGTGCCAACTATCCGGTCCGTATCCCGTGTTCTACTCTTCCTCACCGGAGACCGCACCTTCACTTCACGGGTCTTGAACCCCGCCCCCGTACATAGAGATCGCAGATGGAGGACGTCGGTCGCCGCCGTAGAATAGGTTTAGGGTCGGGTTTCTTTTATTTTCTGTCCTATAAAAGTTCGAAATGTAATGAAAATCTGTCGTGTTTGCATTAATGTCGGCCGGTGTATATGAACTTTCACAATAATATACATATTGTAGGAGTACTAGCAAGATGCCCGTGCGTTGCACGGAAGATCAAGATCTTGTGGGAGAAAAGGATGAACGAGGGAAAGCCTTATCTGCAAATGTGGAGAGGAGTGCGGGTAAATTGTCATAGTTTCCTTCCTATCCGTTAGATATAGATCGGACGGCCTATATTGCAGGATGGCAGGCACACCATCATCACCAACTCTGCTTTTTATTGAACCGAGACAAATCTAGCATGCGAAGTAAAATAAACACATAGGGTCTATACATACACAAATTATCTTAGGCACTCCAATAGTACGTCCACTACACATTCACGCATTTCACATCTTTCTACATCTACGGGAACCTACGAAAGGGTTAACGTAAATTGCCTCTCTCTCTCCTCCCCTGATTTTCATGGTGGTGGGCCCCTCCCTCCCCCCAATCTACAATCAACAGCTCACACGTTTCACATTACGTTAATTACGTAACTGGGATTACGTAGGTGTAGCATTACTCGTCCTAAAAAACCCAACTAAGCCAACCTCCCAGCATATCGCGCGGGAAAAGACCCGGCCGCGCCGTTTTAGTCGGGATTACCGGATTACTAGTAGTAGTATCGATGGATCGCGCGAAGCAACAATTTTTTTTGAGGGGGCGAAGCACCTAGTTTAAAAGGAAAAAAGGCGGTACACTCACAGCACTCCTGTCGCGGTCGCATTGCACCCCACACACGTTCGGTCCTGCACACGGCTCACGCAAACAGAACGCGCGTCGGCTTGCCTCTTCACTGACACGTGGGACTGCACTTGGTGAAACCGACCATGCGCCAAACTCCCCCACCCACCGCGCGAAAATCCTCCCCCCCACACACCCAAAAATTCCCCCCAAATCCGATTCAAGCGCCCTTCGGCCAGCTAGCCAATAATATTCCCCAAACCCCCTCCCCCCTGTCCCCCTCCACTCCATTCGCTCCGCCAAAGCCGCCCTCCCCGCCGCGCCGATACGTCGGCGCCGCGGTTCGGCGATCCTCTCGCTCCCACAGTACGCTCTCGTAGACTGTCGTCCTCTAGCCGCGCCGCCACCTCTGGCTACGTTCTTGTGGAGGCGCACGGCGGTCAGCGCTACCACCGCTGGCGACGTTCGTGTGGAGACGCACGGCGGTCAGCTTCTCCCACGGTACGCGCATTCTAGACTGAGGCCCCGTTCATGTCGGTGTAGCGCTGAATGTTAGCTGATAGACGCTGTTAATCTCACTATTTGCCGAAGTAGTTTACTGTCAATATGCTCTGCTTAAGAAGCTTCCTTGCCCTGTTCTGCACTCAATCTGCTTAGCTGAGATGGCATGCCAAGGCCGATTAGTTGCTAAAATATCCTGCCATATATTTATTGTGACGTAAATTGCCATGGTCTAGTAGCCAATCTGTTAGGTTAAATAGCTCTACACCGTTTTATACTCAATCTTTGTTGCTGCGATGACCTTCGATAGTTCGATGGCTGTGTGCTCGGCCTCATTGACTGCTGAAACAGCCTGCCATAATTTGGCACTCAAATCTATTTGCTGAATTAGCTTTACATATATTTTGTTACTTAGATCTGCTCGTCCAAATATCTTGCCATAGCTTTAGACATCGACCTAGGTATTTTTTTCTGGACTTCATAAAAAAGCATATATGTTTTTCCTGTAATATCTAGTAGAAGAACTAATTTGTATGTCTAACAGATGGACAAGACTTGGATAACTTCTGCTCAAAGATTCTCCACTGCATATGTCGAGGGGGTTGAAAACTTCATGAACTTTATCAGAGCTGAGTACGGTGGTCCGAAATCAGATGTGCTCTGCCCGTGTAGCAGTTGTATGAATTCAGTTACAAGACCCCAGTCAACTGTGCAAAATCATCTACACTTATATGGGATGTCGGTCACATATACTAGGTGGGTTCATCATGGTGAAGCTGTGAACGTCAATGTTATTGACTACGAGGAAGCAGCAGATCACCATCTTGATCTGCCTGATGCTCAGGTGGAAGAGGAGGAGGAGGTGGTGGTGGCAGAGCCAGTGAGTTTGACCAACATTCAAACAGTGCTACGAAATGCTCGTGCATTCTGTGAACTTTCACCTGCAGAAGAAAAACGGTGGGCCCGCGTGTTGGAACAATGCAACGTTGCTGTCACCCCAGGAAATAAGCTGTCAGTATTCTCAGCTATGGTCACCTTTCTTCAGGTGAAGACATCTGAGCGGATGACCAACAAATCATTCGATGCGATGTTGGCTGCTTTCCGCGAATCTTTCCCAGATGCGTCTGAGCTGCCACACACCTACAATAAAATGAAGAATTTCCTTCGTGCAGTTGGAATTGGATATAATATGATCCATGTTTGTAAGAATAATTGTGTTTTGTTCCGGAAGGATTATGCCAACTTAAGTGAATGCCCGAAATGCAAATCATCAAGATGGAAAGATGGCGATGCTGTGAAGAGGATTCCTCCTAATGTTCTGAGACATTTTCCAATTATACCAAGATTGCAAAGGTTGTTTCGTGATGCTGAAACAAGAGAGGATGTACTGTGGCATTCTAGGAACCAGGAGTATAGAGATCAGAATGTAATGAGCCATCCATCTCATGGTAGTGAGTGGAAAAGCTTCAATGATAAACACAAAGAGTTTGCTGCTGACCCGAGACACATTAGACTCGGCTTAGCTTCAGATGGATTTAACCCATTTGGCCACCAGAGCGCCACATATAGCATGTGGCCAGTGCTTGTGATCCCTTACAACATGCCTCCAAATGTCTGCACCAAAGAATCAAACTACATGATGGCCTTGCTCATCCCAGGTCCAAAAAGTCCTGGAAAGGATTTTGATTTTTTCATGGAGCCTCTTGTGGAGGAACTTCAACAACTATGGAAGGGTGTTCTCACTCGAGACCTATATAGCAGCCCACCAGCTGATTTCTTTCTGTGTGCTGTTATAATTTGGTGCATCCATGATTATCCGGCTTTGGGCACTATGTCAGGGCGAACGACACATGGTTACAATGCATGTGTTCGCTGTCAGGAATCCGCTGTCATACGCAATACTTAGCAAGATCTGTTACATTGGACACCGCCGTTTCCTTGCCAAGGACAAGCCGCATCCTAGAAAATACCGAAGACATGTGTTCAATGCAAAGCATGAAAACCGTGATGCGCCAAAGAGGCTCACCGCCGATGAGTTGCAAGTGGAATTAGAGAAGGTCAGGCATATTACACCAGGAAACCATCCTAGTAATGGTAGCGGGAAAAGGAAGCGTGGCAGGGTAGAAGAGAGATTATTGTTTACCCACAGGTCCACTTTGTGGGACTTGGAGTATTGGAAAGATTTGGATCTGCGGCATAATCTTGATGTGATGCACATCGAGAAAAATTTATGTGACAACATTATCGGCACACTTCTTAATATTGAAGGCAAGACGAAAGATACCTTAAAATCTAGGATTGATTTGACACACCTGGGTATCAGAAAGGATTTGCAGGTGCAAGATGAAGGTAAACCACGGGATATGGCACCAGCTCTGTACGTCTTGGACAAGGTAAAAAGAAAAGAATTCTGCGAGGTCCTGCCATGTGTGAGATTCCCACATGGATTTGCTTCCAACCCTGAAAGGAGAGTCAGTGCAGATGGAAACAAGGTACAAGGGTTGAAAACTCATGACTGCCACGTCCTACTTCAAAGGGTTTTACCTGTTATCCTTAGAGGATTGGGCCGCCCTGGCTTATACAGAGCAGTTGCAGAGTTGGGACAATTCTTCAGGGAACTCTGGAGTAGGAATATCTAGATAGATGCTTTGGAGCGTCTTAAGAGACAAGATACCAACTATCCTATGTGACCTTGAGAAGATATATCCTCCAGCCTTCTTTGATGTGATGGTGCATTTGGCTATTCATCTACCTGATGAGGCACTACTTAGAGGTCCAGTACAGTATGGCTGGATGTACCCTATTGAAAGGCGGCTAGGCACTTTCAAGGGCTATGTTAGGAACAGAGCTAGACCTGAGGGTTCCATTGCAGAGGCCTACATTGCTACAGAATCGTTGACATTCTGCTCAAAATACATTGAAACAGCTGATCAGCTTAGCAAAGAGGTGGGTGAAGACAATCCCGGGCTCAATGTTTTCGATTATTCTGTTCGAGTTACAGGGAAGAGTCGACAAGAGGACAAACCTAAAGATTTGGACAAAATGGTTTGGTATGTGCTGAATAACTGTCCTGAGATACTACCTTATATCAAGTAAGTGTAGTACTGCAACTTATACATCGTAATCTACTAAACTTGCAGCACATTCTTATATATTTAGATGTTTGACACGATCACTATGTTGTGCAGCATCTACAAAGAGGAGTTACTGCCGCAAAATCCAAGAAACATTGACAAACTGGTTATGGCAGGATTTGCAAATTGGTTCAAGAACCATGTAAGCTTTTGAAGTGCACTGTCAGTTTTTTTTAATATATTGAGTACATAAGATGATCAGCTTGTCTATTTTCTAACCATAGGTTAAGAAGATGCGGGAGGATGGGCAGGCAGTTGATGAAGGCCTTTACTCACTAGCAATGGGTCCTGATACTCGGGTAAGACATTATGAATATTGCATTGTTGGAGATGTGCGCTACAACACCCTTGCACGAGACGAAGGCAGGAAGACACAAAACAGTGCCATCATGAGCACGGATACGTAAGACAAAGAGACAACTGAAATGTATGCTAACATAACAGACATTGTTCGATTCCAGTATATCTCCAGTTTCGAGGATCATCGGTGTGTGGTTCTGTTGTGCTGTCGTTGGTATAACCTGTTTTCCAGGATCGCAAAACCCAGAGCTGATGATTATTTCAAATCCATCAATGTCAAGGCGGCGTACCAGACCAACGAGCCTTTTATTTTGGCAGATCAAGCAACACAAATATTTTTCTTGGAATTCTTTTAATGAAGTTCCACACCAAGATGATGCTTATACTGCTCCTGATGTACAAGATAACACAGATGTTCCTAATATCTTTGAGAACCATCACGTCAATGACGCCGGCGAAAAGATTGCCTGTCGTGCTGCGGACATACAAGAGTTGATCAAGAAGAAGCCAACGTTCGAGGACGTTGAGGACGAAGAAGAAGATGACACCGTGGGGAATTACGATTCAGACTGATACACATGGCGAAGATGTTGACGCTGCTGCTGCGGATGATGATTACATTTCTTTTGTCGTATTTGCCTGTCAGAAGACGTTTTTTATCTACTATGTGAAATTGTGTTTGCTATGACAACTGAAACCTGATGAACATGTTGTTTCGTATTTTGCTGTGAGAACATCACTTGTTATGTATGCTGATTTGTGTTTGGTGATTGTATGACAACTAAAACATGATGACATTGTTGTTTAGTTGTACTCATATTTGGCTGTGAAACTTGAATTTGATGACATAGTTTGCTGTTGGACTGCAATTTCCTCGACGTCTTCGAATGAGAACAAAGCTGACCCGACAGGGCCTCTGCTATTTATTTATTTATATGAGCAAAAGGGGATACCCCCAGATTTCTGTTAATAGAAATCATTAGATGTTCACAACACTACGCCTAGCCTGCTACACATGTTTCATTCATTACTAGTTTCAGCAAAGTGCTCATGTCGTAGCCACTGAATACATCATGAGTGCTACATACACTGCAAATAAAGAGACAATCATCCTACAGAGCACATCGATTTTGCCCATTATCTTCACAAGCTCTTTCATCTCCTCATTGCTGCCAAGGCCGTTCAGCAGCTCTTGCTTGGACATGATCAGAGGAACTGCATCTTTAACCTTCTACTCTGCATCTTCCTCTTCTACCGTTCCTTCAGTTACTTGTCCAACACCCCAACCTGCCGGTATTGGGATTCCTCGGCTAACCAAATAATCAGCGTAGTTGCATTCCCCCACATCAGCAACTTCCCAGAAATACAAATCACATGAATCTTCCCTTTTCTGCACGAATCAAATTGGAAGATCATCAACCAAACTATTAAAAAAATCAGCAACTGAAAGCAGTAGAACAACACTTAAACATATTATTACCCCATGATTCGGGCATTTGTAGAAGACTCGGCCAGGGTTGTGGATTGTGGTTGAGATGCGACGGATGACTCTGCGTGATTTGCAGCAGTGGCACCACACGAACGACAGCGGGTTGCGATGAGCAATCGGCTGCGGTGCGCGTGCCGGCGGGGGTGTGATGAGACCCACAGGCGATGGTACGGGTGGCGACATGGTGCATATCTGGTTGTTGCCTGCTGCAGAGTAGGTGGACGAGCAGCCAGCGGACATGGTTGCTGCGGCCAGAGCTTCTGATGCTAGGCAGAGTAAGTGGAGAAGAGGAGAAGCGAACGTTGGATATGTCAGTTTCATTACTTGCAGAGTAGCATACCACCATATATAGTCATAGTCTAGGTTTGGATTCGAACCAGCTACCGGAGGGACCTCCTTGTTTTACGAAAAAAATCATTTCTCCACCTGACAGCTGGGATCCACTAGCTGTATCTTTGCACGGAAGGAAGTGCCTCCTTGTTTTGCGAAAAAAATTATTCATCCCGTTGGCAGCTGGGACCCATCAGATTTGGTGACTGACTTGTGGGCTTACTAAGCGGATGTGTACGCACGGCTTTGTCAACTTAATCAACAAATGATTCTAGCAGCTGGACCATTGGATGTTAATCCAACAGCCGTGCTCCTTCTTCAACCTCTGTTCTTGCTCCTGTCTCCCGTGGGCGGCACCGCGGCTGTGCTGCCGCGCACCCGAACCAGTGAAGTTTCCCACTCCTCTCCATCTACGACTCCACTGCCCTGCCTTCCCCATCTCCGGGTTGTTCCAGTCTGGGTGCCCTCGGCATGGTGTGGTCAACGTGGTCAACAACCGAGAGTCATCGGAAGATGACTGTACGTGAGAGGCTGGGGACGCACCACGCCCATGGATGCATGCATGCAATGGAACGCGGCGAGGTCAACGTGGTGAAGGAACGACTTCCATCGGAAGTATACTGTACGTGGAGAGTCTCAGCTAGGTCCACGGCCGCAGCAAGTAAGTGCCTCCTTATTACGCGGAAAATAATGATTCCTCCAACTGACAGCAGGGACCCACTGGATGGGCCACCGTATTTTGCAAAAAAACGTTTGCCCCCTGACTGCTGGGACCCACTTGACGGGCCACCGTATTTCGCGAAAAAACGTTCCCCCCGCTGTCAGCTCGGACCCACCGGAGGTGCCTCCTTATTACGCACAAAAAAATAAATACTCCCCTGGCTAGCTGGGACCCACCTTGGTGGGAGGCTGACTTGTGGGCCTACTAAGTTGACGGGGACGAAGGGCTTTGTCAACTTAGTCAATATGAACGATTCTAGCTCCAGTGACCATACGATGTCCATCCAACGGCCGTAGTGCTTCTTCAACCTCTGGTCTTCTTGCTCCAGCCGCCCAAAGCAGCGCCGGTCGTGCCGCATGCTCCTGCCTCCCGTGGCCGGCTGTGCTGCCGCGGAGGCCTCACCGCCCCCTACAATTCCCACCGCTGGCCAGGCCCTGCGGCGACGGCAGCCTCACACCGCAGACGAACCAGTGAACCCTCGTACTCCTCTCCGGGCGGGCTTGCACTGCCGCGCCTTCCCCGGCTGCGCGTCGTCCCCTTCCTAGGCCTCGCTGTCGTCCACCGCCGTGGTGCTCTCCGCGCGGCATGGTCAACGTGGTCAAGGAACGACTTCCATCGGAAGAGTACTGTATGTGGAGAGGCTGACAGCTGGGTCCACGGCCACAGCCCAGTTTTTTTGTGATTTGCCAAGTAAGTCGCTTTGTCAGGCATGTTGGGCTGCAAATCTTTCAAGACGAGGAGAGCTTTCATTAGGCTGTACATTTTTAAAACACATCAAACCGGCAATTAGTTCCAAATATGTTTTTTTTTTCATTTTGAGAGTTTAAATTACATTAATTTTTATGCGTGAAGAATTTGTTGGATTTTATATAGACATACACTTAATTTTTAAAATCAGTTTGAATGTGAGTCGAAATTTCGAGATTAAAAACAGTTCGGACCGCACCGAAATATGCAAAATTTCATATAATTTTTTAACCGTGGCCACAATATGGGCTGTAATGCTAACAAAAAGAATATGGGCTCCAAAAAAAACTTAATAATTAGCAAATGGGCTGTAAATTATTAGAAATAATGGCAGATGGGTTGTATGCTGTTTTCCACATATTTGAGGCTTTCCTAAAAAAAGGTTGACGCACAAGCAGTGACTGTTGGATGGCCATCCAACGGCCGTCGTGCTTCTTCAATCTCTGCTCTTCCTGCTGCAGCCGCTCAAACAAGCGCCGGCGGGACTGCCTGCTCCCTCCTTCCCGCGGCCGGCTCTGCTGCCGCGCAGGCCTCACCGTACTCTCATCGCTGGCCTAGCCATCCCTCTACTCACCCACACCTGCTGTTATTCTCCGGCGATGGCAGACGAACCCGTAAACCCTCGTACAGTCGTACTCCCCTCCGCGTGGGAAACAACTGCCGGGTCTTCCCTGCCTCCGTGTCGTTCCCTTCCTAGGCCTCGCCGTCGTCCACCGCCCTGGTGCTCTCGGCGCGGCCTGGTCAACGTGGTCAACCACCAACATGCATCTGAAGTGGACTGTACGTGGAGAGGCCGACGTATGTGTACATATTGGCGGGGTCTCGAACGCATACTCGCGCATACGTACGGCCAGGGCTCGTGTACATGGCTGGGTTGAAACGGAGAAACAATGTCATCGTCGTGTTCATGGGGAGGCAACAGAATGCGTCGTGTTCATGGGGAGGCAACGGAATGCGTTGTGTTCATGGGGAGGGGTGTGGCGTACCGCAAAACGGAGGAAACAGACCTCGTACGGTCGAAACGGGGGTCCTGTTGATCGGGAGGAGTGTGGCGTAGCGCAAAACGGAGGAAACGGACCTCCTACGGTCGAAACGGGGGTCCTGTTGACCGGGAGGGGTGTGGCGTACCGCAAAATGGACGAAACGGACCTCCTACGGTCGAAACGGGGGTCATGTTGATCAGGAGGGGTGTGGCGTACCGCAAAACGGACGAAACGGACCTCCTACGGTCGAAACGGGGGTCCTGTTCATCGGGAGGGGTGTGGCGTACCGCAAAACGGGACTCCACGGGATACTATTCATCTCCACCGTCGACCTCCTCCAGCCTCCATGGGCTACCGTCGACCTCCTCCAGCCTCCACGGGCTCCTGTTCATCCAGCCTCCACCGCGCGCTACTCCACCGGCTACTGTTCAACCACCCCTCCACGGGCACCCCTCCACCGTCTACTGTTCATCCAGCCATCCACACCACGGGGTCCTGTTCAACCACCCCTCCACGGGCACCCCTCCACCGTCTACTGTTCATCCAGCCCTCCACCACACCACGGGGTCCTGTTCATCTAGAGGCAACGCCACCGCTCACTGTTCATCCAAACCCCCCGCAACGCTCACAGTTCATCCCAGAGGCAGCATCGATCGGCTTCAGTTAGCAGCAGTAGCGAAGGAATCGCTCGATCGGGTTCAGTTAATAGCCATCGATCGATCGCTCGGGTTCAGTAACGCGTAGCCTGCAGTGCAATCGCTCGGGTTCAGTTAGAGCCCAACGCCTCGCTTGGGTTCAGTTAGAGCCCAACGCCTCGCCCGGGTTCAGTTAGAGCCCAACGCCTCGCTCGGGTTCAGTTAGAGCCAACGCCTCGCACACACGTGTGTACGTGTACGAGAGAAACGTGCATCGCTCGGCCCCTGACCTCCCACCATAACCGGGAACTCCCCGAAATTTTCCTCGCCCTCGCTTCTACCACGGTTTTTTCCGTCATGGACGGCCCAAAGAATGTCATGCAGCTGCGTCTCCGGCCCGCCCAGGACGAAATGCCCATTTTATGTCATGATTTTTTGTCATAGAAGTAGGAGCCCACCACATCTATGATGATACCGGGTTTTTTCACAATTATCGTCATAGAAGTGTCATATGTATGACAGAAAAAAAATTCGTTCGGCCCAAAATGTCACGGATGTGTTTTTTTTTGTAGTGACCTATGGGATCACTTGGATCCCTTCTATGGTAGGCGGGCGCGGGGTTGTGCAAAGAACGGGTATAGAAGCCAGCACGAGGATCGTTTACCCAGGTTTGGGCTGCGAGGATGCGTAATACCCTAGGCCTGCTTTGGTGTATATTTGAGTGTTCCTGAGCTCTTCAACTAGCTACGGTGTGTCCGTCATCCAAAAGATCTGAATCCCCCCTCAGTATGCCTCGGGCCTCCTTTTATAGTCAAAGGGGGTCGCCACAGTGGCACACAGGAGGTGGAAAGGTATGTAGAGTGTACAAGCTTATCGCATATCATTATGGGACAAATCACATTCAATGCGCTCCTTAGGTGTCCCCTTGCTTTATCGGGGACGGTAACGAGGCCCGTCCCATCCGTCGCCGTTCCGTCTTGCTTCGACACGCGTCTAGGCCAACGAGGCGTGCAGCGCCCTGTAGGCTGGCAGACTGCTGAGTTGGCGTGATGGTAGGGTCTTCACGAAGATCTGCATGCCACCACGCAGGTGCTTGACTAGTTGGATTATTGCCCACATACTGCCATGTGGGTACTTGCTTTAGTTGGTGGGTTGGCCGCTGAGTTGGGGCGGCGATGGTGCGGCAAGGCCTTGCCGCGGTCTCGCGTATATTCCCGGCAAGGGTCTTGCCGGGGCCTTGTGAGCGCCCTTGGCAAGAGTCTTGTCGGGGCCTTGCGGGTGTCTTCGGCAAGGTGCCTTGCGGGGCCTCGTGAGCATCCTCGGCAAGGAGCCTTGCGGTTTTCTTGTCTTCTGGTCCTCACCTAGGACTTATAGGCTCTCTGTCTTCATGAAGATCTGCATGCCACCATGCAGGCCCTCCCCAAGCCTTGGTTCCAACGTTGTCGATGGTGTCGGAACTCTCAGGCTCAAGGGTGGCTGCAATGCTGGCGTTGGGGCGACTTGCCCCGACAAGGCTCTTGCCGGGGCTGCGGAGGCCGCCCTGGTAAGGGTCTTGCCGGTGGAAAGCCCATCTTGTTGCTCCGTCTTCTGCGGCCCTGGTCGGAGCGCTGCTCTGGTGCTCTTGCACTTCTGCTTCCCTCCTCTGCCCTGCTACGTGCGGGCGCAGGTGCGGCTCTGAGTACCCGTGCACAAGTAAAGGGGTATAAAAGAGAGCCCCTACTATTGTACACCGACACCTTCTACCTAAAGTTGACTCTTCTTCAGTCCGTTTTTCATCAATCTTAACTTTACTATACAAGGAATCAATACAAGAAACACCAATCATTTTAAGATCTTCATCACTTTTGCGAAAGAAATCACAAGAGAACGTTTTTTCCAAAAATTCTCTTTTAGCTCTAAGCATAGCGGTTCTTTTCTTACTTTCATCCGTAGAAACATAAAGAGATTTAATTGATTCATATACTTTAGGCACAAAAAATTTCATCTTGAGATTTTCCACATAATGAGCAATTTTATCAAGACTTCTAGACAAATCATCAATCTTATTCAACTTTTCTTCTATTGAAGTGTTGAAAACTTTTTGCGTTTTGATAAATTCTTGAATATTATTCTCAAGATTAGAGGTATTCCTATTATTATTGTAAGATTGATTTCCATAGGAATTACCATAATTATTAGAGGAATTACTAGGAAAAGGCCTAGGATTAAATTTACCTCTATAAGCATTATTATTGAAATTATTTCGAGAGATAACACATCAATGGCATCACTATTTTGCTCAATCAGAGTAGAAAAAGTCATATCATTAAAATCAATAGGAGCACTTTTACTAGCAACCAATTTCATAAAAGCATCAATTTTTTCACTCAAAGAAGAAATTTCTTCAACCGAATTAACCTTTTTACTAGTAGGAGCTCTTTCGGTATGCCATTGTGAATAATTTGCCATGATATTATCAAGCAATTTGGTGGCTTCACCTAAAGTAATTTCCATAAAAGTACCACTCGCGGCGGAATCTAAAAGATTATGAAACAAAATTCAACCCCGCATAATTTTTTTTGTATGATCATCCAAAGATTTAACCCATGACTTGGGCAATTCCTTAGCATCATTTTCATACTTTCCGAAGATTGTGCAACATGCTCATATTCAAGTTGCTTGAAAATTCATGATTTGGGTTCTAAGGGAAATAATTTTTGCGGGAGGAAAATACTTAGTGATAAAAGCATCTTTGCACTTATTCCAAGAATCGATACTATTGAGAGGCAAAGAAGAGAACCAAATTTTTGTAGAATCACGCAAAGAAAACAGAAATAATTTCATCTTCACCACATCATTGTCCACATCTTTTTTCTTTTGCATATCGCATAATTCCACGAAGGTATTAAGATGGGACGCGGCAACCTCACTAGGAGTACCGGAAAATTGGTCATTCATAACAAGATTCAGCAAAGTGTATTAATATCACAAGTCTCCGCACTAGTGGCGGGAGGACCAAGCGGGGTGCCAATAAAATCATTGTTGTTGGTATTTGAGAAATCACATAACTTGGTGTTCTCTTGAGTCATGATGACCGCACAAGATTGCATTAAAAAACAGATCCGGCAAGAAAACGGAAAATGAAAAAGAGGGGCGAATAAAACGGCAAATTTTTTGTGAAGTGGGGGAGAGGAAAACGAGAGGCAAATGGAAAGTATTGTAAATTGCAAGGAGAGGAGATTTGTGATCAGGAACCTAGTATATGTTGAAGATCCACCCCGGCAACGGCGCCAGAAAATTCCTTTTGATGTCGCTTGGAGCTACGTCAGTATTTCCCCAAAGAGGAAGGGATGATGCAGCACAGCGGTGGTAGGTATTTCCCTCAGATATGAAACCAAAGGTTATTGAACCAGTAGGCGAACCAAGCAACACAACGTAAACAGTCCCTGCACACAAATAACAACACCTCGCAACCCGACGTGTTAAAGGGGTTGTCAATCCCATTCGGGCAACGGCGTCAGAAACGGCGTGCGGACGGGAGAAAATTGTAATAGATTAAATAAATAGATCACAAATAAAATGAGGCGCAGCAAAGTATTTTGTATTTTTGGTTTAATAGATCTGAAAATAAATGCAAGGAAAATGTAGATCGCAAAGGCAAATATATGAGAAAGAAGACCCGGGGGCCGTAGGTTTCACTACTGGCTTCTCTCGACAAAAATAGCAACGGTGGGTAAACAAATTACTGTTGGGAAATTGATAGAACTTCAAATAATCATGATGATATCCAGGCAATGATCATTATATAGGCATCACGTCCAAGATTAGTAGACCGACTCATGCCTGCATCTACTACTATTACTCCACACATTGACCGCTATCCAGCATTCATCTAGTGTATTATGTTCATGGAAAAACGGAGTAATGCAATAAGAACGATGACATGATGTACACAAGATCTATCTATGTAGAGATAGACCCCATCGTTTTATCCTTAGTAGCAACGATACATACGTGTCGTTTCCCTTTCTGTCACTGGGATCAAGGACCGTAAGATTGAACCCACTACAAAGCACCTCTTCCCATTGCAAGATAAATAGATCAAGTTGGCAAAACAAAACCCAATTATCGGAGAAGATATACAAGGCTATAAGTAATCATGCATATAAGAGACCAAAGAAATTCAAATAACTTTCATGGATATAAAGAAGATATAACTGATCATAAACTCAAAGTTCATCAGATCCCAACAAACACATCGCAAAAGAGTTACATCATATGGATCTCCAAGAGACCGTTGTATTAAGAATTCAGCGAGAGAGAGGAAGCCATCTAGCTACTAACTACGGACCCGAAGGTCTACAAAGAACTACTCACACATCATCGAAGAGGCACCAATGGAGGTGGTGAACCCCATCCGAGATGGTGTCTAGATTGGATCTGGTGGTTCTGGACTCTGCGGCGGCTGGATGAATATTTCGTCGATGCCTTTAGGGTTTCTGGAATATTGGAGTATTTATAGAGCAAAGAGGCGGTCCGGGGGGTACCCGAGGTGGGCACAACCCACCAGGGCATGCCTGGCCTCCTGGCGCGCCCTGGTGGCTTGTGCCCCCCTCTGGGCACCCCCAGGCGCAGCCAGGGCCCATTGTGTTCCTTCTGGCCCATAAAAAATCATCTTGGAGTTTCGTGGCATTTGGACTCCGTCTGATATTGATTTTCTGCGATGTAAAAAACATGAAAAACAACAACTGGCACTTGGCACTATGTCAATAGGTTAGTACCAAAAAATACTATAAAATGACTATAAAATGATTAGAAAACATCCAGGATTGATAATATAACATCATGGAACAATAAAAAATTATAGATACATTGGAGACGTATCAGGCCTCTCGAACCAGTGCATGATCCTTGGGACTTCAGAAGCGACGGCATTCACCTCGCGGTGCTGCTGACGCCGGCTATGCCTGTCATCGGCCACGCTGGTGAAGGCGACATAGGCTCTGTGTTCTTTAGGGAATTCATCTTGGATGGCAGCGACTGGATGGGCCACCGGCCGCTGAGGAAGCGGAGGCGGCTGGCCAGCAGGCAGAGGCGGCAGTCCTTCGCCCTTGGCAATTTGGGTGAGCCAGTGGCACTTTCGGGTGGTGTGGTTGGATCGCTTCGCACCGCTATGGAACTTGCAGGGAGCATCGAGGGTTTGCTCATAGGAGAAGGCGGGCAACCAAGCAGGCTTGCCGCCCTTCTGATGCTTTGGGCCGGGTTGACCCTCCGGCTGCTGATCTTCAACTGTCGCCACCTGCCGGCTGGTGGAAGCCGCCTGCTGGGCCTTGCGCTTGTTGTCGTTCGACTGTTGGCGCCGACCGGAGTCACCAGCGGGAGTCTGAGGAGCCAGAGGGAGGACCTTCCCAGAGGCGTCCACACGAAGCTCCGACTTCATGGAGGAGTCGACGGTGGCGTACTTGTCTGCTATAATCAGCAGCTCGTCAAGTGTGGCCGGCTCATCGCAGAGGAGTCGGTGCTTGAGTAGGGTGCCCTCTCGGTACCTGGCAGTGAAGTATCCGATGGCTTGCACCTCGTCCACCCATTCGCAGGAGTTGCGCAGTTCGGCCCACCACGTTAATTACTCGTGGGTGGACTCGGTCGGGCCTTGGACGCACAGGAAGAGCTGGCGGGGCTTGGGCGGCCGCTTGTAGGTGCTGGTGAAGTTGAGGATGAAGACTTCGGTGATGTCCAACCAGTTGTTGCCGCTGTAGGGCTTGAGGCTGTTTAGCCACGTTCAGGCCCTGCCTGGGAGCATGAGCGGAACGTACTTCACAGCAACGCGCTTGTTCCCGTTTGCTATCCTGACGGCGGTGGAGTAGTCAACCAGGCAATCCTCCGGCTTCGCGGAGTCGTTGTACTTGGGAGTGTCTCGAGGGAGTGAGATGTAACAGCCCCAAAATTGGGTTATCAATTTTTGTGCTGTTATTCTCTCATGGCACTCATTTTCAAAATTTTCTCCTGAGTTTGCTGGATGACCCTGAGAAAATTTTGTCATTTCCAACCTTTCAAAATCCTGCTCATGTCTTTTTCAGTGGGCAAGACCTCATTTGCATCAGCTCAATTCCTCTTAAATCCTAATTCCAATTTTTTGGAATTTGGATATGCCCTTGTGATTACAAAGGAGCCACCATTTTCCTTGTTCTGTTGATCCTCCCAATTGATCCCAGAGATCATCCTATCTTTATTAACCTTGGATATGCAAAAATATTGCTAAGTCCAATGCAATATTTTTGAATTATGATTTATTTCTTTTCTTGCCTTTCTGAGGAATAAAATCCAAAGGCATATCTAGCCATCTCCTAAATTCATGAGAATTGGTGGAGTTGGTGCTTATGCCTAATCCAAGCTCTCGCAAGTATATTGGCCATAATTAAATAAGGAAAATTGCCTTTTCCTATTTAATGCCAATATTGCATTTCTGCCAATTTCCAAAGGAACTACTATTTTTATAGCAGAGAAAATTCCCACATAAATTGTGGAGCTTGTCCTTGCTATATAATCACTAGTTCCATCCTAATATCATGATTCCACTATTCAAAATTTGGCACATGATCCAATGGAAGTTTCTGCCTTCTCTGAAATTTTGCAAAGGAAGTGCTTTATTGTTAAGTCCAATTGAGCTGAAATTTGGCCGGGCGTTTAACATTGTTAAATAACCCATGGATACCAAAGATGAGTTCAATCCATTCACCCTAGCTCCCTGTGCAATTTTTCAAAGTTTCTGACCAGAACACAAGTTTGTGAAGGAAGTACCTTCATAGTGTTTCCAAATGGGATGAAACTTTTCCATCCTCTCAAGTATCTCAAATAATTATCCTCCACCCAAATTCAGTTCATTTCATTGAACTATGTGGGCACAAGAGCAATTCTTGTTTTCTGTCCAAATTTTTAGTTTGTAAAGCAAGTGTATTTTATCTTGCTCCATTATGGCTGATAATTTTTCCAGGCCTTATTCTACTCATATAACCTATCTCCGCAAGATGGTGGCTCATTTCACTTGACCAATTGCCCTGAGGATTTTTCTGAAGTTTTTGGACAGAAATGATAGCTGTGAAGGAAGTACCATTTTGGTGAGTCCATTTGGTATGAACTTTTTACAGCATCATGGTATGTTCAAATCATCAGGCTGTGCCAAATTATAGCCCAATCCATCACTCCTAGTGAGTGTTTCATCATGATTAAGTTTCTGGGTCAGTTTTAGTGGTTGTACAGCAACTATGGTAAATAGTTGTCCATTTTACCTCAAAACTCCCAGGACCGTAGTCCTTTCTACCCCAAGCCTCCCGGACATCAATTTTACCATTTACCCTCTCTGGTTTTATCTCTAGGTTGTTGCCAAGTTTGCAACAGCAAACTTGTGCAGCTTGGTTTACTCAGCTCAATTTGTCTCTGCCCGTTTCTTTACCATGGTAATACTCCACTCTGGAAGGACTACGCGGTAGACATGAACTTACATCAGTAAAAACCCCAGAGCGCGCCATGCCAGTGGTGACTACGAGGGCAGCCAGCCAAAACGGTGGTCTAGCCACTGTTCTCCTCGGCAGCGCTGCTCCGACCGCCTCTGGCCTCGCCATTAATGTCCAATAGCCCCCCCTCGTCGTCGTCTTCCCCCTGGACCTCTGTCCCCCCTTCGTTTTCTTCTCTGGCGAGCCGTGCCAACGACCGAGCAGTGCGCGCCCGTGAGCTCGTCGTCTTCCTCGCCTCTGTCTGCTTCCTCCTTTCGTCCCCGAGCGCCTCTCGTCTCCGTGAGCCTCTGCTGCTCGTCTTGACCCTCCTCGTCGCCTTCCTGTGCGCCTCCGTGACTGCTGCGGCCGGCAGAGCCGTGGACGGACGCGCTCGGTGGTGCTCGGCACGTTCACCCCTCGCCCCGGCTATAAAAGGAGCCCGCGACCCCCTCGAGCTCTTCATCAGCAGCTCCCCGCCCCTCTTCTACGCCTCCCCAAGCGCTCATTCTTCCCGGAGCCCCTCTCTGTCCCCCTCCCCATCGCCATAGCCGCCGTCTCGGGTCTCGCCCGATTCCGGTGCTCCCGAGCTCCCCCCGCCGTTCCTCCACCACCACTGCATCCCCCATGCTCCGGCGAGCCTCCCCGTGGCCTCGCCTCTCCACTCCTCCACCGTAGCCCCATTTCAACGATGACCGAACCCCCTCTCCGCCGTAGGCTCTGCTGCCCTCTGTCTGGCGCTCGTCGGCGGTAGCGGTTACCCCCATTAGATGTGCCTCTTCCTGCTGAGAAGATTGGTAGGTAGCCCGTCTCCTAGGGTGGCCGGATGCACCTGCGGTCGCCGTCGGGATTCGCCTGCTCCCTCGGCCAGGCGAGCACCGCGCGGGAGGAAGCAGGAGACCGACCGGGCGGGCCCCACCTCCATGCGGGCACCGCAAGTCCGCCACCCAGGGGTTGACCTGGCTCGCTGACCTGGTGTAAGTGGAGACACCTCGGGTCGGATGCGCTTTCGCCTTCGGAAAGCGTACTTCGCCGTGCCTTCTAACAGAAATACGTTTTTGCTTTCTAACGTACTTTCTGTTGCCTACGGTCAGTACTGCGCTTTCCCTTCTCTGAAAACGTATTTTCCTTAGTGCGCTTTCTGATTTGACCGACAAGGGCCTGTCTGTGAATATTTATTTTATAGATTAGTCCCTGTCATTCAAACAACCGTATCTTTGCAACCATAACTCCGATTGAGGTGATTCCAACGCTCCCGTTCTGTGTCTGTCGAGCTCTTTCCGTTGGTATCATTTCCATAATATTTTCACATAGTGAAAATGACCATTTTGCCCTTGCACATAAACAGCCCCTCCGAGAGAGAACTGTTTCCGGCAAATCTTTCCGCGATCGTTTCGCACTTTTTCTCGGAGTATTCCTCGACCCCCAGGCAAGCCAACCTCTTATCATGAGCCCCGAACTTGCATGTTGACTTTGCTTGCACCTTGTGTGTGTGTGTAGTTGCAGTTGTTTTATATCGTTTTCATCGGCAGTTATTTCTTTATGCGTATCTTGCATGCTTGTGTTTCGATGATATCTTTTGCCATGCTAATTAAAATGTTGTTATTGATAATGCCATGTCACTACTCTACTTTATTTGCATGTCATCGTTATACAATGTTATGAGGATTGTAATGCACCGTTGGTATGCTATTACTTGGTATTGTCATGTTCTTTATGCTATAGCTGTGCACTTGAGTAGTTCAATATTTTGTTCATGCAATCGTATGCTGCATGCTCATTGTTGCATTCATGTTCATGATGATGGAGAAGGAATTAAAATGACTTAATAATAACAAACCTCCTCCGTCATCGATGGGATCGAGTCATAGTGCCACCAAATCGAACTTTTTCAGTGCAGCCACATTTGCCTTTGTGGGAAGGCCTTAATGTGAGCTATTGTCGTGACCTCTCGCCGGTGCCTCCCACTAGGGAAGGTTATGGGCATGCTTACCCTGATCAGGTAAGCGGACATAACCTTGTGTGCTCGTTTTTAAGATTTTTGGTACCAGTCCCCGAGTGGGAGTGTCCCCGAGTGGGAGTTGACCACGACGGTGGTCGGGGTGTCCTTGGTAGACACGGGGCCACCCAGGACCAGCCCGTTGGGGATTGGGTCAGAGTGGCCGGGAGAGCGTCATGGCAGTAGGTTGGTTTCGTCGGAATGCCGTTGGTCCACCCGAATGGGATGACGAGGCCATGGGTTCCGTGGTGTGGGTACAGTGTGCTACCTCTGCAGAGTGTATAAAGTCTATCGATAGCAACAGTTCGTAGTAGGTCCCACTATCAGGTCTTGGTCGAAATGGAGGACCAACCGAAATAATTAAGTTGGTAAATAAATATGTGATAACAAGAATATGGTGACTTGGACTATGAGATAGTCGTGAGAAGTCACGGCGATGTTCCGATATGATCACGAGACGAGGTCTCGGTGAGTGTTGGAGACCAAGTGTTGGTCATGGTTGTGATCGCCGGGAAGATCACCGCTCGGTTGCGAGGCAACATGTTGGTAAGAGAGTCCGAGGGACTCGGTGCACAAGTTTGGTTGCATTGCATGAGTAATATGTTTGCATTTAAAGAACCACGGCAGAACAAGATGGTTGCATAAAGTTAACATATTATGCCTGCATTGGATATGATCGGTAATTTATTTTCAGCATAGTTTCATGATGTCATGCCATGCTTCGATTGACATGTTAAATTATGCCATGACTGAGATGATATGCTTTGATATGCCATGTTAGAATCATGTTCTGATATGCCATGTCATTGCCATTTTAGTAGATGTTATGATTTTGTTCATGCTTAGTTGATTTTTATCATGCCATGTTTAGTAATTGATATGAGATAGGGTGTTGCATGTGCTCGGTTCTTGCTTTGTCTGCAGCTTGTTTGGATGCTATGTATTTGGTTATCTTGCAAGTACATTCAATGTACTGACCTGGCGTGTCATGCCAGTTTTGTAGGTCGTACCCGAGTTGTTCGCTTGATCCGTCGTGCTAGGCCGTAACCTTGCCAGTCCTATGAGTTGTGGAGCCCAGCCAGAGTTGTTATGCTGCCAAACCAAGACTTCCGCCGCCATTTTTATCAGACTTCCACTGTCATTTAATAGCCTTAGGGCTATGCCAGATAATTGTATTCATCAATGATGTAATCTCATATACATGTATTTGATGAATATTTTTGTACCTGGAATGCTGTATTATGGACCTGTCGTGCGTCAGGTGTTATCCTGGGCTGACGTGCGAAGGCCCCCTGCTCCATGCGGATCGGGGTGCCACATGAGAACCCTTTGGGGAAGGGCTCGTCGTGAATGCGGGGGCCGAAACAGGGCGGGCCGATCGCGTCTTCTACTTCTAAAGCCACGGATCAAGCCAAGCGGTTGATCCGGTGGCGGGCATCATTTTCTCTGACTCCTTCACGGGGGCCCAGCCGGCCTTCGAGAGTCAGGTGTTCAATAGGCGGTGGGGAGGCGCGCCTCTCCTGCGCGGGGGAGGCAGACGGTCGTCCCGCCGTTCCACTGCTCGTGGGCAGCTGTCTTTGGTCGCGCTCAATGGTGATGCGTGTGCGGCTGCGGCTAGCAGCTGGCTCTTGGTCTCTTCGATTGCGGGCGCCGATTGTCGTTGTCCGGGAGATCGCGCCGTGCTCTCGGCGGGGGGGGGGGGGGTGATATGTCTCCAACGTATCTATAATTTTTTATTGTTCCAGGCTATTATATTATCTGTTTTGGATGTTTAATGGGCTTTAATATGCTCTTTTATATTATTTTTGGGACTAACCTATTAACCGGAGGCCCAGTGCCAGTTTCTGTTTTTTTGCCTATTTAGCCTCTCTTGTGCCACGCAGCTGTCGTCGCTACCATACACCCACCATATACCTTCCTAAAAACAGCCACCATACCTACCTATTATGGCATTTCCATATCCATTCCAAGATATATTGCCATGCAACTTTCCACCGTTCCGTTTATTATGACACGCTTCATCATTGTCATATTGCTTTGCACGATCATGTAGTTGACATCGTATTTGTGGCAAAGCCACCTTAATAATTCTTTCATACATGTCACTCTCGATTCATTGCACATCCCGGTACACCGCCGGAGGCACTCATATAGAGTCATATTTTGTTCTAAGTATCGAGTTGTAATTCTTGAGTTGTAAGTAAATAAAAGTGTGACGTTCATCATTATTAGAGCATTGTCCCATGTGAGGAAAGGATGATGGAGACTATGATTCCCCGACAAGTCGGGATGAGACTCCGGACGAAAAATAAATAAAAAGAGAAAAAAGAGGCCATAAAAAAAAGATGGCCCAAAAAAACAAAAAAATGAGAGAAAAAGGGAGAAGGGGCAATGCTACTATCCTTTTACCACACTTGTGCTTCAAAGTTGCACCGTGATCTTCATGATAGAGAGTCTCCTATGTTGTCACTTTCATATACTAGTGGGAATTTTCGTTATAGAACTTGGCTTGTATATTCCAATGATGGGCTTCCTCAAAATGCCCTAGGTCTTTGTGAGCAAGTGAGTTGGATGCACACCCACTTAGTTCCTTTTTGGGCTTTCATACACTTATAGCTCTAGTGCATCCGTTGCATGGCAACCCAACTCACTCACATTGATATCTATTGATGGGCATGTACATAAGCCCGTTGATACGCCTAGTTCATGTGAGACTATCTTATCCTTTTTGTCTTCTCCACAACCACCATTCTATTCCACCTATAGTGCTGCGTGAAGATTGAAAAAGTTTTAGAACATCAAAAGTATGAAACAATTGCTTGGCTTGTCATTGGGGTTGTGCATGATTTAAATATTTTGTGTGATGAAGATAGAGCATAGCCAGACTATATGATTTGGTACGGATAGCATTCTTTGGCCATGTTATTTTGAGAAGACAGGATTGCTTTATTAGTATGCTTGAAGTATTATTGTTTTCATGTCAATATTAATTAAACTTTTTTTTGAATCTTATGGATCTGGACATTCATGCCACAATAAAGGAAATTACATTGACAATTATGTTAGGTAGCATTCCACATCAAAAATTCTGTTTTTATCATTTACCTACTCGAGGATGAGCAGGAATTAAGCTTGGGGATGCTTGATACGTCTCCCACGTATATATAATTTTTGATCGTTCCATGCTATTATATTATATGTTTTGGATGTTTAATGGGCTTTAATATGCTCTTTTATATTATTTTTGGACTAACCTATTAACCGGAGGCCCAGTGCCAGTTTCTGTTTTTTTGCCTATTTTACAGTTTTGCAGAAAAGGAATACGAAATGGAGTCCAAACGGAATGAAACCTTCGCGATGATCTTTCTTGGACCGAGAGGAATCCAGAAGACTTGGAGTCGAAGTCGGGAACTCCACGAGGAGGCCATGAGGCAGGAGGGCGCGCCCCCCACCCTCATGGGCCCCTCGTAGCTCCACTGACGTACTTCTTTTGCCTATATATACTCTTATGCCCTGGAAACATCAGGGGGAGCCACGAAACCACTTTTCCACCACCGCAACCTTCTGTACCCGTGAGATCCCATCTTGGGGCCTTTTCCAGCGATCTGCCGGAGGTGGAATCGATCACGGATGGCTTCTCCATCCACACCATTGCCTCTCCGATGAAGCATGAGTAGTTTACCACAGACCTTCGGGTCCATAGTTATTAGCTAGATGGCTTCTTCTCTCTCTTTGATTCTCAATACAAAGTTCTCCTCGATGTTCTTGGAGATCTATTCGACGTAAAACTCTTCTGCGGTGTGTTTGCCGATATCCGATGAATTGTGGATTTATGAACAAGATTATCTATGAATATTATTTGTTTCTTCTCTAAATTCTTATATGCATGATTTGATATCTTGGCAAGTCTCTTCGAATTAGCGGTTTAGTTTGGCCTACTAGATTGATCTTTCCTGCAATGGGAGAAGTGCTTAGCTTTTGGTTCAATCTTGCGGTGTCCTTTCCCAGTGACAGTAGGGGTAGCAAGGAACGTATTGTATTGTTTCCATCGAGGATAAAAAGATGGGGTTTATATCATATTGCTTGAGTTTATCCCTCTACATCATGTCCTCTTGCTTAATGTGTTACTCCGTTCTTATGAACTTAATACTCTAGATGCATGCTGGATAGCGGTCGATGTGTGGAGTAATAGTAGTAGATGCAGAATCGCTTCGTTCTACTTGACACGGACGTGATGCCTATATGCATGATCATTGCCTTAGATATCTTAATAACTATGGGCTTTTCTATCAATTGCTCGGCAGTAATTTGTTCACCCACCGTAATACATGCTATCTTGAGAGAAGCCACTAGTGAAACCTATGGCCCCTGGGTCTCTTTCCTGTTATATTGCATCTCTTTTATTTACATCGCATCTCGTTTACTATTTTGCAATCTTTACTTTCCAATCTACTCCATCCGTTCCGAAATATAAGTCTTTTTAGACATTTCAAATGGACTACAATATACGGATGTATGTAGACATATTTAAGAGTGTAGATTCACTCATTTTGCTCCGTATGTAGTCACCTATTGAAATCTCTAGAAAGACTTATATTTTGGAACGGAGGGAGTATACAACAAAAATACCAAAAATATTCACTTTACTATCTCTATTAGATCTCACTTTTGCGAGTGACCGTGAAGGGATTGACAACCCCTTTATCGCGTTGGTTGCAAGGTTCTTGATTGTTTGTGCAAGTACCAGGTGACTTTTGCGTTGTCTCTTACTGGATTGATACCTTGGTTCTCAAAACTGAGGGAAATACTTACGCTACTTTGCTGCATCACCCTTTCCTCTTCCAGGGAAAACCAACGCATGCTCAAGAGGTAGCAGGGGGTTCTCGTCCTGTAAGATGGGTTCCACCACGCGGCGGCCGGCTTCTTGCTGCGCGGCAGCCGCGTCGATGAGCTGCTGGACGCGCTCCATCATGCAACGACGCTCGTCGCCGTCCAGGTGGTCTAGCTCGTCTGCTGCTGCATGGGCGGCGCGCAGGTTCTCGATAGGCATGGTGTAGACAGGTTGGTCGGCCACCAGCATGCTGACGATGGTGGCGCCGCGTTACTGGACCACGCCCACGCGGCTGGGTTGTCCAGCAGACGACGCGGTTGATCTCGCGCTGGTAGGCTTCGGTGAGGTGTCTCATGGTCGCCAGCTTGTTGGCGCTCTCGAGGAGGCCAACGCGGCACGCTTCAGGCGTCTCGCTGTTTGCAACGGGCGCTACGGGCACGGACAGGTCCCTCATTGCCGCCTGCAACGGGTCCTGCCGGCACCATCAGAGGCTCCATCATGGCTGATGACCAGCACCTGTGTGACGGTGCTCGTGCTGGCGCTGCTGCCAGTGGCAGGGAGCGGATTGTCGAAGATCACCACTTCACCGGGGAAGGTGTCAGAAGGCGCGGCGTCGGTGTCGATGACCATGTCGGCTGGCGGGTCAGTGGAGCCAACGGACTCCAGGTCGGTGACCGGCTTGTTGGCGATATGAAGCTCGCCAAGGAGGTCAACAAGGCAGCTCTCGGAGCTGGCGGCGCCCGTGTCGGGTGCGGGCTCGTCAGAGAGGCTAATCCCACCGATGAGATCAGCGAGGCAGCTTGTGGCGCAAGCGGCTTCCACGCCGTGCAGCGCATCGATGCAAATGCCATCGGGCGTGCCGGGCTGGCTGCGCTCGCCAGGAAGGAAGAGGGTTCCCGTCCAGAACATGTTTCTGGACGATGGTGCACCTAGCCCCACGGTGGGTGCCAAGTGTCGAGGATATCATGCGACAAATGCCAGGGGGTGGCTTATCATGAATGGGGACAAGAGTACGTTGCCGGGCTCTAGAAGCGGGAGTGAGCGAGACCGCATACGCCTGCGAATCTTACCCAGGTTCGGGGCTCTCCGTGGAGATAACACCCCGAGTCCTGCTCTGCGGGGTCTTCGTATGATCACTATGTCAACAAGGTAACTACAAGCTTGCTGCTTGAGCTGTTTTGGTTAGAGGAGGAAGAAGAACAAGGCTAGCTCTACTCCACTCTCTCTATGTGGGTGTGTGTCTTCTAAGGTTCTGAACCCCTTGCATGGGGTGGCCTGGGGGGTTTATATAGGCCTACCCCCAGGGGTACAATGGTAATCTGGCTAGGTGTAGGACCCGGCCGTCAGTGTCCCTGGACCTCGGCTTCTCCGCCGGCTGCTGGGGCCCGCCGGCTGCCGGGAACTTGGCCGGCAGGTAGGGCCCGCTGCCTACTGGCCATGCCGGCCGCTTTATACTATTTCCTTGCTCCTGATGACGGAGGCTTTGTCGGGGGGAGCGTGGCTACAGTCCCGCCTCCTGGCAGGCGCTCACTGTAGCCACACCCCGTCTCATCTGGTTAATGGCGCACATATTCTAAGGAGGGGGAGGCTGCCTGCAGGGAGGCGGCCCACTCCCGGTGCCACCTGCTTGGCATCGCCGCCTTTTGGGGCTCCCCGACAGGTAGGGCCCGCCGCCTGCGGGCCATACCGACCGACCGTCGTGGGAGCATGGCTCCTCCTGATGTGGGTGATGTCACGGGCCGTGTGGCTACAGTGCCGCGCGGGGCGAGGGGTGTTCGCTTGGTACACCACACTGTAGCCCCGCCCCTCCCTGGATTCGGGGGTGACAGGTCACACTGTAGCCACGCCCCGTCCTGTCGTGGTAAGGGGGGTGTAGACTATGAGGGGACAATGGGCCACCTGCTAGGAGTAGGCCCTCTCGTGGCCGCCTGCTAGGAGTCGGCCTCTTCACGGCCGCCTTTTGTGGTCTTGCCGCCTTCTAGCAGTCGGCCTCCCAGACCAGCCGGCCCAATGAGCCGGCCGTTCGTCCAGGAGGTATGAGGGGCGCAGCTAGTCCCGATGTCTTGAAATACCATGGGGGGCTGATGAGGCTACCCGTGGTCATTTACCCCGACAAGGGGTGTCGACCATGTACACATCGTAGGTAGATGTCACAGTCCACTTGCCGTTATTTAGTAACGGCGAAGTATTTTTCGGTGGGGCCATCGGCATCTTCGTTAATGTCAGTGGCCTCGTCATAGTCTAGCACGTCGGTTAAGTCATCGACTGTGGTGACTAGGTGGGTGGTGGGTGGGATGTAAATTTCCCGATCGTCGGCTTTAAGTCTGATCTTATCATGAACCGAGGTCTTGCCGTCCGAGATTGACAAGCTCTGGATACGATCAAGGATCTTGTTCAAGTGAGATAACTCCTCGGAGTTCATGGCCTGGTTATAGGTGGGGCTAACTCACGGTATGCCCGGCGTATAACTCAGCATGTCTTCACCATTGTGAGGATCCGAGGATAATTCCAGATCTTGCGCCAGGGTCGGTTCTAAATCTGATGTGGCTTCCGAGATGGAAATCGGACTAGCGTCCAGGCAGGGAGTCGAGGCGAGATCACCTGGGGTCACTATGCTAGGCTCCTCTGGTGGTGCCAGGAAGCTTGGTCTTGCGTCCTTGAAGGAGATCGGTTCCGGAGTCGAGCCTTCAATGTCTGATGAATCCTCAACACGGCCGAGCGTCCAGCCAGATAGGACGAGCTAGCCGCGGGAGTCCACGGTGTACTCTAGGCCTTCAAAGGTTACAATCCGACCTAGAGCATAGTTCCCGCTGGAGACCAAATGGTATGTCGAGTGGGCTCAGAAGATCATGCTTTCGAACAAAAAGAGCTGGCCGTGGCCGGTGTTGTAGTTGATCTCCAGGTGAGCCATTGATCCTTCCATCGATCACACAGCCGAACTCTCAATGAAAGCACCAGTGTCGGTATGAAATCCGGCAGACCTCGGGGTAGGAGGTCCCGAGCTGTGGATCTTGGATCGATGACAAGAGGAACAAGGGAGACAATGTTTAGCCAGGTTCGAGCCCTCTTCATGGAGGTAAAACCCTACATCCTGCTCTTGTTATTGATGGATATGTATCAAGTACACAGTTGATCTACCTCGAGATCGTGAGTCGTGGTCTAACTCTAGTGCTAGGTGAATATAATTGTGTTCCCCTCTACGGGCTAAACCCCTTGGCTTATATACATGCCAGGTAGGGCATCTAGGGTTATATGGTCGGTATCCTGAAGACCGCATGGAGGCGTCTAGGGAGATCTTGGAGTATACGTCAAGTCTTCGGCAGGTACAGTCTTGATGTCATCTAGGCGTATAGCTTCCGGAGTCCTCTTTAATGAGAATGCGGGCCCACTGCCCAGCCCAAGGACTATGGGCCGACTAGTTTAGTACCACTAGTCCAAGATACCGTCACCTACTGTACTCTAACTTCTCCATGACTTATCCCCCCGATATAATCCATAGCATCATTAAAACAAGCACATTATGCAGTAAAAACAGAATCTACCTAAAACAAAACCATACATAATTATCAGAATTAAAAATCATACTTATGTAACTCCACAAATTCTGAAAAATTAGGGCAACATGAAAACATTGTATCTTAATACTGTGTAATCTTTTTAGAATTTTATCACGTTTCAGTAGAAAATGAAAATTCCCACACCTGGGGCAAAAGTTTCTGTTTTTACACAGAATCAATTCAACTATCATTCAAATCATCCCATGGGCTTTGCTTGGCACAAACACTAAACTTCTATTATATAATTAAGACAAGAGACAAAAATGCGCTTTAGAAGGATTAGCTAAATCCTGAATCTTAGTAAAGAAGAGAACACAATCCGATTCAAAAAACAAAGACGCAACAGATCAAGCAGCGCAAATGTGTGGGTCACACTGCTAGTTAAAAGATAAGAACACAATCATTACACTATAAATAATCATGTCGTTACACCGAAATAGAAAATAAAAATTTCAATAAAGATAAATATTGGGTTACCTCCCAACAAGCGCTGTTGTTTTATGCCCCTAGCTAGGCATAATGCGTAGTTTCAAGTATTACCATCCTTGAAAGTAATTCCATAGGTAGCTCTCATAGTGGATTCATATGGTGGTTTAATTCTCTTCCATGGGAAGGGTTCCATCCCTTTCTTTAATGAAAATTGGAACCTTATATTTCCTTCTTTCATTTAAATAACTACACCTATGGTTCATAGGAAAGCTCTACCAAGTATTATAGGACAAGACGGATTGAATTCAATATCAAGCACAATAAAATCCATGGGTATATAATTTCTATTAGAAATTATGAGAACATAATAAATCCTACCCAATGGTTTCTTAATAGTTCAATCTCCTAAATGCAAGTTGAGGGAACATTCATCCATATCGGTGAGACCTAGAATGTCACATATTTTTTTGGTATAGTAGATACGCTAGCACCTAGATCAAACCAAGCATTGCATTCATAATAATCTTTAATCTTAATTTTAATAGTCGGATCCTGACGTGCTTGAAACTGTGTTCGTATTTCCCCAAAGAGGAAGGGATGATGTAGCACATCTACAACAAGTATTTCCCTCAGTTATGAAACCAAGGTTATCAGTCCAGTAGGAGAACCAAGCAACACTATGTAAACGGTACCTGCACACAAAGAACAAATACTTGCAACCCAACGCGTAAGAGGGGTTGTCAATCCCTCCTCGGTAAAAAGATAGATTAAATTGTATGAGATTGGATAAATAGATCTAGCAAATACACAAAATAAGATAAGTAAATAAAAAGTGCAGCAAGGTATTTTAGGTTTTTTGGAATAATAGATCTGAAAACAATATGAGACCCCGGGGCCATAGATTTCACTAGTGGCTTCTGTCGAGAAAATAACATACGATGGGTAAATAAATTACTGTTCGGCAATTGATAGAAGAGCAAATAATTATGATGGTATCCAAGGCAATGATCATGCATATAGGCATCATGTCCAAGATTAGTAGACCAACTCCTGCCTGCATCTACTACTGTTACTCCACACATCGACCGTTGTGGAACATGCATCTATAGTGTATTAAGTTCATGGAGAAACGGAGTAATGCAATAAGAACGATGACATGTGTAGACAAGATCTATTCATGTAGGAATAGACCCAATATTTTTATCCTTAATAGCAACGATACATGCATGCCTCGCTACCCCTTCTGTCACTGGGTGAGGACACCGCATGGTCGAACCCATCACAAAGCACCTCTTCCCATTGCAAGAAAATCAATCTAGTTGGCCAAACCAAGCCAAAGTTTCGGAGAAGAAATAAGAGGCTATAAATAATCATGCATATACGAGATCAAAGAAGACTCAAATAATATTCATGGATATAATTTGATCATAAACTCGCAATTCATCGGATCCCAACGAACACACCGCAAAAAGTCATCACATCAAATAGATCTCCACGAACAACAAGGAGAACATTGTATTGAGAATCAAAAAGAGAGAAGAAGCCATCTAGCTACTGTCAACGGACCCGTAGGTCTATTGTGAACTACTCACGCATCATCGGAGGAGCACCAACGAGGATGATGAGCCCCTCCGTGATCGTGTTCCCCTCCGACAGAGTGCCGGAATAGGGCTCTAGATATGATCTCGTGGTTCTGGAACTTCCAACGGTTGGATTTGTGTTTCGTTGACTCCCCTAGGGTTTCTGGAATATCTAAGAATTTATAGAGCTGAGAGGTGGTGGAGGAGACTTCCGTGGGTGATGCGGCTTGAAACTGCGTCGATATTTCCCCAAAGAGGAAGGGATGGTGCAGTACAACTACGGTAGGTATTTCCCTCAGTTATGAAACCAAGGCATCAATCCAGTTGGAGAACCAAGCAACACTATGTAAACGGTAACTACACACGAAGAACGAATCCTCGCAACCCAACGTGTAAGAGGGGTTGTCAATCCCACCTCAGTAAAAAGATAGATTGGTTTGTATGTGTTTGGATAAATAGATCTGAATAAAACGCAAATAAATGAAGAAAAAGTGCAGCAAGATATTTTTGCGTTTTAAGAATAATAGATCTAAAAATAAATGCAATGGAAAAATAGATCGGAAAGCAATATGATAAAAGATAGACCCGGGGGCCGTAGATTTCACTAGTGGCTTCTCTCGAAAAAATAACATACGGTGGGTAAACAAATTACAGTTGGGCAATTGATAGAAGATCAAATAATTATGACGATATCCAAGGCAATGATCAATATATCGGTATCACGTCCAAGATTAGAAGACCGACTCCTGCCTACATCTACTACTATTACACCACACATCGACCGCTTTCCAACATGCATCTAGTGTAATAATTTCGTGGAGAAACGGAGTAATGCAATAAGAACGATGACATGATGTTGCAAGATGTATTCATGTAGGAATAGACCCCATCTTATTATCCTTAATAGAACGATACATGCGTGCCTCGCTGCCCCTTCTGTCACTCGGAGTGGACCCCGCAAGATCGAACCCATCACAAAGCACCTCTTCCCATGGCAAGAAAAATCGATCTAGTTGGCCTAACTAAACCAAAGATTCGAAGGAGAAATATGAGGCTATAAATAATCATGCGTATGAGATATCAAAGAAGACTCAAATAATACTCGTGGATATAGATCTGATGATAAACTCAAAGTTTATCGGATCCCAACAAACACACCACAAAAAGGATTACATCAAATAGATCACCAAGACACCATTGTATTGAGAATCAAAAAGAGAGAAGAAGCCATCTGGCTACTATCTACGGACCCATGACTACTCACGCATCGTCGGAGAGGCACCAATGAGGATGATGAACCCCTCCGTGATGGTGTCTAGATTGGATCTCGTGGTTCTGGAACTTGCGGTGGCTGGAATTGTGTTTCGTTTAGTCCCCTAGGGTTTCTGGAATATTTGGGAATTTACAGAGTGAAGAGGCGGTGCAGAGGACCTCCATGGGGCCCACAACCCACAAGGGCACGCCTGGGCTCTTGGGCGCGCCCTGGTGTCTGGTGGTCCCCACGAGGATCTCCTCTGGTGCTTCCTTGGCTCCCAAGTTAACTTTTTCCAAAAAAAACTCCAAATATTTTCGTGGCATCTGGATTTCGTTTGGTAGGGATATTCCGCGAAGTAAAAAACAAGCAGAAAACAACAACTAGCACTGGGCACTATGTCAATAGGTTTAGTCCCAAAAAATGATTTAAAGTTGCTATAAAATGATTGTAAAACATCCAAGAATGATAATATAGCAACATGGAACAATAAAAAATTGTAGATACATTGGAGACGTATCAGTAACCATTCATCTTGTAATTTCCTTGGTATTGACACTTCAATTCTAACTTTCCTTCATGAGTTTTAATCATTGCTTCTACATTATGTTTAGTAAAAACTTTGTTTTGTTCGTAAGCGTTAGGTGAATTAATCATGGATTGCAACAAGTAAATACATTCAATGAAAGAACAATGATCATAATTAAATTCCTTGTAATTCAAAGTAGTGGGCGCATCACTATCTAAAGTTTTGACCTCTTCGAACCCACTTTTGTTGTTTTTATCATTAAGATCATAACCCTCCGAACAATTGGGACACCTTCTAATTAAAGCTGACTCACCTCTAGTCCCTTTGTCATCAAGTTTTATATTACTGAACAAAGATTCAATAGGTGCCACACCAATCATTTTAGTGTCTTAATCATTAATGTTGTAAAAACCAGGTGCCAGCGCATTATGTGGATTTTTTTAATTTTGAGACTATACACAACATGAGCAATTCCATCCATGTTTCTATACATATCATCAACCTTGTTTAGTTTTTATTCCACCATAGCATTGAAAATCTTTTGAGAACTACTAAATTATTTAATGTTGTTTTCATGTTCAGTAGGTATCCTATAATTATTTGATGAGTTACCATAGGAATTACCATAAGCTTTAGAGGGATTACCGAGATACGGTCTAGGGTTGAAATTCCCTCTATAAGCATTGTTCTTGAAATTATTTTTAGCGACAAAATTCACATCAATAGCATGATTATTTTTCGCAATCCAACTAGATAATGGGATATCATTAGGATCAACATGAGCATTCTTACTATTAAGCATATTCATAACAGCATCCAATCTATCACTCAGAGTCAAAACTTCTTCGACGGAGTTAACCTTCTTACTAGTTGGAGCTTGTTCAGTGTGCCACTGGGAATAATTTGCTGTCATATTATCAAGATGCTTCGTGGCTTCTCCTAATGTAATCCCCATAAGTGTACCACCTGCACCAGAGTCTAGAAGATTTCTCGAGACAAAGTTTACTCCCGCATAAAATTTTTGTACTATCATTCATAAGTTTAATCCATGAGTGGGACAATTTTTAATCATTAATTTCATTTTCCCCCAAATTTTGCAACATGTTCTTGCTCATGTTGTTTAATTTCATGATTTTATGTCTAACAAACATTATCATAGCGGGAGGAAAATACTTAGCAATAAAAGCATCCTTGAATCAATACTATTGCGAGGTAAGTATGAAAAGCAAGTTTTAGCTTTGTCCCTTAATGAGAAGGGAAATAATTTCAACTTAACAGTATGATTATCCACATATTTTTTCTTTTGCATATCACATAATTCAACGAATGTACTAAGATGGGATGCAACATCTTCATTATGATTTCTAGCAAATTGTTCTTTCATAATAAGATTTAGCAATGCAACATTAATATCATATGACTCCGCACTAGTGGAGGGAGGAGCAGTTGGAGTACTAATAAAATCATTGTTATTAGTATTTGAGAAGTCACATAACTTAGTATTTTCTTGAGACATAATGGAAACTCAAGCAAGCAAGCAAAATAAACTATTTTTATGTATTTGATTTTTTTGACGAGACTAATAAAGGCAAATAAAAAGTAGAACATTTAAATGATAATGTGTATAAAGGGACCTTGATTGTTTGATGGAGTCTACGTGGTAATGGCACCAGAAATTGTTTCTGCTACTTGTGAGTTGCGTTGGGATTTTCCCTGAAGAGGAAGGGTGAAGCAATATAGTAGTGGATAGTATTTTCCTCAGTAGAAAATGAAGGTTGTCAAACCAAGATGAGATTCATACAAATGACCTTTAGCGGTACCTACACACACAAGAGCAAATACTTGCACCCAACGTGGGCAAGAGGGTCCTCAATCCCCTTATACTCATTACTTGCAAGGATCAAATCTCGTATTTCTAGATAAATTGCAAAGTAAACTAAAAGTATATAAATTTCAGCAAGGTATTTAGGGTTTCAGTACTATGATTAAAATAGACCTAGGGTCCATAGTTTTCACTAGAGGCATGCATCTCTCATAAAGAAATAGCATATGGTGGGTAGATAAATTACTGTTGGGCACTTGATAGAAAAGCGCATAGTTATGACATTATTCATGGCATGGTCATACATAGGAATTACGTCCATGACAAGTAGAGTGACTCCTGCCTGCATCTACTACTATTACTCCACTTTGAGAGCACATCTATGCTTGCCTCTCTATGTATTAATTTCATGATGAACAGAGTAATGCATGAAATCTGATGACATAATGTATACAGAATAAAGCCAAGCAATACGAATAAACCCCATCATTTTTCCCTTAGTATAAACAATACAAATACGTGCCACGCTACCCCTCTTGTCACAGTGTGAGGACATCACAATATTGAACCTACTACAAAGGACCCCTCCTGTTGAAGATAAATCAATCTAGTTGGCCAAACCAAACGGATAGATCGGAGAGAAATACAAAGCTAAGACAATCACACATAATAAAGTTCAGAAACGACTCAATTACTTTCAATGAATAATATGATCATAAACCCACAATACATCAGATCCCAAGAAACGCACCACAAAAGAAGATTATATCGAATAGAACTCCGAGGAGAACATTGTATTGAAGATCAAAGAGAGAGAGAGAGAGAGATAGAGAGAGATAGATAGATAGAGAGAGATCTTATGTCTTATATTTACTAATTGGAGCACCAATCGAGGCTCAACGTTAATCGTCAAAAAGTAAAGAAATTAGCCATACGATTTCCTTATCAAGTATCTAGAACCGTTGGATGAAGTTCCTCGGATGTCCATGCCATGTGTCCCACGTGCACTACTCATTAGCAAACTCTTCACGGGCTATGACTAAAAGAGCTCCTCCCTGGGCTGCCAAAATAGGTGTCTCCCTCGCAGCCCATGATGCGTCGGCGAGAGGTGAGACTCCTCGCCGTCCTCCTCACATATCCTTTCTGCAGTTTCCATGTTGTCTCAACTTCCACGCTGCAATCCATCTACCAAATCCAACCAACCCCTCCCTTATTCCCTTTTCGTTGCTAGCCATTGAATCTCCTCTGCCCGAAGCCCCCAAGTGTGCTGCAATCCATGTTGGCTGATGTAGCTAAGGAGGAGGTCCTTTCAATCTCAGTTTCTATATCCTGGTCACATTGTAATCCATGATGTACGATGGATTGGAGAAGGATGTGCACTCACCAAGTTTTAAAATCAGATCGGGCAGCGGCCATTGTTAGTGTCGTTGTAGATAAGAGAAAATATATGGTCTATGGCAGACTTGCGGTCTATATTGGTGGAGTATGTCACCAGCAGTCTTATCCCCATGATGAAGGCAAGTAACCAATTATCCTTGAATGCCGATCAATCAGATTAGTTCCAAAAATCTGATCAATAAAATTTGGTGTTGTTGGTGTCCATCTATCGGCACTACTCCCGACCAATTTCTAAAATAGGGAATAATAACATAAAAGTGTGTGATTCAGATCTTGAAGTATATCAAGCAAAGTAGGCTTCTGTACCATGTCCCAGAGTTAGCAGAACTGGAGTATTTAATTCGTTTCCATGGATCTATCAAGGTTAAGGCAAACTTGAAGATGGTAGAACTGCTTGAAGGTTAGCACACAATGTATACAACGGATTTGCTCTGAGAAAGGTGATTTTTGTTCATGTTCCTGACGAATAAAGACCACAATTATTGTAGTTTTGTCCCCTGTTGTTCAGTTAACGGATGATAGTGGCATGGTGATGCTCTGTTTCTGCTTCACATGGCTCTATGCTGGCAAAACGTACAGGTTTAAGTGTTCTGTAGGGATGGACTACCTATCCTCCAGCGGCAGTTTGTATTCCCTAAAGCAGGGTTGGGCGTTAACTACAGGCTGGAACTAATAAAACACCAGCAGGCAGAGGTTCACTTTGAGATTTATAGGAGGCTTACAGATTTTTCCCCAAGTCACTCTCTCTGTTAATGAAAAAAATTACTCTATAGATAGCACTCTTCTATATTAATCCTTTGAATTACAGGTTAAATCTATGAGTATCTATGGTTCAGCGTGATATATCTAATTATTATGATTTCCAACGCTAAAGAAAGGTACGTGTCCTAGACTTTAAATAGTTTCCTATATGTTTTACACTAGAGTTATATACCAACTTCTCAGATTTCTCAATGTCATGCCTAATAGATGTTATAATCAATGGTCTGTAGTTAGTTCTTGCTGGCCTCTCCCACATTCCCTTGAACTCAACATTATTACAGTCGTTGGTGAGGAGAGGAACCCAGCCTTTGTCGTATGGTTCCATTAGATTAGGAAATTTCTTGACTCATCAATCATATGAGCTTGAAAATTACGTTAGACTGACAATGCCAGATTTTAACTATATTATTATACTATCCTTTGTGGATTCAAGATCAGAGGAGATAAAATACATAATTATGGATCTGAACATATGATCTTCCACCGAATAAACCAACTAGCATCAACTACTAGATGTAATCAACACTACTAGCAACCCACAGGTCGTAATCTGACATTTTAGGACAAAGATTGAATACAAGAGCTGAATTAGGGTTTGAGATGAGATGATGCTGTTGAATATGTTAATGTTGATGAGTCCTCCTGCGATAAAAGTAATACTAGTGATGTCGATGGCTTCGATTACCCCCTCCCAGAGGGAAGTATCCCTGGCGGAATTGCTTTGACAGAGTGAAAAAGTGCTCCTGCACAGGTTCCGCCTTGAGATGGCGGCGCTTCATCCCAAAAGTCTTCTTCTATTTTTTTCTAGGACAAATGGCCACATATAGCAGAAGGAGGACACCGGAGGGCTTCTGTGGGCCCCACAAGGCATCAGGGCGCGCCTAGGGGATAGGGTGCGCCCCTTGCCTTGTGGGCCCGTGGTTGCTCCTTTCCAATACTTATTTCTTCCGGTATTTTTTATATATTCGAAAATAATTCTTCATAAAAATTTAGGTCATTTGGAGCTTCGGAGAATAGCTATCTCTGTTGTAGTTCTTTCTGGTTCGTAATTCCAACTGCTGGTAATCTCCCTCTTCATTAAAATCTTGGTATTAGGGAGAAAAGGCTTTAGTATTGCATCAACTCCCCAAGCTTAGACCTCGCTTGTCCTGAAGCGAAAGCCGAACTCGATAATCATGACCACATGTTTCAAGAAAGAGGCGTCGATAAAAAATGCAGACATAGAAGCATCATGGTCATTATTACAACAGTAACTATTCATCATAAAACTTCTCATGATCAAGTAACTATTCATCCACAATCTAGAGTATAAACCATAAACTTTTTTGAAAACTAACGAACAATGTTCTCAGTCATTGAAGGAATTGCAATTCACCGCATTTGGGTTTAGCAAGTTTACATACTCAACTATCATTTAGTCTTCCATGATTACTGACACTCAAAGCATATTTTTGGAGCAAACGTTTCTGTCAGACACATAGGAAGATGGGAGTTTATTGCTTCACATCCCAACATGTTTACCTCAAGGATAATGTCAACATAATAACCCATTAGTACCCACATTAGACTGGATATATGCGCTTGGATCTTTTCCCTACCACATGATTCTTGCCAAGTGTAGAATAAATAAGGGTGGAATAAGGATGAATATTGTTGACTCTATAGTAAAATCTGAATAGTAAAAGATAGTCCCTTCGTAGAGGGGACCAGAGTTTATCATGCGCTTTTTCATTTGGATGTGCACGCTCTTAATGCAAAGGAAAGTCACTTTATATTACCCCTTGTGATAGCAACCTTCGTTATGAATTATGTTGCTTTTATTTCTTTACCATCACAAGTTCGTACAAAGATTATTTTCCCTTACAATAAAAGATGATATATATTTAGGAGAACTTTTTATTGCTTTGGACTGATAACAACTTACTTGAAGGATCTTATTGCTTAGATTGAAACAAGAAACTAAAGCAATGAAACTCAAACTACTCTTTATTATATAACTCTCACACACAATTACATAGATAGATAGATCATGACACAAGCACTTGGAAACTACTTCATACTAATATTTATTCTTCTATGACATGAAATAACTAAGGATCGAAATAAGATACATAATGATGATAAAAGTGATGGTTATACGATGTCGGGGCCCCTCCCTCAAGCTTGGAACAAGCGAAGGGTAGTGCCCATACCCGTGTGCTCAAGTTTCCTTCCTTAGTCATGATGGTGATGAAGTGGTAGGCTTGTTATCCGCCTTCCAAGCTTATAACGAATTCATCTTCTTGATGATCTCAAAGAGCACGAGATTTTGTTCTTCTAGGGCAATAATTTCTACAAAGCAAAGATCACTCTTTTAATCCAATTCTCTACAATCAAAGATCATGAAAATTGCCTAGGAAAAACTATTCTATCCACTTAACACATTGCTTTGGACACTACTAACAACAGAACATCTGAGCCAAAGAACAAAGGATGACAAAACCTATATAAAACAGGAATATGACCTGCGAAGGAACACGTGGATGATATTGACTCCAGGTGGATAACTAGGCATCATCCAGCAGTCTGAAATGCATGCCAAATGAACTAGTTCTGCACATCACCTCATTGTCCACGAAATGCATGGATTACCATTTATTTTGTTAACTTGTTAATAGATTGTTATGTGAACGAAAGAGACCATCCCCGATCGACAGCATAGGCCATTACCAAATGCATGCAATTGTGCTGACTGGAACACCAAAACAACAGATCCAAACACTTATAATCAGCTCGATGGCTGGAACCACAATCAAGAACGACTCGACCGCCGGACCATCTCAGAGAGAGAGAGAGAGAGAGAGAGAGAGAGAGAGAGAGAGGCTTCTGACCCTGCAAGAAATAGTTTCAGCTTCACCCGGTGTTCACAATGAAAAATAGATTTTAAATATGTGAACCGCGACACTGCAATTGGAATAGCCCTTCAACTATAGTCTAACAATACTGACCGCAGAAATGAAAATCTTTGCTAAAATGCAACTTGATGTTTCCTGAAATTCATAATCATAAAATGTTGTCTCATAAACTTTTGCGATTAGTGAACCTTTACATATTTACTAGTCAAGAGTTTTACTGTGTAAGCATCGCATGTTTAGGAGATAACAATTCATCTAAGCATTATACTACCCCCGTTCCAAAATAAATGTTGCGACTTAGTATAATTTTAGTACTAAGTTGTATTAAGTCAGCAACACTTATTTCGGGATGGAGGGGGTACAAGTTAAGAGCATACTACGAGGTTCAGGTACTAAGTAGAGCTCACATAAAAGAGTACCTCTATCTAAACATTTAAGCCATGCCATACAACCCTGACCACAAAGATGTATATTACAAGAAGAATGTAACCTACAACAGCTCTACACACACCACCCTAAAGCAGCAAATACACACAGGTACAAACCAAACAGTTTTGTCCTAACAATTAGTACTTCTATGTCTTGATAGAAAAATAGTCCCACCATCTCTAGACACATGGATGTACAAATGGAATGTTGGAACCATGCAAGACATCATAAAACATGATCAACATCATAAACACAAGGCATCATACAATCAGAATAGTCCCATATCCATTTGGAAGGAAAATTTAAGATGTTAAATGCCTAGCACCTTCGTGTTCTTGATTAGCTATGAACCATTCAGTGAGCATTGTTTTATGTACATTGGAATTTTGAATCACCCTGTCTAATCAGAATTCCTCATGCAAGATCACTTTGTTGATGCCAGGAAGATGGACCACCAACCTTTCAACAGAGATTTATTGGCCATGTATATCAAACGCAAACAAAAATAAGAAACGAATGGAAACAACCCCGACTATCCTATCATTGGGAGTTGACTTAAAATATAAATTTACACTGGTAAACAACTAAACATTGCAGCATGGGACATTCATTCAAAATTTGAATTGAAGGAACAATATATTATTAGCAATCAATTGTCCCCATGAATACAACGAATAAAACGACACAGTAAAAATATATCCAGTGGTAAAGTTGGAAGCAGACCTATACAATGCGCATATTGTATTTCCTAGTAACAATAAATAAACTATATCATCACGGTGTGTAAACTAGAACCTAGCATTAGGACGTAATTTTTTTCTGCACGTACAATAGGGAATTACGAAAAAAAAAATAACTGAAAAATACTAATTACCAACCAGCATGATGCCCATCATAATTAATATTTAAGAAAAATATATACACTACTTCTCTTCTCCCCTCTAATGCCAATGATGTTACAACAACTCGATACATTTGCAGATCGGCTGACATTCGGTGATCACTTCTTTCTCACCTCTTGTTCTTCGAACCAATTCCAAAAATATATCAAACCTTGCACTACTTTAGGTTTCAGCTTCTGCTGAAAAATCTTTTCTTGCAATGATATTGACATGCCTTTGCGCAAAAAAAATGATATTGACATGCCAAATAGAAAGCCCAAAAAGGTTGGGTTGAAGTTACTAATTAGCAGCAATTTGGTTTATCAACAGAATCAAGTACGGCCGTTTCTAAGTGGTTCCACGTCGGTTCTCAAACTAAATAATAAAGACCCTGAACCTGATTTCCTTCAGCTCCTCATCAAGCTACTGCTCTGATTCTTTTATCGCCATTTCATCTGCGGATGCACAGGGAACAGGGAATATGAAACTCATGTGAGAGAGTTGCATAGGTGTAAATATAATGTCCTCTATTTTTTGCTAGCATATCTATAATACCTGGATGTATAATGTGTATTTGAAATGCGTCAGTTAGCTATTACATTGATTTGTGATGCAACCAACAGATAAAGTTTCTGAACATATGAGTTTCCCCCGTCCTCACCAGGTCCATCATGTCGTTGCCGTCCTCCACCAGGAACAGCTGCTATAGCGGAGCGTGCAACAACACCACCCAGCGCTCCGCTGCCCCGACATAGACCTACACCGACGGCAATGGGCCTAAGCCGACGGCCGGCGGCCGGCGGCATAGGTTGTTCGTCTGGTAGTGCCACCCAGCGCTCTGCTGCCCCGAGCAGGGGCGCTCAGGTCAATGGTCGTCGTCAGTAATGCCGCGTTTGCCTCCTGCTTCAGCCGCGCCACCAGCATCCCGTGCCGCCTCCCGCGTACAGCGCAGAGCTCCGGCGGTGCTGAAGTGGAGCTCATGCGCGAGCTCGGGTGTATGGGTAAAGGGGGAGGAGGGAATAGAGGAAAAAAGATGTAGAGCCTGCCGGTGCGGTGTGGCTGGTCCTGTGCGGATCCATGGTGCGTGCGGAAGGCAGATGAGGCGCGCTCGGGCCTCTCCTGATGGCGGCGACGCGTGAGGGCTGGGGGAGCCTGCTCGTGGGAAGTGGAATAGGAAGATGGGACGTTGTGTTGGTGGAGGAGGAGGAGGAGGAGGAGGAGGAGAGGAATAACGACTAATCGCCGGGAAGCCGCGCCTGATCTTCCGCCATGCAAGTGTAGAGGAGTGGCTCATTTTCCCTATCTGCAACGAAGGGGCGATAATTGGGAGGAAAGTGGAGGACGTGTGAAGGTGGGAGGAGGAAGGGAGAGGATTTGGGCGACCGACAATTGGGAGTTTTCTAGAGAATGCGTGATAGGGCGGGAGCGGAAGAAAATATCTACCGACCAGATCGGTCCAGAGAAAAAACCGCTACAAAATCAGGAGAAAACTATGGTGAAACCCAGGGATACATGTCGCTTGAAGGGAGCAACGGCGCCTGGGAACGCACGGGAGCAGCCCCTGTTTATAGCCAATCTAATTCTTGTATGTATGTATCTATGTTCACCTATATCATTGTCTCTCATATTCTGCCATCCAAATTAACCAAGCCCTATGTTGTTGGAGTCTTCAAGGTTGATATATCTAAACTCTATATTTACAGATCACAGCCCTCGTCGTTTTCTATCAATTCGAGAGTGTAATTGATGGATTGCAATTTGAATTAAATAAACTTGAACTTCAGAGCTGAAGTAAGTATTCTCCCGCCCATATGATTGATCATTCCTCAGATCTAGCTGACTCGCTACCATTGAAGTATAAGTAATCATGGTCTACGGTAAAGGCACATTATCTCTAGGTAAAGTGGACTATATTAACTATATGACTCACCGGTGGAACTTGTAGCAATAGCCTCTGAATAGTCATGCGTCCACTTCTCACTTTTGCACGAACCAGTGAATATGTTTTATGTAGATGAAAATGAAATAACAAAAAATAACCCAATAATGTTTGAGAAAAACAAACAAGGCGATTACAAAGTTATAGAACTCCTCACAAAGCTAGAGAAAGTAATTCCACGGATAGGCCAGAACATAACTTAGCAACACCATCGAACATAAACGGTAGATGCATGCAGTTCTGAGTATAAAAAACAGCAAGTTGGTGCATTATATTAGATCTTCTCTTCTCACTTGTATGATACCCCGCAGATCACTCGGTGGATTAGTCTGATGGGTCGCCATACTCATAGTAAGTGTAGCCCTCCTCACCGTAAGGCGGCAGCATCTGCAGTTCCGAGTACTCGATAGTAGTGCAGTAATTCACCAACAGCTCAGCCATTTTAGAGAAAGGATTTGTTGCAGATTCGTACATACTTGGGCTCCTCTTCCCATCCACTGCCAGCGAGACTCCATTGGTCATAAGCTCGAACCACGGAGCGATCCGCGTAGTAGATTGTGCCAGATTCGATGGAGTGGAACTTGTTGGACTTTGTGGTGTCGATGGAGAGGCACCTGCGCGAGCTGACAAACAGCGCGCGGCTACCAATGCTTCTGACCGGCACGAGCACCTTGTTCACGGTGTCCACCTTGTAGACCACCGGCATGCCATTAAAAACATGCCCATCCATCACCAGAAGAAGCTCCCCCTCTGATTCCACGAGATAGAAGTTATTGCTCCCATGGGCTAGCTCAAAATTTGGGCCGACAAGAAGGATTTCCTTCCATTCTTCCTAGTATGGAAGAAGTAAAAAAAAAGTACTGCGTCTCGATCTATACGAAAGCGCACTGGTTTTTTCTTTCGGTTTCATTGATAGCAGAAGAGTACGCTAGCTAGCGGAGCCTGAAAACGCTTGCTTGCGCCCCACCCCTACGGAAACTATTGCCTATGCTTGCTGCTCGCTCAGTGTCAGTAGAAGGGAAGAAAAGATGGTCACTCCTTTTAGGAACATGGCGAGCCTTACTTACGACTGTTGCACTTCACTCGCTGCTCGTTCATTCATGGTGGTGAACATGGAGATTGTCCCCGCGGAGCGTTTCCATTGGTTACCTTCCTTGTACACGTCAGTGATTGTTGATATGATAGATCCATACTTATTTGTGATGTACATGCCACCTGCAAAGGATGTCAAGTTCTTGTGACGATTGCCAAAGCCCCAATCCCCAGTCCTGAACTCCCCTTCACCAAAACCCAAAGCGGGGTGCCATTCCTCGCTTGTCTGATCAGCCCAGCTCACACAATTGTTTAGCAGGTCTGAGATGAACACCATCATTGGAGACGTTGTCACGACGACAGAGCTCACCTGTTCCATGGGTATAGGCACCTTGAAGCGTGCCATGGCGCCCGTGAAAGGGTTGAGCACCCGAGTTTGGTATGGCTGCGCTCTCTGCCCTAGCACGAAGAGTCCGCCTTTCGTGACGCCGACGAAAAAGTACCTCCGGCTGCGGACCTCCGTGGGGATTTTCTTGCGGAGGAGGCGGCCTGTGCTAAGGTTGAAGAAGGCCACCCGGTCATTGTCGTGGATGGAGTGCTCCAGCATGATCCACTTGCTGGGCATGAATTTGGGATCTGTGGCATTCGCGGTGGAGTCTGTGGCTCGGCGCCGGTTGGCGCAGACAGCCCGGAAGGCGACAGAGTGGTCGATATCGTCCGTTGCGAGGAAGGATTCACTGATCTTCCTCGTGATATCATATGGGAGGTTTTTCCAGAACACCAGGTCCGCCATGACTAGTTTCTGGTGGGTTGTGGATGGACGAGGTATTTCCTTTTGTGGGACACGGAGGCAGAGCTGCGGGCTACAATCCTATGCTTTTTATGTGCTTGCGTCTGGATGGATTGGATGGTGGCTATATATATACATATTCTTGGCGCGTCTTGCAGAAGTTTCAAACGTTGTGTGAATACATACAAGGTTTGATGCGTTCGCTGGGTGACATTTTTGGAAGAACTTGAAACCAAACGAACGTTGAGAACAGCTAGCTGTTAGCACCCATCGTCAAGGCATGCCCGGCGCTATTACTTTCCAAAAATGAAAAAGACTAGTGTTCGCTTCCATACTGCATACACGTACTGCACTATTACTTTCCAAAACTGAAATCGCCTAGTGTTCACATGCATACTGCGTACGTATATCATTCCATATATACTATACAGCAAATCAGACTGCATTCCTATTCCATTGTATTTGACTAAACTTCAGAAAAAATAATTCAAGTTTGCAAAGTTGTCTAAACCATGTGCGCACGAGACAAAAGAAAGTGGCTGTCAAGTTTGGTTTTGAACACCGTATAGACGAAAGCACTCATACATACGCGCATACGCTCATCCTTATGAACGCACACACGGACAACCTACCCCTGTGAGCACTATCGAGAGACTGAGCCGGCATATCATCTTTACATTTACGAAGTCACCGTAGGCGCACCTCGTCGTCGACGGGAACATCTCCTCCCACTGAAAGCGCATCGTTGGAAATTCTTAAATAAATCTAGAAATAATGCGAGCACCATGATATGAACCCTGATGGGCCGGGGATACCACTGTCCTCTATCAATCCAACCACAGGTTTGTTCGCAAAGTGGATGTTAATGGTACCAAAACAAGTTCTCTGTTATCAGACTTGGCTCACGGGAAGGCTGTTTCATCCGCTGATGTGACGGCGGAGTATCTCCAGAGCTATATGTCTTCTTTGCAGCTGTCTAGGAAGTTTACCACTAAAGAAATTATGAAAGGAAAGATGCAGTTGAGGGAGGAGGCCCCGATGATACAGCATGCTGCAGTTGTACCTCAACCTTGGCCGAGACCACCAGTGGGTTGGGTCGCCTTATCAGTGGATGGAGCTTATTCTAACTCAGACGGGTCGGCTGCTGCAGGTATGATCCTACGGTGAACTGATGGTAGCGTTATTTTTGCAGCCTATAGTTGCATCTTCAATTGCAATGACGCTCTGGAGGCTGAGATACATGCCTTAATGCAAGGTATGGCCTTGGCTATTCAACACTCTGAGTTGCCGGTCATTGTTCAGTCAGACTCCTCAGAAGCACTCCTGGCGTTGAAAGGAGAGAATCTTTCCCGCTCTTCTTATGAACATCTAGTTGCTGAGATCCAATTTCTCATGGGTGAAAGGGAGTTTATTCCTTCGAAAATTAAACGTGATCAGAATAGGGTTGCAGACCGGTTGGCTATGTAGAGTCGTACGGAGAGTACTACTGCTGTATGGCTAGGTAGGAGTCCACCCTGTGTGGAGGAACTTGTGCCACTCGATTGTAACCCTATAATAATGGAATAAAATCCTTTTACCCTCGCAAAAAAAACACGTTCTCTGTTTTCTTTGTTGAGAAAAAAGGTACAACCTTAATATTCTATAGATTGATAGATGTATCTCTAACATCTGATCGGTGACGATCAACAGGACCAAAACATTTTCCTCATACTTGCGCTCCAAGGAGACGAGGGTTTTCCAACCGCCTTCTACCGATGCCAATGGATCAGCCTTGCCTCCCGTGGCCTTAGGGCCATGGAGGCACAATGGATAATGGCCCGTTCCTGCGCAGATGTCTTTTTGAGTCTATTTAGAGTTTGTGTCCTGCCTAGGAATATGAGACGGCGGTGGTTTTTTAAAGATGAAATAAGGTTCTCTTCGCCTAGTCTCCATCCCCATGGTGCCTCTATCGTCGGTGGAGGGTGCATGGATGTGCATCTCTAGTTAAGCTCGCACGATTTAATCGGTGTTTGTCTTCGGTCGATCTGCTTGGATCCGGTCATCCTTCATCAGCATTCGTTTGTCTATAGGTTGGGTCCTTCCAATCTATGCTTCTCTTCATTATTGACGGTTGTCTTTCTGCTATGATGGTCCATTGGGGCCTTCACACAGCAAATTCCTATCTGGCTACTACAACAAGATTTGCTCGTCTCCGTTGAGAAAGGGGTGATGACGGCGGTGCGCCTTTGGTTTCTTTTAGTGCTTATTGTCCTGGCTTTGTAGTCTATAGACATGGATGTAATTTCAATTACTTCTGATGTTGTTTATACTACTATAATGTTTGATGAATAGATCGGAAGTTTTTCTCAGATTTTTTTTCCTGATAGGTGACATCGAGTCCGTAGTGAGGGTTTTAGGGGAGCGCCCAGGGGGAGGGGGGAATACTATTACTTGTGTAATGCGTGTTGTAACTCGAGAATGCCAACAGTGCTGTAGTAAATGGGCCGGCCCAAGAAACGTTGATGCGTGGTGATGCTTCTTCGTTCGCTTCATTTTGATTGTTGGTTGTTTCAATTTTTCCCTTTTCTACTCTCATTTATATTATGAAATATTCTAAATATAAATATTTATATTTAAAATGTTTATGCACTGTCAAAAAAGCGTTAGTGCAATGTTTCAATATATTTGACTGCATAAAAAATTGTGCATGCATTTTAAATAAAAATGTTTGTGAAGTTTTTATAAATGTTTGAAAATTTTCAAACACTTATCGCGTGATTAAGAAAAATTGTATCATTAAAATGATGATCGTGAGACTTTAAATATAAATAATTTTAAAAGGTTTATACAATGTAAAACAATATTCGTCTAATTCAAATAAATGTTGTGACACTAAATATATGTTCAACCTGTAATTTAATTTTTTAACACTTATTCAAAAAATCCGTTCGAAAACATGTATTTGAAAAAAATGTTCATCTAGTTTTTGTTTAGCGCTTACCGTTTATATATAAAAATTACATCCTGTATTGAAAAAGGTAGAAACAGTTTAAAAGAAAAAAAGAAAATAAGTAAAATCGATAAAAACGGGTGAAAGAAACATAAAAAATGAGGGAAATCGGTGAAAGAAACGCAAAAACCGGCATAGAAAAAAAGGATACCATAGAAAAACAAAACATGAAAAAGAAAAAGAAAGAGAAAGAGAAAAAGAAAAGAGGAAAACCCGAAAAATCATGGAAACAAACGGTGATACTGAAAAACCACAACAAATACTTATGAAAACCACTACAGAAACAAACAAAAAAATACCGAATGATTTTTTACGAAAGCAAACAAAATGGTTACAAAGGTGCAGAAAGTACTACTAGGAAAATGCTTATGGACAGAATTTTAGCAGTAGTGTTTGTTTATGACCCCACACTACTAGTAGTTAGTAGTAGCGCAGGGTAGAAAGGGATCATTGCCTTCGATATCTTCATAACTAAGCAATTTTCTATGAATTGCTCGGCAGTAATTTGTTCACCCACCGTAATACATGCTATCTTGAGAGAAGCCACTAGTGAAACCTATGGCCCCCGGGTCTCTTTCCTATTATATTGCATCTCATTTATTTACATCGCATCTCGTTTACTATTTTGCAATCTTTACTTTCCAATCTATACAACAAAAATACCAAAAAAATTACTTTACTATCTCTATTATATCTCACTTTTGCGAGTGACCGTGAAGGGATTGACAACCCCTTTATCGCGTTGGTTGCAAGGTTCTTGATTGTTTGTGCAGGTACTAGGCGACTTGTGCATTGTCTCCTACTGGATTGATACCTTGGTTCTCAAAACTGAGGGAAGTACTTATGCTACTTTGCTGCATCACCCTTTCCTCTTCAAGGGAAAACCAACGCATGCTCAAGAGATAGCAAGAAGGATTTATGGCGCCGTTGCCGGGGAGATCTACGCCAAGTCAAGACATACCAAGTACCCATCATAAACTCTTCTCCCTCGCATTACATTATTTGCCATTCGCCTCTCGTTTTCCTCTCCCCCACTTCTAAAACGATTTTCGAAAAACTTTGCCTTTTCTTCGCCCCTCTTCCGTTCCCCTTTTTGCGCTTGCTTCTTGTGCATCCGTGTGTTAGATCGTTTGTTTCACCTTCATGGCTAGTCCTCCTATCATTGTTAATACTCCCGATAATGAAGTTCTCAATTTTAAACAAAGGGAGGGAGAAACTCTAAAAGATGCTTGGTATAGAATTTGCAATGCTCAAATTAGATCTACTAGAAAGCAATCCACTTCCGTTCTTCTTCGCAATTTCTACGTAGGAATCACTCCTTGGAATAGATACGTTCTTGACACCATTACCGGAGGGGATTTCTTGGGAAGCCATACTTTTGATTCTTATAATGCTATGATAGATTTGTTAGTCCCACCACCTCTTTTGGTCAATGGAACTATTTTAACTTTGGAACATGTGATGCAAAGGCTTGATATTATTGAAAATAAAATTTCCACTTGTAGAGTTAACCAAAAATTTGGATAAAAAGATCCACAACCAAATTACCCAATATGGATCTAAGGTATGATTTACTCTGAAAAATCTTAGGGAAAAGGAACCCATAGTTAATGAGAAGATAGATCAAGATTCCGCTAGAATTGATAAACACCAATATATTATTACCAACTTGGGGTCCGCTTTTTCTGCCGTTAAAAATACCTCAAATCCTCCTCCTACCAAAGTTGCCAAGTTGATCCATGTTCCTAAAAATAAGGGTGAATCTACTAGTAAGGAAAATGAAGACCACAAATCAATAAGTATTCACCCTAACTTTTTCGATATCATTAAGGAACCTTTTGCTACAAATGAATTTCTTGATTTCTTGCCTAGGAGTTTCATCATTAACAAAACCAAAGAACCTCCTAAGGGTTATGTGTGTTCAATTTAAGAATTGCATACCAAAGATGCCGATACCTAGATCTATTCTTGTTTTTATGCCTAGCTAGGGGCGTTAAACGATAGCGCTTGTTGGGAGGCAACCCAATTTTATTTTTGTTCTTTGCTTTTTGCTCCTGTTTAGTAATAAATAATTCATCTAGCTTCTATTTATATGTGGTTTTATGTTTTAATTAGTGTTTGTGCCATGTAGAACCTTTGGGAAGACTTGGGTGAAGTCTTTGCGATCTTGCTGTAAAAAACAGAAACTTTTGCGCTCACGAGATTCGCTATCGTTTTTTACTGGAGTGTGATTTTGGTTGATTCTTTTTGAAGATGATTAATAGACAAATTTCTCACATCCAAAAATTTATTTCAGAATTTTTGGAGTTACATAAGTATTCGAAAGTTACAGATTGCTACAGACTGTTCTGTTTTTGACAGATTCTGTTTTTCGTGTGTTGTTTTCTTATTTTGACGAATCTATGAGTAGTATCGGGGGGTATGAACCATAGGGAAGTTCGAATATATTAGGTTTAACACCAATATAAATAAAGAATGAGTTCATTACAGTACCTTAAAGTGGTGGTTTATTTTCTTATACTAACGGAGCTCATGAGATTTTCTGTTGAAGTTTTGTGTTGTGAAGTTTTCAAGTTTTTGGGTAAAGATTTGATGGATTTTGGAATAAGTAGTGGCAAGAGCCAAAGCTTGGGGATTCCCAAGGCACCCCAAGGTAAAATTCAAGGACAACCAAAAGCCTAAGCTTGGGGATGTCCTAGAAGGCATCCCCTCTTTCGTCTTCGTCTATCGGTAACTTTACTTGAGGCTATATTTCTATTCACCACATGATATGTGTTTTGTTTGGAGTGTCTTGTATGATTTGAGTCTTTGCTTTTTAGTTTTCCACAATTATCCTTGCTGTACACAACTTTTGGGAGAGACACGCATGAATCGGAATTTATTAGAATACTCTATGTGCTTCACTTATATCTTTTGAGCTAGATAATTTGCTCTAGTGCTTCACTTATATCCTTTTAGAGCACAGTGGTGGTTTTATTTTATAGAAATTATTGATCTCTCATGCTTCACTTATATTATTTTGAGAGTCTTTTAGAACATCATGGTAATTTGCTTTGGCTATAAAACTAGTCCTAATATGATGGGTATCCAAGAGGCATATAATAAAAACTTTCATATAAAGTGCATTGAATACTATGAGAAGTTTGATTCCTTATGATTGTATTGAGATATGAAGATGGTGATATTAGAGTCATGCTAGTTGAGTAGTTGTGAATTTGAGAGATACTTGTGTTAAAGTTTGTGATTCCCGTAGCATGCACGTATGGTGAACCGTTATGTGATGAAGTCGGAGCTTGATTTATTTTTTGATTGTCTTCCTTATGAGTGGTGGTCGGGGACGAGTGATTGTCTTTTCCTACACTACAAATAAAAAAGAACACTTCCGTGATGATACGTGTTTGTCACAGTAGGTCGCATTTTCTGTCATGCATGTACATCCATGACGATTTTATGACAGAATCAAGATAGTCATTCCTGTGCTGTCGTAGAACACTAGTGCAGAACCGGGCTTTAGCGCCAGTTCGTAAGGGCCTTTAGTGCTGGTTCTGCAACCGGCACTAAAGAGTGGAGACTAAACGCCCCCCTTTAGTAACGGTTCGGCACGAACCGGCGCTAACGTGCCACCACGTGGCACGAGCCAGGCCCGGGTGCGTGTAGGACATTAGTACCGGTTGGTAACACCAACCGGTACTAAATGTTTGGGTGTGTTTTGGTTTTGATTTTTATTTTTCCTTTAGTTTTCTGTTTACAATTTAATTTAGTGATTGTTTTACATTATAATGAGTTGTTAAATCATTAGGTCAAAGTACCGCAGATTAGTTTCGACTGGATGCATGTGGATCCTAGCTAAGTGATCAAGTATATGCCATATCCATATTACTTGATCACTTAGTGATCTAAGTAATATGGACATGGCATATACTTGATCACTTAGCTAGGATCCATCCAGTTGAAATTAATATGCGGTTTCTTTCATAAATGATATAATAACTCATCATCATCATCATCATAGTAATATAAAAACTCTTGCATCATATCATCACCAACAACAGTATATACTAGCTAGCAAAGATATCATCGAGTTCAACATGGTCATGATATTATAAGCGTTCATAACACCACAAAAGCAAATCACTCTTTGAGATTAAGTTCAGGATGAAGAACACGGACACGCATGAGAGCACAACAAGTACTAAGAGCATGATAACTAGCTAAATCACTCCTGCTGCTCTCTCTTAGGTAAAATAGCATAGAACATGTATAGCTCTCCTGATTCATCATATTGGAGCATGCAGATGAACCTATCTCCTAATCGTGGGCTGCGCTTCTGATTGCTGCCCCCTAGTACTTCTCTGCGATCGTTAACAATTTTGCTCCAATCTTTCACTATTAAGCATTCATCGCTTTCAGAAATCCTGAATGCACTCACCTGCACTTTAGGATATCTTGGCCGTAAGCTAACAATTGACATGCGACCTTTAGTCTCGATCCACTGAGGCACAGCTGTCATCGGGAGTCCCTGTTGAAGAACATCGTATAGTAATTAATATACTTAGCAATGAAAGTTTAATACGAACCCTATTGGAGCATGCAGATGAACCTATCTCCTAATCGTGGGCTGCGCTTCTGATTGCTGCCCCCTAGTACTTCTCTGCGATCGTTAACAATTTTGCTCCAATCTTTCACTATTAAGCATTCATCGCTTTCAGAAATCCTCAATGCACTCATCTGCACTTTAGGATATCTTGGCCGTAAGCTAACAATTGACATGCGACCTTTAGTCTCGATCCACTGAGGCACAGCTGTCATCGGGAGTCCCTGTTGAAGAACATCGTATAGTAATTAATATACTTAGAGTTTAATACGAGCACTAATAGTAAAAATCTTACCATCTTTCCTAAATACATGTGACCGTAGTTCAATACGATCACTATTGGTCGCACGTTTTGAATACTAAGATTTTCAAATTCAGGAAAATGATTTCTCTTAACAGCATCAAGATCCTCAAGCCATGAAACATAATGACTTATCTCCTCGCAGTTTAGTTCAGCTCCGGGACAGTAGTAGGTCCTGTCTACCAAGCGCCGGACATGTTTGCTTGAATGGAAATAAGATGTCAATAGAAATTAGTTGTCAACTATTTTTGAATAAACAATATCAAAGACATAAATATGGTTGAGAAACTCACATAATGGTAGAACTGGAGGCGTCTGCACATCGACCCAGATGTCTCTATTACCTTCAATATCATCTTCCGGACGAATATCAAAGGTGATAACCATATCAGGCTCAAATGCATAAGCCTTGCATAGTGCTTGCCAAGTTTTTCATTCAAAATAGGTGTTCGTGTCTGCATTGTATAATTTGATGTCGAAAGTATAACCATGCTCGGTCTTCAGGTAAACTCTCTTTACCTCCATAGTTTCCATAGCATCGAAACCTATCTTATCCAAGAAAAAAATTCTTGCATGGCAGGGGATGCGCTAGTAGAATAGTGAAAACTTCAAATTATAAGTTGAAGCAAATGAAGCATATATAAGTCATGCTTAATTACGAAAGAAGACTTGTCGTTGTGACTTACTGTATCCACTTCGAATGTCTAATCCAGCTTGATGCTGAAGCGCCTATCATCAACAAGGAAATTTCTGTCGCACAGGCCGTGTTGGTCTTCACAGAATTCACACTTAATGAAATCTTTTTCGTCGTCAGACGACATTTCCTATGTTCATATAGGTGAAACATTAAACACTTACTAGTTCTATTAATTCAGCTAATTCAACTACTTCTATTAGTTCAACTAGTTCTATTAATTCAACTAATTCAACTAAGCATTTAATAAAAATAAACTTGTTCTATTAATTTTCTTACTAAAATAAAGTAGCTAGTTCTATATAGTAATATTTTAATTAGATCATCAAATCTGAGATATCTAAATTTTCTTACTAAAAATAAACTAGTTCTATTAATCCAACTAATTCAACTAAGAATTACTAAAAATAAACTAGTTCTATTAATTTTCTTACTAAAATATATAAAGTAGCTATATATATATATATAGTATTATTTTAATTAGATCATCAAATCTCATATACCTAAATTTTCTTACAAAAATAAACTAGTTCTACTAATTCAACTAGTTCAACTAAGCATTTACTAAAAATAAACTAGTTATATTAATTCAACTAGTTCAAATAATCTCATATACCTAAATTTTCTTACCAAAAATAAACTTGTTCTATTAATTTTCATATTAAAATAAACTAGTTATATTAATTCAACTAGTTCAAATCTCATATATATACCTAATTAATATCTAGCTAATTCATCTAAAATTAACATTAATATTTAACATCTTTTCCATATAATTCATCTAACATTAACATTCTAACATTCTTATCTACGTAATTTCTCTAACATTAATCTAAACAACAGAAAGTATAAAATAACTAAAAACAATATGTGTGTGTGTGTGTCTGTGTGTGTGCATGTGTGTGTACGATCGGGGGGCGGCGGCGTACGGGCGGCGGCGCGACGACGAGCGGCGGGCCGGGGGCGACGGCGCGATCGAGATGGCGACGTAGTACGGGGCGGCGGTGACGGGCGGCGGGGGCGACGGCGGTGACGGCGACGACGGGCGGCGCGGGCGGCGCGCGATGGGCGACGGCGGCGGCGGCGATGTCGCGCGAAGTAGTTGGAGAAGAAGTGGTGGTCAATGAAACTGAATTTTTCGTAAGTGCCATATATATAGGAGGGGCCTTTAGTACCGGTTGGAGCCACCAACCGGTACTAAAGGCCAATTTTCGCCAGGCCAAGGGGCGGGAAACTGACCCTTTAGTACCGGTTCGTGGCTCCAACCGGTACTAAAGGCCCCCCCTTTAGTACCGGTTGGAGCCACGACCCGGTACTAAAGGGGTGCGCTGGCGCAGGAGCGGTGCGGGCAAGTTTAGTCCCACCTCGCTAGCCGAGGGGCGCCCGCAACAGTTTAAAAGCCCCGGCGCGGCTGCTGTCTCGAACTCCTCTCTATAGCAGGCTTCTGGGCCTAACTTCGGCGCGCTGCCTTGTGAGCCTGCTGGCCCTTCTGGACCTGTATTTGCAAACCCTAGGTCTGGCAGGCCGACTGGACAGCGCCCCAACAATTTTTTGTATAATTTTCTTCTATTTATTTCTGAGTAGTTTTTTTGCTGTATTTAATTTCTTTGTGAATATAGAAAAATTATATAGTTTTTCTTTTCTGCATTATTAATTTTCCGCTATTTATTTTTCAGTAATTTTTTATATAGTTTTTGTCTTTTCTGTTTTATTTATTTTATGTTTTTTCTTTTGCACATGCTATGTGGGTGAAATGATGATACCATGCCAAGTTTCGACATTTTTAGAGTTCATTTTGTAGTGATTTTCAATTTCACGGTCATTTAGCTCTCTAAACAAATCGGTAAATGACTCAAAAATAGCAAATGATGTCAGAAAGTTTTGAAAATTGATGACGTCGCTTTGAATGGTGCGTACGGAAGGCAAAAAAAGTCTGGAGTTATAATAAGTTTAAAAAATAAAGTGCCAGTGTAACAGATGAGTTCTCGTCAGAAACCCTGATACTTCGAAAGAGATTGTCCAGTTTGTACACGAAGTGCGTCCAGTTTTTGCCGTAACCCTCTCTACTCTTTTGCACATGCTATGTGGGTGAAATGATGATACCATGCCAAGTTTCGACATTTTCATAGTTCATTTTGTAGTAATTTTCAATTTCACGGTCATTTAGTTCTCTAAACAAATCGGTAAATGACTGAAAAATAGCAAATGATGTCAGAAAGTCTTGACAATTGATGAAGTCGCTTTGAATGGCGCGTACGGAACGCAAAAAAGTCTGGAGTTGTAATAAGTTTAAAAAAATGAAGAGCCAGTGTAACAGATGAGTTCTCGTCAGAAACCCTAATACTTCGAAATAGATTGTCCAGTTTGTACACGAAGTGCGTCCAATTTTTGCCGTAACCCTCTCTACTCTTTTGCACATGCTATGTGGGTGAAATGATGATACCATGCCAAGTTTCGACATTTTCATAGTTCATTTTGTAGTAATTTTCAATTTCACGGTCATTTAGTTCTCTAAACAAATCGGTAAATGACTGAAAAATAGCAAATGATGTCAGAAAGTCTTGACAATTGATGAAGTCGCTTTGCATGGTGCGTACGGAACGCAAAAAAGTCTGGAGTTGTAATAAGTTTAAAAAAATGAAGAGCCAGTGTAACAGATGAGTTCTCGTCAGAAACCCTAATACTTCGAAATAGATTGTCCAGTTTGTACACGAAGTGCGTCCAGTTTTTGCCGTAACCCTCTCTACTCTTTTGCACATGCTATGTGGGTGAAATGATGATACCATGCCAAGTTTCGACATTTTCATAGTTCATTTTGTAGTGATTTTCAATTTCACGGTCATTTAGCTCTCTAAACAAATCGGTAAATGACTGAAAAATAGCAAATGGTGTGAGAAAGATTTGAAAATTGATGACGTCGCTTTAAATGGTGCGTATGGAACGCAAAAAAAGTCTGGAGTTGTAATAAGTTTAAAAAAAATGAAGTGCCAGTGTAACAGACGAGTTCTCGTCAGAAACACTGATACTTCGAAAGAGATTGTCCAGTTTGTACACGAAGTGCGTCCAGTTTTTGCCGTAACCCTCTCTACTCTTTTGCACATGCTATGTGGGTGAAATGATGATACCATGCCAAGTTTTGACATTTTCAGAGTTCATTTTGTAGTGATTTTCAATTTCACGGTCATTTAGCTCTCTAAACAAATCGGTATATGACTGAAAAATAGCAAATGGTGTCAGAAAGTTTTGAAAATTGATGACGTCGCTTTGAATGGTGTGTACGGAACGCAAAAAAAGTCTGGAGTTGTAATAAGTTTAAAAAAATGAAGTGCCCATGTAACAGATGAGTTCTCGTCAGAAACCCTGATACTTCGAAAGAGATTGTCCAGTTTGTACACGAAGTGCGTCCAGTTTTTGCCGTAACACAAGAAGTCCGGAGTTGTAATAAGTTATTAAAGATAAAAAAGAGGCACAATGCTCGTTAATTAGCTTCAAGCCTTACGGAATAGTGCAAACTGCACTGCACATAGCTCTGTGCAGTCTACACTATTCCTCAAGGCTTAAAGCTAAGCAACGTGCAGATGAGCATTCCGCCTCTCCTTCATTGTCTGTGTACCTAGGGCTTATAAACCGCTCCTAGTGCCTCTCTCTTCGCGAGGTGGGACTAAAAAACAGCTTACTAAGAAACTATAGTACCGGTTCATGGCACGAACCGGTACTAAAGGTGCCCGTGGGGCCCCAGCCTGACCACAGCCTGACGCAGCCTCATTAGTACCGGTTCGTGACACGAACCGGTACTAAAGGTTGCTCACGATCCGGTACTAATGATCTCCGCCCGCCTAGCCGTTGGAACCGGCGCTAATGGACACATTAGTGCTGGCTCAAAATCAAACCGGCACTAATGTGCTTCACATTTGACCCTTTTTCTACTAGTGGAAGTGTTCCATGACATTACAAAAATTATCATCACGGAAGGGTCCACTTCCATGACAATAAATCCCGCGTCACAGAAGTGCTTTCGTCAAGGGTGACCGACACGTGGCATCCACCGTAACAGAACGCCGTTAAGCTATCGGGTCGGGTTTTGGATGCGATAACCCGTTAACAGCCCCGACCAATGGGGATTTTCCATGTGTAAAATCATCATTGGTTGGAGCAAACACGTGTCGGCTCATCGTTGGGACAGATGTCATCCACTCATTGGACAGAAGGCGCCTATGCTACGTCGACACGTGGCACGGCCCAACAGAGGCCCATTCCTGTGAAAAGGCCGGCCCGTTTGACTTGGTCAAAAGGTGGCGGGGCAGCCCATGTAAAGCCTGTTAACGGCCTGTTCGCATATAGCCCATTTACAGCCCGCTAACCCAAGGCCCGTTACGCCCTATACGAATTAGGCCCAGTAGCGTCATCTGGGCCACCCAATATGATTCCAGCCCATTTTCACTTCTGGCCCATGTATGGCCCATGACGTCTTTCGGGCCATATGAGGCCCTATGTAACTCTTGGCCTATTAACGGCCTGTGGTGAAACTGGCCCGTAATGAACAGTGTATCACTTTACACCCATTAACGGCCCGTGGTGAAACTGGCCCGTAATGAATAGTGTATCTCTTTATACCCAATAACGGCCCGTTATTCCGTTGGGCCGTTTCCAGCCCATGTTATGTTTCGGCCTTCTCAGAGCCCATTTATTCTGGGGCTCATTTCCAGCATTCGTTTACTTATGGCCCGTTATTGTCATTTTCTGCTTGTGGGCCAAATTCAGCCTGTGGTTACAGTCGGCCCGTTTGTGGTCCATTAATACGTTGGGCCGTTTTCATAGCGTCATCAAATACGGCCTATTAACGATGGCCCGTTATGGTCGGCCCATGAACGGACGATTCCAACTCTAGCCCGTTTACGGCCATAATGCGGCCTGTTATTGGCCCATGTTTGGCAAATCAATCATACTGCCCGTATAAGGCCCATTGATGATACGGCCCGTAGAAGGCCCGTTGTTTCTACGGCCCGTAGAAGGCCCATTGTTTCTACGGCCCGTAGAAGGCCCACTGTTTCTACGGCCCGTAGAAGGCCCACTGTTTCTACGGCCCGTAGGAGGCCCAGTGTCACTACAGTAAATATTAGCCCATGGTTATTGTGGCCTAATTTTACAAAATAGGTTATTGCAGCCACTAGCAAACCGCGGAAAAGGAACTGCAATGACTACAAGCAAACAAATAAACAAGACAACAAGGAAATAAATAAGCAAGCAACTTACGCTAGGCTATCACGGCTATCACACATATTACATCCACTGGGCATCAAAGTTCGCCACCAGTGCAAATAAACGCGCCGACAAAAGAATATACAAAACTGAGAGCACTTCAGAAGGCACTAGGCCTGTCCACGTGGGGCCCCCAAACAGCTGAAGAAGCTGAGTAGACCTCAGTTGTGTCAACGATAGATGCATCAACACTAGATTTAAGGCATGATGATGCGCACGACAGTCCTCTGACATCTTCATTACATCTTTGACTTCAAGTCGGAGCTGAGCTGAAGCAAGCCTTTTCGCTTTAAGTTGAGACTGAAGAAGTCGAACTGATCGAGGCAGCGACTGCACAGAGGTTGTCTCACACCTGCTGGTGAGTAGCTTCAACTCACTGTCTTCATCAAGAGAGGACCTTGGGGTCATCTCGCTGTCCTCAAGATGGTTTGGCTCACTATCTTCCCTAAAGTTCTGCCTGGCGTAAGAGATACGAGTCTGAAAGAGAAACAAGGAGACACGTAACAGGTTTCACAATTATATAAGCAAATAAATGGATCTGTTCTGCATAAGGAACATGTTTTTACAACTACAATTTGAAACTAGTAGTTGTTGCAAACATCCAATCAGATGTAAACAGCAAAGTAAACAGCAGTGGAGGAAATGATGCCTATCCAAATCTATACTAGAACAAAGTTTGAAGGCTTGAGAAGGATGAACTTACATTACATGTTAACACGGGCTGGACAAAGCCCTTCTCCATGTTGATGGAAGGATAATTCAATAAATTCCCCAAAGAAAATTCTTTATAACTGTTGCCATTATTCTACATTTTGCAAAGGGTAAATATAGATCAAATAATATTGGAAGAAACAGAGGATAATGAAGCTCAAGTGCAGACTGATGATACATAATCAAATAGCAATTAATTAAGTACAGCGTTACAAGGCAAAAGGGAGAGAGGTACTGACAAGAGCAATGCAGAGCCCATTATTGTTTTGAGATCGTATGATCCTTTGAGCAAGGAGATTCATCTGAAATTAGTTTTCATACAAGAGAGAAGGTAAGGCACAAGCATAAATTTATGAGTTCAAATTTTGAATTGATATCATAGACAGTACTTGACGCTGGGCTCGCAGCAGTTCTAATAGGGGTTTGGCCACTGGAGTAGGGGTAAAGTGTGGTACAGTTGGGCCTGTGTTTTCGGTGGCCGCTGATCTATCTGATTTAATAGGTATCGCTACCTTTTCCAAATACCTAGTTTGTACTCCTTGAGGATCTGCACTCACCCTCTTCCTTTTGGACATCTATTACGAAAGAACAACATTTGACTGGAAAAACATAGTGTGACGACACATGGAATAGGTACAGAAAATGGATAGGTATGGCATATACCCATATATGATGCTTAAACTAAGCAGATGGTGTAACAAAGTAGAAGTAATGCAAGAGGTCAGATGCAAAATATGTGCGACCAATACAACTTTGCAAAGTTAGAGCAAGCAAATAAGATAGGCCATCCTCCACCATGCCAAGTTTGTTAGCCAGTGGATCATTCCGCAATATTCCTCTCGTGCGCCCATTCTCATATTCATTTTGATAATGTTCAATATCTGACATGCATGAAAACATAAAAACAAGTGAGATTTTCCTTGTAATGCAGAAGTGATTCTAATCCAATACTGCCTCCCTGTAACCCCTTCGTGCTATCTCTGCAATTCTTTTAAAAGATGCCATGCATGCTGTAATTTGTTGTGTGCATTAATATAATGTGGCCTACTACTCAAAATATGAGAGCTCCAGAAGTGATGACACTTCGCAGATGATAGCTTCAACATATAGTAAAGAAGAACAAGTCGACCTAACCTGACAGATTCAAAATATACTAAGGGAGAACAACTTGACCTGACCAGTCGACCACAAGAGAAGAGTATCATCTTAAAGAAGAGCAGAAGAGCAAGCAGATTGAAGATATTACAAGTCTTTCAATACAATGTCAGTTAGCCACCCATGATGAACCAGAGCGCACAGAGAAATACTATTCTTTCCGGTCTCTCTTTATGTGGCTCACATGCAATTCGAAACTAAAGTAGGAACATTTAGCTAACCAATTAAACATCTCTCAGTTTTACTAATATCAGCAATAATATTAGATATGAATTTGTACAACTAAGCTTGTTTAGCTCGATGGGTGGAGCAGTGCTATTACGACACGAACCACGTAGGGCGATTGTGGTCATCATAAAATGGGGAAAACATAAGCATGATGTGTACAGTGTTGACCGTGGCAGTGGGATGGCAGATCTGAAGGTGCAAACCGCGCAAAGGGTAGTTGGCAACCGATGTTTGCTTTGAAATAACAACTAAGATTTGGTATGGACAAGAAAGTACGGTCAACATGTGACAAAGAAATGCAATTATGTTGTCTCTCTATATGTCGCGACATACATTTGGAAACTCATGTGGGACCTTTAGCTAACCAACTAAATGTGTCGGTTAACTAATATCAGTATCATATCACAATCATATTTGAACAACTAAGCTTTCGAATTCTGAGTGTTGTGTTGTTTAGCTTGAAGGGTGGAGTAATGCTAGTACAATAGAAAGCACCTACGCAGATCATAGTAGAGTAGATAAAAGGGGAAAACCCTAAGCATCAAGAGAAAAATCAGGAAAGTGGAACTAGCTGGACCAGTGGGTGGCGCACATGCTTTTCGAAAGGAATATAGGAACATTAGGTGACCAATTAAACGTTCTCTGTTTTAGTGATATGAGCATCAAATCAGATTCGTATTTCAACATGTAAGCTTTGGGTTGAGGTCTTGAGGAGCAGTGCTAGCATGACACGAAGCACCTAGATGATGGTAGTGAATATAAAGGGGGGAAACCATAAGCTTTATGAGTATAGTGCCCGTGCCATGGTGGATCTGAAGTGCAAACCGGACAAAGCTACTTCGCAACCAATGTTTGCTTTCAACTAGCCACTACGATTTGGTACGGACAAGAAAAGTACAGTAAACAAATTACGATCTATTTTCCGGGTGAGATCAATAACTTAAGCACATATGGAAGAGTACCACCTCTCTTGCGACGCCGTGTAGGCCTATGCCTATACGTCGAGGGTGCTGCGGGTGCGATGGCTGTCGGCGGCGGGGAAGAAGACTTTAGACGGCAGACGGCCGGGTCGGGGATATATCCTGTTGCCGTGGACGAGGCGATCGTAGGAGCGGCAACGGCAAGGTGGACGACGGCGCCGATGAAGCGAGAGGAGGCGATGAAAGGATCCTGGTCCAGCGCCGTGGATGAGAGACGTCCATCTCTTGCAGTGGACAACGGGGTAGGGGTAGCGGCTCCGGCAAGGTGGAGGATGGGGTGGCGGACGGAGGAGGCTGGCCGCAGTGCGGAGGTTGTCGTGCCGCCGACAGTGTATGAATGGGCAAATGGAGGGGAGGGGGGGATCTCAAACTTTGGGACGCGCTTCTCTGAAATGGGGGAAAGTTACGAACTTATCCCCTGTTTAAAATTTCGGACATCGCGTCGGTTGTGGATAGGACGGTAATCTCGCATCTTCCAAATATTTGCCGGGAACTATTTCGGGCGAGGAGAGGGTGTTTTGCCACCCACGGTTGGCGCCCACGGTGTATGAATGGGGCTGACAGGTAGGGCGGTTGTGTCACGTCTGATGGAAGTTACACATCTGCCCCTATATAAAATATTAGCGTACATCGATTTCGGACGAGCAGAGTTTGTTTTGCCGCCCACCGTGTATGAATGGGGAAATGGAGGAAGAGACACATGTCTTTCGGATGAGCTTGAATCAAATGTGTTTTGCCGCCCACGTTTGGCGCCCACCGTGTCTGAATGGGCTCAGAGGCCGTCGTGTCACATCGGATTGAAGTTACTAGTCTACCCCTATAGACAGCAGTGTAAATCCGGTCGATAAGGATGTCAAGTGTCAGGGGTAGACAGTAATTTCCATCTCGCAAACACTTGCTTCGGGCAGCCCACAAATTATAGTGGGTGTTTAGCCGCTTCGTTCAAAACTTGGGAGAATTAGCATTCACGTTTGCCCTGGGACCTGGCAAACTAAATTCAAATCCAATCTGTATTCGATTACGAATATCCACAGATAATTATACGTTTTGTTATTTATTTCTTCAAAACCACAACAAAGATTTATTCCACCTTTATATATGATTACGAGTAGAAATGTCGTGATCTTCGAATTCAGTAGGTTGGATACACTCTGAGTCAAACAGTTATTTCATCCAATACAATATGCTCACACGAAAAACAGTTCACCTTATGTCAATCATACAAGTACTAAGGATTACCTCGCCTAAAAAATTCGGATCATTACAACACATGGACAACATAGGGGGTATTGCAACATAATCCATTCAGAGACATGACACAACATGCAAGTACAATAATCTAATGACAATTTCAACTGGTATCTAAAGAAGAACCGGGATTAACTTGGTCTTCAGATAGCAGAAACAGTAGGACCTCTTCCGTCTTCAAATGCAACATTCTTACTTCCTCCAATTCTTGGGTTGCTTGCATTATGCGTGCCGCTAATTCCGTAATTTCCAGCCTCAAGATAAAGATTACCTCATTCATGGCAGCCACACCATCTCTTTCTGCCTCTAGTAGAGCCTCAAGCACTATAATATCTGTGCTCAGACTGCTCTCCGGCGGTGTTGCCTCTGAACTGCTACCATCTGGTAACATGGATGGCACACTACTTCCACAAATAGATTCTGGGGTTGTACAATGTGTCCTAGTGTGAACGGCAGCCTGAATGGTTTCCGCTGGACATCAGTAAGAGATAGTTATCGTATGATCTAGGGAGTAAGCTTACATGGTAAACGACGGACAAATTATTGCCGAGCATGGCAAACTATATTTAAATGGTTCGAAGCAGCATCAGCCGAAAAGAAATTAAAATGGTAAGATGAAACTAGGGATGTAAGTGGCAAATAAACGACATCCGCCAGTCCCATCTAGTTAGTTTTTGCTACCTCCCTAGTTCATTTTCCTCAAAAAACAAAAACTCTTTTGAACTATCATACCACTAGTGGACTTTAATCGGGATTAAACGGGACCCAGTTGACATCCCTAGTTGAAAGGGAGTGTACAACCGCTATATTTAAGTTGCCAAGGCATCTAAGCAGTTGAAATAATCTGAGAAAGCACTTAACAGTGTGGCCTCATATAAACTACAAAGACAGTCTTGTGATGAAGTCGAGAGGAAAAGTTAAGGACTCAAATGAAATAGGCATGCATTTCTTTACGATAGTACAGCAGGCACTGCTGACATATTGGCCAACACAGGTATAGCGTAACAACAAATAAGCATTCGAATCAAGCAATACAGCAAAGCAGACAACTGAACTATTTGTAATTCGGTAGGATTACACGTTGAGGGCACAAGACAAGAAAGCATCCCACTCGCATTACATTTCACATGTACTAAAACACACTCGCTTACCATATGTTGCTGTCAAGCCTAGCTGCTGTTGCAATGTTCTTTGAAGATATCGTCAGCATCCCGTGGTTGCAAATCTAGTTGTTGTAGTTTATTCTGCACCATCTATTTAGGTAAAATTAATTTTAATCGCATGCACTGGTCCGAATTGATCATCAATGGTTCATCTAAACTAATGAAAGAAGGGTGTGTGCATACATAACAATATATCTGCTTCCCTCTATTTTTATGCTTGTTCGAGGTGCCAGACCCAAAAGAACAAATATTTTGCTTGATGGGGTTGGCAGCTCCATAATTAATAGAAGCATCAAATTAGTCATGCAACTTGGGAAGATCAAGAACACACAAACAAGTAATGAACAGAGGCTCGGAGCAGTGATGTAATAGCTAGCATCAGAAAATGTAGGGTAAAACGAAGAAAAAGCAGCGGAACCACATGCTAGTTTGCTGATGTGTAATTAAGCATAGAGAACATTAAGCAGTCTGATGGAACCAACAGGTGGCATCAAAACAAAACTAAAGCATATTAACTATATGTGCACTGGTATGTAATTTGGCACATGTAACATGTTGACTGCCAGAAGTATGCCCCTACAGGTGCAAACAGAATAACGCGTCTCATGAAAAACTGAATGATGCCCTCAAGAAATTGTAAGGTGGGGTGCTTATGCTAGGAAAGTGAACGTAGGTGCCGGCCGTTGGATAATAGTACCTGATTCTCGGCGGCGTATGGGTATCGTTGTCATACTTGATAGCTAAGGATCGTCGATGGTGCTCGTGTTGCGGTTGAGTTTGGGCCGGCTGCCGCCGTCGCTGAAGCGGCTCCGGTGCTACGGTTGCGGCGCCTGTTGACATACAAGAAAGCTCATCTGTGGTAAGTGAACAGTTGCACGATAAAGAGAAAACCCGAAGGAGTACAAATCGAAATAACCTGATCAGGCTGCGGCGTAGGTAAAGCAGGGCCGGTGGAGTTGAATATGGCGTCCGTGGAGTGGGTCCGGTGCAGTGGACGAAGGCTTCGGCGGGCGCGTTGTACAGTGCTTTCGGTGAGGCGGATCTGTTGCGGCGGACGAGGGCTTGTATGAAGGGCCAGCGAAGGGGTCGATGAGGGAGTCAGTGAAGGGCCTACGCTGTGGTGGACGAGGGCGCCGGTTAAGCAGATCCGGTGCGGTGGACCATGATGGCGGTCAAGGAGATCTGGAGCGATGGACAAGCCAGTCGCTGAAGCGGCTCCGGTGAAGTGGTGAGTTGGCAGTTGGGGGTTCCAAGGTGCGGAAGGTAGATCCGGCGGGGTGTGAGGTCCACCGCTGCGGCGGAGGACTAGATTCGGCGGCTTGCCGTGGTTGGGAGGGCCGGGGAGGGGAAGGGGAGGGGCTCTGGGGAAGAATGTTGGGGGCAAAGAGGGGAAAACAATGGAGTTACCAAAGCAGCCCTTTTCCGTTCATGTGGCAGGGGTAAAACAGGAATATCGCAGGGCTAAACTATCAGGCGCGTGATATTTCGATGTGAGTGGGAAGTTTGAAAGCTTTTGGCGCCTAAAATTATAAGTATTCTGCTCTCGTACGGCCGACTATGATATCAAGGCCGACAATTTGTTTGTTTTGCACGCAAAAAAATGTGCAAGTTTTGAAAATCAATGTCTCCAACTCGAAACTTAGATTGTCCATTCAATTCAAATATGGATCATTGAGCTACTACAAGCATATACCATCATCCGGTCCAATTCAAATGAAATTCCAAATGTGTTTATCCTAAATATGATGACAAAAGCAAAAATGTGTATGTGTATGAATAAAGTGGATGATTATAAAGTTTGAACATGCCCGTATGTGTATATCTCTAGGTTTGATATATGAATTTGAAATCACGAAATCCCGGCTTAAAAAATGTACCTCCGTTTAAATGAATTACAAAAGCTAATGATGGAGTCGAATTCCAAAATTCCAATCTTAGGTTTGTAATTCTGGTACATCAAGGTGTATCACGCATGTTCAAAAGTATCGTTATCTCATAGTACAAACTGTGAAACAAATTGATCAACCATGAGTGCACAATATCTCAATTACGCTAAAGTCCCTCAAATATAGACACCTCACTCTTCATCTGAAGTCAACCCCCCCCCCCACCACCACACACACACACATAGAGAAGTTGTTCTCTCCCCCAAACACCAACACACGAGCACATTAACACCCCTCTCTCTTGTAAAGTCCGGACCCCAACATAGGTCTCTATCACTTTGTCTCTCGGGCATGCATACATCTCTTCCCTCACTCTCTAGGTCTCCCGCTATCTCTCTTACCCAAGCACACGCACTATGTAGAGTGTATATTTCCCATACACACAAAACGTCGCCCCCAAACGTCTATCTCCCTAGTTATGTGGTTCTCGCGCACTCACCTCACACACCACCCCCACTACAAACAAGCACACTTTGTCTCCTTGTGCACCAATCTCCTCTTTCTATCTCTCCCACATGCGGACCCGCCCCAGCTCCTTCCCTGTATACATATATGTCGTGACTCTTTGCATAGCTCCCTAATGTATAATCGTTCTTGATTTCGCACATTGTTCTCTACACCATCTGTTCTAGATCTCTCATGAAGTCCCTATCACACACACGATGACTCGCTTCCCTTGCGTCTCCGTTCATAGGCCAATTTCGGACAACATCAACACTGTCTCCCTATCTATACGCCATTTATGGACACAAACGACCCCTCTCACCCCCTCTCTTCCTCTCTCTCTCTCTCCGTCGCTAGCTCTCTCTTTCTCTCGCTCTCACACCCCTCTCCCACACACACACTCGATGTCTCTTCCAAATAGTCTGCTCCCCCCGCCCGCACCCGTGCTACCTCGCTACTACACATGTCACAACATACCCCCTTCCCTCATACTAGGTTTACATCATCAGTGGTCTCTCTACTCCACATACACTCTCTCCCTCTCACACACAAACGCGTGCACAAACACACACAGACACGCACAAACACCCATTTATCTGGATCCTCATCTCTTCTCATGTCCGCATGTGTATCTCACACACTCACTCTCTAATTATGTATATGTGTCTCCATGTTACACAACACAAAGCCCCATGTACATGTCTCTCTCTATCCTCCACACACATAGACACAAAGAATCTGTTATCATTGCCTCAGTCTCTAACATATCACACACGCACACTGTCTCTCTCTCTCTCGCAAACACGCTCAACAAGGGTTTCCCCGTGAATAACTTACCGTCTATTCATCAACAATCGTGGCAGTACGGCGAACACGAGACGTGAAAAAGAATAATTCTACACGTGCTTAGACCACCTAGTATGACTACTAGGACTAGAGCAAGCCAAAAAGCGCGCCGCCGTCACCCCCTCCTTGTCGGCGACGGGAAAATCTTTGTTTTACACAGTCGAGAAGTCATTGTGCTAAGGCCCCACATGCCGAGGCATTGAATAGAATGTAGATGCTAGTTTACGGAAGCAAGTATCGATAATACGTTTGTATCTCCATACTTATATTTCTTCTCTTATAAAAAACCGAGTTGGTGATGATGGTACGTGTGCCATCTTGCAATATAGACCGTCCGATCTATATCTGACCGATGTAAATTAAACTAAAAGATACCCGCACCCCTCTCCACATTTGCAGACAAGGCCTTCCCTCGTTCATCCTTATCTCCAACAAACTTCATTGTTGAGCAATTAAGAAAGGAAGCCTCTGGAACAAACTGGCCTGGTGGCCGCTGCCGGCGTCGTCAATCCCCATGCCTCTGCTTAGTCCGACCACGAACTACCACCGCACCCCACTCCTCTTCACCTTATCTCATATTTCTCGAGATATCATTAGTTTTTACACATGGGATTACTCCTGCAAGGGTCAATCACAACAAGTGTTTTATAAAAAATGCATCTTGATGTTCCGTGCAATGCACGGATCTTTCTAGTACTCCTACACAAGACTAAGTTGGTGATGCTGGTGTGTCTACCATCCATCGTTTCTGACCATTAGATCTACATCTAACGATTGTGAGGTAAGTTGTAGCCTTTTCTCACCAACATCCCACTTTTCTACCAATTTGCAGAAAAACCCATAATTAGTATCTTAAAAACAACCACATCCCTCCCTGACCTCACCAAAATAGCCCAAGGAATATATTCTAATTGAAACATAATATATCTCTAGTGTCATATGTATATCAAAATTAGAGTGTTTTGTACCAAGTTTGTGAATAAGTATTATTCTAATTATGATTCGCTGCAACGGACATGAACATTGCTAGTATTTCCAACCATGCATTTTTTTCCTAGTATTCCATAGTTTCGAGTTTTCCATCAAGATATTAGTCACTCATGGTTGATATTTACTATCAATCATGTACACCTATGCACTATGTAACTAGCCTTGCTTATTGGCTTCCAAAGCTTAACTTTCACTCCTACTTACAATATGTAGAGTATTTAACAAAAAACTACCACTTTCAACCAGCCCTAGGAAGAATCTATTGTACAAAAAATAGCAAAAACATACCCAAAATTTCTTAATCCACGCCAAAAACTACCTAGTACTCCTACCGATTAGGTTCGTTTAAACCCATTTATGACAGGGTTGGCCCACACGTCCGTGCTGACGAGGCAGCTTAAACCAACACATTTTGTTTGACCGTTGACACGAGGGACCCACATCTGACCTTCTATCCTGTTATTCCCCCTCAAATCATTATTTTTCCTGAACATTACTTCAAACAGTACTAATGCGTGTTCGTCGGTGGCGCCGGTGATGAGCGAGTTGGCCGCCGCCCTGCCGAACGGGCCGGACGCCGCGCTGGCCTCCGCACGGGTTGGCAGGCTGGCCCGAGCGTGACTCACGAGCGAGCAAGCCGCCGCGCTGGCATTCGCTGGAGCCAGATGGCTGGCCTTAGCGCGGCGCGCGTGAAGAAGCCGCCGCGCTGCCGTGCCAATCTAGCTAGGAAACCTTGCAGACAAGCAGCTGGACGGAGCTATCTTGGCTAGCTAGTGGCCGCGAGCGCCGGACGGAGCTGGCATCCGGTCTGCCGCAACATGTGCTCCGCACTGCCGGCGGTTTTGACCTCGCCTTCTGCCGGCGGCAGTAGCTGCGTCCCATGGCCGAGGATGACTAGGTGGACGGGCCGGAGGTAGGAAGTCAGTCGAGGATTTTTTTTGGTAAGAGCATGTACAATGGTTGATATGGTAGTCTTATCTTGAGTCTGCCACGTATGCAAGTGGTAGTAGTTTCTTGGCATTTTAGTGCTTTCTTGCATTATTAGAGCAAATACAATAGAGCTGAGTCAGCGGGCTATAAGAAATAAACTAGTATATTTCTGCTTAGTTGGAGGAAAGAGAAGAGGAGAGAGAAGGTAAGCGGGCTCTTCGTGAAGAGCCAGCTCTAGCACGTGCTCCTAGGCACTTTGTGAGAATGAGAAGTGGGCCAGATAATAAAAAAGTAGTACACTCTTTTGATCTATTATTGTACATGTTGGCTATAAGATGGGCTGTACATGACATGGCACTTGCTTATAGCCAGCAGCTGGCTATACTATTAACCATGCTCTTAGGGCTTTGTTGTAAGGAACAATGTACGTACTACTAGCGACAAAAGGCGATTCTAGGTTGCGTTCTACTCCAACGAGTACTACTAGTGGTCGCGGGAGTCTCTACCTCGTTACGTGGCTTCGATCCCGGCCGAACGCATGGCGGCCTTTTTTTTAAATAGTACTACTACACTTCGCTGCGAGCCAATATTTTACACGGGTAGTTTGAGTTTTGAAGTAAAACGGACGTGCGGCCCCACAATCTGGGTGCACTGGACAGCCTAGCCACGTGAACGGGTTTTCCTTCCCAGCATCCCGTGGCTCGCGTGCTCGCCCTAGCCGCACCTCGCTTGCAGCTTCCAGCTAGTAGCATATTTAAACTAGCGCCTCCCAATTAAGCCCGAGGAGCCGGAAAAGCCTGGCGGGGCATTGGGAACTGTGCCATATGACCCTGTACGTAAAGTGCTCTACTACTACTCTATAGCTTGTGGCGTTGCACGCATGGACTTCACTCCATTATCGGCTCTACTATAAAAGAAATTCCTCTTGATGTGTTTTTTTTGAAACGGAGGCAAAAGCTTTGCTTCATCTCATTCATAAAGAAGGAACTACTAACAAAGTTCGACGAGATCCATTACACCTCCACAAATGGAAGCGAAAAGCCTAGTCTCGCTGTATCAAATAACTCAAATGTTCTGCCCCCGCTGTAACCGTCGCTGATAAACAGGCTGCTTGTGTGTGCGTGAGAGGAGCGGCTGAGTAGGCTAGCTACGTGAGAGGAGCGGCTGAATAGAGCACCGAGAGTACCCACTAGGCCACTACGCAGGTGTACTTCCCCTGCATTGATAGTACAGCGATGGTTCTAGAGAACAGTAGTACCCTCCACTTCCAACTGTAGCTCCTTGGCCCTGAGATTCAAGAGTTCAGAACTGGTGCACTATACTAGACTAGACTAGAACTACAGTACATCGCACTACTAGTTGAGAAAAGTAGTACTAGTACTGCTACACTACGAGTACCTACTCCTCCGTCACATAATGTAAGACGTTTTTTGACACTAGTTGGCGTGTACAAAAAATGGCAAAAACATACCCAAAATTTCTTAATCCACGCCAAAAACTACTACCCAGTGCCAAAAATTTCTTACTAGTGCTATTATTTACAGTATAATGCAATCCCATAACGTTCCATAATGCTAGTACTAGTAGTAAATAATAGCCTCACCCCTTCGCTGAGGAACGATCTACAGTTGGAAGGGACAAGGCCCTGCGGTTACAACGCTCTTATCTCCCCCTCGCCAGTTCCCCTCCCCCCGAAGAGAAGGCAGTTCGTCACTGCTCCCATGGATTCGCCAGGCGGTTCTCCTCCTCATCGGGGCTGGGAGACCTTGGACGACGATCCTCTGGGAGAAATAGCACGCCGCTCCGACGTCCTCACCGCCGCAAGACTCGGTGCTTCCTGCACCAACTTTTTCAAGACGCTGCTTAAACAGGCTTGGGAAAAGGCCATGCTTGTTGGTCTTCCATGCGTCCTCGAGGAGAAGGTTCTTCTATGGGACAATCCTTCGAACTGTCCACCGCTCCCTGGCCATGGTTGCACGTTGACTCCGCTAGAGTTGCCGACGTTGAGAGGTAGTCGGATTTTGTCCGATGAGCAGGTCAGTAATGGAGTTTGATCATGTAGTACTTAGTTATTCCATTTCCATCTCGTAATTTCTCCGCTGCCCACCGTCTTATATATACGTCTGGGTCGGTGCCAATGAAGATTGGCTTGCATACCTCCGGCCGGATACCACCATCATTTTGCACAACATCCACAGCAGTGCGGCCGTTCCGGTAGACCCCTTCTCCACCATTGGGATCGGCCTTCCGGACTGGCTGGGCTTGAATACGTATGATGATGCCTACATGAGATTGAAGAAGATAGCAATTGCGGACCCGCCGACAAAGCGACGCCGCTACGACGATTACTATCTCATCGCGGTGTTCGACATAAGGATTGCCATCAATGCAAGAGGCAGTAACGGCAGAGGCTGGCGCATGTTGGCGGCGGCAGATTTGTACCCCTACACGTTCGAAGACGCCGTGCGCCATCTAGGCCGCATCTTCGTGGTGACAAGCCAGGGGACTTGTTTCATCTGGTTGGCATCCTACGGTACGGGAGATTACAAACGGAATGCACAAACCATCATTTGCATCCCTAACGGTACTTCATTATTTTGTAGGGACCAGTCATCCCCCGATCAAAATAAGATCGCCGATCCTGGATGTGCATTTGCATCCGCGATTCGGTCTAACCTGGAACCTTCTAGCTGACTTTGGCATATTGGGATCAACTATCTTAGCAGTCGTTACCCATGGTACCACTGATGTGCAATATGGTCACACAATCTACCACGATCGGAGCGTCACCATCTACCTAGGTATTCCATTTTTTAACCCTCTCACCTTCTCTTTCATTGTTGTACTAGTAGTATACTTGTAGTGCTAGTAGGAGTACTTTTTACCTTGGAGGACGCGTATAGCTAGCTAGGCCCTTGAAGACTTGAACCCACTTGCTGCCACCATTTTTGTTTTTCGATGTCTTACTATCTCATCCATGTAGCCAAGAGTGGCTATATATAATAAGCCGGTTATTTCACTTCCTCCATACCGGAGTAGTACTATTTGTTGCACAGTATTACTGACCGCCATATTTGAGCACAACATTATTATGCATGGACCTTGACTATGTACGTCACCATGTGTCCAGATCTAGGATGCCGCGTGTACCAGATGAACGGCGCCGAGTTTGACCCCCGTGATGCTACGTGGGTGCCGAGGAACACTCTTGGAGAGTACTCGCTTTTCATCGTGGACAGCTACCCCATTGTGAAGCGGATGCCACCTTCCGTGTGCGACACAGAAGTCCTGCCTTTCATGAAGCATGGTTGTGTCTTCAGTGCGCACCGCCGGATGAACGATATGCTGGGACACGCTATCCCTGATTTATGCCGCTTCAGCTTGGATGAGTCTCCATCGTGTGGAACCGGACTAGAAAGCTGCGACAATGATTCCCGTTGCCCACCGCTATGGATCGTGCCATCCATGAAGAACACCTGGGACTAGAACCTGGAGGAGGACATGTAGCCCATCTATAACGTGTAAGTGGAGTACGGTAATTGTGAACGGTGGCGCTGTGAATATATGTAGACTAATCGTGCACAAATTTATCACATGAATTGAAGATGAACTTGTGTGGCATACTGGCATTTGTCCTTTAGAATTTATTACTAGTAAATGTGTTATGTGTACGTGCAACTTGTGTGGTTGTTGCACGGGCTCCAACCCGCTCTTTGAGAAAAAAAAGGTGGCACAGCTTTGGATATACGTGATGTGGCGGCATCATACAGTAGCATCGTTCACTATAGTTGTGTACACTCCTACTAGGACGACAACTCCTATAAAACCTTGCGCTTGGCTCTTTGCCTCTTCGGGAGGTTCAACAGTTCGTACTCGTGTGAACCTTGCACTTGGCTCTTCGCCTCTTCGGAAAGTCCAACAATGATGATACTACAGTACAATATGCTTCTGGCAATCTGACACCGATTGAACTGCTGCACGTCCACTGCGAGGGCGAGGGCGAGGGCGAGGGAGAGGGAGAGGGAGGGGGCGCTGTAGTCAAAACCATCTCCTCGTCCTGTGAACCACCGCGCGCGTGGGCGAGGGAGAGGCGTAGTAAGCAAGCTTCTCCTCGTTCGGCGAGTTGACGGGACACATCAAAGCAGTACTAGTACTAGTAGTAGTAGTCCATACTGCGTCCTTTCCGATTAATATGGATTAATTTGAAACGAGAACAATACACTGGCGGTCAACGTATGTAACAATACGCTCTTTACGGTCACTATATATAGTTTTGCGGCGATTATACGATCACTAGCTCATCGTAGAGCACCGTATTGCACCCTACTGATCGGCCACATAGTCGATGTCGCACTTTGTTGGCTGGTTAAATTGTCACCTGGTTTCTGGGTCCCACCTGTCAGTTGGCTGAGCAAAGAAATCAGTTAAACAAAACTTTACACAGGCGCGACACGAGTCCAACCCTTGCGCGCGAACCGCCCTGGCTGTGTATGTGAGTGCATGCACGTGTCCTCCCTCGGTCTTCCAACAAAGAATGTACATCGGCTATAAAACAAAGAGTGTAGTACATGATGTACATCTTCACTTCCAATGCATTTAGCCTTTAATCTAAATCGATATTGATTGACTAATGCTCCAACTTGTGCTGTAGGTATAGGCTACATGTCTATCCTTAATTATAGCATGCAATGGCCGTCATTTAATCTTCTTATCTCAATGGTCGCATGCACACATAAGTCTGCTACTTTTGGGCGTTAATTATGCCCTGGTCAATGTGTAAATCTCTAAATGTACAGTCTTTCACGGACGTAGGGAGTAGGTTGAGCACTTGAGCGTGAGCGTGTGTGTTGCGTCGTGTGCTGTGTGCCGCATGGGTGCATGAGTGTTGCGTGCGTCCATGTGTACGTGTGAGTGTTGCATGTTGCATGCATGCATGCATGCATGGGGCTTACTCCCTCGCGTTGACATGTTCATATTTCAAGCTTCCTATGTTCCCTCCATATGGTGATACTCCCTCTGTCCCAAATAGTACGGAGTAAAAGCCTCCCTCTGTTCCCAAATACGGAGTATTTGTCTTTCTACAGATTTCAACAAGTGACTAGGTACGGAGCAAAATGAGTGAAGTGAGCGTAGAGGCATAGGGATAATGTAGAAAGGAAGTCCTCGCGATCCATTATTCCCCATCTTGGTCAGAGAGAACTATTCAACTAGTCTTCGCAGTGAAGTGACAATACACGCTGCAGCAGATGGGACACGTAATTAATAAGCTGAACCAGCGTGTTGGTGTTGCTAAATCAGCCTTACCCAGTACTGCCATCGTGTTTTCCAGTAGAGCACGCTTCCACAAATACGCCTTCGCACCTCTGTCCTCCATTAACTGACATATGGGCCCTGTTGTGGTAGACCCACATGTCATCGGTGTAACTATTTACACTCCAAAGGACGGTATATCCTGGTAGTAGTACTAGTAGAGTTGAGATTGAATTCACTTTCTTCCCCGTCTTCCCCACTTCTTCCTCCTCTCTTCTTCTTCCGCCTCTCTTCTTCTTCCTCCTCTCTTCCCCATCGTCGGCCGCACACCATTTACCCCCGCTCACTGCTCGCCCGCCCGCGCCATCTTCCTTGGTAGCTCGCGCGTACCATATCCCCCCGCTCACTGCTCGGCCACACGAGGAGAAGCTTCTTCGCTTGCCCGCCCGAATCCACTTCCCCGCTGGCTCGCAGGCACCGAAAACCCCAATGGCAGAACCGACTGACACGCAGAGCCGCAACTGGAATTCCCTCCCCGATGTTCTCTTGGAGCAGATCTGTAGTCGTATGGACCTACTCAGCACTGTCCGTCTGGCCGCATGCTCGGTGTCTTTGTACCGTCTACTCGTCTGCAACCGGCCGGCTCTTTTCAAGACACCCTGCTTGCTGATGCCCGATCCTTGCAGGTGGCCCAGACACCGACTTGACGATCCTATGGAGGTTACCGTGGTGCCCCTCGACATGCTACCACTACCCGTCCACCTGTCCTTCATGCGCGGCCTCTACTGGGCGGGCATGAAGGCCAACTGGATCGTCCTCATCCACCACACCGGTAGTCCGTGGCGTCTCGTGGATATCTACACCCAGCGAGAGATCACCCTTCCATCGTTGGATACCGCCGCCATCGAGCCTCGCGGCCCGCCGGACACTCCTGCCTACTACGCATGAGACGCGTCAAGCTTTTGGCTCGACCTCTGTTTGCAGAAAGTTGTAATCTGCGAAGTGCCCACACTATCAGAAGACTACATGGATTACAAGCTCATTGCCTTGTTCAACATGGGATTAGTCTATCTGGAATCCGGTCGCCATACATGGTTATGGCTCATCATCAATCCTGTTGAGGCAACATTTCTGTCTGATGCTATAGTGCACGATGGCATCGTTTACGTGGTCGACGCACAGATTGGCTACCTATACTGGAGGAATCTATCGTCGTGTAATTGTTCTATCTCATCTCATCTTTACCTTATGAATACGACTGCCAGTTCATTTGTTACAAATTTAGAATGCATAGCATGTCTATAACCACATCATTGCTATATGTTCCTCTCATTTCCTAGATTTTTATGACCACACATGTTATTGTTAGAGTTGATATGAGAACAATTGGCATCTAATGATTGTTAGAATACATATTATGAGCATAACATCATGATTGCTATATGTTACTCTCGTTTACAAGATTTTTATAACAACGCATGTTATTGCTTAGAGTTGATATGAGAACAGTAGTAGTAAGTGCTATGGTAGAATATGAGTAGGCGCTGTCATAGTTGTTTTCCTCTCATTGTTACATGATCTTTGAACCATGTCATATTGCTAGAATATGAAAGCCATTGGCTTATTTTTTTAACTTGGGGTATGATTATGACCACGGCATTGCAATTCTCTGTCTATGATATGTGTCACTGTTATAATAATCTTAATTCCACACATACTCTGAACATGATTGTTTATTTTTGTCCTTTTGGTCTCCAATTTGAATTGTTGTAGCAGACGCAAATGCGCTGGCCTTCATGATTCCAGGACCTGGAATCATACCAGCCAATGGGTGGTGGTTTATCGCGCGTTCAGCTGATGGCGGTCATTTGATGCTCATTCGCACGTACCAAATTGACCAAACCATTACATCAAACCACATGCAGTACAATGTGTGGGGCGTTCGTGACATTGATGGCTATGGCTGCTTCGTGTTCGAGAAAGATCCCAGCTCCGTTGGGCCAGGCGTATTCAACTGGAGGCGGGTTTACAGCCTCGGCAACCACTCCTTGTTCCTCGGGCTCAATTATCCGATCATCCAACCAATCATCGATCATATCACCGGCGATGATTACTGTGCTATGCAACTTCCATTCGCGAGGGGGGGCTATGTTTACACATCATACCATGGGTTTCATGAATCACCATATCCAGAGATTCGTCGACACAACTTGTTGCCAGATAATCTTCAGTGTGTGAAAGGCATCAAGCATCCATGCGATGGATGGCTTTTGCAAACCCGACATGCGGCGATGTGGTTCATGCCAACAGCACATATGCACAACTTGATTCGTGCTGATATCTACACTGGGCCATGTATTCTGCTGCTGTAGCATGACCCTCTTTTGTTGGATATTATGTATTGTTGTTAGTTTGAAGCACTCCTCTGGTTTGAAGGATAGATAACTTCCTGGGATCAAGTGCATCCTAACCCACCTGCGTAGGATGTACTGATAATGGTGATGGAGATGCTGTGCAGAAGCCATATATATATATCAGTTAGGCTTCAAGTGCGTACTTGTTAGTTAAACCTATGTGTAAATTGTGACACTAAATACGACTAGTAAGTAGTACAGTAGCAGTACTAGTATACGTCGGTCAAATTATTCATCATGTCCACACATTGAATTGACGTGACAACACGCTGCGCGTGAGGTGACACAAGAATCCCAGTGGCGTGTTCGGGTATTCTAGACTTCAGATTTGGAGTACCACTTATCTGTCGAAATCTTTCATCATTCACTTAAAACAGTTGATTGATCATACATTGAGTACCATATAACTGGAATTACCGATGCAAGTCGAAGAAGGATTGGCCGGTGCTGCCGGCTGGCGTCAAGTTCGATCCCACAGATCAGGAGCTGATCGAGCACCTTGAGGCCAAAGTGAGTGCTGACAGCGCGAGATTTCAGTGTCTCATCGATTTGTTCATACCAACCATCGACAGCGAGCACGGCATATGCTACACCCAACCTGAGAAACTTCCAGGTAAGACACCGATCGGCCATCTACTTGCACAAACATATTCCTTTGTTTATAGCTCTATTTTTCTTTTTAGACGCGGACCTGGTGAAGCAATTACAATTTGACAGTTAATAAAAAGTGAAACAAGTGACTGCAACATGCCAAAGATGTTATGAAAATGCCAACTAGGTACACTAAAACCTGTATTCCACAATATTGCAGGTATCACACTAAGTGGCCTAAGGAAGCATTTCTTCCAACGCAATTCCAGGGCGTTCAAACCGGGCACGTGGACATGTCGCAAGATACAGTCGGAGTGCGGCATGCACGCGATGTGGCACAAGACCGGCAATACCTTGCCGGTGATGGTCAACGGCCGGCAGACGGGCAGCAAAAAAGGTTCTGGTGCTGCACACCAACAAGAACTTCGACCAGTAGAGGACCAACTTGGTGATGCACCAGTACCACCTCGGGGTCCTGGAGCAAGAGAAGGAGCGGGAGCTGGTCGTCTGCAAGATTTTCTACCAGACGAACACTAGGACCAGGAGTAAAAAGATTATAAGTTAGTTTGGTATTGGTAGTTGTACTACCTTGTCGTCCGCAAGTTGGTATTGTTGTTAACGATCTTTTGGTATGAACTTGCATTTGCTTCCAACCATCATGCCGAGGGTCGACGTGGATATAAAGCTGAATCATTTGTTTCGAAACAAATTTTCAGGCACCTGATTTTTATTTGATGGGTAGCATAAGCACCTGCTGTTCGAATTCCCAGTTCTCCAATTTTTTCGAAACAAGTGCATGCACTTATTATCACGATAAAAAAAATATCCGTGCTGCATCCCAGTTATCAGTCTGTACTTGCAGAATTCTCTCGTTTATTGAGCACATATATTATTTTTTCAGGTCGAGCAAGTTTTAACTGGGCTGTAGACTGCCCAAGGTTGGTTTTGTTTTTAACAGGCCCAGCCCATGACGACAACGGGGCACAAAGATCCAGCAGGTATCTACTGGCCTCTGGCCCGCCAGCGTTAGTTATATTTTGTCTTACAACATCCGCAGGCAATTTTTTTACTGAATCAAACACATAGCCCAGTTCTATTTTCCTCTTGAAACGCATGTCCTACATCCGATTTCTAATCTCTACCTATAGTTTTACTAGTTCATATACACGTATCATTATATTGAAAACACATAAAATCCCCTTTTCATATTTACATCCTTATTTTTGTTCTTTTTCCCACCCAGCGCTGATTTTTTTACCACTGGTTTTCCCTTAAACCAAGTCAATTGTCCCACGTCTTATTTGCTTACAAAAACAAAATGATTTTTTGGCAAATCAATAAGTTCTTAAAAAAATGTTTATCATTTCGGGATTACAACAGTTCGGACTCCACCGAAATATGCAAAATAAGGTTGAAGTTTTTGACCGTGGTCCTGGGCAGAAAATGGACTGTAATGAATTACTTAAGAATTAGCAAATGGACTGCGAATTATAAAAAATAGCAAATAGGCTTTATGTTGTCTGCCACAGATTTGGAGGCTGACTTGTGGGCCTACTAAGTTCATGCGTACGCAAGGTTTTTCAAAAAAGAAACTTAGTCAACAATCGACTCTACCAGCGTCAGACCGTTAGATGTCAATCTAACGGCAATCGTGCTTCTTCAGTCTCTGATCTTCCTGCCCCAACCGCCCAAACCAGCGCCGTCGGAACCGCCTGCTCCCACCTCCCATGGCCGGCAGTGCTGCCGGGCAGGCCTCACGGCCCCATCATACTCGCATCCCTGGCATGTCTATCCCTCTACTCACCCACACCTCCTGTTATTTTCCGGCGACGGCAGCCGAACCAGTCAACCCTCGTACTCTCCACCGTGTGGGCAGCCACTTTTTTGTCTTCCCCGGCTCCGTGTCATTCCCTTCGTAGGCCTCGCCGTCGTCCACCGCCCTGGTGCTCTCGGCGCGGCGTGGTCAACGATGTTCATCCAACGGCCGTAGTGCTTCTTTCAACCTCTAGTCTTCTTGCCCCAGCCGCCCAAAGCAGCGCCAGTCGTGCCGCATGCTCCTGCCTCCGGTGACCGGCTGTGCTGTCGCGGAGGCCTCACCGTCCCCATACTACTCCCACCGCTGGCCAGGCCATCCCTCCACTCACCCACTCCCCCTGTTATTCTGCGGCGACGACAGCCTCACATCGCAGCCGAACCAGTGAACCCTCGTACTCCTCTCCGCGTGGGCATCCACTGCCGCGTCTTCCCCGGCTCCGCGTCGTCCCCTTCCTAGGCCTTGCCGTCGTCCACCGCCGTGGTGCTCTCAGCGCGGCGTGGTCAATGTGGTCAACGACCGACTTCCATCGGAAGAGTACTGTACGTGGAGAGGCTGATAGCTGGGTCCACGGCAGCCGCAAGGAAGTGCCTCCTTATTACGCGCAAAATAATTATTCCTCCACCCGACAGCAGGGAGCCACCGTACGGGCCACTAGTATTTCGCGGAAAAAATGTTTCCTCCCTGACTGCTGGGACCCAACAGACGGGCCACCGTATTTCGCGAAAAAAATGTTTGCCCCTGACTATTGGGACCCACCGGACGGACCACCGTATTTCACGAAAAAAACGTTCCCCCCGCTGTCAGCTCGGACCCACCGGAAGTGCCTCCTTATTATGCACAGAAAAATGAATACTCCCCCTGCTAGCTGGGACCCACCATGATGGGAGGCTGACTTGTGGGCCTACTAAGTTGACGGGGACGGAGGGCTTTGTCCACTTAGTCAATATGAACGGTTCTAGCTCCAGTGACCGTACGATGTCCATCCAACGGCCGTCGTGCTTCTTCAATCTCTGCTCTTCCTGCTCTAGCCGCTCAAACAAGCGCCGGCGGGACTGCCTGCTCCCTCCTTCCCGCGGCCGGCTCTGCTGCCGCGTAGGCCTCACCACCCCACCGTACTCAAATCGCTGGCCTAGCCATCCCTCTACTCACCCACACCTGCTGTTATTATCCGGCGACGGCAGACGAACCAGTAAACCCTCGTACAGTCGTACTCCCCTCCGCGTGGGAAACAACTGCCGAGTCTTCCCTGCCTCCGTGTCGTTCCCTTCCTAGGCCTCGCCGTCGTCCACCGCCCTGGTGCTCTCGGCGCGGCCTGGTCAACGTAGTCAACGACCGACATGCATCTGAAGTGGACTGTACGTGGAGAGGCCGATAGCTGGGTCCACGGCCGCACGCAAGGAAATGCCTCCTTATTACGCGCAAAATAATGATTCCTCCACCGGACATCAGGGACCCACCGAAAGGGCCTCTGTATTTCGCGAAAAAAAGTTATCGCCGCTGACAGCTCGGACCCACCAGCTATATCTTCGCACGCAAGGAAGTGCCTCCTTATTACGCACAAAAAATGAATACTCCCCCTGTTAGCTGGGACCCAGTATAGTGGCAGGCTGACTTGTGGGCCTACTAAGTTCACGGGGACGGAGGGCTTTGTCAACTTAGTCAATATGCAAGATTCTAGCTCCAGTGATCGTACGATGTCCATCCAACGGCCGTAGTGTTTCTTCAACCTCTGGTCTTCTTGCCCCAGCCGCCCAAACCAGCGCTGGTCGTGCCTCGTGCTCCTGCCTCCCATGGCCGGCTGCGATGCGGCGGAGGCCTCACCGCCCCCTACTACTCCCACCGCTGGCCAGGCCATCCCTCTACTCATCCACACCCCCTGTTATTCTGCGGCGACGGCAGCCTCACACCGCAGCGAACCAGTGAACCCTCGTACTCCTCTACGCGTGGGCATCCACTGCCGCGTCTTCCGCGGCTCCGCGTCATCCCCTTCCTAGGCCTCGCCGTCGTCCACCGCCCTGCTACTCTCGGCGCGGCGTGGTCAACGTGGTCAAGGAACGGCTTCCATCGGACGTGGACTGTACGTGGAGAGGCTGACAGCTGGGTCCACGGCCGCAGCAAGAACGTGCCTCCTTTCTACGTGCAAAATAATTATTCCTCCACCTGACAGCGGGGACCCACCGGACGGTCCACCGTATTTCGCGAAAAAAACGTTTCCCCCCTGACTGCTGGGACCCACCAGCTACACCTTCGCCCGCAAGGAAGTGCGTCTGAGCAAAAAAAACGATTCGCCCCCCTGACTGCTGGGACCCACCAGCTACATCTTCGCACGCAAGGAAGTGCCTGACAGTCAGGACCCACCTGGTCGAAGCGTACGTAGCGTTGTCATTCTGGTCGCGAACTTGTACGTACATATATACTGGTGGATGTAGAGGCGCGCACGTGTTGTAGTAGAGGCGCGTACGTGTCGTAGTAGAGGTGCGCACGTAGCATGTACACGTACGTACAGCGGCCAGGGTGCAAAAAAGAAAATACGGCCACGTATGTGTACATACGGGCGGGGTCTCGAACGCCTACTCGCGCATACGTACGGCCAGGGCTCGTGTACATGGCTGGGTCGGAACGGAGAAACAGCGTCGTCGTCGTGTTCATGGGGAGGCAACGGAATGCATCGTGTTCATGGGGAAGCAACGGAATGCGTCGTGTTCATCGGGAGGCAACGGAACGCGTGGGAGCCAACCGGCTGGGTCGGAACGGAATGCGTGGTCGTGTTCGTCGGGAGGGCTTGGACGGAACAGGCGATGCAAACGAGGCCTGGCGTAACGCGGAACGGAGGAAACGGACCTCCTAGGTCGAAACGGGGGTCCTGTTGATCGGGAGGGGTGTGGCGTACCGCAAAACGGAGGAAACGGACCTCCTACGGTCGAAACGGGGGTCCTGTTGATCGGCACGGGTGTGGCGTACCGCAAAACGGACGAAACGGACCTGCTACGGTCGAAACTGGGGTCCTGTTCATTGGGAGGGGTGTGGCGTACCGCAAAATGGGACTCCACGGGATACTGTTCATCTCCACCGTCAACCTCCTCCAGCCTCCACGGGCTACCGTCGACCTCCTCCAGCCTCCACGGGCTCCTGTTCATGCAGCCTGCACCGCGCGCTACTCCACCGGCTACTGTTCAACCACCCCTCCACGGGCACCCCTCCACCGTCTACTGTTCATCCAGCCCTGCACACCACGGGGTCCTGTTCAACCACCCCTCCACGGGCACCCCTCCACCGTCTACTGTTCATCCAGCCCTCCACACCACGGGGTCCTGTTCAACCACCCCTCCACGGGCACCCCTCCACCGTCTACTGTTCATCCAGCCCTCCACCACACCACGGGGTCCTGTTCATCCAGAGGCAACGCCACCGCTCACTGTTCATCCAAACCCACCCGCAACGCTCACTGTTCATCCCGGAGGCAGCATCGATCGGCTTCAGTTAGCAGTAGTAGCGAAGGAATCGCTCGATCGCATTCAGTTAACAGCCATCGATCGATCGCTCGGGTTCCGTAACGCGTAGCCTGCAGTGCAATTGCTCGGGTTCAGTTAGAGCCCAACGCCTCGCTCGAGTTCAGTTAGAGCCAACGCCTCGCACACACGCGCGTACGTGTATGAGAGAAACGCGCATCACTCGGCCCCCGACCTCCCACCGTAACCGGGAACTCCCCGAAATTTTCGTCGCCCTCGCTTCTACCACGGTTTTTTCCGTCATGGACGGCCCAAAGAATGTCATGCAGTTGCGTCTCCGGCCCGCCCAGGACGAAAAGCCCATTTTCTGTCATGATTTTTTGTCATAGAAGTAGGAGCCCACCACATCTATGATGATACCGGGTTTTGTCACAATTATCGTCATAGAAGTGTCATATGTATGACAGAAAAAAATTTCGTTCGGCCCAAAATGTCATGGATGTGTCTTTTTTTACTAGTGCTACCAATCTATCCCCCCCTAGGAGCATGCGCGTAGTACTTTGTTTCGATAACTAATAGATTTTTGCAATAAGTAGGCGAGTTCTTTATGACTAATGTTGAGTCCATGGATTATACGCACTCTCACCCTTCCACCATTGCCATATCCATTCCAAGATATATTGCCATGCAACTTTCCACCGTTCCGTTTATTATGACACGCTTCATTGTCATATTGCTTTGCATGATCATGTAGTTGACATCGTATTTGTGGCAAAGCCACCTTAATAATTCTTTTATACATGTCACTCTCGATTCATTGCACATCCCGGTACACTGCCGGAGGCACTCATATAGAGTCATATTTTGTTCTAAGTATCGAGTTGAAATTCTTGAGTTGTAAGTAAATAAAAGTGTGATGGTCATCATTATTAGAGCATTTTCCCATGTGAGGAAAGGATGATGGAGACTATGATTCCCCCACAAGTCGGGAGGAGACTCCGGACGAAAAATAAAAAAAAGAGAAAAAAGAGGCCATAAAAAAGAGATGTCCCCCAAAAAAACAAAAAAAATGAGAGAAAAAGAGAGAAGGGGCAATGCTACTCTCCTTTTACCACACTTGTGCTTCAAAGTAGCACCATGATCTTCATGATAGAGAGTCTCCTATGTTGTCACTTTCAAATACTAGTGGGAGTTTTCGTTATAGAACTTGGCTTGTATATTCCAATGATGGGCTTCCTCAAAATGCCCTAGTCCTTTGTGAGCAAGCGAGTTGGATGCACACCCACTTAGTTCCTTTTTGAGCTTTCATACAGTTATAGCTCTAGTGCATCTGTTGCATGGCAACCCAACTCACTCACATTGATATCTATTGATGGGCATGTCCATAAGCCCGTGGATACGCCTAGTTTATGTGAGACTATCTTCTCCTTTTTGTCTTCTCCACAACCACCATTCTATTCCACGTATAGTGCTATGTCCATGGCTCATGATCATGTATTGCGTGAAGATTGAGAAAGTTTGAGAACATCAAAAGTATGAAACAATTGCTTGGCTTGTCATTGGGGTTGTGCATGATTTAAATATTTTGTGTGATGAAGATAGAGCATAGCCAGACTATATGATTTTGTAGGGATAGCTTTCTTTGGCCATGTTATTTTGAGAAGACATGATTGCTTTATTAGTATGCTTGAAGTATTATAGTTTTTATGTCAATATTAGATAAACTTTTGTTTTGAATCTTATGGATCTGAACATTCATGCCACAATAAAGAAAATTACATTGATAATTATGTTAGGCAGCATTCCACATCAAAAATTCTGTATTTATCATTTACCTACTCGAGGACGAGCAGGAATTAAGCTTGGGGATGCTTGATACGTCTCCAACGTATCTATAATTTTTTATTGTTCCATGCTATTATATTATATGTTTTGGATGTTTAATGGGCTTTAATATGCTCTTTTATATTATTTTTGGACTAACCTATTAACCGGAGGCCCAGTGCCAGTTTCTGTTTTTTGCCTATTTTAGAGTTTTGCAGAAAAGGAATACGAAACGGAGTCCAAACGGAATGAAACCTTCGCGATGATCTTTCTTGGACCCAAGGGAATCCAGAAGACTTGGAGTCAAAGTTTGGAACTTCACGAGGAGGCCATGAGGCAGGAGGGCGCGCCCAGGGGGTAGGCACGCCCCCACCCTCGTGGGCCCCTTGTAGCTCCACCGACGTACTTCTTTTGCCTATATATACTATTATACCCTAGAAACATCAGGGGGACCACGAAACCACTTTTCCACCGCCGCAACCTTCTGTACCCGTGAGATCCCATCTTGGGGCCTTTTTCGGCGATCTGCCGGAGGGGGAATTGATCACGGAGGGCTTCTCCATCAACACGATTGCCTCTTCGATGAAGCGTGAGTAGTTTACCACAGACCTTTGGGTCCATAGTAATTAGCTAGATGGCTTCTTCTCTCTCTTTGATTCTCAATACAAAGTTCTCCTCGATGTTCTTGGAGATCTATTCGATGTAATAGTCTTTTGCGGTGTGTTTGCCGATATCCGATGAATTGTGGATTTACGAACAAGATTATCTATGAATATTATTTGGTTCTTCTCTGAATTCTTAAATGCATGATTTGATATCTTTGCAAGTCTCTTCGAATTATGTGTTCACTACTAGGAAAAGGGCTATAGATGATATGGACACTAATGGCGCACCAGACATGTGGTGTGCCACTACTATATACTAATGGGGCACCATGTGTTGGTGCGCCATTAGTGTCCAAATACTAATGGCGCACTACATCCACGGTGCGCCACTAGTAACAATTTTTTTATTTTTTTTCAAAACTAGTAATGGCGCACCAGGGGATAGTGCGCCATTACTAGTTAAACTAGTAATGGCGCACCACATCCACGGTGCGTAACTAGTAATTTTTTTTCAAAAATTTTTATTTTTTTTTCAATACTAGTAATGGCGCACCAGGGGATAGTGCGCCATTACTAGTTAAACTCCATTGTCGACCTCCTCCAGCCTCCACGGGCTCCTGTTCATCCAGCCTCCACCGCGCGCTACTCACCGGCTACTGTTCAACCACCCCTCCACGGGCACCCCTCCACCATCTACTGTTCATCCAGCCCTCCACACCACGGGGTCCTGTTCAACCACCCCTCCACGGGCACCCCTCCACCGTCTACTGTTCATCCAGCCCTCCACACCACGGGGTCCTGTTCAACCACCCCTCCACGGGCACCCCTCCACCGTCTACTGTTCATCCAGCCCTCCACCACACCACGGGGTCCTGTTCATCCAGAGGCAACGCCACCGCTCACTGTTCATCCAAACCCCCCCACAACGCTCACTGTTCATCCCAGAGGCAGCATCGATCGGCTTCAGTTAGCAGCAGTAGGGAAGGAATCGCTCGATCGGGTTCAGTTAACAGCCATCGATCGATCGCTCGGGTTCAGTAACGCGTAGCCTGCAGTGCAATTGCTCGGGTTCAGTTAGAGCCCAACGCCTCGCTCGGGTTCAGTTAGGGCCAACGCCTCACACACACGCGCGTACGTGTACGAGAGAAACGCGCATCGCTCGGCCCCCGACCTCCCACCGTAACCGGGAACTCCCCGGAATTTTCCTCGCCCTCGCTTCTACCATGGTTTTTCCCGTCATGGACGGCCCAAAGAATGTCATGCAGCTGCGTCTCCGGCCCGCCCAGGACGAAAAGCCAATTTTCTGTCATGATTTTTTGTCATAGAAGTAGGAGCCCACCACATCTATGATGATACCGGGTTTTGTCACAATTATCATCATAGAAGTGTCATACGTATGACAGAAAAAAATTCGTTTAGCCCAAAATGTCACGGATGTGTCTTTTTTTACTAGTGCTACCAATCTATCCCCCCTAGGAGCATGCGCATAGTACTTCGTTTCGATAACTAATAGATTTTTGCAATAAGTATGCGAGTTCTTTATGACTAATGTTGAGTCCATGGATTATACGCACTCTCACCATTCCACCATTGCTAGCCTCTTTTGTGCCACGCAACTTTTGTCGGTACCATACACCCACCATATACCTTCCTCAAACAGCCACCATACCTACCTATTATGGCATTTCCATATCCATTCCAAGATATATTGCCATGCAACTTTCCACCGTTCCGTTTATTATGACACACTTCATCATTGTCATATTGCTTTAAATGATCATGTAGTTGACATCGTATTTGTGGCAAAGCCACCTTAATAATTCTTTCATACATGTCACTCTCGATTCATTGCACATCCCGGTACACTGCCGGAGGCACTCATATAGAGTCATATTTTGTTCTAAGTATCGAGTTGTAATTCTTGAGTTGTCAGTAAATAAAAGTGTGATGGTCATCATTATTAAAGCATTGTCCCATGTGAGGAAAGGATGATGGAGACTATGATTCCCCCATAAGTCGGGATGAGACTGCGGACGAAAAATAAAAAAAGAGAAAAAGAGGCCATAAAAAAAGAGATGGCCCCAAAAAAAACAAAAAAAAGGAGAGAAAAAGAGAGAAGGGGCAATGCTACTATCCTTTTACCACACTTGTGCTTCAAAGTAGCACCATGATCTTCATGATAGAGAGTCTCCTATGTTGTCACTTTCAAATATTAGTGGGAGTTTTCGTTGTAGAACTTGGCTTGTATATTCCAATGATGGGCTTCCTCAAAATGCCATAGGTCTTTCTGAGCAAGCGAGTTGGATGCACACCTACTTAGTTCCTTTTTGAGCTTTCATACACTTATAGCTCTAGTGCATCCGTTGCATGGCAACCCAACTCACTCACATTGATATCTATTGATGGGCATGTCCGTAAGCCCGTGGATACGCCTAGTTGATGTGAGACTATCTTCTCCTTTTTGTCTTCTCCACAACCACCATTCTATTCCACCTATAGTGCTATGATAATGGCTCACAATCATGTATTGCGTGAAGATTGAAAAAGTTTGAGAACATCAAAAGTATGAAACAATTACTTGGCTTGTCATTGGGGTTGTGCATGATTTAAATATTTTGTGTGATGAAGATAGAGCATAGCCAAACTATATGATTTTGTAGGGATAGCTTTCTTTGGCCATGTTATTTTGAGAAGACATGATTGCTTTATTAGTATGCTTGAAGTATTATAGTTTTTATGTCAATATTAATTAAACTTTTGTTTTGAATCTTATGGATCTAAACATTCATGCCATAATAAATAAAATTACATTGATAATTATGTTAGGTAGCAATCCACATCAAAAATTATGTATTTATCATTTACCTACTCGAGGACGAGCAGGAATTAAGCTTGGGGATGCTTGATATGTCTCCAACGTATCTATAATTTTTGGTCGTTCCATGCTATTATATTATATGTTTTGGATGTTTAATGGGCTTTAATATACTCTATTATATTATTTTTGGACTAACCTATTAACCGGAGGCCCACTGCCAGTTTCTGTTTTTCGCCTATTTTAGAGTTTTGCAGAAAAGGAATACGAAACGGAGTCCAAACGGAATGAAACCTTCGCGATGATCTTTCTTGGACCAAAGGGAATCCAGAAGACTTGGACTCGTAGTTTGGAACTTCACGAGGAGGCCATGAGGCAGGAGGGTGCGCCCAGGGGGGTAGGCGCGCCCCCACCCTCGTGGGCCCCTTGTAGCTCCACCGACGTACTTCTTTTGCCTATATATACTATTATACCCTAGAAACATCAGGGGGAGCCACGAAACCACTTTTCCACCGCCGCAACCTTCTGTACCCGTGAGATCCCATCTTGGGGCCTTTTCCGGCGATCTGCCGGAGGGGGAATTGATCACGGAGGGCTTCTCCATCAACACGATTGCCTCTTCGATGAAGCGTGAGTAGTTTACCACAGACCTTTGGGTCCATATATAGTTATTAGCTAGATGGCTTCTTCTCTCTCTTTGATTCTCAATACAAAGTTCTCCTCGATGTTCTTGGAGATCTATTCGATGTAATACTCTTTTGCGGTGTGTTTGCCGATATCCGATGAATTGTGGATTTACGAACAGGATTATCTATGAATCTTATTTGGTTCTTCTCTGAATTCTTAAATGCATGATTTGATATCTTTGCAAGTCTCTTCGAATTATCGGTTCACTACTAGGAAAAGAGCTATAGATGATATGGACACTAATGGCGCACCAGACATGTGGTGCGCCACTACTATATACTAATGTGGCACCATGTGTTGGTGCGCCATTAGTGTCCAAATACTAATGGCGCACCACATCCACGGTGCGCCACTAGTAACAATTTTTTTATTTTTTTTCAAAACTAGTAATGGCGCACCAGGGGATAGTGGGCCATTACTAGTTAAACTAGTAATGGCGCACCACATCCACGGTGCGCCACTAGTAATTTTTTTTCAATTTGTTTTTCAATTTTTTTTACCGCCTTTTCAGTTTTAAAAAATATAAAAGAAAATGATGTAAATGTCCAAAAGTAAAAGAAAATAAGTTTCCCATATGATATGTGGTCTAGTTGTTGGGAAAATTTACAAATATGAATTTCGACTTTATTTGTAAAAGCTCTCTGGAATTTGTAAAATGGACATAACTTTTGCATACGAACTCGGACTAAAAAGTTTTTTATATGAAAAATCATCTACTCGAAAAGTTACATCCGAATTTAACCGGGGGAACCCCGTTAAACATTTTCAAAATCCTCAAAAACCTAACAGAAAAAAAGTTACGGGGCTTTCAAAATCTAGAGGCAAAAAAATTCAAAAAATTTCAAACTTACTAGTGGCGCACCGTTTGCTAGGTGCGCCACTAGTAACAAATACGCAATAGGCAAAAAAATTCAGAAAAATTCAAAGTTTTTTTTGGATTTTTTTTTCAAAAAATGATACGTAATATGACCGAGAAGTTTGAAATATTTTTCAAAATTTCATCATACTCATGAACTGAACAAAGTCCTAGACATCAACAAGGTTTAATAGGATTGATATGGTAGATATATATCAACAAGTGCCTGTTAAGTGAGGTGGTGCTAGGGTTGGATAGAACTGTGAAGTTAAGTGTGCTCGGGGTGGAGTAGTGTGAGCATGGGTGACCTTCCGGGAAGTTTGACCACTTAGTGCGATTTGACTTGAGATTAAGCATATTGACCCGAGATTAAGCCATAGTGACCCGAGATTAAGAAAAAAAGGAAAAAAATTGGTAACAAAATTTGAAAAAAAAATTCTGAAAAAATATTTGAAAAAAAATTGTTACTAATGGCGCACTTCTATGTGGTGCGCCATTACTAAGTCAGATAGTAATTGCGCATCGTGGGCTATACTAATGGCGCACTGCCTGGTGCGCCATTAGTATCTGGTATACTAATGGCGGACCTGTGGTGCGCCATTAGTAAAAAAATTCTTCCGCCATTAGTAAAAAATTCTAATGGCGTGGTGCTAGTGGCGCACCTGTAGTGCGCCATTAGTAGGCAAAACAGGTGCGCCACTGGGAGGCCTTTTTCTAGTAGTGGTTTAGTTTGGCCTACTAGATTGATCTTTCCTGCAATGGGAGAAGTGCTTAGCTTTGGGTTCAATCTTGCGGTGTCCTTTCCCAGTGACAGTAGGGGCAGCAAGGAACATATTGTATTGTTGCCATCGAGGATAAAAAGATGGGGTTTATATCATATTGCTTGAGTTTATCCCTCTACATCATGTCATCTTGCTTAATGCGTTACTCCGTTCTTATGAACTTAATACACTAGATGCATGCTGGATAGCGGACGATGTGTGGAGTAATAGTAGTAGATGCAGAATCGTTTCGTTCTACATGACACGGACGTGATGCCTATATTTATGATCATTGCCTTAGATATCTTCATAACTATGCGCTTTTCTATCAATTGCTCGGCAGTAATTTGTTCACCCACCATAATACATGCTATCTTGAGAGAAGCCACTAGTGAAACCTATGGCCCCTGGGTCTCTTTCCTATTATATTGCATCTCTTTTATTTAGATCGCATCTCGTTTACTATTTTGCAATCTTTACTTTCCAATCTATACAACAAAAATACCAAATATATTTACTTTACTATCTCTATGAGATCTCTCTTTTGCGAGTGAGCGTGAAGGGATTGACAACCCCTTTATCGCGTTGGTTGCAAGGTTCTTGATTGTTTGTGCAGGTACTAGGTGACTTTTGCGTTGTCTCCTACTGGATTGATACCTTGGTTTTCAAAACTGAGGGAAATACTTACGCTACTTTGCTGCATCACCCTTTCGTCTTCTAGGGAAAACCAACGCATGCTCAAGAGGTAGCAGGGGGGTTCTCGTCCTGTAAGTTGGGTTCCACCACGCGGTGGCCGGCTTCTTGCTGCACGACGGCCACGTCGATGAGATGCTGGACGCGCTCCGTCATGCAACGACGCTCGTCGCCGTCTAGGTGGTCTAGCTCGTCTGCTGCCGCCTGGGTGGCACATAGGTTCTCGATAGGCTTGGTGTAGACAGGTTGGTCAGCTCCCAGCATGCTGGCGATGGCAGCGCCGCGTTGCCGGACCATGCCCACGCGGCTGGGTTGTCGAACAGCCGGCGTGCTACAGACGGTGCGGTCGATCTCGCGCTGGTAGGCTTCGGTGAGGCGTCTCATGGTCGCCAGCTTGTTGGCGCTCTCGAGGAGGGCAACGCGGCACGCTTCCAGCGTCTTGCTGTTTGCACCAGGCGCTACGGGCGCGGACAGGTCCCGCATTGCCGCCTGCATCGGGTCCTGGCCGGCACCATCAGAGGCTCCATCATGGCTGATGACCAGCACCTCGGTGACGGTGCTGGTGCTGGCGCAGCTGCCAGCGGCAGGGAGCGGATCATCGAAGATCAACACTTCACCGTGGAAGGTGTCAGAAGGCGCGGCGTCGGTGTCGATGACCATGTCGACTGGCGGGTCAGTGGAGCCAACGGACTCCAGGTCGTTGGCCGGCCTGTTGGCGATGTGAAGCTTGCCGAGGAGGTCGACAAGGCAGCTCTCGGAGCTAGCTACGCCCGTGTCGGGTGCGGGCTCGTCAGAGAGGCGGATCCCGCCAATGAGATCAGCGAGGCAGCTTGCTGCGCAAGCGGCTTCCACGCCGCGCAGCGTGTCGACGAAAATGCCATCGGGCATGCCGGGCTGGCTGCGCTCGCCAGGAAGGAAGAGGGTTCCCGTCCAGAACATGTTTCTAGACGATGGTGCACCTAGCCCCATGGTGGGCGCCAAATGTCGGGGATATCATGCGACAAATGCCAGGGGGTGGCTTATCATGGATGGGGACAAGAGTACGTTGCCGGGCTCTAGAAGCGGGAGTGAGCAAGACCGCATACGCATGCGAATCTTACCCAGGTTCGGGGCTCTCCGTGGAGATAACACCCCTAGTCCTGCTCTGCGCGGTCTTCGCATGATCACTATGTCAACAAGGTAACTACAAGCTTGCTCCTTGAGCTGTTCTGGCTAGAGGAGGAAGAAGAACAAGGCTAGCTCTACTCCACTCTCTCTATGTGGGTGTGTGTCTTCTATGTTTCTGAACCCCTTGCATGGGGTGGCCTGGGGGGTTTATATAGGCCTACCCCCAGGGGTACAATGGTAATCTGGCCGGGTGTAGGACCCGGCCGTTAGTGTCTCTGGACGCCGGCTGTTGGGGCCCGCCGCTTGGTGGGTCCCGCCGGCTGCCGGGAACTCGGTCGGCAGGTAGGGCCCGCCGCCTGCTGGCCATGCAGACCACTTTATACTATTGCCTTGCTCCTGATGATGGAGGCTTTGTCGGGGGGAGCGTCGCTACAGTCCCGCCGCCTGGCGGGCGCTCACTGTAGCCAAACCCCGTCTCATCTGGTTAATGGCGCACATATTCTGAGGAGGGGGGAGGCCGCCTGCTGGGAGGCGGCCCACTCCCGGTGCCACCTGCTAGGCAACGCCGCCTTTTGGGGCTCCCCAACAGGTAGGGCCCGCCGCCTACGGGCCGTACCGACCGACCGTCGTGGGAGCATGGCTCCTCCTGATGTGGGTGATGTCACGGGCCGCGTGGCCACAGTGCCGCGCCGGGCGAGGGGTGTTCGCTTCGTACTCCGCACGGTAGCCCCGCCCCTCCCAGGATTCGGGGGTGACATGTCGCACTGTAGCCACGCCCCGTCCTGTCGTGGTAATGGGGGTGCAGACTATGAGGGGACGAGGGGCCGCCTGCTAGGAGTAGGCCCTCTCGTGGCCGCCTGCTAGGAGTCGGCCTCTTCACGGCCGCCTTCTGTGGTCTTGCCGCCTTCTAGCAGCCGGCCTCCCAGACAAGCCGGCCCAATGAGCTGGCCGTTCGTCCAGGAGGTATGAGGGGCGCAGCTAGTCCCGATGTCTTGAAATACCATGGGGGGCTGATGAGGCTACCCGTGGTCATTTACCCCGACAAGGGGTGTCGACCATGTACACATCGTAGGTAGATGTCACAGTCCACTTGCCGGTATTTACTAACGGCGAAGTATTTTTTTGGTGGGGCCATCGGCATCTTTGTTAATGTCCGTGGCCTTGTCATAGTCTGGCACGTCGGTTAAGTCATCGACTGTGGTGACTAGGTGGGTGGTGGGTGGGATGTAAATTTCCCAATCGTCGGCTTTAAGTCAGATCTTCACTAGTACAAAACAGGGCTTTCGTCACAGGGCAATATTCACATTAGTCCCGGTTCAGTCATGAACTGGGACTAATGTGAGCATTGGTCCCGGTTCGTGCGGCTAAGGCATTAGTCCCGGTTCACCTGGGCCCTTTAGTCCCGGTTGGTGCCACGAACCGGGACTAAAGGGTGCGATGCCCATTAGTACCGGTTGGTGGCACCAACCGGGACTAAAGGTTAGTCCTTTAGTCCCGGTTGGTGCCACCAACCGGTACTAATGGGCTTTGAGGCATTAGTACCGGTTCATGGCACGAACCGGTACTAAAGGGCCCATCAAACTCTACCCCCCCCCCCCCCCCCCCGTGGACCGCCTTTTCAGTTTTAGAAAAAAAAGAAAATGATGGAAATGTCAAAAAATAAAATAAAATAAGTTTCCCATGTGATATGAGGTCTAGTTGTTGGGAAAATTAACAAATATGAATTTCGACTTTATTTGCAAAATATCTCTGGAATTTCTTAAAATGGGCATAACTTTTGCATACGATACAAACTCGGATGAAAAAGTTTTTTATATGAAAATCGTCTACTCGAAAAGTTACATCCGAATTTAACCGGGGGAACCCCGTTAAACATTTTCAAAATCCTCAAAAACCTAACAGAAAAAAAGATACGGGGCTTTTGAGATCTGGAGAGGCAAAAAAATTCAAAAAAATTCAAATTGTGGTCAAACTGTGGTCAAACAATGGTCAAACTAATTATTCTAGAATATTAGTGTTACTAAATTATTATTTCAGTTTTTTTGAATTTTGGTCAAATCTGGTCAAACTGTGGTCAAACTATGGTCAAACAGTGGTCAAACTAATTATTCCAGAAATATTAGTGTTACTAAATAATTATTGTTTTTTAAAACAATAGTTTCAAACTCAAATAGTGAAATGTGTCACTTCATGCTCAAGCTGAATTCCTGAGGGTTAATAGAATTGACATCTTACTATTGTCAGGAAAACAACAAGTGCAGACTTGGAAACGAGGGAGAATAGAACCCGGAAGTTAAGCGTGCTCAGGCTGGAGTAGTGAGAGGATGGGTGACCGTCCGGGAAGTTAGATGATTTGGAATGATGAGGGGTGATTAGAGATTAGAGGATAAATTGAGCAGTGATGAGGGGTGGTGATTAGAGATTAGAGGTTAAAATAATTCAGAAATTTGAAAATTAAAAAAAATTCGCAAAAAAAATTTTCAAAAAAAAAATTCAGAAAATTTCCTTTAGTCCCGGTTGGTAACACCAAGCTGCGTCCACGTGGACGGCCTTTAGTCCCGGTTCGTGTAAGAACCAGGACTAAAGGGGGGAGGCATTAGTAACGACCCTTTAGTCCCGGTTCAAAAACCAGGACTAAAGGCCCTTACCAACCGGGACAAAAGCCCCCTTTTCTACTAGTGCTTATCATAAACTGAGGTCTTGCCGTCGGAGATTGACAAGCTCTGGATACGGTCAAGGATCTCGTTCAAGTGAGATAACTCCTCGGAGTTCATGGCCTGGTTATAGGTGGGGCTAACTCACGGTATGCCCGGCGTATAACTCAGCATGTCTTCACCATTGTGAGGATCCGAGGATAACTCCAGATCTTGCACCAGGGTCGGTTCTAAATCCGATGTGGCTTCCGAGATGGAAATCGGACTAGCGTCCAGGCAGGGAGTCGAGGCGAGATCACCTGGGGTCACTATGCTAGGCTCCTCTGGTGGTGCCAGGAAGCTTTGTCTGACGTCCTTGAAGGAGATCGGTTTCGGAGTCGAGCCTTCGATGTCTGATGAATCCTCAACACGGCCCAGCATCCAGCCAGATAGGATGACCTCGCCGTGGGAGTCCGTGGTGTACTCTAGGCCTTCAAAGGTTACAATCTGACCTGGAGCATAGTTCCTGATGGAGACCAGATGGTCTATCGAGTGGGCGCAGAAGATCATGCTTTCGAACACAAAGAGCTGGCCGGGGACGTAAGCGCCTCCGTGGCCGGTTCCGCAGTTGATCTCTAGGTGAGCCATCGATCCTTCCATCGATCACACAGCCGAACTCTCAATGAAAGCACCAGTGTCGGTGTGAAATCCGGATACCCTCGGGGTAGGCGGTCCCGAGCTGTGGATCTTGGATCGATGATAATAGGAACAAGGGAGACAATGTTTAGCCAGGTTCGGGCCCTCTTAATGGAGGTAAAACCCTACATCCTGCTCTTGTTATTGATGGATATGTATCAAGTACATAGTTGGTCTACCTCGAGATCGTCAGTCGTGGTCTAACTCTAGGGCTAGGTGAATATAATTGTGTTCCCCTCTTCGGGCTAAAACCCTTGGCTTATATACATGCCAGGTAGGGCATCAAGGGTTATATGGTTGGTATCCTGAAGACCGCATGGAGGCGTCTAGGGATATCTTGGAGTATACGTCAAGTCTTCGGCAGGTACAGTCTTGATGTCATCTAGGCGTATAGCTTCCGGAGTCCTCTTTAATGAGAATGCGGGCCCATTGGCCCAGCCCGAGGACTATGGGCCGACTAGTTTAGTATCACTAGTCCAGGATACCGTCAGCTACTGTACTCTAACTTCTCCATGACTTATCCCCCCGATATAATCCGTAGCATAATTAAAACAAGCACATTATGCAGTAAAAAAACAGAATGTACCTAAAACAAAACAGTCTATAATTATCTGAATTAAAACCATACTTCTGTAACTCCACAAATTCTGAAAAATTAGGGAAACATGAAAACATTGTATCTTAATACTGTGTATTTTTTTAGAATTTTATCACGTTTCTATAGAAAATGAAAATTCCCACACCTGGGGCAAAAGATTCTGTTTTTACACAGAATCAATTCAACTATCATTCAAATCATCCCATAGGCTTTGCTTGGCACAAACACTAAACTTCTATTATATAATTAAGACAAGAGACAAAAAATGCGCTTTAGAAGGATTAGCTAAATCCTGAATCTTAGTAAAGAAGAGAACACAATCCGATTCAAAAAACAAAGACGCAACAGATCAAGCGGCGCAAATGTGTGGGTCACACTGCTAGTTAGAAGATAAGAGCACAATCATTACACTATAAATAATCATGTCGTTACACCAAAATAGAAAATAAAAATTGCAATAAAGATAAATATTGGGTTACCTCCCAACAAGCGATGTTGCTGTATGCCCCTAGCTAGGCATAATGCATAGTTTCAAGTATTACCATCCTTCAAAGTAATTCCATAGGTAGCTCTCATAGTGGATTCATACGGTGGTTTAATTCTCTTCCATGGGAAGTGTTCCATCCCTTTCTTTAATGAAAATTGGAAGCTTATATTTCCTTCTTTCATTTAAATAACTACACCTATGGTTCATAGGAAAGCTCTACCAAGTATTATAGGACAAGACGGATTGCATTCAATATCAAGCATAATAAAATCCATGGGTATATAATTTCTTTTAGAAATTATGAGAACATCATCAATCCTACCCAATGGTTTCTTAATAGTTCAATCTCCAAAATGCAAGTTGAGGGAACATTCATCCATATTGGTGAGACCTAGAACGTCACATATTTATTTGGTATAGTAGAGACGCCAGCACCTAGATCAAACAAAGCATTGAATTCATAATCTTTAATCTTAATTTTAATAGTCGGTTCCTGACGTGCTTGAAACTGCGTTCGTATTTCCCCAAAGAGGAAGGGATGATGCAGCACATCTACAGCAAGTATTTCCCCCAGTTGTGAAACCAAGGTTATCAATCCAGTAGGAGAACCAAGAAACACTATGTAAACGGTACCTGCACACAAAGAACAAATACTTGCAACCCAACGTGTAAGAGGGGTTGTCAATCCCTCCTCGGTAAAAAGATAGATTAAATTGTATGAGATTGGATAAATAGATCTAGCAAACACACAAAATAAAATAAGTAAATAAAAAGTGCAGCAAGGTATTTTAGGTTTTTTGGAATAATAGATCTGAAAACAATATGATACAAGATAGTCCCCGGGGCCATAGATTTCACTAGTGGCTTCTCTCGAGAAAATAACATACGGTGGGTAAATAAATTACTGTTCGGCAATTGATAGAAGAGCAAATAATTATGATGGTATCCAAGGCAATGATCATGCATATAGGCATCACGTCCAAGATTAGTAGACCGACTCCTGCCTGCATCTACTACTGTTACTCCACACATCGACCGCTGTCGAACATGCATCTATAGTGTATTAAGTTCATGGAGGAACGGAGTAATGCAATAAGAACGATGACATGTGTAGACAAGATCTATTCATGTAGGAATAGACCCAATATTTTTATCCCTAATAGCAACGATACATGCATGCCTCGCTACCCCTTCTGTCACTGGGTAAGGACACAGCATGGTCGAACCCATCACAAAGCACCTCTTCCCATTGCAAGAAAATCAATCTAGTTGGCCAAACCAAGCCAAAGTTTCGGAGAAGAAATAAGAGGCTATAAGTAATCATGCATATAAGAGATCAAAGAAGACTCAAATAATATTCATGGATATAATCTGACCATAAACTCGCAATTCATCGGATCCCAACAAACACACCGCAAAAAGTCATCACATCAAATAGATCTCCAAGAACAACGAGGAGAACATTGTATTGAGAATCAAAAAGAGAGAAGAAGCCATCTAGCTACTGCCGACAGACCCATAGGTCTATGGTGAACTACTCACGCATCATCGGAGGAGCACCAATGACGATGATGAGCCCCTCTGTGATCGTGTTCCCCTCCGGCAGAGTGCCGGAATAGGGCTCTAGATATGATCTTGTGGTTCTGGAATTTGCAGCGGTTGGAATTGTGTTTCGTCGACTCCCCTAGGGTTTCTGGAATATCTAAGAATTTATAGAGCTGAGAGGCGGTGGAGGAGACTCCCGTGGGTGATGCGGCTTGAAACTGCGTCGGTATTTCCCCAGAGAGGAAGGGATGGTGCAGTACAACTACGGTAGGTATTTCCCTTATTTATGAAACCAAGGCATCAATCCAGTAGGAGAACCAAGCAACACTATGTAAACGGTAACTGCACACAAAGAACGAATCCTCGCAACCCAACGCGTAAAAGGGGTTGTCAATCCCTCCTCGGTAAAAAGATAGATTGGTTTGTGTGTGTTTGGATAAATATATCTGAATAAAACGCGAGATAAAATAAATGAAGAAAAAGTGCAGCAAGATATTTTTGCGTTTAAGAATAATAGATCTAAAAATAAATGCGATGGAAAAATAGATCGGAAAGCAATATGATAAAAGATAGACCCGGGGGCCGTAGATTTCACTAGTAGCTTCTCTCTAAAAAATAGCATACGGTGGGTAAACAAATTACTGTTGGGCAATTCATAGAAGATCGAATAATTATGATGATATCCAAGGCAATGATCAATATATCGGTATCACATCCAAGATTAGAAGACCGACTCCTGCCTGCATCTACTACTATTACTCAACAATCGACCGCTTTCCAACATGCATCTAGTGCATTAAGTTCATGGAGAAACGGAGTAATGCAGTAAGAACGATGACATGATGTTGCAACATATATTCATGTAGGAATAGACCCCATCTTATTATCCTTAATAGAACGATACATGCGTGCCTCGCTGCCCCTTCTATCACTGGAAGTGGACACCGCAAGATCGAACCCATCACCAAGCACCTCTTCCCATGGCAAGAAAAATCGATCTAGTTGGCCTAACTAGACCAAAGATTTGAAGGAGAAATACGAGGCTATAAATAATCATGCGTATGAGATATCAAAGATGACTCAAATAATATTCATGGATATAGATCTGATCATAAACACAAAGTTCATCGGATCCCAACAAACACACCACAAAAAGGTTTACATCAAATAGATCACCAAGACACCATTGTATTGAGAATCAAAAAGAGAGAAGAAGCCATTTGGCTACTATCTACGGACCCATGAATACTCATGCATCATCGAAGAGGCACCAATGAGGATGATGAACCCCTCCATGATGGTGTCTAGATTGGATCTCGTGGTTCTGGAACTTGCGGTGGCTGGAATTGTGTTTCGTTTAGTTCCCTAGGGTTTCTGGAATATTTGGGAATTTATAGAGCGAAGAGGCGGTGCAGAGGACCTCTGTGGGGCCCACAACCCACCAGGGCACGCCTGGGCTCTTGGGCGCGCCCTAGTGTCTGGTGGTCCCCACGAGGATCCCCTCTAGTGCTTCCTTGGCTCCCAAGTTAACTTCTGGTCCAAAAAAAATCTCCAAATATTTTCGTGGCATCTGGACTTCGTTTGGTAGGGATATTCCGCGAAGTAAAAAACAAGCAAAAAACAACAACTAGCACTGGGCACTATGTCAATAGGTTTAGTCCCAAAAAATGATATAAAGTTGTTATAAAATGATTGTAAAACATCCACGAATGATAATATAACAACATGGAACAATAAAAAATTATAGATACATTGGAGACGTATCAGTTCCCATTCATCTTGTAATTTCCTTGGTATTGACACTTCCAATTCTAACTTTTCTTCATGAGTTTTAATCATTGCTTCTACAATATGTGTAGTAAAAGCTTTATTTTGTTCGTAACCGTTAGGTGAATTAATCATGGATTGCAACAAGTAAATACATTCAATGAAAGAACAACGATCATAATTAAAGTCCTTGTAATTCAAAGTAGTGGGGGCATCACTATCTAAAGTTTTGACCTCTTCGAACCCACTTCTGTTGTTTCTATCATTAAGATCATAACCCTCAGAACAATTGGGACACGTTCTAATTAAAGTTGACTCAACTCTAGTCCCTTTGTCATCAAGTTTTGTATTACTAAACAAAGATTCAATAGGTGCCACACCAATCATTTTAGTGTCTTAATCATTAATGTTGTAAAAACCAGGTGCTGGCGCTTTTTTTAGAAATTCGCATCTAGCATCCTCATCCGTTTAATTCTTTTTCTACTCTCATCCATAGTGACTTGGATAGACCTTAAAGATTCATATATTTCATCCTTTTTATGTGGATATTTTTTAATTTTGAGACTATACGCAGCATGAGAAATTCCATCCATTTTTCTATACATATCATCAACCTTGTTTAGTTTTTATTCTACCATAGCATTGAAAATCTTTTGAGAACTAATAGATTATTTAATGTTGTTTTCATGTTCAGTAGTTATCCTATAATTATTTGATGAGTTACCATAGGAATTACCATAAGATTTAGTGGGATTACCGAGATACGGTCGAGGGTTGAAATTCCCTCTTTAAGCATTGTTGTTGAAATTATTTTTAGCGACAAAATTCACATCAATAGCATGATTATTTTTCTCAATCCAACTAGATAATGGGATATCATTAGGATCAACATGAGCATTCTTACTATTAAGCATATTCATAACAGCATGCAATCTATCACTCAGAGTCAAAACTTCTTCGACAGAGTTAACCTTCTTACCAGTTGGAGCTTGTTCAGTGTGCCATTGGGAATAATTTGCTGTCATATTATCAAGAAGCTTCGTGGCTTCTCCTAATGTAATCCCCATAAGTGTACCAGCTGCGCCAGAGTCTAGAAGATTTCTCGAGACAAAGTTTACTCCCAAATAAATTTTTTGTACTATCATTCATAAGTTTAATCCATGAGTGGGACAATTTTTAATCATTAATTTCATTTTCCCAAAAGTTTTGCAACATGTTCTTGCTCATGTTGTTTAATTTCATGATTTTATTTCTAACAAACATTATCATAGCGGGAGGGAAATACTTAGCAATAAAAGCATCCTTGAATCAATACTATTGCGAGGTAAGGATGAAAAGCAAGTTTTAGCTTTGTCCCTTAATGAGAAGGGAAATAATTTCAACTTAACAGTATGATTATCCACATATTTTTTCTTTTGCATATCACATAATTCAACGAATGTACTAAGATGGTATGCAACATCTTCATTATGATTTCCAGCAAATTGTTCTTTCATAATAAGATTTAGCAACGCAACATTAATATCATATGACTCAGCACTAGTGGACGGAGGAGCAGTTGGAGTACTAATAAAATCATTGTTATTAGTATTCGAGAAGTCACATAACTTAGTATTTTCTTGAGACATAATGGAAACTCAAGCAAGCAAGCAAAATAAACTATTTTTATGTATTTGATTTGACGAGACTAATAAAGGAAAATAAAAAGTAGAACATTTAAATGATAATGTGTATATAAAGGGACCTTGATTGTTTGATGGAGTCTACGTGGTAATGGCACCAGAAATTCTTTCTGCTACTTGTGAGCTGCGTTGGGATTTTCCCTGAAGAGGAAGGGTGAAGCAATATAGTAGTGGATAGTATTTTCCTCAGTAGAAAATGAAGGTTGTCAAACCAAGATGAGATTCACACAAATGACCTTTAGCGGTACCTACACACACAAGAGCAAATACTTGCACCCAACGCGGGCAAGAGGGTCGTCAATCCCCTTGTACTCATTACTTGCAAGTATCAAATCTTGTATTTCTAGATAAATTGCAAAGTAAACTAAAAGTAAATAAATTGCAGCAAGGTATTTAGGGTTTCGGTACTATGATTAAAATAGACCTAGGGTCCATAGTTTTCACTAGAGGCATGCATCTCTCATAAAGAAATAGCATATGGTGGGTAGACAAATTACTGTTGGGCACTTGATAGAAAAGCGCATAGTTATGACGTTATTCATGGCATGGTCATACATAGGAATTACGTCCATGACAAGTAGACTGACTCCTGCCTGCATCTACTACTATTACTCCACTTTGAGAGCACATCTATGCTTGCCTCTCTATGTATTAATTTCATGATGAACAGAGTAATGCATGAAATATGATGACCTAATGTAGACAGAATAAAGCCAAGCAATATGAATGAACCCCATCATTTTCCCTTAGTATAAACAATACAAATACGTGCCTCGCTACCCCTCTTGTCTCAGAGTGAGGACATCACAATATTGAACCTACTACAAAGGACCCCTCCTGCTGAAGATAAATCAATCTAGTTGGCCAAAACCAAACGCATAGATCGGAGAGAAATACAAAGCTATGACAATCACACATAATAAAGTTCAGAAACAACTCAATTAATTTTAATGAATAATATGATCATAAACCCACAATACATCAGATCCCAACAAACGCACCACAAAATAAGATTATATCGAATAGAACTCCGAGGAGAACATTGTATTGAAGATCAGAGAGAGAGAGAGAGAGATAGAGAGAGAGAGAGATCTTATATGTTATATTTACTAATTGGAGGCACCAATCGAGGCTCAACGTTAATCGTCAAAAAGTAAAGAAATTAGCCATACGATTTCCTTATCAAGTATCTAGAACCGTTGGATGAAGTTCCTCAGAAGTCCATGCCATGTGTCCCACGTGCACTACTCATTAGCAAACTCTTCACGGGCTATGACTAAAAGAGCTCCTCCCTGGGCTGCCAAAATAGGTGTCTCCCTCACAGCCCCTGATGCGTTGGCGAGAGGTGAGACTCCTCGCCGTCCTCCTCACATATCCTTTCTGCAGTTTCCATGTTGTCTCAACTTCCACGCTGCAATCCATCTACCAAATCCAACCAACCCCTCCCTTATTCCCTTTTCGTTGCTAGCCATTGAATCTCCTCTGCCCGAAGCCCCCAAGTGTGCTGCAATCCATGTTGGCTGATGTAGCTAAGGAGGAGGTCCTTTCAATCTCAGTTTCTATATCCTAGTCACATTGTAATCCATGATGTACGATGGTTTGGAGAAGGATGTGCACTCACCAAGTTTTAAAATCAGATCGGGCACCGGCCATTGTTAGTGTCATTGTAGATAAGAGAAAATATATGGTCTATGGCAGACTTGCGGTCTATATTGGTGGAGTATGTCACCAGCAGTCTTATCCCCATGATGAAGGCAAGTAACCAATTATCCTTGAATGCCGATCAATCAGATTAGTCCCAAAAATCTGATCAACAAAATTTGGTGTTGTTGGTGTCCATCTATCGGCACTACTCCCGACCAATTTCTAAAACAGGGAATAACAACATAAAAGTGTGTGATTCAGATCTTGAAGTATATCAAGCAAAGTAGGCTTCTGTACCATGTCCCAGATTCAACAGAACTGGAGTATTTCATTCGTTTCCATGGATCTATCAAGGTTAATGCAAACTTGAAGATGGTAGAACTGCTTGAAGGTTAGCACACAATGAATACAATGGATTTGCTCTGAGAAAGGTGATTTTTGTTCATGTTCCTGATGAATAAAGACCACAATTATTGTAGTTTTGTCCCCTATTGTTCAGTTAACGGATGATAGTGGCATGGTGATGCTCTGTTTCTGCTTCACATGGCTCTATGCTGGCAAAACATACAGGTTTATGTGTTCTGTAGGGATGGACTACCTATCCTCCAGCGGCAGTTTGTATTCCCTACAGCAGGGTTGGGCGTTAACTACAGGCTGGAACTAATAAAACACCAGCAAGCAGAGGTTCACTTTGAGATTTATAGGAGGCTTTACAGATTTTTCCCCAAGTCACTCTGTCTGTTAGTCAAAAAAATTACTCTATAGATAGCACTCTTCTATATTAATCCTTTGAATTACAGGTTAAATCTATGAGTATCTACGGTTCAGCGTGATATATCTAATTATTATAATTTCCAATGCTAAATAAAGGTACGTGTCCTAGAATTTAAATAGTTTCCTATATGTTTTACACTAGAGTTATATACTAACTTCTCAGATTTCTCAATGTCATGCCTAATAGAGGTTATAATCAATGGTCTGTAGTTAGTTCTTGCTGGCTTCTCCCACATTCCCTTGAACTCAATATTATTACAATCGTTGGTGAGGAGAGGAACCCAGTCTTTGTCGTATGGTTCCATTAGATTAGGAAATTTCTTGACTCATCAGTCATATGTGCTTGAAAATTACATTAGACTGACAAGGCCAGATTTTAACTATACTATTATACTATCCTTTGTGGATTCAAGATCAGAGGAGATAAAATATATAATTATGGATCTAAATATATGATCTTCCATCGAATAAACCAACTAGCATCAACTACTAGATGTAATCAACACGACTAGCAACCCACAGGTCGTAATCTGACATTTTAGGACAAAGATTGAATACAAGAGGTGAATTAGGGTTTGAGATGAGATGATGCTGGTGAATATGTTAATGTTGATGAGTCCTCCTGCGATGAAAGTAATGCTAGTGATGTCGATGGCTTCGATTACCCCCTCCCGGAGGGAAGTATCCCCGGCGGAATTGCTTTGACAGAGTGAAAAAGTGCTCCTGCACAGGTTCCGCCTTGAGATGGCCGCGCTTCATCCCAAAAGTCTTCTTCTATTTTTTTCTAGGACAAATGGCCTCATATAGCAGAAGAAGGACACCGGAGGGCTTCTGTTGGCCCCACAAGGCATCAGGGCGCGCCTAGGGTGTAGGGTGCGCCCCTTGCCTTATGGGCCCATGGTTGCTCCTTTCCTATACTTATTTCTTCCGGTATTTTTTATATATTCCAAAATAATTCTTCATAAAAATTTAGGTCATTTGGAGCTTCGGAGAATAGCTATCTCTGTTGTAGTTCTTTCAGGTTCGTAATTCCGACTGCTGGTAATCTTCCTCTTCATTAAAATCTTGGTATTAGGGAGAAAAGGCTTTAGTATTGCATCAACTCCCCAAGCTTAGTCCTCGCTTGTCCTCAAGCGAAATCCGAACTCGATAATCATGACCACATGTTTAAAGAAAGAGGCGTGGATAAAAAATGCAGACATAGAAGCATCATGATCATTATTACAACAGTAACTATTCATCATAAAACTTCTCATGATCAAGTAACTATTCATCCACAATCTAGAGTACAAACCATAAACTTTTTTTGAAAACTAACGAACAATGTTCTCAGTCATTGAAGGAATTACAATTCACCGCATTTGGGTTTAGCAAGTTTACATACTCAACTATCATTTAGTCTTCCATAATTACTGACACTCGAAGCATATTTTTGGAGCAAACGTTTATGTCAGACACATAGGAAGATGGGGGGTTTATTGCTTCACATTCCAACTTGTTTACCTCAAGGATAATGTCAACATAATAACCCATCAGTAACCACATTAGACTGGATATATGTGCTTGGATCTTTTCCCTACCACATGATGCTTGCCAAGTGTAGAATAAATAAGGGTGGAATAAGGATGAATATTGTTGACTCTATAGTAAATCTGAATAGTAAAAGATAGTCCCTTCGTAGAGGGGAGAAGAGTTTATCATGCGCTTTTTCATTTGGATGTGCACACTCTTAATGCAAAGGAAAGTCACTTTATATTACCCCTTGTGATAGCAACCTTCGTTATGAATTATGTCGCTTTTATTTCTTTACCATCACAAGTTCGTACAAAGATTATTTTCCCCTACAATAAAAGATCATATATATTTAGGAGAACTTTTTGTCGCTTTGGACCAATAACAACTTACTTGAAGGATATTATTACTTAGATTGAAACAAGAAAGTAAAGCAATGAAACTCAAACTACTCTTTATTATATAACTCTCACACACAATTACATAGATAGATATATCACGAAACAAGCACTTGGAAACTACTTCATACTAATACTTATTCTTCTATGACATGAAATAACTAAGGATCGAAATAAGATACATAATGATGATAAAAGTGATGGTGATACGATGTCGGGGCCCCTCCCTCAAGTTTGGAACAAGCAAAGGGTAATGCCCATACCGGTGTACTCAAGTTTCCTTCCTTAGTCATGATGGTGATGAAGTGGTAGGCTTGTTATCCGCCTTCCAAGCTTATAACGAATTCTTCTTCTTGATGATCTCAAAGAGCACGAGATATTGTTCTTCTAGGGCAATAATTTCTACAAAGCAAAGATCACTCTTTTAATCCAATTCTCTACAATCAAAGATCATGAAAATTGCCTAGGAAAATCTATTCTATCCACTTAACACATTGCTTTGGACACTACTAACAACAGAACATCTGAGCCAAAGAACAAAGGATGACAAAACCTATATAAAACAGGAATATGACCTGCGAAGGAACACGTGGACGATATTGACTCCAGGTGGATAACTAGGCATCATCCAGCAGTCTGAAATGCATGCCAAATGAACTAGTTCTCCACATCATCTCATTGTCCACAAAATGCATGGATTACCATTTATTTTGTTAACTTGTTAATAGATTGCTATGTGAACGAAAGAGCCATCCCTGATCGACAGCATAGGCCATTACCAAATGCATGCAATTGTGCTGACTGGAACACCAAAACAGCAGATCCAAACACTTATCATCAGCTCGATGGCCGGAACCACAATCAGGAACGACTCGACTGCCGGACCATCTCAGAGAGAGAGAGAGAGAGGCTTCTGACCCTGCTACAAATAGTTTCAGGTTCACCAGGTGTTCACAATGAAAAACAGATTTTGAATATGTGAACCGCGACACTGCAATTGGAATAGCCCTTCAAGTATAGTATAACAATACTGACAGCAGAAATGAAAATCTTTGCTAAAATGCAACTTGATGTTTCCTGAAATTAATAATCATAAGTTGTTGTCTCATAAACTTCTGCAATTAGTGAACCTTTACATATTTACTAGTCAAGAGTTTTACTATGTAAGCATCGCATGTTTAGGAGATAACAATTCATCTAAGCATTATACTACCTCCGTTCCAAAATAAATGTTGCGACTTAGTATAATTTAAGTACTAAGTTGTATTAAGACAACAACACTTATTTCGGGATGGAGGGGGTACAAGTTAAGAGCATACTACGAGGTTCAGGTACTAAGTAGAGCTCATGTAAAAGAGTACCTCTATCTAAACATTTAAGCCATGCAATACAACCCTGACCACAAAGATGTATATTACAAGAAGAATGTAACCTACAGCAGCTCTACACACACCACCCTAAAGCAGCAAATACAGACAGGTACAAACCAAATAGTTTTGTCCTAACAATTAGTACTTCTATATCTTGACAGAAAAATAGTCCCACCATCTCTAGACACATGGATGTACAAATGGAATGTTGGAACCATGCAAGGCATCATAAAACATGATCAACATCATAAACACAAGGCATCATACAATCAGAATAGTCCCATATCCATTCGGAAGGAAAATTTAATATGTTAAATGCCTAGCACATTCGTGTTCTTGATTAGCTATGAACCATTCAGTGAGCATTCTTTTATGTACATTGGAATTTTGAATCACCCTGTGTCTAATCAGAATTCCTCATGCAAGATCACTTTGTTGATGCCAGGAAGATGGACCACCAACCTTTCAACAGAGATTTATTGGCCATGTATATCAAACGCAAACAAAAATAAGAAAGGAATGGAAACAACGCCGACTATCCTATCATTGGGAGTTGACTTAAAATATAAATTTACACTGGTAAACAATTAAACATTGTAGCGTGGGACATTCATTCAAAATTTGAATTGAAGGAACAATATATTATTGGCAATCAATTGTCCCCATGAATACAACGAATACAACGACATAGTAAAAATATATCCAGTGGTAAAGTTGGAAGCAGACCTATACAATGCGCATATTGCATTTCCTAGTAACGATAAATAAACTATATCATCACGGTGTGTAAACTAGAACCTAGCATTAGGACGTAAAAATTTTCTGCACGTACAATAGGGAATTACAAACAAAATTAATAACTGAAAAATACTAATTACAAACCAGCATACTGCCCATCATAATTAATATTTAAGAAAAATATATACACTACTTCTCTTCTCCCCTCTAATGCCAATGATGTTACAACAGCTCGATACATTTGCCGATCGGCTGACATTCGGTGATCACTTCTTTCTCACCTCTTGTTCTTCGAACCAACTCCAAAAATATATCAAACCTTGCACTACTTTAGGTTTCAGCTTCTGCTGAAAAATCTTTTCTTGCAATGATATTGACATGCCTTTGCGCAAAAAAAATGATATTGACATGCCAAATAGAAAGCCCAAAAAGGTTGGGTTGAAGTTACTAATTAGCAGCAATTTGATTTATCAACAGAATCAAGTACGGCCGTTTCTAAGTGGTTCCACGTGGATTCTCAAATTAAATAATAAAGACCCTGAACCTGATTTCCTTCAGCTCCCCATCAAGCTACTGCTCTGATTCTTTATTCGACATTTAATCTGCGGATGCACAGGGAACAGGGAATATGAAACTCATGTGAGAGAGTTATTGCATAGGTGTAAATATAAAGTCCTGTATTTTTTGCTAGCATATCTATAATACCTGGATGTATAATGTGTATTTGAAACGCGTCAGTTAGCTATTACATTGATTTGTGATGCAACCAACAGATAAAGTTTCTGAATGTATGAGTTTCCCCCGTCCTCACCAGGTCCATCATGTCGTTCCCGTCCTCCACCAGGAACAGCTGCTATAGCGGAGCGTGCAAGAACACCACCCAGCGCTCCGTTGCCCCGACATAGACCTAGGCCGACGGCAATGGGCCTAAGCCGACGGCCGACGGCCGTCGGCATAGGGTGTTAGTCCGGTAGTGCCACCCAGCACGCCGCTGCCCCGAGCATGGGCGCCCAGGTCAATGGTCGTCGTCAGTAATGCCGCATTTGCCTCCTGCTTCAGCCGTGCCACCAGCATCCCGTGCCGCCTCCCGCGTACAGCGCAGAGCTCCGGTGGTGCTGAAGTGGAGCTCCGGCGGTGCTGAAGTGGAGCTCCTGCGCGAGCTCGGGCGTATGGGTAAAGGGGGAGGAGGGAAGAGAGGAAAAAAGATGGAGAGGCTGCTGGTGCGGTGTGACTGGTCCTGTGCGGATCCATGGTGCGTGCGGAAGGCAGATGAGGCGCGCTCGGGCCTCTCCTGATGGCGGCGACGCGTGAGGGCTGGGGGAGCCTGCTCGTGGGAAGTGGAATAGGAAGATGGGAGGTTGTGTTGGTGGAGGAGGAGAGGAATAACGACTAATCGCCGGGAAGCCGCGCCTGATCTTCCGCCGTGCAAGTGTAGCGGAGTGGCTCATTCCCTATCTGCAACGAAGGGGGGAAATTGGGAGGAAAGTGGAGGACGTGTGAAGGTGGGAGGAGGAAGGGAGAGGATGTGGGTGACCAACAATTGAGAGTTTTCTAGAGAATGCGGGATAGGTCGGGAGAGGAAGAAAATATCTACCGACCAGATCGGTTCAGAGAAAAAACCGCTACAAAATCAGGAGAAAACTATGGTGAAACCCAGGGACACATGTCGCTTGAAGGGAGCAACGGTGCCTGGGAACGCACGGGAGCAGCCCCTGTTTATAGCCAATCTAATTCTTGTATGTATGTATCTATGTTCACCTATATTATTATATCTCATATTCTGCCATCCAAATTAAACAAGCCCTATGTTGTTGGAGTCTTCAAGGTTGATATATCTCGACTCTATATTTACAGATCACAGCCCTCGTCGTTTTCTATCAATTCGAGAGTGTAATTGATGGATTGCAATTTGAATTAAATAAACTTGAACTTCAGAGCTGAAGTAAGTATTCTCCCGCCCATATGATTGCTTATTCCTCAGATCTAGCTTACTCCCTACCATTGAAGTATAAGTAATCATGGTCTACGGTAAAGGCACATTTTCTCTAGGTAAAGTGGACTATATTAACTACTCCATCCATTCCTAAATATAAGTATTTCTAGAGATTCTAACAAGTGACTACATACGGAGCAAAATGAGTGAATCTACACTCTAAAATATGTCTACATACATCTGTATGTTGTTGCCATTTGAAATGTCTAAAAAGACTTACATTTAGGAATAGAGGGAGTATATGACTCACCGGTGGAACTGGTAGCAATAGCCTATGAATAGTCATGCGTCCACATCTCACTTTTGCACGAACCAGTGAATATGTTTTATGTAGATGAAAATGAAATAACAAAAAACAACCCAATAATGTTTGAGAAAAACAAACAAGGCGATTACAAAGTTATAGAACTCCTCGCAAAGCTAGAGAAAGTAATTCCACGGATAGGCCAGAACATAACTTAGCAACACCATCGAACATAAACTGTAGATGCATGCAGTTCTGAGTATAAAAAACAGCAAGGTGGTGCATTAGATCTAGATCTTCTCTTCTCACTTGTATGATACCCGCAGATCACTCGGTGGATTAGTCTGATGGGTCGCCATACTCATAGTAAGTGTAGCCCTCCTCACCGTAAGGCGGCAGCATCTGCAGTTCCGAGTACTCGATAGTAGTGCAGTAATTCACCAACAGCTCAGCCATTTTAGAGAAAGGATTTGTTGCAGATTCAAATACATACTTGGGCTCCTCTTCCCATCCACTGCCAGCGAGACTCCCTTGATCATAAGCTCGAACCACGGAGCGATCCGCGTAGTAGATTGTGCCAGATTCGATGGAGTGGAACTTGTTGGACTTCGTGGTGTCGATGGAGAGGCACCTGCGCGAGCTGACAAACAGCGCATGGCTACCGATGCTTCTGACCGGCACGAGCACCTTGTTCACGGTGTCCACCTTGTGGACCACCGGCATGCCATTACAAACGCGCCCATCCATCACCAGAAGAAGCTCCCCCTCTGATTCCACGAGATAGAAGTTATTGCTCTATGGGCTAGCTCAAAATTTGGGCCGACAATGGTGGTGAACATGGAGATTGTCCCCGCGTAGCGTTTGCATTGGTTACCTTCCTTGTACACGTCAGCGATTGTTGATATGATGGATCCATACTTATTTGTGATGTACATGCCGCCTGCAAAGGATGTCAAGTTCTTGTGACGATTGCCAAAGCCCCAATCCCCAGTCCTGAACTCCCCTTCTCCAAAACCCAAAGCGGGGTGCCATTCCTCGCTTGTCTGATCAGCCCAGCTCACACAATTGTTTAGCAGGTCTGAGATGAACACCATCATTGGAGACGTTGTCACGACGACAGAGCTCACCTGTTCCATGGGTATAGGCACCTTGAAGCGTGCCATGGCGCCCGTGAAAGGGTTGAGCACCTGAGTTTGGTATGGCTGCGCTCTCTGCCCTAGCACGAAGAGTCCGCCTTTCGTGACGCTGACGAAAAAGTACCTCCGGCTGCGGACCTCCGTGGGGATTTTCTTGCGGAGGAGGCGGCCTGTGCTAAGGTTGAAGAAAGCCACCCGGTCATTGTCGTGGATGGAGTGCTCCAGCATGATCCACTTGCTGGGCATGAATTTGGGGTCTGTGGCATCTGCGGTGGAGTCTGTGGTTCGGCGCCAGTTGGCGCAGACAGCCCGGAAGGCGACATAATGGTCGATATCGTCCGTTGCGAGGAAGGATTCACTGATCTTCCTCGTGATATCATATGGGAGGTTTTTCCAGAACACCAGGTCCGCCATGACTGGTTTCAGGTGGGTTGTGGATGGACGAGGTATTTCCTTTTGTGGGACACGGAGGCGGAGCTGCGGGCTACAATCCTATGCTTTTTGTGTGCTTGCGTCTGGATGGATTAGATGGTGGCTATATATATACATATTCTTGGCGCGTCTTGCAGAAGTTTCAAACGTTGTGTGAATACATACAAGGTTTGATGCGTTCGCTGGGTGACATTTTTGGAAGAACTTGAAACCAAACGAACGTTGAGAACAGCTAGCTGTTAGCACCCATCGTCAAGGCATGCCCGGCGCTATTACTTTCCAAAAATGAAAAAGACTAGTGTTCGCTTCCATACTGCATACACGTACTGCACTATTACTTTCCAAAACTGAAATCGCCTAGTGTTCACATGCATACTGCGTACGTATATCATTCCATATATACTATACAGCAAATCAGACTGCATTCCTATTCCATTGTATTTGACTAAACTTCAGAAAAAATAATTCAAGTTTGCAAAGTTGTCTAAACCATGTGCGCACGAGACAAAAGAAAGTGGCTGTCAAGTTTGGTTTCGAACACCGTACAGACGAAAGCACTCATACATACGCGCATACGCTCATCCTTATGAATGCACACACGGACAACCTACCCCTATGAGCACTATCGAGAGACTAAGCCGGCATATCATCTTTACATTTGCGAAGTCACCGTAGGCGCACCTCGTCGTCGACGGGAACATCTGCTCCCACTGAAAGAGCATCGTTGGAAATTCTTAAATAAATCTAGAAATAATGCGAGCACCATGATATGAACCCTGGTGGGCTGGGAATACCACTGTCCTCTATCAATCCAACCACAGGTTTGTTCGCAAAGTGGATGTTAAGTTAATGGTACCAAAACACGTTCTCTGTGATCAGACTTGGCTCACGGCAAGGCTGTTTCATCCACTGATGTGACAGCGGGGTATCTCCAGAGCTATATGTCTTCTTTGCAGCTGTCTAGGAAGTTTACCACTGAATAAATTATGAAAGGAAAGATGCAGTTGAGGGAGGAGGCCCCGCTGATACAGCATGCTGCAGTTGTACCTCAACCTTGGCCGAGACCACCAGTGGGTTGTGTCGCCTTATCAGTGGATGGAGCTTATTCTAACTCAGACGGGTCGGCTGCTGCAGGTATGATCCTACGGCGAACTGATGGTAGCGTTATTTTTGCAGCCTACAGTTGCATCTTCAATTGCAATGACGCTCTGGAGGCTGAGATACATGCCTTAATGCAAGGTATGGCCTTGGCTATTCAACACTCTGAGTTGCCGGTCATTGTTCAGTCAGACTCCTCAGAAGCACTCCTGGTGTTGAAAGGAGACAATCTTTCCCGCTCTGCTTATGGACATCTAGTTGCTGAGATCCAATTTCTCATGGGTGAAAGGGAGTTTATTCCTTCGAAAATTAAACGTGATCAGAATAGGGTTGCAGACTGGTTGGCTATGTAGAGTCCTATGGAGAGTACTACTGCTGTATGGCTAGGTAGGAGTCCACCCTGTGTGGAGGAACTTGTGCCACTCGATTGTAACCCTATATTATTGGAATAAAATCCTTTTACCCTCGCAAAAAAACACGTTCTCTGTTTTTTTTTTGAGAAAAATGGTACAACCTTAATATTCTATAGATTGATAGATGTATCTCTAACATCTGATCGGTGACGATCAACAGGACCAAAACATTTTCCTCATACTTGCGCTCCAAGGAGACGAGGGTTTTCCAGCCGCCTTCTACCGATGGCAATGGATCTGCCTCGCCTCCCGTATCCTTAGGGCGATGGAGGCACAATGGGTAACGGCCCGTTCCTGCAGGAGGGCTCCTCCTCCGTTTTCAGATGTCTTTTTGAGTCTATTTAGAGTTTGTGTCCTGCCTAGGAATATGAGACGGCGGTGGTTTTCTAAAGATGAAATAAGGTTCTCTTCGCCTAGTCTCCATCCCCATGGTGTCTCTATCGTCGTTGGAGGGTGCATGGATGTGCATCTCTAGTTAAGCTCGCACGATTTAATCGGTGTTTGTCTTCGGTTGATCTGATTGGATCCGGTCATCCTTCATCAGCATTCGTTTGTCTATAGGTTGGGTCCTTCCAATCTATGCTTCTCTTCATTATTGCCGGTTGTCTTTCTGCTTTGATGGTCCATTGGGGCCTTCACATGGCAAATTCCTATCTGGCTACTACAACAAGATTTGCTCGTCCCCGTTGAGAAAGGGGTGATGACGGCGGCACGCCTTTGGTTCCTTTTAGTGCTTATTGTCCTGGCTTTGTAGTCTATAGACATGGATGTAATTTCAATTACTTCTGATGTTGTTTATACTACTATAATGTTTGATGAATAGATCGGAAGTTTTTCTCAGATTTTTTTTCCTGATAGGTGAAATTGAGTCCGTAATGAGGGTTTTAGGGGAGCGCCCAGGGGGAGGGGGGAATACTATTACTTGTGTAATGTGTGTTGTAACTCGAGAATGCCAACAGTGCTGTAGTAAATGGGCCGGCCCAAGAAACGTAGATGCGTCTGATGCTTCTTCGTTCGCTTCATTTTGATAGTTGGTTGTTTCAATTTTTCCCTTTTCTACTCTCATTTATATTATGAAATATTCTAAATATAAATTTTTATATTTAAAATGTTTATGCACTGTCAAAAAAGCGTTAGTGCAATGTTTCAATATATTTGACTGCATAAGAAATTGTGCATGCATTTTAAATAAAATGTTTGTGAAGTTTTTATAAATGTTTGAAAATTTTCAAACACTTGTCGCGTGATTAAGAAAAATTGTATCATTAAAATGATGATCGTGAGACTTTAAATATAAATAATTTTAAAAGGTTTATACAATGTAAAATAATATTCGTCTAATTCAAATAAATGTTGTGACACTAAATATATGTTCAACCTGTAATTTAATTTTTTGCACTTATTCAAAAAATCCGTTCGAAAACATGTATTTGAAAAAAGAAAATAAGTAAAATCGATAAAAACCGGTGAAAGAAACATAAAAAATGAGGGAAATCGGTGAAAGAAACGCAAAAACCGGCATAGAAAAAAAGGATACCGTAGAAAGACAAAACATGAAAAAGAAAAAGAAAGAGAAAAAGAAAAGAGGAAAACCAGAAAAATCGTGGAAACAAACGCTGATACTGAAAAACCACAACAAATACTGATGAAACCCACTACAGAAACAAACAAACAAAATACCGAATGATTTTTTACGAAAGCAAACAAAATGGTTACAAAGTTGCAGAAAGTACTACTAGGAAAATGCTTATGGATAGAGTTTTACCAGTAGCGTTTGTTTATGACCCCACGCTACTAGTAGTTAGTAGTAGCGCAGGGTAGAAAGGGATCATTGCCTTAGATATCTTCATAACTATGCGATTTTCTATCAATTGCTCGGCAGTAATTTGTTCACCCACCGTAATACATGCTATCTTGAGAGAAGCCACTAGTGAAACATATGGCCCCCGGGTCTCTTTCCTATTATATTGCATCTCTTTTATTTACATCGCATCTCGTTTACTATTTTTCAATCTTTACTTTCCAATCTATACAAACAAAATACCAAAATAATTACTTTACTATCTCTATTATATCTCACTTTTGCGAGTGACCGTGAAGGGATTGACAACCCCTTTATCGCATTGGTTGCAAGGTTCTTGATCGTTTGTGTAGGTACTAGGTGACTTGTGCATTGTCTCCTACTGGATTGATACCTTGGTTCTCAAAACTGAAGGAAATACTTACGCTACTTTGCTGCATCACCCTTTCCTCTTCAAGGGAAAACCAACGCATGCTCAAGAGATAGCAAGAAGGATTTCTGGCGCCGTTGCCGGGGAGATCTACGCCAAGTCAAGACATACCAAGTACCCATCATAAACTCTTCTCCCTCGCATTACATTATTTGCCATTCGCCTCTCGTTTTCTTCTCCCCCACTTCTAAAACGATTTTTGAAATTCGCTTGCTTCTTGTGCATCCGTGTGTTAGATCGTTTGTTTCACCTTCATGGCTAGTCCTCCTATCATTGTTAATACTCCCGATAATGAAGTTCTCAATTTAAACAAAGGGAGGGAGAAAATCTAAAAGATGCTTGGTATAGAATTTGCAATGCTCAAAATAGATCTACTAGAAAGCAATCCACTTCCGTTCTTCTTCGCAATTTCTACGTAGGCATCACTCCTTGGAATAGATATGTTCTTGACACCATTACCGGAGGTGATTTCTTGGGAAGCCATACTTTTGATTCTTATAATGCTATCATAGATTTGTTTGTCCCACCACCTCTTTTGGTCAATGGAACTATTTTAACTTTGGAACATGTGATGCAAAGGCTTGATATTATTGAAAATAAAATTTCCACTATAGAGTTAACTGAAAATTTGGATAAAAAGATCCGCAACCAAATTACCCAATATGGATCTAAAGTATGATTTACTCTGAAAAATCTTAGGGAAAAGGAACCCATAGTTAATGAGAAGATAGATCAAGATTCCGCTAGAATTGATAAACTCGAAGATATTATTACCAACTTGGGGTCCGCTTTTTCTGCCGTTAAAAATATCTCAAATCCTCCTCCTACCAAAGTTGCCAACTTTATCTATGTTCCTAAAAATAAGGGTGAATCTTCTAGTAAGGAAAATGAAGACCACAAATCAATAAGTGTTCACCCTAACTTTTTCGATATCATTAAGGAACCTTTTGCTACAAATGAATTTCTTGATTTCTTGCCTAGGAGTTTCATCATTAACAAAACCAAAGAACCTCCTAAGGGTTATGTGTGTTCAATTGAAGAATTGCATACCAAAGATGGCAATACCTAGATCTATTCCTGTTTTTATGCCTAGCTAGGGGCGTTAAACGATAGCGCTTGTTGGGAGGCAGCCCAATTTTATTTTTGTTCTTTGCTTTTTGCTCCTGTTTAGTAATAAATAATTCATCTAGCTTCTATTTATATGTGGTTTTATGTTTTAATTAGTGTTTGTGCCAAGTAGAACCTTTGGGAAGACTTGGGTGAAGTCTTTGCGATCTTGCTGTAAAAAACAGAAACTTTTGCGCTCACCAGATTAGCTATAACTTTTTACTGGAGTGTCATTTTAGGTTTATTCTTTTTGAAGATGATTAATAGAAAAATTACTCACGTCCACAAATTTATTTCAGAATTTTTGGAGTTACATAAGTATTCGAAAGTTACAGATTGCTACAGACTATTCTGTTGTTGACAGATTCTATTTTTCGTGTGTTGTTTTCTTATTTTGATGAATCTATGAGTAGTATCGGGGGGGGGGGGGGGGGTATGAACCATAGAGAATTTTTAATACAGTAGGTTTAACTCCAATATAAATAAAGAATGAGTTCATTACAGTACCTTAAAGTGGTGGTTTATTTTCTTATACTAACGGAGCTCATGAGATTTTCTGTTGAAGTTTTGTGTTGTGAAGTTTTCAAGTTTTTGGGTAAAGATTTGATGGATTTTGGAATAAGGAGTGGCAAGAGCCAAATCTTGGGGATGCCAAAGGAACCCTAAGGTAAATTTCAAGGACAACCAAAAGCCTAAGCTTGGGGATGCCCTAGAAGGCATCCCCTCTTTCGTCTTCGTCTATCGGTAACTTTACTTGAGGCTATATTTTTATTCACCACATGAAATGTGTTTTGTTTGGAGCGTCTTGTATGATTTGAGTCTTTGCTTTTTAGTTTACCACAATCATCCTTGCTGTACACACCTTTTGGGAGAGACACGCATGAATCGGAATTTATTAGAATACTCTATGTGCTTCACTTATATCTTTTGAGCTAGATAATTTTGCTCTAGTGCTTCACTTATATCCTTTTAGAGCACGGTGGTGGTTTTATTTTATAGAAATTATTCATCTCTCATGCTTCACTTATATTATTTTGAGAGTCGTTTAGAACAGCATGGTAATTTGCTTTGGCTATAAAACTAGTCTAATATGATGGGTATCCAAGAGGGATATAATAAAAACATTAATATAAAGTGCATTGAATACTATGAGAAGTTTGATTCCTTATGATTGTTTTGAGATATGAAGATGGTGATATTAGAGTCATGCTAGTTGAGTAGTTGTGAATTTGAGAGATACTTGTGTTAAAGTTTGTGATTCCCGTAGCATGCACATACGGTGAACCGTTATGTGATGAAGTCGGAGCATGATTTATTCTTTGATTGTCTTCCTTATGAGTGGTGGTCGGGGACGAGTGATGGTCTTTTCCTACCAATCTATCCCCCTAGGAGCATGCGCGTAGTACTTCGTTTTGATAACTAATAGATTTTTGCAATAAGTATGTGAGTTCTTTATGACTAATGTTGAGTCCATGGATTATACGCACTCTCACCCTTCCACTTGCTAGCCTCTCTTGTGCCACGCAACTTTCGTCGGTACCATATACCCACCATATACCTTCCTCAAAACAGCCACCATACCTACCTATTATGGCATTTCCATATCCATTCCAAGATATATTGCCATGCAACTTTCCACCGTTCCGTTTATTATGACACGCTTCATCATTGTCATATTGCTTTGCATGATCATGTATTTGACATCGTATTTGTGGCAAAGCCACCTTAATAATTCTTTCATACATGTCACTCTCGATTCATTGCACATCCCGGTACATCGACGGAGGCACTCATATAGAGTCATATTTTGTTCCAAGTATCGAGTTGTAATTCTTGAGTTGTAAGTAAATAAAAGTGTGATGGTGATGGTCATCATTATTAGAGCATTGCCCCATGTGAGGAAAGGATGATGGAGACTATGATTCCCCCACAAGTCGGGATGAGACCCGGACGAAAAATAAAAAAAAAGAAAGAAAAAAGAGGCCATAAAAAAGAGATGGCCCCCAAAAAAACAAAAAAAAGAGAGAAAAAGAGAGAAGGGGCAATGCTACTATCCTTTTACCACACTTGTGCTTCAAAGTAGCACCATGATCTTCATGATAGAGAGTCTCCTATGTTGTCACTTTCATATACTAGTGGGAATTTTTGTTATAGAACTTGGCTTGTAGATTCCAATGATGGGCTTCCTCAAAATGCCCTAGGTCTTTGTGAGCAAGCGAGTTGGATGCACACCCACTTAGTTCCTTTTTGAGCTTTCATACACTTATAGCTCTAGTGCATCTGTTGCATGGCAACCCAACTGACTCACATTGATATCTATTGATGGGCATGTCCGTAAGCCCGTGGATACGCCTAGTTGATGTGAGACTATCTTCTCCTTTTTGTCTTCTCCACAACCACCATTCTATTCCACCTATAGTGCTATGTCCATGACCCACGATCATGTATTGCGTGAAGATTGAAAAAGTTTGAGAACATGAAAAGTATGAAACAATTGCTTGGCTTGTAATTGGGGTTGTGCATGATTGAAATATTTTGTGTGATGAAGATAGAGCATAGCCAGACTATATGATTTTGTAGGGATAGCTTTCTTTGGCCATGTTATTTTGAGAAGACATGATTGCTTTATTAGTATGCTTGAAGTATTATTGTTTTTATGTCAATATTAATTAAACTTTTGTTTTGAATCTTATGGATCTGAACATTCATGCCACAATAAATAAAATTACATTGATAATTATGTTAGGTAGCATTCCACTTCAAAAAATTTGTTTATATCATTTACCTACTCGAGGACGAGCAGGAATTAAGCTTGGGGATGCTTGATACGTCTCCAACGTATCTATAATTTTTTATCGTTCCATGCTATTATATTATATGTTTTGGATGTTTAATGGGCTTTAATATGCTCTTTTATATTATTTTTGGACTAACCTATTAACCGGAGGCCGAGTGCCAGTTTCTGTTTTTTTGCCTATTTTAAAGTTTTGCAGAAAAGGAATACGAAACGGAGTCCAAACGGAATGAAACCTTCGCGATGATCTTTCTTGGACCGAAAGGAATCCAGAAGACTTGGAGTCGAAGTCTGGAACTTCACGAGGAGGCCATGAGGCTGGAGGGCGCGCCCAGGGGGGTAGGCGCGCCCCCCCCCCCCCCACCCTCGTGGGCCCCTCGTAGCTCCACCGACGTATTTCTTTTTCCTATATATACTCTTATACCCTGGAAACATCAGGGGGAGCCACCAAACAACTTTTCCACCACCGCAACCTTCTGTACCCGTGAGATCCCATCTTGGGGCCTTTTCCGGCGATCTGCCGGAGGGGGAATTGAGATCACGGAGGGCTTCTCCATCAACACCAGTGCCTCTTCGATGAAGCGTGAGTAGTTTACCACAGACCTTCGGGTCCATAGTTATTAGCTAGATGGCTTCTTCTCTCTCTTTGATTCTCAATACAAAGTTCTCCTCGATGTTCTTGGAGATCTTTTCGATGTAATACTCTTTTGCGGTGTGTTTGCCGATATCCGATGAATTGTGGATTTATGAACAAGATTATCTATGAATATTATTTGGTTCTTCTCTGAATTCTTATATGCATGATTTGATATCTTTGCAAGTCTCTTCGAATTATCGGTTCAGTTTGGCCTACAGATTGATCTTTCTTGCAATGGGAGAAGTGCTTAGCTTTGGGTTCAATCTTGCGGTGTCCTTTCCCAGTTATAGTAGGGGCAGCAAGGAACATATTGTATTGCTGCCATCGAGGATAAAAAGATGGGGTTTATATCATATTGCTTGAGTTTATCCCTCTACATCATGTCATCTTGCTTAATGCGTTACTCCTTTCTTATGAACTTAATACTCTAGATGTATGTTCGATAGCGGTAGATGCAGAATCGTTTCGTTCTACTTTACACGGACGTGATGCCTATATTCATGGTCATTGCTTTAGATATGTTCATAACTATGCGCTTTTCTATCAATTGCTCGGCAGTAATTTGTTCACCCACCATAATACATGCTATCTTGAGAGAAGCCACTAGTGAAACCTATGGCCCCTGGGTCTCTTTCCTATTATATTGCATCTCTTTTATTTACATCGCATCTCGTTTACTATTTTGCAATCTTTACTTTCCAATCTATACAACAAAAATACCAAAAATATTTACTTTACTATCTCTATTAGATCTGACTTTTGCGAGTGATCGTGAAGGGATTGACAACCCCTTTATCGCGTTGGTTGCAAGGTTCTTGATTGTTTGTGCAGGTACTAGGTGACTTTTGCGTTGTCTCCTAGTGGATTGATACCTTGGTTCTCAAAACTGAGGGAAATAATTATGCTACTTTGCTGCATCACCCTTTCCTCTTCCAGGGAAAACCAACGCATGCTCAAGAGGTAGCAGGGGGTTCTCGTCCTGTAAGCTGGGTTCCACCACGCGGCGGCCGGCTTCTTGCTGCGCGGCGGCCGCGTCGATGAGCTGCTGGATGCGCTCCGTCATGCAACGACGCTCGTCGCCGTCCAGGTGGTCTAGCTCGTCTGCTGCCACCTGGGCGGCCTGTAGGTTCTCGATAGGCATGGTGGAGACAGGTTGGTCGGCCCCCAGCATGCTAGCGATGGCGGCGCCGCATTGTCGGACCATGCCCACGCGGCTGGGTTGTCCAACAGCCGGCGTGATGCAGACGGCGTGGTCGATCTCGCGCTGGTAGGCTTCGGTGAGGCGTCTCATAGTCGCTAGCTTGTTGGCGCTCTCGAGGAGGGCAACGCGGCACGCTTCCAGTGTCTCACTGTTTGCACCGGGTGCTACGGGCGCGGACAGGTCCCTCATTGCCACCTGCAACGGGTCCTGGCCGGCACCATCAGAGGCTCCATCATGGCTGATGACCAGCACCTCCGCGAGGGTGCTGGTGCTGGCGCTGCTGCCAGCGGCTGGGAGCGGATCATCGAAGATCACCACTTCATCGGGGAAGGTGTCAGAAGGCGCGGCGTCAGTGTCGATGACCATGTCGACTGGCGGGTCTGTGGAGCCAACGGACTCCCAGTCGTTGGTCGGCTTGTTGGCGATGTGAAGCTTGCCAAGGAGGTCGACAAGGCAGCTCTCGGAGCTGGTTGCGCCCGTGTCGGGTGCGGGCTAGTCAGAGAGGCGGATCCCGCCGATGAGATCAGTGAGGCAGCTTGCGGCGCACACTACTAGGAAAAGGCCTGCTAGTGGCGCACCTGTTTTGGCTACTATTGGCGCACTACAGGTGCGGCACTAGCATCACGCCATTAGAATTTAATACTAATGGCGCACCAGGGAGTGCGCCATTAGTATATCCCACGGTGCGCCATTACTATCTGACTTACTAATGGCGCACCACATAGAAGTGCGCCATTACTAACATTTCTTTTCAAAAAAAAATCATTATTATTATTTTTTTCTTAATCTCGGGTCACTATGGCTTAATCTCCGGTCAATATGCTTAATCTCAAGTCAAATCGCACTAAGTGGTCAAACTTCCCGGAAGGTCACCCATCCTCACACTACTCCATTCCGAGCACGCTTAACTTCGCAGTTCTATCCAACCCCAGCACCACCTCACTTAACAAGCACTTGTTGATATATCTTTCATATCAATCCTATTAAACCTTGTTGATGTCTATGACTTTGTTCATGTTCATAAGTATGATGAAATTTTGAAAAATATTTCAAACTTCCCAGTCATATTACGTATCATTTTTTGAAAAAAAATTCCAAAAAAAAGTTCGAAACCAATTTTTTTCTGTTACTAGTGGCGCACCTAGCAAATGGTGCGCCACTAGTAAGTTTGAAATTTTTTCATTTTTTCCCCTCTAGATCTTAAAAGCCCCGTAACTTTTTTCTGTTAGGTTTTTAAGGATGTAACTTTTCGAGTAGATGATTTTTCATATAAAAAACTTTTTAATCCGAGTTATTATGCAAAAGTTATGCCCATTTTACAAATTCTAGAGAGATTTTGCAAATAAAGTCGAAATTCATATTTGTAAATTTTCCATGGGAAACTTATTTTCTTTTATTTTTTTGATATTTCCATCATTTTCTTTTATATTTTAAACTGAAAAGGCGGTCCGGGGGGGGGGGGGAGGTGTGCATTCGGTGGATTTTTTGGGCCAAGTTAGTAATGGCGCACCATGGAAGTGGTGCGCCATTACTAGTTCAACTAGTAATGGCAACTAGTAATGGCGCACCACACACACGGTGCGCCATTACTAGTTTTGAAAAAAGGGTGCATTCGGTGGATTTTTGGGCCAAGTTAGTAATGGTGCATCGTGGGAGTGGTGCGCCATTACTAGTTCAACTAGTAATGGCGCACCACACACACGGTGTGCCATTACTAGTTTAAAAAAAATTGAAAAAAATTACTAGTGCCGCACCGTGGATGTGGTGCGCCATTACTAGTTTAACTAGTAATGGCGCACTATCCCCTGGTGTGCCATTACTCGTTTTGAAAAAAAGAATTAAAAAAATTGTTACTAGTGGCGCACGGTGGATGTGGTGCGCCATTAGTATTTGGACACTAATGGCGCACCAACACATGTTGCGCCATTAGTATATAGTAGTGGCGCACCACATGTGTGGTGCGCCATTAATGTCAATATTATCTATAGCCCTTTTCCTAGTAGTGGAAAGCGGCTTCCACGCCGCGCAGCGCGTCGACGCAAATGCCATCGGGCGTGCCGGGCTGGCTGCGCTCGCCAGGAAGGAAGAGGGTTCCTGTCCAAAACATGTTTCTGGACGATCGTGCACCTAGCCCCATGGTGGGCGCCAAATGTCGGGGATATCGTGCGACAAATGCCAGGGGGTGGCTTATCATGGATGGGGACAAGAGTACGTTGTCGGGCTCTAGAAGCGGGAGTGAGCGAGATGGCATACGCCCGTGAATCTTACCCAGGTTCGGGGCTCTCCATGGAGATAACACCCCTAGTCCTACTCTGCGGGGTCTTCGCATGATCACTATGTCAACAAGGTAACTACAAGCTTGCTCCTTGAGCTGTTTTGGCTAGAGGAGGAAGAAGAACAAGGCTAGCTCTACTCCACTCTCTCTATGTGGGTGTGTGTCTTCTATGGTTCTGAACCCCTTGCATGGGGTGGCATGGGGGGTTTATATAGGCCTACCCCCAGGGGTATAATGGTAATCTAGCCGGGTGTAGGAACCGGCCGTCAGTGTCTCTAGACGCCGGCTTCTCCGCCGGCTGTTGGTGCCTGCCGCTTGGTGGGTCCCGCCGGCTGCCGGGAACTCGGTCGGCAGGTAGGGCCCGCCGCCTGCTGGCCATGCCGACCGCTTTATACTATTGCCTTGCTCCTAATGACGGAGGCTTTGTCGGGGGAGCGTGGCTACAGTCCCGCCGCCTGGCGGGCGCTCAATGTAGCCACACCCCGTCTCATCTGGTTAATGGCGCACATATTCTGAGGACGGGGGAGGCCACCTACTGGGAGGCAGCCCACTCCCGGTGCCACCTGCTGGGCATCGCCGCCTTTTGGGGCTCCCCGACAGGTAGGGCCCGCCGCCTGCGGCCCGTACCGACCGACCGTCGTGGGAGCATCGCTCCTCCTGATGTGGGTGATGTCATGGGTCGCGTGGCTAAAGTGCCGCGCCGGGCGAGGGGTGTTCGCTTGGTACACCGCACTGTAGCCCCGCCCCTCCCTGGATTCGGGGGTGACAGGTCACACTGTAGCCACGCCCCGTCCTGTCGTGGTAATGGGGGTGCAGACTATGAGGGGACGAGGGGCCGCCTGGTAGGAGTATGCCCTCTCGTGGCCGCCTGCTAGGAGTCGGCCTTTTCACGGCCGCCTTCTGTGGTCTTGCCACCTTCTAGCAGCCGGCCTCCCAGACCAGCCGGCCCAATGAACCGGCCATTCGTCCAGGAGATATGAGGGGCGCAACTAGTCCCGATGTCTTGAAATACCATGGGGGGCTGATGAGACTACCCGTGGTCATTTATCCCGACAAGGGGTGTCGACCATGTACACATCATAGGTAGATGTCACAGTCCACTTGTCGGTATTTACTAACGGTGACATATTTTTCGGTGGGGCCATCGGCATCTTCGTTAATGTCCGTGGCCTCGTCATAGTCTAGCATGTCGGTTAAGTCATCGACTGTGGTGACTAGGTGGGTGGTGGGTGGGATGTAAATTTCCCGATCGTCGGCTTTAAGTCTGATCTTATCATGAACCGAGGTCTTGCCGTCGGAGATTGACAAGCTCTGGATATGGTCAAGGATCTCGTTCAAGTGAGATAACTCCTCGGAGTTCATGGCCTAGTTATAGGTGGGGCTAACTCACGGCATGCCCGGCGTATAACTCAGCATGTCTTCACCATTGTGAGGATCCGAGGATAATTCCAGATCTTGCGCCAGGGTCGGTTCTAAATCCGATGTGGCTTCCGAGATGGAAATCGGACTAGCGTCCTGGCAGTGAGTCGAGGCGAGATTACCTGGGGTCACTATGCTAGGCTCCTCTGGTGGTGCCAGGAAGCTTGGTCTGACGTCCTTGAAGGAGATCGGTTTCGGAGTCGAGCCTTCAATGTGTGATGAATCCTCAACACGGCCCAGCGTCCAGCCAGATAGGATGACCTCGCCGCAGGAGTCCGTGGTGTACTCTAGGCCTTCAAAGGTTACAATCCGACCTGGAGCATAGTTCCCGATGGAGACCAGATGGTCTGTCGAGTGGGCGCAGAAGATCATGCTTTCGAACAAAAAGAGCTGGCCGGGGACGTAAGCGCCTCCGTGGCCGGTTCCACAGTTGATCTCCAGGTGAGCCATCGATCCTTCCATCGATCACATAGCCGAACTCTCAATGAAAGCACCAGTGTCGGTGTGAAATCCGGCAGACCTCGGGGTAGGGTTTCCCGAGCTGTGGATCTTGGATCGATGATTACAGGAACAAGGGAGACAATGTTTACCCAGGTTCGGGCCCTCTTAATGGAGGTAAAACCCTACATCCTGCTCTTGTTATTGATGGATGTGTATCAAGTACATAGTTGATCTACCGCGAGATCGTGAGTCGTGGTCTAACTCTAGGGCTAGGTGAATATAGTTGTGTTCCCCTCTACGGGCTAAACCCCTTGGCTTATATACATGCTAGGTAGGGCATCTAGGGTTATATGGTCGGTATCCTGAAGACCGCATGGAGGCGTCTAGGGATATCCTGGAGTATACGTCAAGTCTTCGGCAGGTACAGTCTTGATGTCATCTAGGCGTATAGCTTCCGGAGTCCTCTTTAATGACAATGCGGGCCCACTGGCCCAGCCCAAGGACTATGGGCCGACTAGTTTAGTATCACTAGTCGAGGATACCGTCACCTACTCTACTCTAACTTCTCAATGACTTATCCCCCCGATATAATCCATCGCATCATTAAAACAAACACATTATGCAGTAAAAAACAGAATCTACCTAAAACAAAACAGTCTATAATTATCTGGATTAAAACCATACTTCTGTAACTCCACAAATTCTGAAAAATTAGGGCAACATGAAAACATTGTATCTTAATACTGTGTAATTTTTTTTAGAATTTTATCACGTTTCAGTAGAAAATGAAAATTCCCACACCTGGGGCAAAAGTTTCTGTTTTTACACAGAATCAATTCAACTATCATTCAAATCATCCATAGGCTTTGCTTGCACAAACACTAAACTTCTATTATATAATTAAGACAAGAGACAAAAAATGCGCTTTAGAAGGATTAGCTAAATCCTGAATCTTAGTAAAGAAGAGAACACAATCTGATTCAAAAAACAAAGACGCAACAGATCAAGGAGCGCAAATGTGTGGGTCACACTGCTAGTTAAAAGATAACAACACAATCATTACACTATAAATAATCATGTGGTTACACCAAAATAGAAAATAAAAATTGCAATAAATATAAATATTGGGTTACCTCCCAACAAGCGTTGTTGTTTTATGCCCCTAGCTAGGCATAATGCATAGTTTCAAGTATTACCATCCTTCAAAGTAATTCCATAGGTAGCTCTCATAGTGGATTCATATAGTGTTTTAATTCTCTTCCATGGGAAGTGTTCCATCCCTTTCTTTAATGAAAATTGGAACCTTATATTTCCTTCTTTCATTTAAATAACTACACCTATGGTTCGTAGGAAAGCTCTACCAAGTATTATAGGACAAGACGGATTGCATTCAATATCAAGCACAATAAAATCCATGGGTATATAATTTCTATTAGAAATTATGAGAACATCATCAATCCTACCCAATAGTTTCTTAATAGTTCAAAATTGAGGGAACATTCATCCATATCGGTGAGACCTAGAACGTCACATATTTTTTTGGTATAGAAGAGACGCTAGCACCTAGATCAAACCAAGCATTGCATTCATAATCTTTAATCTTAATTCTAATAGTCGGTTCCTGACGTGCTTGAATCTGCGTTCGTATTTCCCCAAAGAGGAAGGGATGATGCAGCACACACTACAGGAATCAGCTACTTTGCCGTCTGCCGCGGACGGCAAAAGGCTCCAGCAAAGTAGGCTACGGTAAAGAGCTTCTTCTGCGTCTGCTTTCTGAAGCGGACGGCACAGGTGCCTTTGCCATCAGCGGCGGACGACAAAGAAAGCCGACGGCAATAAATTCGCTGTTAGTCCGTTAGGGGTCTAACGGCAGCCTTTGCCGTCCGCCGCTGACGGCAAAGAGCATCATGCCTTTACCGTCTGCCGCTGTAGGCAAACTGACCAAATGGGTCAGCTGCCAGGAAGCACAAGTGGTTGCCACGTGGCTTCTTTGCCATCCGCGGCGGATGGCAAAGAGCCCGTTGCCGTTGGTGGCAGACGGCAAAGAGCCTGCATTGCCTCTTTTTTTCTGTTTTTTCTTATACCCAACCATTTTCACAACAAATAGATGATACATATATATTTTTCACATGGCAAGTTCACAGCAAACATATGAGATATCCAACACATATAATTTCATCATACTACATGCATAGTTCCATCAACCATACATAGCAAGTTCCACATACATGCATCCAACCATACATATTACAATAGTGTCATCCTACCATACATGCATAGTTCATCGATACAAAAGAAACATAGTTCATCCAAACAAGCACTCCATCTATAAAAGCACAAACGGAAAAGAAGCACTCCATCCATGCAAGCTTTCGTGAATTAAATCAAATCTGCAAAATGATAAACAAGATGTTAGAAAAAGAAGAAGAAAATGAAGAAGAAGAAGAAGAAGACTATAAGAAGTAAGCATACTTAAGTAAAATGGAGCTAACCTAGAAGAAAATGAAGAAGAAGAAGAAGAAGACTAGAAGAATACTAGAAGAAGACTAGAAGAATACTAGAAGAAGAAGAAGAAGAAGAAGAAGAAGAAGAAGACTATAATTAAGCTTATTATGTAAACTTGGTCATTTTGTGCTAACATAAGTAATTTTGGAGTTAACCTATAGGAAACTAAGCATATTAGAGATAACTTAGCATATTAGAGCCAACTTAGGTAAAATGGAGCCAACCTACCTAAATATGCCATCTTTGAGTGAACTAAGCATATTAGAGCTAACTTATAGCTAACTTATGTCATTTTGGAGAAGAAGAAGAATAAGAAGAAGACTATAATTAAGCTTATTATGTAAACTTGGTCATTTTGTGCTAACATAAGTAATTTTGGAGCTAACCTATAGGAAACTAAGCATAGTAGAGATAACTTAGCATATTAGAGCCAACTTAGGTAAAATGGAGCCAACCTATAGCTAATTATGCCATCTTTGAGTGAACTAAGCATATTAGAGCTAACTTATGTCATTTTTGAGAAGAAGAATAAGAAGAAGAATATATGACATTTATGAGCTAATTTAGGTGAAATTGATTGTTTGTGAGCTAACCTAGGTGAAATGGATCGTTTATGAGCTAATCTAGGTAAAATGGGTCATTTTAGAGCTAACTTGGGTAAAATGCATCATTTTGGAGCTAACCTAGGTAAGATGGGTCATTTTGGAGCTAACCTAGGTAAAGTGGGTTATTTTAGAGCTAACATAGGTAAAATGGATCATTTTGGAGCTAGTCTAGGTAAAATGGTTCATTTTAGAGCTAACTTGGGTAAAATTGATCATTTATGAGCTAACTAAGGTAAAATGGGTCATTTTAGAGCTAACTTGGGTAAAATGGATTGTTTATGAGCTAACTAAGCTAATTATGCTAAGTCTAGGTCATTGTGGTAAGCATATTGGAGGAAATAAGGCTAAGTCTAAAAATAAGGCTAAGTCTAGGTCTTTATGCATTTGTTAAGCAAAACACTAGAGAAACTTACAATGATCATGGAGGTGTAGGAGCGGGCTGGCTCGTGCCGGTAGCTGGAGAAGGATCGTGCGATGCTTGTCTGGAGTTACGCTGCACCAAAGATCATTTCCAATGTCTCGTTAGCATGATGACACTCAAATGTTAAGACTAGCAAGTAATGTCCATTCAAATTAAACTCACCGTGGTCCCAGGAGCAATCACTGGCATCGGCGGAGCGGTCTGACCGGTCTTCTCGCACACAGACTGCACATTTGGTTTTGACGACTCAGTCATACTAGTTAGTAATGAGACAAACACTACATGAATGTTTTGGCTAATCTGCAGAAGAAACTTACCACAAGGAGCTTGTACATGGCCCTTGCCTGCATGTCATTCCGTGCCCTCTCCTCCTCCAACATCTTTGTCATCCTCTCCTCCAACTCCCGCTGCCTCTCCGCCGCCTCCGCCAGAAGATTCTCCGTTCTATCTCTCTCACTCTGTATAGCAGCCTGCAACACCACTCCTCGTTACCATTTGTAATCATTGATGGAAGCACACACATTGTAATGGAGAAAGATAGCTGAGTACGTATAACTAACCTTGATGGCGAGTTGGACTGGCCGTTCACGAGGCCTTATCTCAGGAGCGGAGCTTGACTGGCGCGCCTTGATCTCCGGGAGAGTGCTAGGACAACGGATAAGTCCATCTCCAATGGCTATGGAGCCATGGGACCTCCCGCCACCAGATATCATCACCAGCTCTGGATCAATGGGACCCTGGCTCGGGTTAAAGTCCTCCCCTTTCCTCGCCTTCCCCTCATCTCTATATTTCACGAGCTTGTCGTGGGAGGAGATGTTGGTGAAGTTGTTTGCATCATCGAGGTTAGACGGAGAGAATGCCTTGGCTTTCTTGAAAGAGGCAGTGTGGGCCATGGCATACAGGTCGTACACCTCTGGCACCTTATCCGCCTTATTGTAGCATGCCTGAAAGAGAGAAATAAAGTAAATTAGTAATTAAAGGGCTCAAGCTAGCATGATGAATGAATTGCATGAATCATGAAGCAAACCACATACCCAGTTCCGCCCGAACTGATATAAGTTGGAGCTGCCTTGATGGTGTGGCACACCTTCCATTTGGGCACGTTTGTCCTTGGCCGCGTTGTGGACGGCTAGCCATTCTTTTGAGCACCACTCATTGACCAACACCTCCCAACAATCCATCCGATCTGCACACCATCTCGGAGGCGCCTAAGTTAGCAAATGGAAACTTGAGCGCTACGGCTATGAATTACTAAATGAAGGAAGTAAGTACAAGGCCTTAAGAATTACCTTCATGTACCGATCCTTACTTAGGAACTTACCGCGGCATGCCGGCTTGGGCTTCTTGACACCACGCAAGGCGTAGTAGTCACGAACAGCCTGCACCTGAGCCTCGTGCCGTAAGTTCTGTAGTAGGCGCTTGCAGACGTTCTCGATAACATTTGTCGCCTCCTCCTCGTATCCCTCCTCACACCTATAGAATGTCTGCAAGAAAATGAGACAATATTGATTAGTACAATTAATAACTAGCTAGTTGAAAAAATTTAAATGTGTAAAGGAGAAATTACCCAGAACTTCCTGATCACCACGTCTGCCCTCGTGTCGCACAAGACACCATCGATAATCTCACCCGGCGGGGCCGGAGCAGCCAAGTAGTGCTCCCAGCTCAATCCAAGCTCTGGAAGCCGACCCTCACCAGGCAATGTGACAAACCCCGGGAAGTTTTGCCGGCAAAGCACTCCAAGGACGGAGTTGGGCCGGCGGACACTATGATGGTGGTCCCAACCCCTACAGCATGACAAGGCCAACGCATTAGATATTTGAAGAAACGTGAATGCAGAAGGTACAAACACATTAAATGCACTTACCTCTCCCCATCAGGGTAAATCAACCACCTCTGCTCGCGGGTCGCCGGCACGGACGGGAGCCGTGTACAACCACGCTGGTAGACGGTGCCCCCTCCTCCTCAATATCAGTCGGCTCCCCGGGATCATCAGCATGGCCACTCGGCCCCTCAGGCTCATCCGGCCAGGTACCCCATCCAGACGTGTGCTCCTCCGGGGTCTCGTGGGCCGAAGGCCCATCGACCCGAGGCTCGTGGACCGGAGTCCGTGTAGCCTCCTCGTCGGACGAGTCCACCCTAGCAGTCACGTGCTCGGGTGAAACAGCTGGGGGTGGCGCCGAGGTAGGCGCCCTAGCAGTCACCCTACCTCCTCTCCCGCGACCACGTGCTCCTCTCTTCATCCCTCCCTTACCTCGTCCCCTACCGGGCACCGCTGTCGACGAAGAAGGCCCGGCGGTGTCGCCACACTGTCCAGCAACGGTCGGCGGATAGGTGCGTGTGGAATGGAAGACCTCCCACCACGCGCCGACGAAGAAGGGGCCTCGGAGCGCTCCCGACCAGCGCCCACCATCTTTGAACACCTGCCATGACAAAGAGTAAACGAAATTAGTACAACATAAAAAAAATTACCGACATGAATAATAATATATGATGTTTTTCATAACAAAATCAAAAAATATATATGATGTTTAAATCTACCCGATCAACACAATTATATATGATGTTTCTCATAACAAAATCGAAAAATATATGATATCAGGTTGTCGGGGGTCGGGGTCGGGGTGTCGTGCCGGGGTGTCGGGGTGGTGCGTCGGGGTCGGGGTGCCGTGTCAGGTCGGGGTGCTGTTTCGGGGTCTGGGTGTCGGGGGTCGGGGTGTTGAGGGTCGGGGTTACGCATACTGATGATTCAAGACAGATATATAGCTAGCTATCAAGTTTCATCGGCACGAACACCGGAACAGAGCAAATAATTAAGGGGGAGGAGGACATGTCATTTGTGCTCACCCACGAACGAAGGGGCAGAGATCGTCAAACGCACGGGGAGGTCGTCGAACACCAAACCTCGCAGTGATGAAACAACTGCACATTTAAATCTACCCGATCAACACAATTAGATATGATGTTTTTCATAACAAAATCAAAAAATATATGACCTAACTCATAATTCAGAAATATATGACCCCGTCGGCCTCTAGAAGGCCAAAGAGCACCTTTTTGGGAGGTGTCGGGGGTCGGGGTGTCGTGTCGGTGTCGGGATGCCGTGTCGGGGTCGGGGTGCCGTGTCGAGGTCGGGGTGCTGTTTCGGGGTCGGGGTGTCGTGTCGGGGTCGGGGTGTCGTGTCGGGGTCGGGGTGTCGGGGTCAGGGGGTCGGGGTGTGGTGTCGGGGTCAGGGTGTCGGGGTCAGGGGGTCGGGGTGTCGGGGTGTCGGGGTCAGGGGGTCACGGGGTCGGGGTGTTTCCTTCTCTCCTTCTTCTTCTTTCCTTCTCTTCTTCTTCTTCTTCTTCTTCTTTCCTTTCTTGTTTTTCTTTTTTCCTTCTCTTCTTCTTCTTTTATTTCTTCCTTACTTTCCTTTTTCCTCTTCTTCTCATCTTCTCCTATTTTTCTTCTTCTTCTTCTCCTCCTCTTCTTCTTCTTCTTCTTCTTCTTCTTCCCCCTTCTACATATTCCACTTTTCTTCTTCTTCTTCTTTTTTCATCTTCTTTCTACTTCTTATAATTATATAACTAATTAACTAAAACCCATGCACTAGTCTAATCTAATATAATCTAGCACTAAATCTAACAATAACACATATCTAGTCTAATCTAACAATTAAACAGCAAAAAAGAAAAAACAGAAAAAAAACTCACCGGAGATGGCGTTGTCCGAAGCTTCGCAGCGGCAGGGTGGCGGTGGCGACGGGGGCCGCGGGGCTTCGGGGCGGTGGCACCGGGGCGCTGGGCAGGTGGTGGGGGCGGCGGGGCGCCGCAGCGGTGGGCTGTATGGGCGGTGGGGCGGCGGGGCGCCGCGGCTGTGGGCCGTTCGGGCGGAGGGGCGACGGGGCAGCGGGGCGACGGGGCAAGGGGGCTGCGGCGGGTGGTGGGGCAAGGGGGCGGCTGGTGGTCGGGGCGACGGAGCGAGGGGCAATGGGTGGGCGGGTGGCGGGGCAAGGGGGCGGCGGCGGGGGCGGCGGGTGGGCGGGGTGGCGGGGCAAGGGGGCGGCGGCGGGTGGCGGTGGTGGTCGGGGAGAGACAGAAACAGAGAGATGGAGGGGCGGGGTGGGGCTCGGCCGTTAGTTAGGTTAGCTCTTTGCCGTCCGCCCCACCTTTGCCGTCCGCTTTTTTTCTCTTTGCCGTCTGCTGGCAGACGACAAAGAAGGGGGCCCGTTAAGTTTTTTATGATCAGCTCGTTAGCGGGGGCCACCTCTCTCTTTGCCGTCTGCCAGCTGATGGCAAAGACTTTCTTTGCCATCAGCCAGTTCGTTGCCGTCCGTTTTCCTGAAGCGGACGGCAAAGACCTTCTTTGCCGTTAGCCAGCAAACGGCAAAGAACTGGCAGACGGCAAATAAGCTAATTCCAGTAGTGACATCTACATCAAGTATTTCCCTCAGTTATGAAACCAAGGTTATCAATCCAGTAGGAGAACCAAGAAACACTATGTAAACGGTACCTGCACACAAAGAACAAATACTTGCAACCCAACGTGTAAGGGGTTGTCAAACACACAAAAGATAGATTAAATTGTATGAGATTGGATAAATAGATCTAGCAAACACACAAAATAAAATAAGTAAATAAAAAGTGCACCAAGGTATTTTAGGTTTTTTGGAATAATAGATCTGAATACAATATGATACAAGATAGACCCCGGGGCCATAGATTTCACTAGTGGCTTCTCTCGAGAAAATAACATACCGTGGGTAAATAAATTACTATTCGGCAATTGATAGAAGAGCACATAATTATGATGGTATCCAAGGCAATGATCATGCATATAGGCATCACGTCTAAGATTAGTAGACTGACTCCTGCCTGCATCTACTACTGTTACTCCACGCATCGACCGCTGTCGAACATGCATCTATAGTGTATTAAGTTCATGGAGAAACGGAGTAATGCAATAAGAACGATCACATGTGTAGACAAGATCTATTCATGTAGGAATAGACCCAATATTTTTATTCTTAATAGCAATGATACATGCATGCCTCGCTATCCCTTCTGTCACTGGGTGAGGACACCGCATGGTCGAACCCATCACAAACCACCTCTTCCCATTGCAAGAAAATCAATCTAGTTGGCCAAACCAAGCCAAAGTTTCGGAGAAGAAATAAGAGGCTATAAATAATCATGCATATAAGAGTTCAAAGAAGACTCAAATAATATTCATGGATATAATTCGATCATAAACTCGCAATTCATCGGATCCCAACAAACACACCGCAAAAAGTCATCACATCAAATAGATCTCCAACAACAACAATGAGAACATTGTATTGAGAATCAAAAAGAGAGAGGAAGCCATCTAGCTACTGCCGACGGATACGTAGGTCTATGGTGAACTACTCGCGCATCATCGGAGGAGCACCAATGACGATGATGAGCCCCTCCGTGATCGTGTTCCCCTCCGGCAGAGTGCCGGAATAGGGCTCTAGATATGATCTCGTGGTTCTGGAATTGGCAGCGGTTGGAATTGTGTTTCGTCGACTCCCCAAGGGTTTCTGGAATATCTAAGAATTTATAGAGCTGCGAGGCGGTGGAGGAGACTCCCGTGGGTGATGCGGCTTGAAACTGCGTCGATATTTCCCCAGAGAGGAAGGGATGGTCCAGTACAACTACGGTAGGTATTTCCCTTAGTTATGAAACCAAGGCATCAATCCAGTAGGAGAACCAAGCAACACTATGTAAACGGTAACTGCACACAAAGAACGAATCCTCGCAACCGAACGCGTAAGAGGGGTTGTCAATCCCTCCTCGGTAAAAAGATAGATTGGTTTGTATGTGTTTCGATAAATAGATCTGAATAAAACGCGAGATAAAATAAATGAAGAAAAAGTGCAGCAAGATATTTTTGCGTTTTAAGAATAATAGATCTAAAAATAAATGCGATGGAAAAATAGATCGGAAAGCAATATGATAAAAGATAGACCCGGGGGCCGTAGATTTCACTAGTGGCTTCTCTCGAAAAAATAGCATACGGTGGGTAAACAAATTACTGTTGGGCAATTGATAGAAGATCGAATAATTATGAAAATATCCAAGGCAATGATCAATATATCGGTATCACGTCCAAGATTTGAAGCCCGACTCCTGCCTGCATCTACTACTATTACTCCACACATCGACCGCTTTCCAACATGCATCTAGTGTATTGAGTTCATGGAGAAACGGAGTAATGCAATAAGAACGATGACATGATGTTGCAAGATAAATTCATGTAGGAATAGACCCCATCTTATTATCCTTAATAGAACGATACATGCGTGCCTCGCTGCCCCTTCTGTCACTGGGAGTGGACACCGCAAGATCAAACCCATCACCAAGCACCTCTTCCCATGGCAAGAAAAATCGATCTAGTTGGCCTAACTAGACCAAAGATTCGAAGGAGAAATACAAGGCTATAAATAATCATGCATATGAGATATCAAAGAAGAATCAAATAATATTCATGGATATAGATCTGATCATAAACTCAAAGTTCATCGGATCCCAACAAACACACCACAAAAAGGTTTACATCAAATAGATCACCAAGACACCATTGTATTAAGAATCAAAAAGAGAGAAGAAGCCATCTAGCTACAATCTACGGACCCATGACTACTTACGCATCGTCGGAGAGGCACCAATGAGGATGATGAACCCCTCCGTGATGGTGTCTAGATTGGATCTCGTGGTTCTGGAACTTGCGGTGGCTGGAATTGTGTTTCGTTTAGTCCCCTAGGGTTTCTGGAATATTTGGGAATTTATAGAGCGAAGAGGCGGTGTAGAGGACCTCCGTGGGGTCCACCACACACCAGGGCACGCCTGGGCTCTTGGGCGCGCCCTGGTGTCTGCTGGTCCCCATGAGGATCCCCTTTGGTGCTTCCTTGGCTCCCAAGCTAATTTCTGGTCCAAAAAATCTCCAAATATTTTCGTGGCATCTGGACTTCATTTGGTAGGGATATTCCGCAAAGTAAAAAACAAGTAACAAACAACAACTAGCACTGGGGACTATGTCAATAGGTTTAGTCCCAAAAATGATGTAAAGTTGCTATAAAATGATTGTAGAACATCCAAGAATGATAATATAACAACATGGAACAATAAAAAAATATAGATACATTGGAGACGTATCAGTTCCCATTCATCTTGTAATTTCCTTCGTATTGACACTTCCAAATCTAACTTTTCTTCATGAGTTTTAATCATTGCTTCTACAATATGTTTAGTAAAAGCTTTGTTTTGTTCGTAAGCGTTAGGTGAATTAATCATGGATTGCAACAAGTAAATATATTCAATGAAAGAACAACGATCATAATTAAAGTCCTTATAATTCAAAGTAGTGGGGGCATCACTATCTAAAGTTTTGCCCTCTTCGAACCCACTTTTGTTGTTTTTATCATGAAGATCATAACCCTCCGAACAATTGGGACACCTTCTAATTAAAGCTGACTCATCCCTAGTTCCTTTGTCATCAAGTTTTATATTACTAAACAAAGATTCAATAGGTGCCACACCAATCATTTTAGTGTCTTAATCATTAATGTTGTAAAAACCAGGTGCTGGCGCTTTTTTTAGAAATTCGCATCTAGCCTCCTCATCCTTTCAATTCTTTTTCTACTCTCATCTATAGTGACTTGGATAGACCTTAAAGATTAATATATTTCATCGTTTTATGTGGATTTTTTTAATTTTGAGACTATACACAGCATGAGCAATTCCATCCATGTTTCTATACATATGATCAACCTTGTTTAGTTTGTATTCTACCATAGCATTGAAAATCTTTTGAGAACTAATAACTTATTTAATGTTGTTTTCATGTTCAGTAGGTATACTATAATTATTTGATGAGTTACCATAGGAATTACCATAAGGTTTAGAGGGATTACCGAGATACGGTCTAGGGTTGAAATTCCCTCTATAAGCATTGTTGTTGAAATTATTCTTAGCGACAAAATTCACATCAATAGCATGATTATTTTTCTCAATCCAACTAGATAATGGGATATCATTAGGATCAACATGAGCATTCTTACTATTAAGCATATTCATAACAGCATCCAATCTATCACTCAGAGTCAAAACTTCTTCGACACAGTTAACCTTCTTACCAGTTGGAGCTTGTTCAGTGTGCCATTGGGAATAATTTGCTGTCATATAATCAAGAAGCTTCGTGGCTTCTCCTAATGTAATCCCCATAAGTGTACCACCTGCACCAGAGTATAGAAGATTTCTCGAGACAAAGTTTACTCCCGCATAATTTTTTTTTACTATCATTCATAAGTTTAATCCATGAGTGGGACAATTTTTAATCATTAATTTCATTTTCCCAAAAGTTTTGCAACATGTTCTTGCTCATGTTGTTTAATTTCATGATTTTATTTCTAACAAACATTATCATAGCGGGACGGAAATACTTAGCAATAAAAGCATCCTTGAATCAATACTATTGCGAGGTAAGGATGAAAAGCAAGTTTTAGCTTTGTCCCTTAATGAGAAGGGAAATAATTTCAACTTAACAGTATGATTATCCACATATTTTTTCTTTTGCATATCACATAATTCAACGAATGTACTAAGATGGTATGCAACATCTTCATTATGATTTCTAGCAAATTGTTCTTTCATAATAAGATTTAGCAATGCAACATTAATATCATATGACTCCGCACTAGTGGAGGGAGGAGCAGTTGGAGTACTAATAAAATCATTGTTATTAGTATTTGAGAAGTCACATAACTTAGTATTTTCTTGAGACATAATGGAAACTCAAGCAAGCAAGCAAAATAAACTATTTTTATGTATTTGATTTTTTTGACGAGACTAATAAAGGAAAATAAAAAGTAGAACATTTAAATGATAATGTGTATATAAAGGGACCTTGATTGTTTGATGGAGTCTACGTGGTAATGGCACCAGAAATTCTTTCTGCTACTTGTGAGCTGCGTTGGGATTTTCCCTGAAGAGGAAGGGTGAAGCAATATAGTAGTGGATAGTATTTTCCTCAGTAGAAAATGAAGGTTGTCAAACCAAGATGAGATTCACACAAATGACCTTTAGCAATACCTACACACACAAGAGCAAATACTTGCACCCAACGCGGGCAAGTGGGTCGTCAATCCCCTTGTACTCGTTACTTGCAAGGATCAAATCTTGTATTTCTAGATAAATTGCAAAGTGAACTAAAAGTAAATAAATTGAAGCAAGGTATTTAGGGTTTCAGTACTATGATTAAAATAGACCTAGGGTCCATAGTTTTCACTAGAGGCATGCATCTCTCATAAAGAAATAGCATATGGTGGGTAGACAAATTACTGTTGGGCACTTGATAGAAAAGCGCATAGTTATGACGTTATTCATGGCATGGTCATACATAGGAATTACGTCCATGACAAGTAGAATGACTCCTGCCTACATCTACTACTATTACTCCACTTTGAGAGCACATCTATGATTGGCTCTCTATGTATTAATTTCATGATGAACAAAGTAATGCATGAAATATGATGGCATAATGTAGACGGAATAAAGCCAAGCAATATGAATAAACCCCATCATTTTTCCCTTAGTATAAACAATACAAATACGTGCCTCGCTACCCCTCTTGTCACAGAGTGAGGACATCTCAATATTGAACCTACTACAAAGGACCCCTCCTGCTGAAGATAAATCAATGTAGTTGGCCAAACCAAATGGATAGATCGGAGAGAAATACAAAGCTATGACAATCACACATAATAAAGTTCAGAAACGACTCAATTACTTTCAATGAATAATATAATCATAAACCCACAATACATCAGATACCAACAAACGCACCACAAAATAAGATTATATCGAATAGAACTCGAAGGAGAACAATGTATTGAAGATCAAAGAGAAAGAGAGAGAGAGAGAGAGAGAGAGAGAGAGAGAGAGAGAGAGATAGAGAGAGAGAGAGAGAGAGATCTTAATGTTATATTTACTAATTGGAGGCACCAATCGAGGCTCAACGTTAATCGTCAAAAAGTAAAGAAATTAGCCATACGATTTCCTTATCAAGTATCTAGAACCGTTGGATGAAGTTCCTCAGAAGTCCATGCCATGTGTCCCACGTGCACTACTCATTAGCAAACTCTTCACGGGCTATGACTAAAAGAGCTCCTCCCTGGGCAGCCAAAATAGGTGTCTCCCTCGCAGCCCATGATGCATCGGCGAGAGGTGAGACTCCTCGCCGTCCTCATCACATATCCTTTCTGCAGTTTCCATGTTGTCTCAACTTCCACGCTGCAATCCATCTACCAAATCCAACCAACCCCTCCCTTATTCCCTTTTCGTTGCTAGCCATTGAATCTCCTCTGCCCGAAGCCCCCAAGTTTGCTGCAATCCATGTTGGCTGATGTAGCTAAGGAGGAGGTCCTTTCAATCTCAGTTTCTATATCCTAGTCACATTGTAATCCATGATGTACGATGGTTTGGAGAAGGATGTGCACTCACCAAGTTTTAAAATCAGATCGGGCACCGGCCATTGTTAGTGTCATTGTAGATAAGAGAAAATATATGGTCTATGGCAGACTTGCGGTCTATATTGGTGGAGTATGTCACCAGCAGTCTTATCCCCATGATGAAGGCAAGTAACCAATTATCCTTGAATGCCGATCAATCAGATTAGTCCCAAAAATCTGATCAACAAAATTTGGTGTTGTTGGTGTCCATCTATCGGCACTACTCCCGACCAATTTCTAAAACAGGGAATAACAACATAAAAGTGTGTGATTCAGATCTTGAAGTATATCAAGCAAAGTAGGCTTCTGTACCATGTCCCAGATTCAACAGAACTGGAGTATTTCATTCGTTTCCATGGATCTATCAAGGTTAATGCAAACTTGAAGATGGTAGAACTGCTTGAAGGTTAGCACACAATGAATACAATGGATTTGCTCTGAGAAAGGTGATTTTTGTTCATGTTCCTGATGAATAAAGACCACAATTATTGTAGTTTTGTCCCCTATTGTTCAGTTAACGGATGATAGTGGCATGGTGATGCTCTGTTTCTGCTTCACATGGCTCTATGCTGGCAAAACATACAGGTTTATGTGTTCTGTAGGGATGGACTACCTATCCTCCAGTGGCAGTTTGTATTCCCTACAGCAGGGTTGGGCGTTAACTACAGGCTGGAACTAATAAAACACCAGCAAGCAGAGGTTCACTTTGAGATTTATAGGAGGCTTTACAGATTTTTCCCCAAGTCACTCTCTCTGTTAGTCAAAAAAATTACTCTATAGATAGCACTCTTCTATATTAATCCTTTGAATTACAGGTTAAATATATGAGTATCTACGGTTCAGCGTGATATATCTAATTATTATGCTTTCCAATGCTAAATAAAGGTACGTGTCCTAGACTTTAAATAGTTTCCTATATGTTTTACACTAGAGTTATATACCAACTTCTCAGATTTCTCAATGTCATGCCTAATAGAGGTTATAATCAATGGTCTGTAGTTAGTTCTTGCTGGCTTCTTCCACATTCCCTTGAACTCAATATTATTACAGTCGTTGGTGAGGAGAGGAACCCAACCTTTGTCGTATGGTTCCGTTAGATTAGGAAATTTCTTGACTCATCAGTCATATGTGCTTGAAAATTACGTTAGACTGACAAGGCCAGATTTTAACTATATTATTATACTATCCTTTGTGGATTCAAGATCAGAGGAGATAAAATATATAATTATGGATCTAAAGATATGATCTTCCACCGAATAAACCAACTAGCATCAACTACTAGATATAATCAACACTACTAGCAACCCACATGTCGTAATCTGACATTTTAGGAAAAAGATTGAATACAAGAGCTGAATTAGGGTTTGAGATGAGATGATGCTGGTGAATATGTTAATGTTGATGAGTCCTCCTACGATGAAAGTAATGCTAGTGATGTCGATGGCTTCGATTACCCCCTCCCGGAGGGAAGTGTCCTCGGCGGAATTGCTTTGACGGAGTGAAAAAGAGCTCCTGCACAGGTTCCGCCTTGAGATGGCGGCGCTTCATCCCAAAAGTCTTCTTCTATTTTTTCTAGGACAAATGGACTCATATAGCAGAAGGAGGACACCAGAGGGCTTCTGTGGGCCCCACGAGGCATCAGGGCGCGCCTAGGGGGTAGGGTGCGCCCCTTGCCTTGTGGGCCCATGGTTGCTCCTTTCCAATACTTATTTCTTCCGGTATCTTTTATATATTCCAAAATAATTCTTCATAAAAATTTAGGTTATTTGGAGCTTCGGAGAATAGCTATCTCTGTTGTAGTTCTTTCAGGTTCGTAATTCCAACTGCTGGTAATCTCCCTCTTCATTAAAATATTGGTATTAGGGAGAAAAGGCTTTAGTATTGCATCAACTCCCCAAGCTTAGACCTCGCTTGTCCTCAAGCGAAAGCCGAAATCGATAATCATGACCACATGTTTAAAGAAAGAGGCGTGGATAAAAAATGCAGACATAGAAGCATCATGATCATTATTACAATAGTAACTATTCATGATAAAACTTCTCATGATCAAGTAACTATTCATCCACAATCTAGAGTATAAACCATAAACTTTTTTGAAAACTAACGAACAATGTTCTCAGTCATTGATGGAATTACAATTCACCGCATTTGGGTTTAGCAAGTTTACATACTCAACTATCATTTAGTCTTCCATGATTACTGACACTCAAAGCATATTTTTGGAGCAAACGTTTCTGTCAGACACATAGGAAGATGGGGGTTTATTGCTTCACATCCCAACTTGTTTACCTCAAGGATAATGTCAACATAATAACCCATTAGTACCCACATTAGACTGTATATATGTGCTTGGATCTTTTCCCTACCACATAATGCTTGCCAAGTGTAGAATAAATAAGGGTGGAATAAGGATGAATATTGTTGACTCTATGGTAAAATCTGAATAGTAAAAGACAGTCCCTTCGTAGAGGGGAGCAGAGTTTATCATGCTTTTTCATTTGGATGTGCACACTCTTAATGCAAAGGAAGGTCACTTTATATTACCCCTTGTGATAGCAACCTTCGTTATGAAATATGTCGCTTTTATTTCTTTACCATCAAAAGTTTGTACAAATATTATTTTCCTTTACAATAAAAGATCATATATATTTAGGAGAACTTTTTATTGCTTTGGACCGATAACAACTTACTTGAAGGATCTTATTACTTAGATTGAAACAAGAAAGTAAAGCAATGAAACTCAAACTACTCTTTATTATATAACTCTCACACACAATTACATCGATAGATAGATCACGAAACAAGCACTTGGAAACTACTTCATACTAATATTTATTCTTCTATGACATGAAATAACTAAGGATCGAAATAAGATACATAATGATGATAAAAGTGATGGTGATACGATGTCGGGGCCCCTCCCTCAAGCTTGGAACAAGCAAAGGGTAATGCCCATACCGGTGTACTCAAGTTTCCTTCCTTAGTCATGATGGTGATGAAGTGGTAGGCTTGTTATCCGCCTTCCAAGCTTATAACGAATTCATCTTCTTGACGATCTCAAAGAGCACGAGATTTTGTTCTTCTAGGGCAATAATTTCTACAAAGCAAAGATCACTCTTTAATTCCAATTCTCTACAATCAAAGATCATGAAAATTGCCTACGAAAAACTATTCTATCCACTTAACACATTGCTTTGGTTACTACTAACAACAGAACGTCTGAGCCAAAGAACAAAGGATGACAAAACCAATATAAAACAGGAATATAACCTGCGAAGGAACACGTCGACGATTTTCACTCCAGGTGGATAACTAGGCATCATCCAGCAGTCTGAAATGCATGCCAAATGAACTAGTTCTGCACATCATCTCATTGTCCACAAAATGCATGGATTACCATTTATTTTGTTAACTTGTTAATAGATTGCTATGTGAACGAAAGAGACCATCCCCGATCGACAGCATAGGCCATTACCAAATGCATGCAATTGTGCTGACTGGAACACCAAAACAGCAGATCCAAACACTTATCATCAGCTCGATGGCCGGAACCACAATCAAGAACGACTCGACTACCGGACCATCTCGGAGAGAGAGAGAGAGAGAGAGAGAGAGAGAGAGAGAGAGAGAGAGAGAGAGAGAGAGAGAGAGAGAGAGAGAGAGAGGGAGAGAGAGGCTTCTGACCCTACAAGAAATAGTTTCAGCTTCACCTGGTGTTCACAATGAAAAACAGATTTTGAATATGTGAACCGCGACACTGCAATTGGAATAGCCCTTCAAGTATAAACAATACTGACAGCAGAAATGAAAATCTTTGCTAAAATGCAACTTGATGTTTCCTGAAATTCATAATCATAAGATGTTGTCTCATAAACTTCTGCGATTAGTGAACTTTTACATATTTACTAGTCAAGAGTTTTACTGTGTAAGCATCGCATGTTTAGGAGATAACAATTCATCTAAGCATTATACTACCACCGTTCCAAAATAAAAGTTGCGACTTAGTATAATTTTAGTACTAAGTTGTATTAAGTCAGCAACACTTATTTCGGGATGGAGGGGGTACAAGTTAAGAGCATACTACGAGGTTCAGGTACTAAGTAGAGCTCATATAAAAGAGTACCTCTATCTAAACATTTAAGCCATGAAGTACAACCCTGACCACAAAGATGTATATTACAAGAAGAATATAACCTACAGCAGCTCTACACACACCACCCTAAAGCAGCAAATTAAAATACACACAGGTACAAACCAAACAGTTTTGTCCTAACAATTAGTACTTCTATGTCTTGACAGAAAAATAGTCCCACCATCTCTAGACACATGGATGTACAAATGGAATGTTGGAACCATGCAAGGCATCATAAAACATGATCAACATCATAAACACAAGGCATCATCATACAATCAGAATAGTCCCATATCCATTCGGAAGGAAAATTTAATATGTTAAATGCCTAGCACATTCGTGTTCTTGATTAGCTATGAACCATTCGGTGAGCATTGTTTTATGTACATTGGAATTTTGAATCACCCTGTCTAATCAGAATTCCTCATGCAAGATCACTTTGTTGATGCCAGGAAGATGGACCACCAACCTTTCAACAGAGATTTATTGGCCATGTATATCAAACGCAAACAAAAATAAGAAAGGAATGGAAACAACGCCGACTATCCTATCATTGGGAGTTGACTTAAAATATAAATTTACACTGGTAAACAATTAAACATTGCAGCGTGGGACATTCATTCAAAATTTGAATTGAAGGAAGAATATATTATTAGCAATCAATTGTCCCCATGAATACAACGAATACAACGACACAGTAAAAATATATCCAGTGGTAAAGTTGGAAGCAGACCTATACAATGCGCATATTGTATTTCCTTGTAACAATAAATAAACTATATCATCACGGTGTGTAAACTAGAACCTAGCATTAGGACGTAAAAAATTTCTGCACGTACAATAGGGAATTACAAACAAAATTAATAACTGAAAAATACTAATTACCAACCAGCATACTGCCCATCATAATTAATATTTAAGAAAAATATATACACTACTTCTCTTCTCCCCTCTAATGCCAATGATGTTACAACAGCTCGATACATTTGCAGATCGGCTGACATTCGGTGATCACTTCTTTCTCACCTCTTGTTCTTCAAACCAATTCCAAAAATATATCAAACCTTGCACTACTTTAGGTTTCAGCTTCTGCTGAAAAATCTTTTCTTAAAATGATATTGACATGCCTTTGCGCAAAAAAAAATGATATTGACATGCCAAATAGAAAGCCCAAAAAGGTTGGGTTGAAGTTGCTAATTAGCAGCAATTTGATTTATCAACAGAATCAAGTACGGCCGTTTCTAAGTGGTTCCACGTGGGTTTTCAAACTAAATAATAAAGACCCTGAACCTGATTTCCTTCAGCTCCTCATCAAGCTACTGCTCTGATTCTTTTATCGCCATTTAATCTGCGGATGCACAGGGAACGGGGAATATGAAACTCATGTGAGAGAGTGGCATAGGTGTAAATATAATGTCCTGTACTTTTTGCTAGCATATCTATAATACCTGGATGTATAATGTGTATTTGAAACACGTCAGTTAGCTATTACATTGATTTGTGATGCAACCAACAGATAAAGTTTCTGAACATATGAGTTTCCCCCGTCCTCACCAGGTCCATCATGCCGTTGCCGTCCTCCACCAGGAACAGCTGCTATAGCGGAGCGTGCAACAACACCACCCAGCGCTCCGCTGCCCCGACATAGACCTAGGCCGACGGCAATGGGCCTAAGCCGACGGCCGTCGGCCGTCGGCATAGGGTGTTAGTCCGGTAGTGCCACCCAGCGCTCCGCTGCCCCGAGCAGGGGCGCCTAGGTCAATGGCCGTCGTCAGTAATGCCGCGTTTGCCTCCTGCTTCAGCCGCGCCACCAGCATCCCGTGCCGCCTCCTGCGTACAGCGCAGAGCTCCGACGGTGCTGAAGTGGAGCTCATGCGCGAGCTCAGGCGTATGGGTAAAGGGGGAGGAGGGAAGTGAGGAAAAAGATGGAGAGGCTGCCGGTGCGGTGTGGCTGGTCCTGTGCGGATCCATGGTGCGTGCGGAAGGTAGATGAGGCGTGCTCGGGCCTCTCCTGATGGCGGCGACGCGTGAGGGCTGGGGGAGCCTGCTCGTGGGAAGTGGAATAGGAAGATGGGAGGTTGTGTTAGTGGAGGAGGAGGAGGAGAGGAATAACGACTAATCGCCGGGAAGCCGCGCATGATCTTCCGCCGTGCAAGTGTAGCGGAGTGGCTCATTTTCCCTATCTGCAACGAAGGGTGGAAATTTGGGAGGAAAGTGGAGGACGTGTGAAGGTGGGAGGAGGAAGGGAGAGGATGTGGGCGACCGACAATTGGGAGTTTTCTAGAGAATGCGGGATAGGTCGGGAGCGGAAGAAAATATCTACCGACCAGATCGGTCCAGAGAAAGAACCGCTACAAAATCAGGAGAAAACTATGGTGAAACCCAGGGACACATGTCGCTTGAAGGGAGCAACGGCGCCTGGGAACGCACGGGAGCAGCCCCTGTTTATAGCCAATCTAATTCTTGTATGTATGTATCTATGTTCACCTATATTATTATATCTCATATTCTGCCATCCAAATTAACCAAGCCCTATGCTGTTGGAGTCTTCAAGGTTGATATATCTCGACTCTATATTTACAGATCACAGCCCTCGTCGTTTTCTATCAATTCGAGAGTGTAATTGATGGATTGCAATTTGAATTAAATAAACTTGAACTTCAGAGCTGGAGTAAGTATTCTCCCGCCCATATGATTGATCATTCCTCATATCTAGCTGACTCACTACCATTGAAGTATAAGTAATCATGGTCTACGGTAAAGGCACATGATCTCTACGTAAAGTGGACTATATTAACTACTCCCTCCGTTCCTAAATATAAGTATTTCTAGAGATTCTAACAAATGACTAGATACGGAGCAAAATGAGTGAATCTACACTCTAAAATATGTCTACATACATCTGTATGTTGTTGCCATTTGAAATGTCTAAAAAGACATACATTTAGGAACGGAGGGAGTATATGACTCGCCGGTGGAACTGGTAGCAATAGCCTCTGAATAGTCATGCGTCCACTTTTCACTTTTGCACGAACCAGTGAATATGTTTTATGTAGATGAAAATGAAATAACAAAAAACAACCCAATAATGTATGAGAAAAACAAACAAGGCGATTACAAAGTTCTAGAACTCCTCACAAAGCTAGAGAAACTAATTCCACGGATAGGCCAGAACATAACTTAGCAACACCATCGAACATAAACGGTAGATGCATGCAGTTCTGAGTATAAAAAACAGCAAGGTGGTGCATTAGATCCTCTGTTCTCACTTGTATGATACCCGCAGATCCCTCGGTGGATTAGTCTGATGGGTCGCCATACTCATAGTAAGTGTAGCCCTCCTCACCGTAAGGCGGCAGCATCTGCAGTTCCGAGTACTCGATAGTAGTGCAGTAATTCACCAACAGCTCAGCCATTTTAGAGAAAGGATTTGTTGGAGCTTCAAATACATACTTGGGCTCCTCTTCCCATCCACTGCCAGCGAGACTCCCTTGATCATAAGCTCGAACCACGGAGCGATCCGCGTAGTAGATTGTGCCAGATTCGATGGAGTGGAACTTGTTGGACTTCGTGGTGTCGATGGAGAGGCACCTGCGCGAGCTGACAAACAGCGCGCGGCTACCGATGCTTCTGACAGGCACAAGCACCTTGTTCACGGTGTCCACCTTGTAGACCACCGGCATGCCATTACAAACGCGCCCATCCATCACCAGAAGAAGCTCCCCCTCTGATTCCACGAGATAGAAGTTATTGCTCCCATGGGCTAGCTCAAAATTTGGGCCGACAATGGTGGTGAACATGGAGATTGTCCCCGCGGAGCGTTTCCATTGGTTACCTTCCTTGTACACGTCAGTGATTGTTGATATGATGGATCCATACTTATTTGTGATGTACATGCCGCCTGCAAAGGATGTCAAGTTCTTGTGACGATTGCCAAAGCCCCAATCCCCGGTCCTGAACTCCCCTTCTCTACAAAAGCGGGGTGCCATTCCTCGCTTGTCTGATCAGCCCAGCTCACACAATTGTTTAGCAGGTCTGAGATGAACACCATCATTGGAGACATTGTCACGACGACAGAGCTCACCTGTTCCATGGGTATAGGCACCTTGAAGCGTGCCATGGTGCCCGTGAAAGGGTTGAGCACCCGAGTTTGGTATGGCTGTGCTCTCTGCCCTAGCACGAAGAGTCCGCCTTTCGTGACGCCGACGAAAAAGTACCTCCGGCTGCGGACCTCTGTGGGGATTTTCTTGTGGAGGAGGCGGCCTGTGGTAAGGTTGAAGAAGGCCACCCGGTCATTGCGGAGAAGGCGGCCTGTGGATGATCCACTTGCTGGGCATGAATTTGGGATCTGTGGCATCTGCGGTGGAGTCTGTGGCTCGGCGCCAGTTGGCGCAGACCGCCCGGAAGGCGACATAGTGGTCGATATCGTCCGTTGCGAGGAAGGATTCACTGATCTTCCTCGTGATATCATATGGGAGGTTTTTCCAGAACACCAGGTCCGCCATGACTAGTTTCAGGTGGGTGGTGGATGGACGAGGTATTTCCTTTTGTGGGACACGGAGGCAGAGCTGCGGGCTATAATCCTATGCTTTTTGTGTGCTTGCGTCTGGATGGATTGGATGGTGGCTATATATATACATATTCTTGGCGCGTCTTGCAGAAGTTTCAAACGTCGTGTGAATACATACAAGGTTTGATGCGTTCGCTGGGTGACATTTTTGGAAGAACTTGAAACCAAACGAACGTTGAGAACAGCTAGCTGTTAGCACCCATCGTCAAGGTATGCCCGGCGCTATTACTTTCCAAAAATAAAAAGACTAGTGTTCGCTTCCATACTGCATACACATACTGCACTATTACTTTCCAGAACTGAAATCGCCTAGTGTTCACATGCATACTGCGTACGTATATCATTCCATATATACTATACAGCAAATCAGACTGCATTCCTATTCCATTGTATTTGACTAAACTTCAGAAAAAATAATTCAAGTTTGTAAAGTTGTCTAAACCATGTGCGCACGAGACAAAAGAAAGTGGCTGTCAAGTTTGGTTTTGAACACTGTACAGACGAAAGCACTCATACATACGCGCATACGCTCATCCTTATGAACGCACACACGGACAACCTACCCCTATGAGCACTATCGAGAGACTGAGCCGGCATATCATCTTTACATTTACGAAGTCACCGTAGGCGCACCTCGTCGTCGACGGGAACATCTGCTCCCATTGAAAGCGCATCGTTGGAAATTCTTAAATAAATCTAGAAATAATGCGAGCACCATGATATGAACCCTGGTGGGCTGGGGATACCACTGTCCTCTATCAATCCAACCATGGGTTTGTTCGCAAAGTGGATGTCAAGTTAATGGTACCAAAACACGTTCTCTGTGATCAGACTTGGCTCACGGCATGGCTGTTTCATCCGCTGATGTGACAGCGGAGTATCTCCAGAGCTATATGTCTTCTTTGCAGCTGTCTAGGAAGTTTACCACTGAAGAAATTATGAAAGGAAAGATGCAGTTGAGGGAGGAGGCCCCGATGATACAGCATCCTGCAATTGTACCTCAACCTTGGCCGAGACCACCAGTGGGTTGGGTCGCCTTATCAGTGGATGGAGCTTATTCTAACTCAGACGAGTCGGCTGCTACGGGTATGATCCTACGGCGAACTGATGGTAGCGTTATTTTTGCAGCCTACAGTTGCATCTTCAATTGCAATGACGCTCTGGCGGCTGAGATACATGCCTTAATGCAAGGTATGGCCTTGGCTCTTCAATACTCTGAGTTGCCGGTCATTGTTCAGTCAGACTCCTCAGAAGCACTCCTGGCGTTGAAAGGAGACAATCTTTCCCGCTCTGCTTATGGACATCTAGTTGCTGAGATCCAATTTCTCATGGGTGAAAGGGAGTTTATTCCTTCAAAAATTAAACGTGGATAGAGGCACCACGTGAGTTTATTCCTTCTTCAAAAATTTCTCATGGGTTTTCCAGCCGCCTTCTACCGATGCCAATGGATCAGCCTTGCCTCCCGTGGCCTTAGGGCCATGGAGGCACAATGGATAACGGCCCGTTCCTGCACAGATGTCTTTTTGAGTCTATTTAGAGTTTGTGTCCTGCATAGGAATATGAGACGGCGGTGGTTTTTTAAAGATGAAATAAGGTTCTCTTCGCCTAGTCTCCATTCCCATGGTGCCTCTATCGTCGTTGGAGGGTGCATGGATGTGCATCTCTAGTTAAGCTCGCACGATTTAATCGGTGTTTGTCTTCGGTTGATCTGCTTGGATCCGGTCATCCTTCATTAGCATTTGTTTGTCTATATGTTGGGTCTTTCCAATCTATGCTTCTCTTCATTATTGAACGTTGTCTTTCTGATATGATGGTCCATTGGGGCCTTCACACGGCAAATTCCTATCTGGCTACTACAACAAGATTTGCTCGTCTCCGTTGAGAAAGGGGTGATGACGGCGGCGCGCCTTTGGTTTCTTTTAGTGCTTCTTGTCCTGGCTTTGTAGTCTATAGACATGGATGTAATTTCAATTACTTCTGATGTTGATTATACTACTATAATGTTTGATGAATAGATCGGAAGTTTTTCTCAGATTATTTTTCCTGATAGGTGAAATCGAGTCCGTAATGAGGGTTTTAGGGGAGCGCCCAGGGGGAGGGGGGAATACTATTACTTGTGTAATGCGTGTTGTAACTCGAGCATGCCAACAGTGCTGTAGTAAATGGGCCGGCCCATGAAACGTAGATGCGTGTGATGTTTCTTCGTTCGCTTCATTTTGATTGTTGGTTGTTTCAAATTTTCCCTTTTCTACTCTCATTTATATTATGAATATAAATTTTTATATTTAAAATGTTTATGCACTGTCAAAAAAGCGTTAGTGCAATGTTTCAATATATTTGACTGCATAAAAAATTGTGCATGCATTTTAAATAAAATATTTGTGAAATTTTTATAAATGTTTGAAAATTTTCAAACACTTGTCGCGTGATTAAGAAATTGTATAATTAAAATGATGATCGTGAGACTTTAAATATAAATAATTTTAAAAGGTTTATACAATGTAAAATAATATTCGCCGAATTCAAATAAATGTTGTGACACTAAATATATGCTCAACCTGTAATTTAATTTTCTAACACTTATTCAAAAAATCCGTTCGAAAACATGTATTTGAAAAAAATGTTCATCTAGTTTTTGTTTAGCGCTTACCGTTTATATATAAAACTTACATCCTGTATTGAAAAAGGTAGAAACATTTTAAAAGAAAAAAACAAAATAAGTAAAATCGATAAAAACCGGTGAAAGAAACATAAAAATGAGGGAAATCGGTGAAAGAAATGCAAAAACCGGCATAGAAAAAAGGATACCGTAGAAAAACAAAACATGAAAAAGAAAAAGAAAGAGAAAAACAAAAGAGGAAAACCCGAAAAATCATGGAAACAAACACTGATACTGAAAAACCACAACAAATACTGATGAAAACCACTACAGAAACAAACAAAAAAATACCGAATGATTTTTTTACGAAAGCAAACAAAATGGTTACAAAGGTGCAGAAAGTACTACTAGGAAAATTCTTATGGATAGAATTTTACCAGTAGCGTTTGTTTATGACCCCACGCTACTAGTAGTTAGTAGTAGCGCAGGGTAGAAAGGGATCATTGCCTTAGATATCTTCATAACTATGCGATTTTCTATCAATTGCCCGGCAGTAATTTGTTCACCCACCGTAATACTTGCTATCTTGAGAGAAGCCACTAGTGAAACCTATGGCCTCCGGGTCTCTTTCCTATTATATTGCATCTCTTTTATTTACATCGCATCTCGTTTACTATTTTGCAATCTTTACTTTCCAATCTATACAACAAAAATACCAAAAAAAATTACTTTACTATCTCTATTATATCTCACTTTTGCGAGTGACCGTGAAGGGATTGACAACCCCTTTATCGCGTTGGTTGCAAGGTTCTTGATTGTTTGTGCAGGTACTAGATGACTTGTGCATTGTCTCCTACTGGATTGATACCTTGGTTCTCAAAACTGAGGGAAATACTTACGCTACTTTGCTGCATCATCCTTTCCTCTTCAAGGGAAAACCAACGCATGCTCAAGAGATAGCAAGAAGGATTTCTGGCGCCGTTGCCGGGGAGATCTACGCCAAGTCAAGACATACCAAGTACCCATCATAAACTCTTCTCCCTCACATTACATTATTTGCCATTCGTCTCTCGTTTTCCTCTCCCCCACTTCTAAAACGATTTTCGAAAACCTTTGCCTTTTCGTCGCCCCTCTTCCATTCGCCTCTTTTCGCTTGCTTCTTGTGCATCCGTGTGTTAGATCGTGTGTTTCACCTTCATGGCTAGTCCTCCTATCATTGTTAATACTCCCGATAATGAAGTTCTCAATTTTAAACAAAGGGAGCGAGAAAATCTAAAAGATGCTTGGTATAGAATTTGCAATGCTCAAAATAGATCTACTAGAAAGCAATCCACTTCCGTTCTTCTTCGCAATTTCTACGTAGGCGTCACTCCTTGGAATAGATATGTTCTTGACACCATTACCGGAGGGGATTTCTTGGGAAGCCATACTTTTGATTCTCATAATGCTATGATAGATTTGTTAGTCCCACCACCTCTTTTGGTCAATGGAACTATTTTAACTTTGGAACATGTGATGCAAAGGCTTGATATTATTGAAAATAAAATTCCCATAGTTAATGAGAAGATAGATCAAGATTCCGCTAGAGTTGATAAACTCGAAGATATTATTACCGACTTGGGGTCCGCTTTTTCTGCCGTTAAAAATACCTCAAATCCTCCTCCTACCAAAGTTTCCAAGTTTATCTATGTTCCTAAAAATACGGGTGAATCTTCTAGTAATGAAAATGAAGACCACAAATCAATAAGTGTTTACCCTAACTTTTTCGATATCATTAAGGAACCTTTTGCTACAAATGAATTTCTTGATTTCTTGCCTAGGAGTTTCATCATTAACAAAACCAAAGAACCTCCTAAGGGTTATGTGTGTTCAATTGAAGAATTGCATAACAAAGATGGCAATACCTAGATCTATTCTTGTTTTTATGCCTAGCTAGGGGCGTTAAACGATAGCGCTTGTTGGGAGGCAACCCAATTTTATTTTTGTTCTTTTCTTTTTGCTCCTGTTTAGTAATAAATAATTCATCTAGCTTCTGTTTATATGTGGTTTTATGTTTTAATTAGTGTTTGTGCCAAGTAGAACCGTTGGGAAGACTTGGGTGAAGTCTTTGCGATCTTGCTGGAAAAAACAGAAACTTTTGCGCTCACGAGATTAGCTATCATTGTTTACTGGAGTGTGATTTTAGGTTGATTCTTTTTGAAGATGATTAATAGACAAATTCCTCACGTCCACAAATTTATTTCAGAATTTTTTGAGTTACAGAAGTATTCGAAAGTTACAGACTGCTACAGACTGTTCTTTTTTCGTGTGTTGTTTTCTTATTTTGATGAATCTATGAGTAGTATCGGGGGGTATGAACCATAGAGAAGTTGGAATACATTAGGTTTAACACCAATATAAATAAAGAATGAGTTCATTACAGTACCTTAAAGTGGTGGTTTATTTTCTTATACTAACGGAGCTCATGAGATTTTCTGTTGAAGTTTTGTGTTGTGAAGTTTTCAAGTTTTTGGGTAAAGATTTGATGGATTTTGGAATAAGGAGTGGGAAGAGCCAAATCTTGGGGATGCCCAAGGCACCCCAATGTAAAATTCAAGGACAACCAAAAGCCTAAGCTTGGGGATGCCCTAGAAGGCATCCCCTCTTTCGTCTTCGTCTATCGGTAACTTTACTTGAGGCTATATTTTTATTCACCACATGATATGTGTTTTGTTTGGAGCGTCTTGTATGATTTGAGTCTTTGATTTTTAGTTTAACACAATCATCCTTGCTGTACACACCTTTTGGGAGAGACACGCATGAATCGGAATTTATTAGAATACTCTATGTGCTTCACTTATATCTTTTGAGCTAGATAATTTTGCTCTAGTGCTTCACTTATATCCTTTTAGAGCACGGTGGTGGTTTTATTTTATAGAAATTATTGATCTCTCATGCTTCACTTATATTATTTTGAGATTCTTTTAGAACAGCATGGTAATTTGCTTTGGCTATAAAACTAGTCCTAATATGATGGGTATCCAAGAGGGATATAATAAAAACTTTCATATAAAGTGCAATTAATACTATGAGAAGTTTGATCCCTTATGATTGTTTTGAGATATGAAGATGGTGATATTAGAGTCATGCTAGTTGAGTAGTTGTGAATTTGAGAGATACTTGTGTTAAAGTTTGTGATTCCCGTAGCATGCACGTATGCTGAACCGTTATGTGACGAAGTCGGAGCATGATTTATTTTTTGATTGTCTTCCTTATGAGTGGTGGTCGGGGACGAGTGATGGTCTTTTCCTACCAATCTATCCCCCCTAGGAGCATGCGCGTAGTACTTCGTTTCGATAACTAATAGATTTTTGCAATAAGTATGTGAGTTCTTTATGACTAATGTTGAGTCCATGGATTATACGCACTCTCACCCTTCCACCATTGCTAGCCTCTCTTGTGCCATGCAACTTTCGTTGGTACCATACACCCACCATATACCTTCCTCAAAACAGCCACCATACCTACCTATTATGGCATTTCCATATCCATTCCAAGATATACTGCCATGCAACTTTCCACCGTTCCATTTATTATGACACGCTTCATCATTGTCATATTGCTTTGCATGATCATGTAGTTGACATCGTATTTGTGGCAAAGCCACCTTAATAATTCTTTCATACATGTCACTCTCGATTCATTGCACATCCCGGTACACCGCCGGAGGCACTCATATAGAGTCATATTTTGTTCTAAGTATCGAGTTGTAATTCTTGAGTTGTAAGTAAATAAAAGTGTGATGGTCATCATTATTAGAGAATTGTCCCATGTGAGGAAGGGATGATGGAGACTATGATTCCCCCACAAGTCGGGATGAAACTCCGGACGAAAAAATAAAAAAAAAAGAGAAAAAAGAGGCCATAAAAAAAAGATGGCCCCCAAAAAAACAAAAAACAAATGAGAGAAAAAGTGAGAAGGGGCAATGCTACTATCCTTTTACCACACTTGTGTTTCAAAGTAGCACCATGATCTTCATGATAGAGAGTCTCCTATGTTGTCACTTTCATATACTAGTGGGAATTTTCGTTATAGAACTTGGCTTGTATATTCCAATGATGGGCTTCCTCAAAATGCCCTAGTCCTTTGTGAGCAAGCGAGTTGGATGCACACCCACTTAGTTCCTTTTTGAGCTTTCATACACTTATAGCTCTAGTGCATCTGTTGCATGGCAACCCAACTCACTCACATTGATATCTATTGATGGGCATGTCCATAAGCCCGTGGATACGCCTAGTTTATGTGAGACTATCTTCTCCTTTTTGTCTTCTCCACAACCACCATTCTATTCCACCTATAGTGCTATGTCCATGGCTCACGATCATGTATTGCGTGAAGATTGAAAAAGTTTGACAACATCAAAAGTATGAAACAATTGCTTGGCTTGTCCATCGGGTTGTGCATGATTTAAATATTTTGTGTGATGAAGATAGAGCATAGCCAGGCTATATGATTTTGTAGGGATAGCTTTCTTTGGCCATGTTATTTTGAGAAGACATGATTGCTTTATTAGTATGCTTGAAGTATTATTGTTTTTATGTCAATATTAATTAAGCTTTTGTTTTGAATCTTATGGATCTGAACATTCATGCCACAATAAAGAAAATTACATTGATAATTATGTTAGGTAGCATTCCACATCAAAAATTCTGTTTTTATCATTTACCTACTCGAGGACGAGCAGGAATTAAGCTTGGGGATGCTTGATACGTCTCCAACGTATCTTGGGGCCTTTTCCGGCGATCTGCCGGAGGGGGAATTGATCACGGAGGGCTTCTCCATCAACACCATTGCCTCTTCGTTGAAGCGTGAGTAGTTTACCACAGACCTTCGGGTCCGTAGTTATTAGCTAGATGGCTTCTTCTCTCTCTTTGATTCTCAATACAAAGTTCTCCTCGATGTTCTTGGAGATCCATTCGATGTAATACTCTTTTGCGGTGTGTTTGCCGATATACGTTGAATTGTGGATTTATGAACAAGATTATCTATGAATATTATTTGGTTCTTCTCTGAATTCTTGTATGCATGATTTGATATCTTTGCAAGTCTCTCCAAATTATCGGTTTAGTTTGGCCTACTAGATTGATCTTTCCTGCAATGGGAGAAGTGCTTAGCTTTGGGTTCAATCTTGCGGTGTCCTTTCCCAGTGACAGTTGGGGCAGCAAGGAACATATTGTATTGTTGCCATCGAGGATAAAAAGATGGGGTTTATATCATATTGCTTGAGTTTATCCTTCTACATCATGTCATCTTGCTTAATGCGTTACTCACGTCTTATGAACTTAATACTCTAGATGCATGCTAGATAGCGGTCGATGTGTGGTGTAATAGTAGTAGATGCAGAATCGTTTCGTTCTACTTGACACGGACGTGATGCCTATATTCATGATCATTGCCTTAGATATCTTCATAACTATGCGCTTTTCTATCAATTGCTCGGCAGTAATTTGTTCACCCACCGTAATACATGCTATCTTGAGAGAAGCCACTAGTGAAACCTATGGCCCCTGGGTCTCTTTCCTATTATATTGCATCTCTTTTATTTACATCGCATCTCGTTTACTATTTGGCAATCTTTACTTTCCAATCTATACAACAAAAATACCAAAAATATTTACTTTACTATCTCTATTAGATCTCACTTTTGCGAGTGACCGTGAAGGGATTGACAACCCCTTTATCGCGTTGGTTGCAAGGTTCTTGATTGTTTGTGCAGGTACTAGGTGGCTTTTGCGTTGTCTCCTACTGGATTGATACCTTGGTTCTCAAAACTAAGGGAAATACTTACGCTACTTTGCTGCATCACCCTTTCCTCTTCTAGGGAAAACCAACGCATGCTCAAGAGGTAGCAGGGGGGTTCTCGTCCTGTAAGCTGGGTTCCACCACGCGGCGGCCGGCTTCTTGCTGCGCGGCGGCCGCGTCGATGAGCTGCTGGACGCGCTCCATCATGCAACGACGCTCGTCGCCGTCCAGGTGGTCTAGCTCGTCTTCTGCCGCCTGGGCGGCGCGCAGGTTCTCGATTGGCATGGTGTAGACAGGTTGGTCGGCCCCCAGCATGCTGGCGATGGTGGCGCCGCGTTGCCGAACCATGCCCACGCGGCTGGGTTGTCCATCAACCGGCGTGCTGCAGACGGCGCGGTCGATCTCGCGCTGGTAGGCTTCGGTGAAGCGTCTCATGGTCGCCACCTTGTTGGCGCTCTCGAGGAGGGCAACGCGGCACGCTTCGAGCATCTCGCTGTTTGCATCGGGCGCTACGGGCGCGGACAGGTCCCTCATTGCCGCCTGCAATGGGTCCCGGCCGGCACCATTAGAGGCTCCATCATGGCTGATGACCAGCACCTCCGTGACGGTGCTGGTGCTGGCGCTGCTGCCAGCGGCAGGGAGCGGATCGTCCAAGATCACCACTTCACCGGGGAAGGTGTCAGAAGGCGCGGCGTCGATGTCGATGACCATGTTGACTGGCGGGTCGGTGGAGCCAACGGACTCCAGGTCGTTGGCCGGCTTGTTGGCGATGTGAAGCTTGCCGAGGAGGTCGACAAGGCAGCTCTCGGAGCTGGCTACGCCCCTGTCGGGTGCGGGCTCGTCAGAGAGGCGGATCCCGCCGATGAGATCAGTGAGGCAGCTTGCGGCGCAAGCGGCTTCCACGCCGCACAGCGCATCGACGCAAATGCCATCGGGCGTGCCGGGCTGGCTGCGCTCGCCAGGAAGGAAGAGTTTGCCCGTCCAGAACATGTTTCTGGACGATGGTGCACCTAGCCCCACGGTGGGCGCCAAATGTCAGGGATATCGTGCGACAAATGCCAGGGGTGGCTTATCATGGATGGGGACAAGAGTACGTTGCCGGGCTCTAGAAGCGGGAATGAGCGAGACCGCATACGCCTGCAAATCTTACCCAGGTTCGGGGCTCTCCATGGCGATAACCCCCCTAGTCCTGCTCTGCGTGGTCTTCGCATGATCAGTATGTCAACTAGGTAACTACAAGCTTGCTCCTTGAGCTGTTTTGGCTAGAGGAGGAGGAAGAACAAGGCTAGCTCTACTCCACTCTCTCTATGTGGGTGTGTGTCTTCTAAGGTTCTGAACCCCTTGCATGGGGTGGCCTGGGGGGTTTATATAGGCCTACCCCCAGGGGTACAATGGTGATCTGGCCGGGTGTAGGACCCAGCCGTTAGTGTCTCTGGACGCCGGCTTCTTCGCCGGTTGTTGGGGCCCGCCGCTTGGTGGGTCCCGCCGGCTGCCGGGAACTTGGTCGGCAGGTAGGGCCCGCCGCCTGCTGGCCATGCCGACCGCTTTATACTATTGCCTTGCTCCTGATGACGGAGGCTTTGTCGGGGGGAGCGTGGCTACAGTCCCGCCGCCTGGCGGGCGCTCACTGTAGCCACAACCCGTCTCATCTGGTTAATGGCGCACATATTCTGAGGAGGGGGGAGGCCACCTGCTGGGAGGCGGCCCACTCCCGATGCCACCTGCTGGGCATCGCCGCCTTTTGGGGCTCCCCAACAGGTAGGGCCCGCCGCCTGCGGGCCGTACCGACGGACCGTCATGGGAGCATGGCTCCTCCTAATGTGGGTGATGTCACGGGCCGCATGGCTACAGTGCAGCGCCGGGCGAGGGGTGTTCGCTTGGTACACCGCACTATAGCCCCGCCCCTCCCTGGATTCGGGGGTGACAGGTCGCACTGTAGCCACGCCCCGTCCTGTCGTGGTAATGGGGGTGCAGACTATGAGGGGCCGAGGGGCCGCCTGCTAGGAGTAAGCCCTCTCGTAGCTGCCTGCTAGGAGTCGGCCTCTTCACGGCCGCCTTCTGTGGTCTTGTCGCCTTCTAGCAGCCGACCTCCCAGACCAGCCAGCCCAATGAGCCGGCCGTTCGTCCAGGAGGTATGAGGGGCGCAGCTAGTCCTGATGTCTTGAAATATCATGGGGGGCTGATGAGGCTATCCGTGGTCATTTACCCCGACAAGGGGTGTCGACCATGTACACATCGTAGGTAGATGTCACAGTCCACTTGCCGGTATTTACTAACGGCGAAGTATTTTTCGGTGGGGCCATCGGCATCTTCGTTAATGTCCGTGTCCTCGTCATAGTCTAGCACGTCGGTTAAGTCATCGACTGTGGTGATTATGTGGGTGGTGGGTGGGATGTAAATTTCCCGATCGTCGGCTTTAAGTCTGATCTTATCATGAACTGAGGTCTTGCCATCCGAGATTGACAAGCTCTGGATACGGTCAAGGATCTCGTTCAAGTGAGATAACTCCTCGGAGTTCATGGCCTGGTTATAGGTGGGGCTAACTCACGGTATGTCCAGCGTATAACTCAGCATGTATTCACCATTGTGAGGATCCAAGGATAATTCCAGATCTTGCGCAGGGGTCGGTTCTAAATCCGATGTGGCTTCCGAGATGGAAATCGGACTAGCGTCCAGGCAGGGAGTCGAGGCGAGCTCACCTGGGGTCACTAGGCTAGGCTCCTCTGGTGGTGCAAGGAAGCTTGGTCTGACGTCCTTGAAGGAGATCGGTTCCGGAGTCGAGCCTTCGATGTCTGATGAATCCTCAATACGGCCCAACGTCCAGCCAGATCGGATGAGCTCGCTGCGGGAGTCTGTGGTGTACTCTAGGCCTTCAAAGGTTACAATCCGACCTGGAGCATAGTTCCCGATGGAGACCAGATGGTCTGTCAAGTGGGCGCAGAAGATCATGCTTTCGAACACAAAGAGTTGGCCGGGGACGTAAGCGCCTCCATGGCCGGTTCCGTAGTTGATCTCCAGGTGAGCCATCGATCCTTCCATCGATCACACAGCCGAACTCTCAATGAAAGCACCAGTGTCTGTGTGAAATCCGGTAGACCTCGGGGTAGGGGGTCCCGAGCTGTGCATCTTGGATCGATGATAACACGAACAAGGGAGACAATGTTTACCCAGGTTCGGGCCCTCTTAATGGAGGTAAAACATTACATCACGCTCTTGTTATTGATGGATATGTATCAAGTGCATAGTTGATCTACCTCGAGATCGTGAGTCGTGGTCTAACTCTAGGGCTAGGTGAATATAATTGTGTTCCCCTCTACGGGCTAAACCCCTTGGCTTATATACATGCCAGGTAGGGCATCTAGGGTTATATGGTCGGTATCCTGAAGACCACATGGAGGCGTCTAGGGATATCTTGGAGTATACGTCAAGTCTTCGGCAGGTACAGTCTTGATGTCATCTAGGCGTATAGCTTCTGGAGTCCTCTTTAATGAGAATGCGGGCCCACTGGCCCGGCCCAAGGACTATGGGACGACTAGTTTAGTACCACTAGTCCAGGATACCGTCACCTAGTGTACTCTAACTTCTCCATGACTTATCCCCCCGATATAACTCATAGCATCATTAAAACAAGCACATTATGCAGTAAAAAACAGAATCAACCTAAAACAAAACAGTCTATAATTATCTGAATTAAAACCATACTTCTGTAACTCCACAAATTCCAAAAAATTAGGGCAACATGAAAACATCGTATCTTAATACTGTGTAATTTTTTAGAATTTTATCACGTTTCAGTAGAAAATGAAAATTCCCTCACTTGGGGCAAAAGTTTCTGTTTTTACACAGAATCAATTCAACTATCATTCAAATCATCCCATAGGCTTTGCTCGGCACAAACACTAAACTACTATTATATAATTAAGACAAGAGACAAAAAATGCGCTTTCGAAGGATTAGCTAAATCCTGAATCTTAGTAAAGAAGAGAAAACAATCCAATTCAAAAAACAAAGACGCAACAGATCAAGCAGCGCAAATGTGTGGGCCACACTGCTAGTTAAAAGATAAGAACACTATCATTACACTATAAATAATCATGTCGTTACACCAAAATAGAAAATAAAAATTGCAATAAAGATAAATATTGGGTTACCTCCCAACAAGCGCTGTTGTTTCAAGTATTACCATCCTTCAAAGTAATTCCATAGGTAGCTCTCATAGTGGATTCATATGGTGGTTTAATTCTCTTCCATGGGAAGTGTTCCATCCCTTTCTTTAATGAAAATTGGAAGCTTATATTTCCTTCTTTCATTTAAATAACTACACCTATGGTTCGTAGGAAAGCTCTACCAAGTATTATAGGACAAGACGGATTGCATTCAATATCAAGCACAATAAAATCCATGGGTATATAATTTCTATTAGAAATTATGAGAACATCATCAATCCTACCCAATGGCTTCTTAATAGTTCAATCTCCTAAATGCAAGTTGAGGGAACATTCATCCATATCGGTGAGACCTAGAACGTCACATATTTTTTGGTATAGTAGAGACGCTAGCACCTAGATCAAACCAAGCATTGCATTCATAATCTTTAATCTTAATTTTAATAGTCGGTTCCTGACATGCTTGAAACTGCGTTCGTATTTCCCCAAAGAGGAAGGGATGATTCAGCACATCTACAGCAAGTATTTCCCTCAGTTGTGAAAAGGTTATCAATTCAGTAGGAGAACCAAGAAACACTATGTAAACAGTATGACATTGGATAAATAGATCTAGCAAACACACAAAATAAAATAAGTAAATAACAAGTGCAGCAAGGTATTTTAGGATTTTTGGAATAATAGATCTGAAAACAATATGATACAAGATAAGACCTCGGGGCCATAGATTTCACTAGTGGCTTCTCTCGAGAAAATAACATACGGTGGGTAAATAAATTACTGTTCGGCAATTGATAGAAGAGCAAATAATTATGATGGTATCCAAGGCAATGATCTTGCATATAGGCATCACGTCCAAGATTAGTAGACCGACTCCTTCCTGCATCTACTACTGTTACTCCACACATCGACCGCTGTCGAACATGCATCTATAGTGTATTAAGTTCATGGAGAAACGGAGTAATGCAATAAGAACGATGACATGTGTAGACAAGATCTATTCATGTAGAAATAGACCCAATATTTTTATCCTTAATAGCAACGATACATGCATGCCTCGCTACCCCTTCTGTCACTGGGTGAGGACACCGCATGGTCGAACCCATCACAAAGCACCTCTTCCCATTGCAAGAAAATCAATCTAGTTGGCCAAACCAAGCCAAAGTTTCAGAGAAGAAATAAGAGGCTATAAATAATCATGCATATAAGAGATTAAAGAAGACTCAAATAATATTCATGGATATAATCTGATCATAAACTCGCAATTCATCGGATCCCAACAAACACACCGCAAAAAGTCATCACATTAAATAGATCTCCAAGAACAACGAGGAGAACATTGTATTGAGAATCAAAAAGAGAGAAGAAGCCATCTAGCTACTACCGACAGACCCGTAGGTCTATGGTGAACTACTCACGCATCATCGGAGGAGCACCAATGACGATGATGAGCCCCTCCGTGATCGTGTTCCCCTCCGGCAGAGTGCCGGAATAGGGCTCTAGATATGATCTCGTGGTTCTGGAACTTGCAGCGGTTGGAATTGTGTTTCGTCGACTCCCCAAGGGTTTCTGGAATATCTAAGAATTTATAGAGATGAGAGGCAGTGGAGGAGAGTCCCGTGGGTGATGCGGCTTGAAACTGCGTCGATATTTCCCCAGAGAGGAAGGGATGGTGCAGTACAACTATGGTAGGTATTTCCCTCAGTTATGAAACCAAGGCATCAATCCAGTAGGAGAACCAAGCAACACTATGTAAACGGTAACTGCACACAAAGAACGAATCCTCGCAACCCAACGCGTAAGAGGGGTTGTCAATCCCTCCTCGGTAAAAAGATAGATTGGTTTGTCTGTGTTTGGATAAATAGATCTGAATAAAACGCGAGATAAAATAAATGAAGAAAAAGTGCAGCAAGATAATTTTGCGTTTTAAGAATAATAGATCTAAAATAAATGCGATGGAAAAATAGATCGGAAAGCAATATGATAAAAGATAGACTCGGGGCCGTAGATTTCACTAGTGGCTTCTCTCGAAAAAATAGCATACAGTGGGTAAACAAATTGGGCAATTGATAGAAGATCGAATAATTATGACGATATCCAAGGCAATGATCAATATATCGGTATCACGTCCAAGATTAGAAGACCGACTCTTGCCTGCATCTACTACTATTACTCCACACATCGACCGCTTTCCAACATGCATCTAGTGTATTAAGTTCATGGAGAAACGAAGTAATGCAATAAGAATGATGACATGATGTTGCAAGATATATTCATGTAGGAATAGACCCCATCTTATTATCCTTAATAGAACGATACATGCGTGCCTCGCTACCCCTTCTGTCACTGGGAGTGGACACCGCAAGATCGAACCCATCACCAAGCACCACTTCCCATGGCAAGAAAAATCGATCTAGTTGGCCTAACTAGACCAAAGATTCGAAGGAGAAATATGAGGCTATAAATAATCATGCGTCTGAGATATCAAAGAAGACTCAGATAATATTCATGGATATAGATCTGATCATAAACTCAAAGTTCATCGGATCCCAACAAACACACCACAAAAAGGTTTACATCAAATAGATCACCAAGACACCATTGTATTGAGAATCAAAAAGAGAGAAGAAGCCATCTGGCTACTATCTACGGACCCATGACTACTCACGCATAGTTGGAGAGGCACCAATGAGGATGATGAACCCCTCTGTGATGGTGTCTAGATTGGATCTCGTGGTTCTGGAACTTGCGGTGGCTGGAATTGTGTTTCGTTTAGTCCCCTAGGGTTTCTGGAATGTTTGGGAATTTATAGAGCAAAGAGGTAATGCAGAGGACCTCCGTGGGGCCCACAACCCACCTGGGCACGCCTGGGCTCTTGGGCGCGGCCGGGTGTCTGGTGGTCCCCACGAGGATCCCCTCTGGTGCTTCCTTGGCTCCCAAGTTAACTTCTGGTCCAAAAAAATCTCCAAATATTTTCGTGGCATCTGGACTTCGTTTGGTAGGGATATTCGGCGAAGTAAAAAACAAGCAAAAAAACAACAACTAGCACTTGGTCACTATCTCAATAGGTTTAGTCCCAAAAAATGATATAAAGTTGCTATAAAATCATTGTAAAACATCCAAGAATGATAATATAACAACATGGAACAATAAAAAAATTATAGATACATTGGAGACGTATCATTTCCCATTCATCTTGTAATTTCCTTGGTATTGACACTACCAATTCTAACTTTTCTTCATGAGTTTTAAGCATTGCTTCCACAATATGTTTAGTAAAAGCTTTGTTTTGTTCGTAAGCGTTAGGTGAATTAATCATGGATTGCAACAAGTAAATACATTCAATGAAAGAACAATGATGATAATTAAAGTCCTTGTAATTCAAAGTAGTGGGGGCATCACTATCTAACGTTTTGACCTCTTCGAACCCACTTTTGTTGTTTTTATCATTAAGATCATAACCCTCCGAACAATTGGGACACCTTCTAATTAAAGCTGACTCATCTCTAGTCCCTTTGTCATCAAGTTTTATATTACTAAACAAAGATTCAATAGGTGCCACACCAATCATTTTAGTGTCTTAATCATTAATGTTGTAAAAACCAGGTGCTGGCGCTTTTTTTTAGAAATTCGCATCTAGCCTCCGCATCCTTTCAATTCTTTTTCTACTCTCATCCATAGTGACTTGGATAGACCTTAAAGATTCATATATTTCATCCTTTTTATGTGGATTTTTTTAATTTTTAGCCTATACACAACATGAGCAATTCCATCCATGTTTCTATACATATCATCAACCTTGTTTAGTTTTTATTCTACCATAGCATTGAAAATCTTTTGAGAACTAATAAATTATTTAATGTTGTTTTCATGTTCAGTAGGTATCCTATAATTATTTGATTAGTTACCATAGGAATTACCATAAGCTTTAGAGGGCTTACCGAGATACGTTCTAGTGTTGAAATTCCCTCTATAAGCATTGTTGTTGAAATTATTTTTAGCGACAAAATTCACATCAATAGCATGATTATTTTTCTCAATCCAACTAGATAATGGGATATCACTAGGATCAACATGAGCATTCTTACTATTAAGCATATTCATAACAGCATCCAATCTATCACTCAGAGTCAAAACTTCTTCGACAGAGTTAACCTTCTTACCAGTTGGAGCTTGTTTAGTGTGCCATTGGGAATAATTTGATGTCATATTATCAAGAAGCTTTGTGGCTTCTCCTAATGTAATCCCCATAAGTGTACCACCTGCACCAGAGTCTAGAAGATTACTGGAGACAAAGTTTACCCCCGCATAAAAATTTTGTACTATCATTCATAAGTTTAATCCATGAGTGGGACAATTTTTAATAATTAATTTAATTTTCCCCCAAATTTTGCAACATGTTCTTGCTCATGTTGTTTAATTTCATGATTTTATTTCTAACAAACATTATCATCGCGGGAGGAAAATACTTAGCAATAAAAGCATCCTTGAATCAATACTATTGCGAGTTAAGGATGAAAAGCAAGTTTTAGCTTTGTCCCTTAATGAGAAGGGAAATAATTTCAACTTAACAGTATGATTATCTACATATTTTTTCTTTTGCATATCACATAATTCAACGAATGTACTAAGATGGGATGCAACATCTTCATTATGATTTCCAGCAAATTGTTCTTTCATAATAAGATTTAGCAATGCAACATTAATATCATATGACTCCGCACTAGTGGAGGGAGGAGCAGTTGGAGTACTAATAAAATCATTGTTATTAGTATTCGAGAAGTCACATAACTTAGTATTTTCTTGAGACATAATGGAAACTCAAGCAAGCAAGCAAAATAAACTATTTTTATGTATGTAATTTTTTTGATGAGACTAATAAAGGCAAATAAAAAGTAGAACATTTAAATGATAATGTGTATAAAGGGACCTTGATTGTTTGATGGAGTCTACGTGGTAATGGCACCAGAAATTCTTTCTGCTACTTGTGAGCTGCGTTGGGATTTTCCGTGAAGAGGAAGGGTGAAGCAATATAGTAGTGGATAGTATTTTCCTCAGTAGAAAATGAAGGTTGTCAAACCAAGATGAGATTCACACAAATGACCTTTAGCAGTACCTACACACACAAGAGCAAATACTTGCACCCAACACGGGCAAGAGGGTCGTCAATCCGGCCCCTTGTACTCATTACTTGCAAGGATCAAATCTTGTATTTCTAGATAAATTGCAAAGTAAACTAAAAGTAAATAAATTGCAGCAAGGTATTTAGGGTTTCAGTACTGTGATTAAAATAGACCTAGGGTCCATAGTTTTCACTAGAGGCATGCATCTCTCATAAAGAAATAACATATGGTGGGTAGACAAATTACTGTTGGGCACTTGATAGAAAAGCGCATAGTTATTACGTTATTCATGGCATGGTCATACATAGGAATTACATCCATGACAAGTAGACTGACTCCTGCCTGCATCTACTACTATTACTCCACTTTGAGAGCACATCTATGGTTGCCTATGTATGTATTAATTTCATGATGAACAGAGTAATGCATGAAATATGATGACATAATGTAGACAAAATAAAGCCAAGCAATATGAATAAACCCCATCATTTTTCCCTTAGTATAAACAATACAAATACGTGCCTCGCTACCCCTCTTGTCATAGAGTGAGGACATCACAATATTGAACCTACTACAAAGGACCCCTCCTGCTGAAGATAAATCAATCTAGTTGGCCAAACTAAATGGATAGATCGGAGAGAAATACAAAGCTATGACAATCACACATAATAAAGTTCAGAAATGACTCAATTACTTTCAATGTATAATATGATCATAAACCCACAATACATCAGATCCCAACAAACGCACCACAAAATAAGATTATATCGAATAGAACTCCGAGGAAAACATTGTATTGAAGATCAAAGAGAGAGAGAGAGAGAGAGAGAGAGAGAGAGAGAGAGAGAGAGAGAGAGAGAGAGAGAGAGAGAGAGAGAGAGATAGAGAGAGAGACAGAGATTGAGAGAGAGAGAGAGAGAGAGATCTTATATCTTATATTTACTAATTAAAGGCACCAATCAAGGCTCAACGTTAATCGTCAAAAAGTAAATAAATTAGCCATACGATTCCTTATCAAGTTTCTAGAACCGTTGGATGAAGTTCCTTGGAAGTCCATGCCATGTGTCCCACGTGCACTACTCATTAGCAAACTCTTCACGGGCTATGACTAAAAGAGCTCCTCCCTGGGCTGCCAAAATAGGTGTCTCCCTCGCAGCCCATGATGCATCGGCGAGAGGTGAGACTCCTCGCCGTCCTCCTCACATGTCCTTTCTGCAGTTTCCATGTTGTCTCAACTTCCACGCTGCAATCCATCTACCAAATCCAACCAACCCCTCCCTTATTCCCTTTTCGTTGCTAGCAATTAAATCTCCTCTGCCCGAAGCCCCCAAGCGTGCTGCAATCCATGTTGGCTGATGCAGCTAAGGAGGAGGTCCTTTCAATCTCAGTTTCTATATCCTGGTCACATTGTAATCCATGATGTACGATGGATTGGAGAAGGATGTGCACTCACCATGTTTTAAAATCAGATCGGGCAGCGCCAATTGTTAGTGTCATTGTAGATAAGAGAAAATATATGGTCTATGGCAGACTTGCGGTCTATATTGGTGGAGTATGTCACCAGCAGTCTTATCCCCATGATGAAGGCAAGTAACCAATTATCCTTGAATGCCGATCAATCAGATTAGTCCCAAAAATCTGATCAACAAAATTTGGTGTTGTTGGTGTCCATCTATCGGCACTAGTCCCGACCAATTTCTAAAACAGGGAATAACAACATAAAAGTGTGTGATTCAGATCTTGAAGTATATCAAGCAAAGTAGGCTTCTGTACCATGTCCCAGATTCAGATCTTGAAGTATATCAAGAGTATTTCATTCGTTTCCATGGATCTATCAAGGTTAATGCAAACTTGAAGATGGTAGAACTGATTGAAGGTTAGCACACAAAGAACTGCTTGAAGGTTAGCACACAAAGAACTGCTTGAAGGTTAGCACACAAAGATGGTAGAACTGCTTGAAGATGGTAGAACTTCTTCAAGGTTGATTTGCTCTGAGAAAGGTTATTTTTGTTCATGTTCCTGACGAATAAAGACCACAATTATCGTAGTTTTGTCCCCTGTTGTTCATTTAACGGATGATAGTAGCATGGTGATGCTCTGTTTCTGCTTCACATGGCTCTATGCTGGCAAAACGTACAGGTTTAAGTTTTCTGTAGGGATGGACTACCTATCCTCCAGCAGCAGTTTGTATGCCCTACAGCAGGGTTGGGCGTTAAATACAGGCTGGAACAAATAAAACACCAGCAAGCAGAGGTTCACTTTGAGATTTATAGGAGGCTTTACAGATTTTTCCCCAAGTCACTCTCTCTGTTAGTCAAAAAAATTACTCTATAGATAGCACTCTTCTATATTAATCCTTTGAATTACAGGTTAAATCTATGAGTATCTACGGTTCAGCGTGATATATCTAATTATTATGCTTTCCAATGCTAAACAAAGGTACGTGTCCTAGACTTTAAATAGTTTCCTATATGTTTTACAATAGAGTTATATACCAACTTCTCAGATTTCTCAATGTCATGACTAATAGAGGTTATAATCAAGGGTCTCTAGTTAGTTCTTGCTGGCTTCTCCCACATTCCCTTGAACTCAATATTATTACAGTCGTTGGTGAGGAGAGGAACCCAGCCTTTGTCGTATGGTTCCATTAGATTAGGAAATTTCTTGACTCATCAGTCATATGTGCTTGAAAATTATGTTAGACTGACAAGGCGATATTTTAACTATATTATTATACTATCCATTGTGGATTCAAGATCAGAGGAGATAAAATATATAATTATGGATCTAAACATATGATCTTCCACTGAATAAACCAACTAGCATCAACTACTAGATGTAATCAACACTACTAGCAACCCACCGGTCGTAATCTGACATTTTAGGACAAAGATTGAATACAAGAGCTGAATTAGGGTTTGAGATGAGATGATGCTGGTGAATATGTTAATGTTGATGAGTCCTCCTGCGATGAAAGTAATGCTAGCGATGTCGATGGCTTCGATTACCCCCTCCCGGAGGGAAGTATCCCCGGCGGAATTGCTTTGATAGAGTGAAAAGTGCTCCTGCACAGGTTCTGCCTTGAGATGGCGGCGCTTCATCCCAAAAGTCTTCTTCTATTTTTTCTAGGGCAAATGGCCTAATATAGGAGAAGGAGGACACCGGAGGGCTTCTGTGGGCCCCACAAGGCATCAGGGCGCGCCTAGGGGGTAGGGTGCGCCTCTTGCCTTGTGGGCGCATGGTTGCTCCTTTCCAATACTTATTCCTTCCGGTATTTTTTATATATTCCAAAATAATTCTTCATAAAAATTTAGGTCATTTGGAGCTTCGGAGAATAGCTATCTCTGTTGTAGTTCTTTCAGGTTCGTAATTCCAACTGCTGGTAATCTCCCTCTTCATTAAAATCTTGGTATTAGGGAGAAAAGGCTTTGGTATTACATCAACTCCCCAAGCTTAGACCTCGCTTGTCCTCAAGCGAAAGCCGAACTCGATAATCATGACCACATGTTTAAAGAAAGAGGCGTCGATAAAAAATGCAGACATAGAAGCATCATGATCATTATTACAATAGTAACTATTCATCATAAAACTTCTCATGAACAAGTAACTATTCATCCACAATCTAGAGTATAAACCATAAACTTTTTTGAAAACTAATGAACAATGTTCTCAGTCATTGAAGGAATTACAATTCACCGCATTTGGGTTTAGCAAGTTTACATACTCAACTATCATTTAGTCTTCCATGATTACTGACACTCAAAGCATATTTTTGGAGCAAACGTTTCTGTCAGACACATAAGAAGATGGGGGTTTATTGCTTCACATCCCAACTTGTTTACCTCAAGGATAATGTCAACATAATAACCCATTAGTACCCACATTAGACTGGATATATGTTCTTGGATCTTTTCCCTACCACATGATGCTTGCCAAGTGTAGAATAAATAAGGGTGGAATAAGGATGAATATTGTTGACTCTATAGTAAAATCTAAATAGTAAAAGATAGTCCCTTCGTAGAGGGGAGCAGAGTTTATAATGCGCTTTTTCATTTGTATGTGCCACTCTTAATGCAAAGGAAAGTCACTTTATATTACCCCTTGTGATAGCAACCTTCGTTATGAATTATGTCGCTTTTATTTCTTTACCATCACAAGTTCGTACAAAGATTATTTTCCCTTACAATAAAAGATCATATATATTTGGGAGAACTTTTTATTGCTTTGGACCGATAACAACTTACTTGAAGGATCTTATTGCTTAGATTGAAACAAGAAAGTAAAGCAATGAACCTCAAACTAATCTTTATTATATAACTCTCACACACAATTACATAGATAGATAGATCACGAAACAAGCACTTGGAAACTACTTCATACTAATATTTATTCTTCTATGACATGAAATAACTAAGGATCGAAATAAGATACATAATGATGATAAAAGTGATGGTGATACAATGTCGGGGCCCCTCCCTCAAGCTTGGAACAAGCAAAGGGTAATGCCCATACCCGTGTACTCAAGTTTCCTTCCTTAGTCATGATGGTGAGGAAGTGGTAGGCTTGTTATCCCCCTTCCAAGCTTATAACGAATTCATCTTCTTGATGATCTCAAAGAGCACGAGATTTTTTTCTTCTAGGGCAATAATTTCTACAAAGCAAAGATCACTCTTTTAATCCAATTCTCTACAATCAAAGATCATGAAAATTGCCTAGGAAAAACTATTCTATCCACTTAACACATTGCTTTGGACACTACTAACAACAGAACATCTGAGCCAAAGAACAAACGATGACAAAACCTATATAAAACAGGAATATGACCTGCGAAGGAACACGTGGACGATATTGACTCTAGGTGGATAACTAGGCATCATCCAGCAGTCTAAAATGCATGCCAAATGAACTAGTTCTGCACATCATCTCATTGTCCACAAAATGCATGGATTACCATTTATTTTGTTAACTTGTTAATAGATTGCTATGTGAACGAAAGAGACCATCCCCGATCGACAGCATAGGCCATTACCAAATGCATGCAATTGTGCTGACTGGAACACCAAAACAGCATATCCAAACACTTATCATCAGCTCGATGGCCGGAACCACAATCAAGAACGACTCGACTGCCAGACCATCTCAGAGAGAGAGAAAGAGAGAGAGAGAGAGAGAGAGAGAGAGAGAGAGGCTTATGACCCTGCAAGAAATAGTTTCAGCTTCACCTGGTGTTCACAATGAAAAACAGATTTTGAATATGTGAACCGCGACACTGCAATTGGAATAGCCCTTCAAGTATAGTCTAACAATACTGACAGCAGAAATGAAAATCTTTGCTAAAATGCAACTTGATGTTTCCTGAAATTCATAATCATAAGATGGTGTCTCATAAAGTTCTGCGATTAGTGAACCTTTACATATTTACTAGTCAAGAGTTTTACTGTGTAAGCATCGCATGTTTAGGAGATAACAATTCATCCAAACATTATACTACCTCCGTTCAAAAATAAATGTTGCGACTTAGTATAATTTTAGTACTAAGTTGTATTAAGTCAGCAACACTTATTTCGGGATGGAGGGTGTACAAGTTAAGAGCATACTACGAGGTTCAGGTACTAAGTAGAGCTCATATAAAAGAGTACCTCTATCTAAACATTTAAGCCATGCAATACAACCCTGACCACAAAGATGTACTCCCTCTGTCCCATAATATAAGAACGTTTTTGATATTAGTGTAGTGCCAAAAACGTTCTTATATTATGGGACGGACGGAGTATATTACGAGAAGAATGTAACCTACAGCACCTCTACACACACCACCCTAAAGCAGCAAATACACACAGGTACAAACCATACAGTTTTGTCCTAACAATTAGTACTTCTATGTCTTGACAGAAAAATAGTCCCACCATCTCTAGACACATGGATCTACAAATGGAATGTTGGAACCATGCAAGGCATCATAAAACATGATCAACATCATAAACACAAGGCATCATACAATCAGAATAGTCCCATATCCATTCGGAAGGAAATTTTAATATGTTAAAGGCCTAGAACATTCGTGTTCTTGATTAGCTATGAACCATTCAGTGAGCATTGTCTTATGTACATTGGAATTTTTAATCACCCTGTCTAATCAGAATTCCTCATGCAAGATCACTTTGTTGATGCCAGGAAGATGGACCACCAACCTTTCAACAGAGATTTATTGGCCATGTATATCAAACGCAAACAAAAATAAGAAAGGAGTGGAAACAACGCCGACTATCCTATCATTGGGAGTTGACTTAAAATATAAATTTACACTGGTAAACAATTAAACATTGCATCGTGGGAGATTCATTCAAAATTTGAATTGAAGGAACAGTATATTATTAGCAATCAATTGTCCCCATGAATACAACGAATACAACGATACAATAAAAATATATCCAGTGGTAAAGTTGGAAGCAGACCTATAGAATGCGCATATTGTATTTCCTAGTAACAATAAATAAACTATATCATCACGGTGTGTAAACTAGAACCTAGCATTAGGACGTAAATTTTTTCTGCATGTACAATAGGGAATTACAAACAAATTTAATAACTGAAAAATACTAATTACCAACCAGCATACTGCCCATCATAATTATTATTTAAGAAAAATATATACACTACTTCTCTTCTCCCCTCTAATGCCAATGATGTTATAACAGCTCGATACATTTGCAGATCGGCTGACATTCAGTGATCACTTCTTTCTCACCTCTTGTTCTTCGAACCAATTCCAAAAATATATCAAACCTTGCACTACTTTAGGTTTCAGCTTCTGCTGAAAAATCTTTTCTTGCAATGATATTGACATGCCTTTGCGCAAAAAAAAATGATATTGACATGCCAAATAGAAAGCCCAAAAAGGTTGGGTTGAAGTTACTAATTAGCAGCAATTTGATTTATCAACAGAATCAAGTACGGCCGTTTCTAAGTGGTTCCACGTGGGTTCTCAAACTAAATAATAAAGACCCTGAACCTGATTTCCTTCAGCTCCTCATCAAGCTACTGCTCTGATTCTTTTATCGCCATTTAATCTGCGGATGCACAGGGAACAGGGAATATGAAACTCATGCGAGACAGTTGCATAGGTGTAAATATAATGTCCTGTATTTTTTGCTAGCATATCCATAATACCTGGATGTATAATGTGTATTTGAAACGCGTCAGTTAGATATTACATTGATTTGTGATGCCACCAACAGATAAAGTTTCTGAACATATGAGTTTCCCCCGTCCTCATCAGGTCCATCATGCCGTTGCCGTCCTCCACCAGGAACAACTGCTATAGAGGAGCGTGCAACAACACCACCCAGCGCTCCGCTGCCCCGACATAGACCTAGGCCGACAGCAATGGGCCTAAGCCGACGGCCGGCAGCCGTCGGCATAGGGTGTTAGTCCGGTAGTGCCACCCAGCGCTCCGCTGCCCCGAGCAGGGGCACCCAGGTCAATGGTCGTCGTCAGTAATGCCGCGTTTGCCTCCTGCTTCAGCCGCGCCACCAGCATCCCGTGCCGCCTCCGGCGTACAGCGCAGAGCTCCGGCGGTGCTGAAGTGGAGCTCATGCGCGAGCTCGGGCGTATGGGTAAAGGGGGAGGAGGGAAGAGAGGAAAAAAGATGGAGAGGCTGCCGGTGCGGTGTGGCTGGTCCTGTGCGGATCCATGGTGCGTGTGGAAGGTAGATGAGGCGCGCTCGGGCCTCTCCGGATGGCGGCGACACGTGAGGGCTGGGGGAGCCTGCTCGTGGGAAGTGGAATAGGAAGATGGGAGGTTGTGTTGGTGGAGGAGGAGGAGGAGAAGAATAACGACTAATCGCCGGGAAGCCGCGCCTGATCTTCCGCCGTGCAAGTGTAGCGGAGTGGCTCATTTTCCCTATCTGCAACGAAGTGGGGAAAATTGGGAGGAAAGTGGAGGACGTGTGAAGGTGGGAGGAGGAAGGGAGAGGATGTGGACGACCGACAATTGGGAGTTCTCTAGAGAATGCGGGATAGGTCGGGAGTGGAAGAAATATCTACCGACCAGATCGGTCCAGAGAAAAAACCGCTACAAAATCAGGAGAAAACTATGGTGAAACCCAGGGACACATGTCGCTTGAAGGGAGCAACGGCGCCTGGGAACGCACGGGAGCAGCCCCTGTTTATAGCCAATCTAATTCTTGTATGTATGTATATATGTTAACCTATATTATTATATCTCATATTCTGCCATCCAAATTAACCAAGCCCTATGCTGTTGGAGTCTTCAAGGTTGATATATCTCGACTCTATATTTACAGATCACAACCCTCGTCGTTTTCTATCAATTCGAGAGTGTAATTGATGGATTGCAATTTGAATTAAATAAACTGGAACTTCAGAGCTGAAGTAAGTATTCTCCCGCCCATATGATTGATCATTCCTCAGATCTAGCTGACTCGCTACCATTGAAGTATATGTAATCATGATCTACGGTAAAGGCACATTATCTCTAGGTAAAGTGGACTATATTAACTACTCCCTCTGTTCCTAAATATAAGTATTTCTAGAGATTCTAACAAATGACTACATACGGAGCAAAATAAGTGAATCTACACTCTAAATATGTCTACATACATCTGTATGTTGTTGCCATTTGAAATGTCTAAAAAGACTTACATTTAGGAACGGAGGGAGTACATGACTCACCGGTCGAACTGGTAGCAATAGCCTCTGAATAGTCATGCGTCCACTTCTCACTTTTGCACGAACCAGTGAATATGTTTTATGTAGTTGAAAATGAAATAACAAAAAACAACCCTATAATGTTTGAGAAAAACAAACAAGGCGATTACAAAGTTATAGAACTCCTCACAAAGCTAGAGGAAGTAATTCCACGGATAGGCCAGAACATAACTTAGCAACACCATCGAACATAAACGGTAGATGCATGCAGTTCTGAGTATAAAAAACAGCAAGCTTAAGGTGGTGCATTAGATCTTCTCTTCTCACTTGTATGATACCCGCAGATCACTCGGTGGATTTGTCTGATGGGTCGCCATACTCATAGTAAGTGTAGCCCTCCTCACCGTAAGGCGGCAGCATCTGCAATTCCGAGTACTCGATAGTAGTGCAGTAATTCACCAACAGCTCAGCCATTTTAGAGAAAGGATTTGTTGCAGATTCAAATACATACTTGGGCTCCTCTTCCCATCCACTGCCAGCGAGACTCCCTTGATCATAAGCTCGAACCACGGAGCGATCCGCGTAGTAGATTGTGCCAGATTCGATGGAGTGGAACTTGTTGGACTTCGTGGTGTCGACGGAGAGGCACCTGCGTGAGCTGACAAACAGCACGCGGCTACCGATGCTTCTGACCGGCACGAGCACCTTGTTCACGGTGTCCAAACTGTAGACCACCGGCATGCCATTACAAACGCGCCCATCCATCACCAGAAGAAGCTCCCCCTCTGATTCCACGAGATAGAAGTTATTGCTCCCATGGGCTAGCTCAAAATTTGGGCCGACAATGGTGGTGAACATGGAGATTGTCCCCGCGGAGCGTTGCCATTGGTTACCTTCCTTGTACACGTCAGTGATTGTTGATATGATAGATCCATACTTATTTGTCATGTACATGCCGCCTGCGAAGGATGTCAAGTTCTTGTGACGATTGCCAAAGCCCCAATCCCCATTCCTGAACTCCCCTTCTCCAAAACCCAAAGCGGGGTGCCATTCCTCGCTTGTCTGATCAGCCCAGCTCACACAATTGTTTAGCAGGTCTGAGATGAACACCATCATTGGAGACGTTGTCACGACGACAGAGCTCACCTGTTCAATGGGTATAGGCACCTTGAAGCGTGCTATGGCGCCCGTGAAAGGGTTGAGCACCCGAGTTTGGTATGGCTGCGCTCTCTGCCCTAGCATGAAGAGTCCGCCTTTCGTGACGCCGACGAAAAAGTACCTCCGGCTGTGGACCTCCGTGAGGATTTTCTTGCGGAGGAGGCGGCCTGTGCTAAGGTTGAAGAAGGCCACCCGGTCATTGTCGTGGATGGAGTGCTCCAGCATGATCCACTTGCTGGGCATGAATTTGGGATCTGTGGCATCCGCGGTGGACTCTGTGGCTCGGCGCCAGTTGGCGCAGACAGCCCGGAAGGCGACATAGTGGTCAATATCGTCCGTTGCGAGGAAGGATTCACTGATCTTCCTCGTGATATCATATGGGAGGTTTTTCCAGAACACCAGGTCCGCCATGACTAGTTTCAGGTAGGTGGTGGATGGCCGAGGTATTTCCTTTTGTGGGACACGGAGGCAGAGCTGCGGGCTACAATCCTATGCTTTTTGTGTGCTTGCGTCTGGATGGATTGGATGGTGGCTATATATATACATATTCTTGGCGCGTCTTGCAGAAGTTTCAAACGTTGTGTGAATACATACAAGGTTTGAAGCGTTCGCTGGGTGACATTTTTGGAAGAACTTGAAACCAAACGAACGTTGAGAACAGCTAGCTGTTAGCACCCATCGTCAAGGCATGCTCGGCGCTATTACTTTCCAAAAATGAAAAAGACTAGTGTTCGCTTCCATACTGCATACACGTACTGCACTATTACTTTCCAAAACTGAAATCGCATAGTGTTCACATGCATACTGCGTACGTATATCATTCCATATATACTATACAGCAAATCAGACTGCATTCCTATTCCATTATATTTGACTAAACTTCAGAAAAAATAATTCAAGTTTGCAAAGTTGTCTAAACCATGTGCGCACGAGACAAAAGAAAGTGGCTGTCAAGTTTGGTTTTGAACACCATACAGACGAAAGCACTCATACATACGCGCATATGCTCATCCTTATGAACGCACACACGGACAACCTACCCCTATGAGCACTTTCGAGAGACTGAGCCGGCATATCATCTTTACATTTACGAAGTTACCGTAGGCGCACCTCGTCGTCGACGGGAACATCTCCTCCCACTGAAAGCGCATCGTTGAAAATTCTTAAATAAATCTAGAAATAATGCGAGCACCATGATATGAACCCTGGTGGGCTGGGGATACCACTGTCCTCTATCAATCCAACCACAGGTTTGTTCGCAAAGTGGATGTCAAGTTAATGGTACCAAAACACGTTCTCTGTGATCAGACTTGGCTCACGGCAAGGCTGTTTCATCCGCTGATGTGACAGCGGAGTATCTCCAGAGCTATATGTCTTCTTTGCAGCTGTCTAGGAAGTTTACCACTGAAGAAATTATGAAAGTAAAGATGCAGTTGAGGGAGGAGGCCCCGATGATACAGCATGCTGCAGTTGTACCTCAAGCTTGGCCGAGACCACTAGTGGGTTGGGTCGCCTTATCAGTGGATGGAGCTTATTCTAACTCAGACAGGTCGGCTGCTGCGGGTATGATCCTACGGCGAACTGATGGTAGCGTTATTCTTGCAGCCTACAGTTGCATCTTCAATTGCAATGACGCTCTAGAGGCTGAGATACATGCCTTAATGCAAGGTATGGCCTTGGCTATTCAACACTCTGAGTTGCCGGTCATTGTTCGGTCCGACTCCTCAGAAGCACTCCTGGCGTTGAAAGGAGACAATCTTTCCCGCTCTACTTATGGACATCTAGTTGCTGAGATCCAATTTCTCATGGGTGAAAGAGAGTTTATTCCTTCGAAAATTAAACGTGATCAGAATAGGGTAGCAGACCGGTTGGCTATGTAGAGTCGTACGGAGAGTACTACTGCTGTATGGCTAGGTAGGAGTCCACCCTGTGTGGAGGAAATTGTGCCACTCGATTGTAATCCTATAATATTGGAATAAAATCCTTTTACCCTCGCAAAAAAAACACGTTCTCTGTTTTCTTTGTTGAGAAAAATGGTAGAACCTTAATATTCTATAGATTGATAGATGTATCTCTAACATCTGATCGGTGACTATCAACAGGACCAAAATGTTTTCCTCATACTTGCGCTCCAAGTAGATGAGGGTTTTCCAGCCGCCTTCTACCGATGCCAATGGATCTGCCTCGCCTCCCGTGGCCTTAGGGCCATGGAGGCACAATGGATAACGGCCCGTTCCTGCAGGAGGGCTCCTCCTCCGTTTTCAGATGTCTTTTTGAGTCTATTTAGAGTTTGTGTCCTGCCTAGGAATATGAGACGGCGTTGGTTTTCTAAAGATGAAATAAGGTTCTCTTCGCCTAGTCTCCATCCCCATGGTGCCTCTATCGTCGTTGGAGGGTGCATGGATGTGCATCTCTAGTTAAGCTCACACCATTTAATCGGTGTTTGTCTTCGATTGATCTGCTTGGATCCGGTCATCCTTCCTCAGCATTCGTTTGTCTATAGGTTGGGTCCTTCCAATCTATGCTTCTCTTCATTATTGACGGTTGTCTTTCTGCTATAATGGTCCATTGGGGCCTTCACACGGCAAATTCCTATTTGGCTACTACAACAAGATTTGCTCGTCACCGTTGAGAAAGGGGTGATGACGGCGGTGCGCCTTTGGTTTCTTTTAGTGCTTATTGTCCTGGCTTTGTAGTCTATAGACATGGATGTAATTTCAATTACTTTTGATGTTGTTTATACTACTATAATGTTTGATGAATAGATCGGAAGTTTTTCTCAGAATTTTTTTCCTGATAGGTGAAATCGAGTCCGTAATGAGGTAGGGGAGCGCCCAGGGGGGAATGGAATACTATTACTTGTGTAATGCGTGTTGTAGCTCGAGCATGCCAACAGTGTTATAGTAAATGGGCCGGCCCAAGAAACGTAGATGCGTGTGATGCTTCTTCGTTCGCATCATTTTGATTGTTGGTTGTTTCAATTTTTCCCTTTTCTACTCTCATTTATATTATGAAATATTCTAAATATAAACTTTTATATTTAAAATGTTTATGCACTGTCAAAAAAGCGTTAGTGCAATGTTTCAATATATTTGACTGCATAAAAGATTGTGCATGCATTTTAAATAAAATGTTTGTGAAATTTTTATAAATGTTTGTGATTAAGAAAAATTGTATCATTAAAATGATGATCCCGAGACTTTAAATATAAATAATTTTAAAAGGTTTATACAATGTAAAACAATATTCGTCTAATTCAAATAAATGTTGTGACATTAAATATATGTTCAACCTGTAATTTAATTTTTTAACACTTATTCAAAAAATCCGTTCGAAAACATGTATTTGAAAACAAATGTTCATCTAGTTTTTGTTTAGCGCTTACCGTTTATATATAAAAATTACATCCTGTATTGAAAAAGGTAGAAACATTTTAAAAGAAAAAAAAAAGAAAATAAGTAAAATCGATAAAAACCGGTGAAAGAAACATAAAAATGAGGGAAATCGATGAAAGAAACGCAAAAACCGGCATAAAAAAAAGGATACCGTAGAAAAACAAAACATGAAAAACAAAAAGAAAAGAGGAAAACCCGAAAAATCATGGAAACAAACGCTGATACTGAAAAACCGCAACAAATACTGATGAAAACCACTACAGAAACAAACAAAAAAATACCGAATGATTTTCTACGAAAGCAAACAAAATGGTTACAAAGGTGCAGAAAATACTACTAGGAAAATGCTTATGGATAGAATTTTACCAGTAGCGTTTGTTTATGACCCCACGCTACTAGTAGTTAGTAGTAGCGCAGGGTAGAAAGGGCGCTACTGGTATGTATTAGCAGAAGCGCTTGTTACCTAGCCCCACGCTACTGCTAAGTGTAACACACCACACCCCTTGGTCAATAAATATTTGCAGCATTGGTCGTCCATCCAGCGCTACTGTTAGTTTTGGATCTATAGCGCATATTTAGATAAGCGCGCTACTGGTATTTTTTTCTATGTATAACATTTTACCAGTAGCGTGTTTTTCTAGACCGCGCTATAGGCAGTGCAACACTAGCCGTAGATATTTTGCAAGCTGCCATAGCAGTAGCGTGTTTTGGCTCCCCGCGCTACTGCTATGGTCGCCAGCCACCTACCACCTTTCCCCTCCTTCCTCCCCTTTCTTCTTCCTTTCCCCCTTCCTTTCTCCCCCTTTCCTTGCAACTTGCTTGTTCTAATGCTCCCCCTCTACCACCCCTCCATTGGAGCCCTCCCTTGTTCTCTTCTTTGCCCTTCCACCACCCCCCTCTTCTTTGCCCCTCCAACACACCCCTCCATTAATTAAATCCCTCCCATCACCACCCCCCTCTTTCTTTGCCATCCACCACCACCCCCTCCATTAATGCCCTCCCTCCCCCTCTTCTTTGCCCTCCACCACCCCCTTCCATTAATGCCTTCCCTCTTCTCCTCTCTCCCTCTCCTCCCACTCTCTCCCTAGCTCTCTCTCTCCCTAGGGAGCTAGCTACCTAGTTAGAGCTATATATATATAGAGCTACTAGGTAATTAAGAAGAAAGGTGCTCGATATCCCTCTCGACACATAGGTGAGCAAAAAAATGTTTTTGTGTGGATAATGACCGAAACTATATATATATATATATATATATATATATATATATATATATATATATATATATATATATATATATATATATATATATGGGTGATATGAGAATATACCGAATTGTTGGTGGCATAATTTGAGTTGCCTACATTGTGTATTTGATGAAATAATGTGGGTGACATGAGTTGCCTATGTTTTGCCGAAATGTCGATTCAATTCCATTTCGGCGAATTTTGGGCAAACTCAATATGCACTAGTGCAGAACAGGCCTTTATCATCGGTTCGTAAGGGCCTTTAGTGACGGTTCTGCAACCGGCACTATGGAGTGGAGACTAAAGCCCCCCACCCTTTAGTACCGGTTCGGCACGAACCGGCTCTAAAGTGCCACCACGTGGCACGAGCCAGGCCCGGGTGCTGGTAGACCATTAGTACCGGTTGGTAGCACCAACCGGTACTAAATGTTTGGGGGGGTTTTGGTTTTAATTTTTATTTTTCCATTAATTTTGTGTTTTCCATTTAATTCTTTTTTGTTTGCTGGTATTTTACGATACTACATATTGTACACATTATGCATATATATAAATATATTTTCTCGTAGAACTGATCATATATATATAACCGAATGTCTCACAACCACCATTAATTATTCACACATACACATGTATATATATACAATTTCTCCTACATGTTGCCTTGGTGCCTTCGGAGCACGATGACAAGTGGTTCATGGGGCCGGTAGCGGGTAATAGTATTCTCCTTTGGGATCTATGACCTGGTCGAGCAAAAATCCCGCTATTTCCTCTTGAAGTGCTCGTATGCGCTCCTCTGATAGGAGCTTGTCCCGCACCTCTTTGAACTGTTAAGAAGGAGATCAATATGCATGTGTATTAGTTGTGTGACTAGATATCGACAATCATGTAAGATTTGTGAATAGTGTTCTGGCAAACGTACCCAGTCCTGTCTATCAGATCTGCTCCTTTCGGACGCCATCATGCGAATGTTCTCGCCAACGTAGTATGCACACACTTCAGTCCCCAGCGCCTGCTTCAGGGCCTTTACGACAATAGAATTTAATCAGATAATAATTAATCAAGCATGTTAATTAATTAATGGTATTGAAACAAGAATTAAAGAGATGGTAGCTAGCTAGCTAGTACTACTTAATTACTTACCTTGGGTCGATACCAACATAGCTTTTGTCGCCATTTTCCTGGAGTCACCTTGATGTACTTTGCCCAAGCCCTACCCGCCGGCAAAGAAAATTAATAAAGGAGTTATTAAAAATAGTTCATATCAGGAAATGACGAACTAAATAGGCCGAGATATAGTTAATAATGATTGAAATAACCTGTCAACTATCCCCTTCACGATGCTGTAGTCACTATTTTTTTAAGTAGTGAGTCCAGTACTTCAACTTTTCCTTGGTCAACTTTAATGTCTAACAAGATCCAGTGGAAGCTGCATGCGCATACGTTTGCATGTATAATTTAAGCAGGCATGTGCATAACACTAATCAACTATAACCCTAAACCCTATACACTTATTAACATGTAGCTAGTAAGCAAAAACAAAATTTGTAGTACAAGACAGTATGACTCACTCGAAGTTGTAAGGAAGTAGTATATCTTCATTGCTATTGAGGCGCTTCAAGAACTCTACCATGTTTTTCTCTACATCTTGTCTACACCATTCCTATTTCCATGTGTATTCATTAACAGTATTTGGGCCAATGAACCCAATGCCATAGCGTCCACCTTTTTTTATTTCATACATCTTCATCCTGCATAATACCACAGAAAAGAATATATAGTGAGGATACATAATTACAGGTAATTAATGATCAATCAATGAGCACTAGAGCTAGCTTGAGACTTAAATTACAGAAAGAAATCACTTACAGACAATAGCAACTGACGATAGATTTGTCGAGTGCATCTTGATTGAATAACTGAAATAGTTCTGAATACTCAACGGACACAGCTTTCTCATGGAAGTAATGCTCCTCCTTGACATTCACCATGAGGGACCCTCGATTGGAAATCTTGGTAATGTTCATGTACCACTGATGCAATTCATACATTCTCGTTGGGAGGTTCTTGACCTCGTCTGGCTCGACCAAAGGTTGGCCCCGGACATATTTCCGTTTTATTTCCTCCTCTCTAAGCGGAGACATGGGCTCGATCTCGAGGAGTTGTCCAACAGTGATCTTGAGCATTTCAGCCTGCATTATATGCTCCTCGGTTATTACCACATCGCCCAGCTCGGGAGCGTAAACGGTTTGCCCACAATAATATTGGGCGCGTGTACTCTCATGTGTTGTTGGCACAACAAGCGCGGGGGGGGGGGGGGATCGATTGCGCCGCCTGTTCTCCCAGCTGGGGAACGGTTTCCCGCATTTTTTGACAGCTGCTTGTTGGCACGAGCTCGAGCTCGCTTCTTTGTGTAGTCGTGCTCGATGTGCCTTCCTGATTTGGCGCTCATAGTCTGAGTCAACAGGCTTGGGAGCTGGTGGTCTAGCCATACGAATGAAGTGGTCAATCTTTTCCTCAGGCACTTTCTCCCTCGGTGGCGTTGCCGGTTTCGGTCGAAAATGAGCGTCCACTTCGGCCCGCACTATTGCATCGTTTTGCTCCTCGGTCATGTCCTAAGGCCTCTGAGGAAGAGGAGCGAGGCTGCTTGGACCATATTTATATCGCTTGTCTCCACCTGTACTTTCTGTACTACCTCAACTCGTACCGCTACGCACCATAGCTGCGGCGTGTCTCTTCTGTGATTGCTTAGGCGGCGGAGACGGCTGACGTGGCTTAGTTGGAGCAGGAGGAGTGGCCTGATGCTGTGCCGGACTTGAAGCAGGAGGTGTGGCCTGACACGGTGTCGGACTTGAAGCAGGAGGTGTGGCATGACGCTGTGCCGGACTTGAAGCAGGAGGTGTGGCCTGACACGGTGTCAGACTTGAAACAGGAGGAGAGGCCTGACGTTGTGCCGAACATGAAGCAGGAGTCTGCTCACACGTTCGTGGACTTGGAGGAGCGGGAGTCTGCTGACATGGTGGCGGACTTCGAGGAGGAGTCGGCAGACGTGGTGTCGGTGGACTTCGAAAGATGATGCAATCCTTTTTCCATAGGATGAAACGATGTATGGCCTCTCCCAGTGTTTGCTCATCGTCACCTCCAAGAATGTCAAGCTCAAGCCCCGAATATGGGCCCACCAACTCATCAACCAAGACACGAGCATAGCCCGCTGGAATCGGGGCGCAATGGAAGGTTGCTTCGGGGGTAATTGTAAAAGCAACAGCGTTCACCACCTTCATGGATATGTTCTTTATTTTGAAGTGTAGCTCACAGTTAGTATTCTCTATGATGTCATCCACAGGGTATGTATCCAGCAGTGCGTCGCCCGGGGCGGAACCAACGCTGCTTCTCAGCATGGATGGGACGGTGCTATCCAATGCTGGATGATCATCCGCTTGCTGCTGCCGATGCTGAGACCCCCTTTCCTGGCTAAGTGAGTCGATCGGCTGTTGCTGCTGCTGGAATTTGAGTGCCAAGTCCGCGTGCCTTGCTTCTAGGACTTGAAGGCGTTCCGCGTCCTGCTTCCTCTGCTCCTCCTCCAGCTTCCTCTTCTTCTCCTCCTCCATCTTCTTTCTTGCACGGGTCCTGTAGTCGTCGTTCCATTCCGAAAAGCCCTCATACCAGGGAATAACGCCCTTGCCTCGTGTTCTTCCCGGATGTTCAGGATTTCCCAGGGCGCGCGTAAGCTCGTCGTTCTCTCTGTTGGGCGTGAACACCCCCTTTCGAGCATCTTCTATTGCATCAAGTAACTTTTGTTCTGCTCCGTTTAGACTTGCCTTCTTCGAAACCAGGCCTGTCTTCGGGTCCAACGCCCCCCCATGCGCATAGAACCAAGTTCTGCACCTGGGGGGCCAGCTCCTAGTAATCGGAGTGACCCCTGCATCCTCCATCTCTTGCTCAGACTTATCCCACTTAGGCATTGCCACCGCGTAGCCACCTGGACCCAGCCTATGGAACTGCGTCTTTTTTGCGGCATTGGCCTTGTTTTTTCTCGACCGTTCCTTAGATAATTCTGATTCCTTGAATTTCACGAAAGCGGGCCAGTGTTCTCTTTGCTTCTCCGGTGTTCCCTTGAATTCTGGAGTCTTCCTTTCTGCAGCGAGGTAGTTGGCCCATACAGTTTTCTTGTGGGTGTTGAATGCAATTGCCATCTTCTTAAGACCAGCTCCTTGACTTTCTGCACATCTGCATCAGTGAAATAATCTGGTAGGGTGAAATGTTCCATCAGAGATTCCCAAAGCTTTTGTTTTGCTCTGTCGTCGACCCAAGTAACATCTGGTCGTTTAGTTTTTGGCTCTTTCCATTCTTGAATGGAGATCGGGAGTTGGTCCTTCACAAGAACTCCGCACTGACGAACGAACTTGCTCGCAATGTTCTTAGGCGTGAGGGGTTCGCCACTAGCTTTGATGGAATCGATGTTGTACTTTACACCCTCCTTCAACTTTTTGCTCGGGCAGCGCTTTGTCCTACTATCTGTAGAAGCAGATTTGCTCGATCCGGAGGGCTGAAAGAAGAAAGATTGATTCGTTAATATATCTTCAAATAAATAAACATGTGATGATCACTAGATGCCTGCTTATATAAATATACCTCGCCGGTAGTCTTTGTTATTTCAAGATCAACATTGTATTCGTCATCATAATCATTGTCTGCGTCATCATAATCATAATCATAGTTCATGACTTCATCAGCTCGGTCATCGAGATGGAATATCTTATCATCATCCTCCCCGGTATTGTTCAGATATTGGGAGTCGTCATTTGCTTCATTCAGATCATCTGGCCTGCTAGGGCTGCGTATGATCTCGAACAGGGCCTCTTCTCCCTCTCTGTCGGTATTGTCCGCCATAGCTTTTATTTAACTAATACAGAAGAAATATAAAACAATTTAGTATTCAAATTACAATGCATGGATGCAATCAATAAGGAAAAACTGAATCATATAGTACATAATATGCATCGTGTCGAATAATATATAATCTCGAATACATCATCTCGAATAATATATAATCTCGAATACATCGTCTCGAATAATATATAATCTTGAATACATCATCTCAAATAATATATAATCTCGAATACATCACTGGCTAGGTAGCTAATAAAGATCGAATACTATAGAAGAATCTAGGCCACTGGCAGTTCCTGGGGCGCGGGCGGTGGACACCCAAAGACAAGGAACCATCACAGCATCATATCTCTGGTCATCTGCCCAAAGAACCTGCCAGGTATTGGAGAACCTGGCGTCCATAGCAGCCATGTAGCGATGGACGTGCTCGTCCTCCTCCCTGACACGACGACGCACCACCTCCGGCGGGGCCGGCTCCCTCTGCACCGAATGTGGCTCACGCGAACGCCACCAAAGGAGATCAGGGTCGACGACGGGACCCAAGGCCGGGTTCCTCACCAATCGTCGCGCCCCTCCAGAAAGCACCTCCCAGTGCCAGCCCGCGCGGAGCCCAATCCTGGACATGGGTCCTCTGAAGCAGGACGTCGTCGCGAACGGGTCGACGGCGAGGATGCGGGCCAGGCATCGTCGACAACAAACACTATATACCGCAAAAGTAAAGTAAATTTTTTTAAATGATTGGATTGTAATTTCTTATATGCAAATTCTAAATTTTATAACTAAAAATATAATAAACTAAAAAAACATCGACCATATCTAAAACTAACATTTCTAGCATTTCTATAACCAAAATTGTATAACTAATTTTTATTTAACATTTCTATATAACAAACATTTCTATAACATTAATACAGAAAAAACTAACATTTCTATATATAACTAACATTTCTATATAACTAACATTTCTATAACATTAATACAGAAAAAACTAAAAAAACTAATAACTAATAACTAATAACAGAAAAACTAAAAACTAAAAACAGCAAAACTAAAAACAGAACAAAAATTGTGTATGTGTGTGTATGGTGTGTGTGTGTATGTGTGTATGTGTTGTGTGTGCAGGCGACGGCGACGGCGAGCCAAGGCGACGGCGCCGGCTGCGCGCGCGGCGGCTTCGATTGGAGGGAGAGGAGAGGGGGGACAGAGGCTCACAGCGCGGGCGAGGTCGAGGCGACGGCGACGCGGGCCGGTGCGGGGACGGGGACGCGGGCCGGTGCGGGGATGGGGATGGGCCGGCGACGTGGACGACGCGACGAGGACGGGGGCGGCGCGGAGTCGACGGGGACGGCGCGACGGCGGCGGCGGCGGCGCGGGACGGGGCGGTGGCGATGAAGCAGAGAGAAGTGGGAGGAAACTGACGAAATTTTCGTAAGTGTTTCTTATATAGGATGGTCCTTTAGTACCGGTTGGAGCCACCAACCGGTACTAAAGGTCGATTTTGGCCAGGCCAAGCGGCGGTAAGCGCCCACCTTTAGTACCGGGTGGTGGCACCAACCGGTACTAAAGGCCCACCCTTTAGTACCGGTTGGTGCCACCACCCAGTACCCTTTAGTACCGGTTGGTGCCACCACCCGGTACTAAAGGGTGTGCGCTGCCAGGCGAGGGGCGCAGAAGTTTAGTCCCACCTCGCTAGTTGAGGAGCGCTAGGACCAGTTTATAAGCCCCGACGCGGGCACTGCATTGAGCTCCTCTCAATAGCAGGCCTTCTAGGCCTACCTCTCCTACTCTGCCTGTGGGCCTACTGGGCTTGCGGGCCTGCATCCTGGCCCAACTACGGGTTGGGTTTCTAGTCGTATGCAGGCCGCTCTGGCCTAGTAGGTGGGCTTTTTTATTTTCTTATTTTTTTGCTTTATTTATTTTTGGTTTATTTATTTTTAAGTTGTTTTTTTGCTGTATTTAGAGTTTCTTTGGGAATATTTTTGCTTTAGGTACAAAAAATTACAAACTTTCTGCTAGTGCCGGTAGTTTACAAATTTGAATAGTTTACATTTTGAATTATTTGAAATTTGTGTGAATCACTAGTTTGTGAATAACTTAACTTTGAAAATAGATTTTCAGTGATTCTTTTTTCTTATGTTTAATATTAGTGTGTTTTATCATTATATTCAATTTGGTAATGCTTAGGTTATTTAAAAAATGAAATCCCTTTGTAACGGATGAGTTTTCGTCTGAAACCCTGATACTTCGAAAGAGATTGTCCATTTTATACACGAAGTGCATCCAGTTTTTGTGGTAACCCTCTCTACTTTTTTGCACATGCTATTTGGGTGAAATTATGATACCATGCCAACTTTCAACCTTTTCTGAATTCATTTGAAATGCTTTTCAATTTCAGGGTCATTTAGCTGAAAAAATCAGTAAATGCATGAAAGAATGTGTTTGCACATAAAATTTCTTCGCGTTTCAAATGCCAAAACACATAACTACCCTAACTATTACAGAGATTCCCTCCTAGGTGTGAAACACAGAAGAAAGTGATCATAGTGAAGCCGATCACATCCTAGATCTTTGGGTGTGAAACTTTTTCTTCGCGTATGTCCCTTTGCGCCGTAGCCATGGAAAATCTTCATCATTTAACTGGATGCTCAGGTCAATATTCACTGTGAATGGAGCAATTTCATCAAACTTTTCATAATCTTCTGACATGTCTGTCTTGTCATCCACTCCCACGATGTTTCTCTTCCCATAAAGAACTATGTGGCGCTTTGGCTCATCGTATGATGCATTCGCTTCCTTATCTTTTCTTTTTCTCGGCTTGGTAGACATATCCTTCACATAGAAAACCTGTGCCACATCATTAGCTAGGACGAAAGGTTCGTCTGCATACGCAAGATAGTTGAGATCCAGTGTTGTCATTCCATACTGGAGGTCTTCCGTTACCCCATATCATGTCATATTGACCCATTTGCACAGAAACAAAGGGACCTTCAAATCACGTCCATAGTCAAGTTCCCATATCTCCTCTATGTAACCATAATATGTTTCCTTTCCCGTCTTGGTTGTTGCATCAAAGCGGACACCACTGTTTTGGTTGGTGCTCTTCTTATATTGGGCGATCGTGTAAAATGTATTACCATTTATCTCGTACCCTTTGAAAGTCATTATATTCGAAGATGGTAACTGGGACAGCGAGTACAGGTCATCTTCAATAGAGGCGTCATGCATGGAACGTGTCTGCAACCAGCCGGCGAAACTCCTGGTTTGTTCACGTGTAATCCAGTCATCAGACCGCTCCGGGTGTTTGGAGCGTAGAAAATTCTTGTGTTCGTCCATATACGGAGCCACCAAGGCGGAATTCTGTATGACTGTGTAGTGTGCTTCAGTGAGAGAATGTCCGTCCATACATATTTTTTGATTACCTCCTAGCGTGCCTTTTCCATCCAGTCTGCCCTTATACCGTGATTCAGGAACACCAATCGGCTTAAGGTCAGGAATAAAGTCAATACAAAACTCAATGACCTCCTCATTTTCATGGCCCTTGGAGATGCTTCCTTCTGGCCTAGCACGGTTATGAACATATTTCTTTAAGACTCCCATGAACCTCTCAAAGGGGAACATATTGTGTAGAAATACAGGACCCAAAACGCTAATCTCTTCGCATAGGTGAACTAGGACTTGCGTCATGATGTTGAAGAAGGATGGTGGGAACACCAACTCGAAACTGACAAGACATTGCACCAAATCATTCTCTAACCTTGGTATGATTTCTGGATCGATTACCTTCTGAGACATTTCATTGAGGAATGCACATAGCTTCACAATGGCTAATCGAAGGTTATCCGGTAGAAGCCCCCTCAATGCAACCGGAAGCAGTTGCATCATAATCACGTGGCAGTCATGAGACTTTAGGTTCTGGAACTTTTTCTCTGCCATGTTTATTATTCCCTTTATATTCGACGAGAAGCCAGACGGTACCTTAATACTGAGCAGGCATTCAAAGAAGATTTCCTTCTCTTCTTTGGTAAGAGCGTAGCTGGCATGACCCTGATGTATGCCGTCTTTTCCATGCATACGTTGCTGGTCCTCCCGTGCCTCAGGTGTATCTTTTGTCTTCCCATAAACGCCCAAGAAGCCAAGCAGGGTCACGCAAAGATTCTTCGTCACGTGCATCACGTCGATTGTAGAGCGGACCTCTAGATCTTTCCAATAGGGCAGGTCCCAAAATATAGATTTCTTCTTCCACATGGGTGCGCGTCCGTCAGCGTCATTCGGAACAGGTTGTCCGCCAGGACCCTTTCCACAGACTACCTTCAAATCCTTGACCATATCATGTACATCAGCACCATTACGGTGGCGAGGCTTCGTCCGGTGATCTGCCTCACCTTTGAAATGCCTGCCTTTCTTTCTTACGGGATGCCTGCTCGGAAGAAATCGACGATGTCCCAGGTACACATTCTTCCTACAATTGTCCAAATATATACTATCGGTATCATCCAAACAGTGCGTGCATGCGCGGTATCCCTTGTTTGTCTGTCCTGAAAGGTTACTGTGAGCAGGGCAATCATTGATAGTCACGAACAGCAAGGCCTTTAGGTCAAATTCTTCCCCCATGTGCTCATCCCACGCACGTACACCTGTTCCATTCCACAGCTGTAAGAGTTCTTCAACTAATGGCCTTAGGTACACATCAATGTCGTTGCCGGGTTGCTTAGGGCCTTGGATGAGCACTGGCATCATAATGAACTTCCGCTTCATGCACAACCAAGGAGGAAGGTTATACAAACATAGAGTCACAGGCCAGGTGCTATGGTTGCTGCTCTGCTCCCCAAAAGGATTAATGCCATCTGCGCTTAGACCAAACCATACGTTCCTTGCGTCATCTGCAAACTCCTTCCCATACTTTCTCTCAATTTTTCTCCACTGCGACCCGTCAGCGGGTACTCTCAACTTTCCGTCTTTCTTACGGTCTTATCTGTGACATCGCATCGCCTTGGCGTGCTCTTTGTTTTGGAACAAACGTTTCAACCGTGGTATTATAGGAGCATACCACATCACCTTGGCAGGAATCTTCTTCCTGGGGCGCTCGCCCTCGACATCACCAGGTTCATCGCGCCTGATCTTATAGTGCAATGCACCGCATACTAGGCAAGCGTTCAAATCCTCGTACTCACCGCGGTAGAGGATGCAGTCATTAGGGCATGCATGTATCTTCTGTACCTCTAACCCTAGAGGGCAGACAGCCTTCTTTGCTTCATACGTACTCTCGGGCAATTCGTTGTCCTTTGGAAGCATATTCTTTATCATTACCAGCAACTTTCCAAATCCCTTGTCAGATACACCATTCTCTGCCTTCCATTGCAGCAATTCCAGTGTGGTGCCCAACTTTTTCTTGTCAGCTTCGCAATTCGGGTACAACAATTTCTTGTGATCCTCTAACATGCGCTGCAACTTCTTCTCCAAATCACTTGCGCAGTTTCTCTTTGCATCAGTGATGGCCCGACCAAGATCATCAGCGGGCTCATCTGATGCCTCTTCTTCAGCTTCTTCCCGCATTGCCAGCTCAGCTTCTTCCCCCATTGTTGTATCATCGTATTCAGGGAATCCATGGCCAGGATAGTTGTCGTCGTCCTCTTCTTCTTCATTGTCTTCCATCATAACCCCTCTTTCTCCGTGCTTGGTCCAAACATGTGGACGTGAATGGTTCTTGACGTAGAGTAATTGTGATCATTCTTACGGACTAAACATGTACAAGGCATAAAACCATCCGCCCGCTTGTTTGCCTCAGCCGCAAGCAGAAAAGTTTGCACGCCATTAATGAACTCGGGAGAGCATCGGTCATCGTGCATCCATTGTCGGCTCATCTTCATTACACAACACTGAATAGACCAAATTAATACAAGTTCATACATAAAGTTCAAACATAAAGTTCATACATAAAGTTCATACAAGACTTAAATGCAACAAACAAATAACTCTCTAACTAAAGAATTTAAATGCAACAACAAATGCGATCAAGATCGCAACTAAGGTAACAATTGATCCAATGGCATATTTTCTAATCTTTCTAATCTTCAAGCGCATTTTCTCCATCTTGATCTTGTGATCATCGACGACATCGGCAACATGCAACTCCAATTCCATCTTCTCCCCCTCAATTCTTTTCAATTTTTCTTTCAAATACTCGTTTTCTCTTTCAACTAAATTTAACCTCTCGACAATAGGGTCGGTTGGAATTTCCGGTTCACAAACCTCCTAGACAAAAATATCTATGTCAACTTGATGGGCATAATTTGTCATAAACACGAAATGCAACAAGTAGTTTTAAAAGAGAATATACCACATCCGAATCATAACAAGGACGAGGGCCGACGGGGACGGATATCAAAACCATGGCACTATGTATAACAAACAACGTATGGGTAAGATAATTATATGAGTAACTATATATCCAAATCACACAAACATCAATTTGGTAATGTAAAACATTCATGAACAAGAGGCTCACCACAAGGTGGTGCCGGCGACGGAACGGTGCGGGCGATCGATTGTGGTTACGACGGAGATTTAGAAGGCACTAAGTAAACCACACCTACATATGCAAACTAAGTGTTAGTTTTGACCACAAATTGCATATAAATCAAATACTAGCACATATATTTTCTACCAAATTACTAAACTCATAAATTAATCACTATACAAAGCATTGCAAGAGCTAATCAAGCAATGAGAGATGAGTGGACAAAGTTGCTAACCTTTGTGATCATTTGAATGGATGGGGGCCTTCAAATCTTGACAAATTTTGGGCAAAATGTGTGATGAGCTCGAGAGGAAGAGGGGAAGAACAGAGAGGAGAGGGGAAAGGGGAAGAACAGAGCGAGCTCCGGTGGACGAAGGGCTTATGTAGGACGACCTTTAGCACCGGTTCGTGCCATGAACCGGTACTAAAGGTGCTGGAGGGGCCCCGGACTGACAACATCCTGCCACCACTCACTTTAGTACCGGTCCGTGGCACGAACCGGTGCTAAAGGTCGGCCACGAACCGGTACTAATGAAAGCGGCTGGCTAGCCGTTGGAACCGGCACTAATGCACACATTAGTGCCGGCTCAAAAGCAAACCGGCACTAATGTGCTTGACATTTGACCCTTTTTCTACTAGTGATGTCTTATGTTTAGGGAAGGTCATGCCGAATTTTTGTATGAATTTGATCCATGCATGCATATATACATGGTTATAATATTTGCTCCGCGCGCAGGTGATCATGAAGGTCAATGGAAGGATGGTGGAAAGATACTGGCAATCCGCTGTGGACGACATGTATGAAAAAATACGGAAGGATGTTTTATGTCCGTGTCGAAAATGCAAAGGAATAGTCAGGCTCGACCCCTTTGAGGGTGGCACATTCAAGGCGCACCTGCTCATGCATGGTTTCATGCATGGCCATACTCGGTGGATAAGTGAAGATGATGATGATGAGGATGTCGACGGGGCAGGAAATAACGACATGGGGCCACCAGACGAAGAGATGACCGATTATGTGCCCGAAGAGGAAGACGGCCTCGGAAATGTCGATGGCGAAGAGGCAGTTCAAGGCGGAGAAGACGCGGACACGCCGCCGTCTTTGTCGCTACTAAGTTCAGCCATGCGGGACCCGCATGTTCGAGACCTGCTTCGCAAGAAGACGACCAGCGACAGAGCTGCTTCTAGAGAGGAGGCCAAACTGGCGCAACTGGAGGTAGACTCGATGACTCCTTTGTCTGATGGTTGCAATCCCGAGGTGACCCGCTTGAGTTTCACACTAGAACTTCTAAAGACGAAAGCAAAAAACAAATGGACATATACAAGCCTGGATGAGCTTCTGAAGTATCTAAAGAAGGTTCTTCCCGCAGGAAGCCTGTGTCCTACTAGTGTCGAGGAGGCAAAGAAAATCGTGTGCCCTCTTGATCTGCCACACATTAGATATCACACATGCATCAATTATTGCATCATATATCGGAACGAGCACACGGAAAAAACCATCTGTCCAAAGTGCAATGCATCACGATATAAAAAGGCCGGAAAGAAAGCTCCACAGAAAGTTGTATGGTACTTTCTGATCATCCCGCGTCTACAGCGGTATATTCGTAGATCCTAAGGAAGCAAAGCTTATGCGCTGGCATGCGGAGAGGGTGAAGCCAGATGACGGTGATGAGCTGAAGCTGAGACACCTAATAGATGCAAGCCAGTGGAGAGAATTAAATGCTGAATTTGATTTTTTTCGCAAGTGATCCAAGGAACATCGTGCTTGGCGCTAGTTGTGATGGCATGAATCCATTTGGCAACCAGAACACCAATCATAGCACATGGCCCGTGTTTGTATGGATGTACAACCTCCCCCTGGTTGTGCATGAAGGAGAAATACATACACATGGCTATGCTTATTCAAGGGCCGAGACAACCGGGAAATGATATAAATTTGTATCTCGGGTTACTGAAAGAGGAGCTACATACCTTATGGACAACGCCGGCCAAGATATGGGTTGCAAGCAAAGGAGATTATTTCTACATGAGAGCCGCGCTGATCACGACGGTGCAGGACTATCTCGGTTACGGCTATCTCTCCGGCCAGGTGTGCCACGGATATTGCAGATGCATGAGGTGCATGGATGGTACAACTTCTCTGCAGCTACCGAAAGATGGCGGGTCTTCGAAAATCGTTTACATGGGGCATCGAAGATGGCTCGAGAAGGATGACCTGTGGAGAAAGCATGGAGATCTATTCAATGGTAAGGCTGAGCATCGAGGTCCTCCACGTAAGCGTAGCGGTGCAGAAATATATAAGTTATTGAAGAACTGGGAAGAGTGCCCCTCGCCGGGAAAGACGAAGAAGAAGGCGCTGGAGCCCCTGCTGAAGGTATGGAAGACGAGATCTGTTTTCTGGAACTTGGAATACTGGCCCATACTCGACACGCCTCATAGCCTTGATCAAATGCATATCACAAAAAATATCCTTGAGAGTTTTCTTGGAACATTGATGAACATGCCGGAGAGGACCAACGATGGGCCAAAGGCAAGAAAAGACTTGGAATTTTTGAATATCAGGAAAGATCTCCAAATGCCCGGTAAAAGGTCGTCAGAGGAGACCGAGACGGAGATGGAGACGGAAGATAGGGGCGAAAAAGTAAACAAGAAGGAAGAACAATATTGCCCCCCGTCTTGCTTCACCTTAGATCCGAAGGAGGTCGATCAATTGTTCAACTGCCTTGCCGGAATCAAAGTTAGTTCCGGATACTGTGGGAAGATAAGCAGATATCTAGACACTAAGAAAAAAAGGTTCAGTGGGACGAAGTCTCACGACTGTCATGTGGTGATGATGCAGTTACTCCCGGTTGCACATAGAGGGGTTATGGACACACATGTGCGTGAGACGCTTACTGACCTATGCCACTTTTTTATGCTATCTCTCAAGAGTCGATCAATGTGAAGCAACTCCATAGGCTACAGGAAGAGATCGTTGTCATACTGAATGAGCTAGAGATGTACTTCCCGCCCGCGTTCTTTGATGTCATGGTGCATATATGTGTCCACATCGTGGACGACATCATCGACCTAGGGTCGACATTCCTGCACAGCATGATGCCGTTCGAGAGGATGAATGGCGCCATCAAAGGATTCGTTCGTAACATGTCCCATCCAGGTGGAAGCATAGCCCAGGGATACCTGATCAAAGAGTGCATCTCTTTCTGTGAGAGTTATCTAGTAGGCACCGGAGACCCTGTTGTTGGTTTGCCCGTCAACAAGCACTGTGGAAGGCTCGAAGGCAAAGGTCACACCAATGGTCATAGGGATGTGAATGTGTTACGCTCGGGCCAACAAAACGACCTTGATAGGGCAAACTTAGTAGTGCTACAACACCTAGATGTGCTAGAAGATTTCATGACACTGCACAAAGAGACCATCGCAAAGAAGTACCGTGACCGTGGGGTGCACAGGACGGACGCTTAAGTTATTAGAGAGCACAACTCCACTTTCTTGTTTTGGTTCAAAGAGCGAGTTCTGGCTAATCCCCCGGAAGAGGGTTGTCCAAACGGAACGCTCATATATGCCTTAGCACATGGACCCTCGAACAACCTCACGACTTATCAAGCATACGATATCAACGGATACACGCTCTACACGGCAGAGAAAGATATAAACAGTGATGACCAAAACTCAGTGGTGATGATGGAAGCCATGACCGGGAATGTAATTGAAAGATATTATGGAAGGGTCGAAGAGATATGGGAGCTTAACTACTCTGGATTGCATAGCGCGATGATGTTCCGTGTCAGATGGGCTAAGAATGTACAGAGAGAAAACCGACATTTCACTACCATGTGTATACCCGACTCCGATAGCGGTACCGTCAATGCCATCGCAAAAAATGGATGGAGTCGCCAACGAGCAAGACTACGATCAGTACGGTGATCCAATGAGGGAAGATGATGCTCATGACGATGAAACATACGTAAAAAGAAGAATGAAGACTACATTACTTACGAAAGATCGTAATCCCTGGAGAAGGAAAAGTCACGACCATGGGCTCAATTATTCGACAACGAACAAAAGAGGGAAGAAGATAAGTCTAAAGCGTCGTCGTCGCCCAAGCTGACAAACTAATCCACAAATTTTCCGTGTGTCTATTTTGTATACCGGCGTTAGCGGTCAAATCATGTAATATATATTATACTAATTATTATCCGGAGGGTAACAGTGGTATTGCTCCAACGACAAACCAAAATAAAGGAAGGAAAGTGCAAAAGAAAGATAAGAAAAAGGAAAGTGAAAATGAAAGAAAAAGAAAAAGAAAGGAAGTTTTGCAAAATGAAATGAAAGAAAAAGAAAAAAGAACTAATAAGTTGTGGAAAATGCAATGAAAGAAAAATAAAAATAAAAAGGAAGGAAGTTTGTGGAATATGAAAAAGAAAAAGTAAAAGAAAAAGAATAATAAAAAAAATAAGATAAATATAAATAAAATAAAAAAGGAAGAAAGTTTGTGGAATATGAAAAAGAAAAAGAAAAAGAAAAAGAAAAATAAAAAAATAGCAGTAGCGCGTTTTGGCTTGGGCAGCGCTATAGCTAAGGAAAAGAAAAATAAAAAGAAAAAGAAGAAAAAGAAAAAAAGTTAGCAGTAGCGCTTTTTGGCTAGGGCAGCGCTATAGCTAACTTAGCTATAGCGTGTTTTGCCAACATGCGCTATAGCTAAGTTGCCTACAACACCGTCCGCTAGGTCCTATCTCTTTCCTCTCTCTCACTCTCTCGCTCGATCCCCTTTCTCTAAGTTCGCCACCGCCGACGCCCGCACCCGCCCACGCCGCCCACTCCCGCACCCGCCCACGCCATTGCCCACACCCGCACCTGCCCACGCCGCCGTCGACACGCGCCGCACCCAACCTCGACGCCGGCCACTAGCCACCCCGACGCTCCCTCCCCCCGTGCTACCCCCTGCCCTAGGTGCACCCCTGGCCTGGCATTTCCCCCTGTGCCGCCCCTGCTCTCTCTCTCTGACCAAATTTGGTCTCTCTGCAGATCGACAAGGAGGAGAAGGACCCCGGCCCCTCTGCCCCGGCGACCCCGACCTTGGTGCTCCCGGACCCTCTGCCCCGGCGACCCCGACCCTGGTCCCAACCCCGGCCGAGGTGTGCCACCCCTCTTGACTCCCTTTTGATATGCTTGTTTTGTTCAAATGCTTGCTGTCCAAATGTTGAAATGCATGTTAAAATGCATGTTAGAATGCTGTTAAAATGCATGTTGATAGAGTGTTAAAATGTCTGTTGTTAGAGTGTTCAAATGTGTGTTGTTAGAGTGTTCATTTGCTGTTAAAATGCCTATTGTTAGAGTGTTCAAATGCTTGCTGTTAAAATGCATGTTGTTCAAATGCTTGCTGTTAAAATGCCTATTGTTAGAATGATGTTAATATGCTTGTTTTGGAGTTTTTTTGCTAGAGTAAATGAAAATGAGTGTTTAGTTTGTTGATAGAGTAAATAAAATGAAAATGAACATTTTATTAGGCATATTGTAGGTCCACAATTGATCTTGTGTGTCTACAATAATTTATCTTGTGTGTCTACAATAATTTATCTTGTGTGTCTACAATAATTTATCTTGTGAATGCTTGACGCACAGGTAGATCACCGACGTGCCGCTCGACGACACCGCTCGAAGATCATCAACACCACACCCTCATCCTCGATAGGCAGATAGTGAGCATCCCAAAACCCTCAGTATGTAGAGCTTTGTCCATGCAGATGCTAGAGGAGAATACATGTGCATGTGGTTGTTGTGCTGCTATAGTGAGCATCCTATATTGTTGTGCTGCTGTAGTTCTACCGAACCTTGGTTGTTGATTCATTTCCCGATTGCGAGTGACCTATGTTTTGCCGGAAATGTTGATTCATTTCCATTCCGGCAAATTTCAGGCGCTCTATATGTGCACTTTCTAGCAAAGGTCATGCCGAAATTTTCCGTGAATTTCGGCATGACTTGTGCTAGCAAGTTGGACATATCGAGTGCTCGAGATTTGTCGCGACGGGAATGCAACGACATTTCCGGCAAAACAAAGGTCACTTTTTTTCATTATTCACTTTATTATATAAAGCTCGATAATTAAACGACTACGACATTGAACCCTAGGAAACATGACCGACACTGATGAGGCCGGAGGTTCTCAGTCCCAATTAGGTCGAGCACACGCCTACCTCTACTTTCTTGCGGATCAGGAGAGACAGCAAGCTGGGTGTTAGGACCCCCTTGTCATGACGGATGACGACGGTGGTGGCGCCGGCGCCGACACTGATGCCACCAACGACACTGACACTAAGATTGGCGCTGATGATGTTCCTAACTACAGCACCGAAGGTGGGACCTCCCAAGCCAGTGAGGGAAAGAAGGAAAAGAGGACACGACGCCCAAATGAGCTCGGCACCGGAAGACTCGTGGTCACGGCGGTGCACCCTGGCGAGTTCGAGCCAATAGAGCCGCGGGAAGTGGCAGCGTGTTGCGGCAACCAACTTGCATGCATCCTATGGGATACAACTAACATGAACACCACGAAAATACGGAAGAATGAAAATTTGAAGAAGTTGCTCCTAACTAGGTTGCACGCAAGATTCCTGTTCCCCAGTCGGAATGACGATGTCGACCCATGGGATGATGATGCCATGAAAAAAATCGACAACAAAGCCCTAGGGAAGTTCAGCAACGCATTGAGCGCTTGGAAAACTAGGGTGAAAAAGGCGATTGAAGTAGACCATGAAACCTACGCCGAGATTGTTGCAGAAAATCCGAAAATTCCGATCGAGGACTTTGAAAAGTTCAAGGAGACTTGCAATGAAGAAGCTGCCAAGGCCAGGTCGGACAGAGGCAAGCAGCTGCAAGCAAAGAACATGGGGAACCACCGCCTTGGAAGTGGTGGTAACACGGGAAAGAAGCCCTTGTGGGCTAAGGAGGACGCAGAACATGAACGTCCGGGGATCCCAGACCCATTGGCTGAGTTCACCGACCAGCAGGAGCACGACTTCATCAGGCCCGATTCTCTTGGGACCCCAAAAAAAGATTTTTTCACCGACGGGCCGACTAGGAAATTCATGAGATTACTGGTAATTATCCTTTTACCACCTTACATATTAGCTTCTAATCAATGAAGTCTACTTCATTCTAGTCGCATTCATAAATGATTCACGGTCCATTTTGCAGAGAGAGCAACACAAGCTTGCGGCCGAAAGCGACTCGTCGACTCAGTCGACTCAGTCGTCGGCGAAGTACAAGTGGGACACTCCTTTCAACCGGGCCATGAACATAATGATGGGACACCCGCCCGGCCAGCGGCCGCAATATGGGCGTGTGCACGGCGCCGGGGATGGCGCCATGTGGAAGTACTACTATAACGAGGACCCCAAGGACAAAAGACAGAGAAAGAAGTTCAGTCAAAGGACTATCGACGATAAGGTGGCGCAGGCGATGAAGAAAGCAAAAGCTGAGATAACGCTGCATGTAGACATGATATGGTGGCTGCCTTTACAAGCTTGATTCCAACAGTGGTCACATGGGTGCAAAAAAATCCAATCGCGCCACCAAGTGATTTTCCCATGCCCAGCTTCACCGGGAGAAACTCAATGAACACCGCACCCATACCTGTACCTAGTATGGCAACCACACCCGCACCTCCTCCAGCACCTGCTCCTGCACCTAGCTCTCACTGCAGCCTTAGCTCCGTCTCTGGCTTGAATGTCGGGCCGTCGACATTCGCTGAGCTCGACGCCCTCACGGTAAATACGCGTCACACCTTCGTCAACTCAACTAATTAATTAATCTTCAGTTGCCGTTCTTTTTAGGTATCTGACGCCGCACGTATATGTCTTTGTAGGCTGACTCCACTCCATGCATCCTCCTTTACCACATGAAGGGCGTGTTGGTGGATGTGGGGAAGGGTACTATAGTGAAGCCTAAGGATCGATTGTTTCGCCGCCGGCAGATGCCTGATAATGCCTTAAGGGTCTCCGTGGCGAGTGTGAAAGCGGGATACGATGGTTTCCCTCGTCTGATACAAATCTATGGAGAGGATGACGAGACCCCCACGCAGCTTGGCCAATGCAAAAATTGGCTGATCATGTGGCCGAAAAATCTTCTTCGTGTCGAGGTGGCCGTGAGCACACCAACGGGACCTCAAGAAGGTATGACCACAACACCACCTACACAAGTACAACCAACGTCGTTGCTGATTGCTGAGATCGAGAGACATGAGGAAGGAGGGCCAACCGTTCCGGCAGATGATGCCATCTGCCCCATGGAAGCGGATATGGATCATGACATGGAGGAGGCCGATGACCCTAACCAGTATTTCAATACCGGCTATGACAACAAATTAACAATGAGTCAACCATATGAATATGAGATGCATGTACCAGAGCCGGAACATCCTCAGGAGTGCAAGAAGTCTTTGTTCATGCAATCCTTGCAGGACACGCCTCCACATGCCGGCTCCACCCAAGCTCAACTAATTAGCCAGAGTCGTCCAATGCTGAGCCCGACAACACTAGGGGTGGTGCTCAGGGAGGGTCTGACAGACGCACCAGCACCTGAGCCCACCAAGAAGAAGCAGAGGATGTGACACCCCAAAATTTTGACCTTGTTTTATTAATTAAAATTTTGCCAGGAAATTAAACTTTTCCATTTGTCTGGATTTATCCGTTGATTTCAGAACCCCTCTTCTCTTTAATATTGTGGGTTTTACCTCAAGTGGAAACTTTCCAAAAGTATTATTGGACTTATATGCTCTCTCAATAAAACAATTCTTTATCAGTGGATTTATTTGCATAATTGTTTTCCTGAGCTTTATTCCTTTAAAATGATTTTTCATGAATTTGGAGCCTCTGTTGCACTGCAACCATTTGATTAATGCATTTAAATTTTCACCAAAATTTGGGGATGTCATGTGATGTTTCCACATCACCTTTATGCAAAAATATCCTTTGGTTATTGGAGATTTTGAGCTCTACATCAACTTTTCAAATCAGGCCCAGTAGGTATTTTTGCACTACAACCCATTTAAATATTCCTTTAAAAATTCTTCCAAGTGTTTGGAGATGTCAGTAGATGCATATAATTCAACTTTATGCAAAAACCCAGTGATGTTCTTTGAAAAATTTGAGTGAATCAACCTCATTTTCATTCTGGTCCAACTTAGTGATTTGTACTGCAACCCTAAATTATCTTGCTCTAGTAACCCTGAGCTTTTTCCTACTTATAGACCACCCTGCAAAACCCTTAAGCCCAGGAGAGTGGACCCATTGGAGGATTTTTAGAGCATGCAATGAAGCTTTGTTCTTGCTGCCCAAAACTGAAGTTTTGCAAAACTTGCACCAGCAAGTTTCTGGTTTTGTCCAAATGATCTTGCCATCATCACCTGCATCTAGGGAGACCCTGATCTGGAGATTTTGGCCACTCCAAGAGTTGCCTAGATGCACTTAGCATTCTGACGAACACCTTGAGTGCATGGGCAGATTTGGCATGATTATTAGTTTGCCTTGTGAACTTGACCCCCTGACCTAACCACCATGTCAATCAACCTCCTTGCTAGCTCTAACCTAGTCCTGTTAATTGCCAGCCTCCCTCTAGCACTCTAGGCTGCCCTGGCATTATGTCGAGCACGTCCCGTGCGTGCTCTGGGCGCGCCCAGAGCGCACGTTTTGCACGTGCGGGCGCCCGAGCCGCCGCGCCCGCTCTGGCCTTCCCCGCTCGCAGCCCGCACGTCCGCCCTTTCCCTCGCCGTAGAGCCACCCCTGGAGCCCCACAGTGCCGCCGTCAGGTCGGCCACGGCGGCTAGCGGCCGGCCACAGCAGGCTCTGCCATGGACGGCGCCGCCCAAGCCACCCGCGCGCGCCAGCTGCCCCCTGGAACAGCCCGAGCTCATCCACAAGCTCGTCGGCACGCGCTCGTCGCTGCCACGTCCTCCTGCGGCTACAGAACGGCGGTCGCCGGCGTTCTTATCCTCGGCCGCCGCGGGAACCGACCTCGACCCCTATAAATAGGAGCCCCGAGCCCGTCCCTGCACTCAGGCAACCTCCCTGCACCCCAGCAGTGCCCCCACGGCCAGCAAGCGACGATAGGAAGCTTTCTTCCCCGTTTCCGGCCAGTTCGGCCGCCGCCACGCTCCGGTTCAATTTGTCGCAGTCATAGCCTTCCCCGGCCATCTAGTGCCACCATCCCACTCCCCTCAACCTCACGGAGCCGCCCAGCCTCTCAAACGCGACCGAGAACCACCATAGCTCAAAACCCCAAAACCACCCGAAACCTCCTCCGCCGCGGAGCTCGCCGCCGGCGACTCCTTCCACCCCCGACGACCCAACGACCACCGGGAGGACCGCCCTGGAACCACGGATCCATCCCTGCCCTCCGGAGCCCGCGAAGAGGCGCCGTTCGTCGACGGTGATCGCCGGAGTCTCGCCTCCGTTCGGGCAGAGGAAGAGGAGGGAGAAACGACTAGTCAAACCTGACCAGTGGGCCCGCTGGACCCACTGTCAGTGAACCAACCCCGCCGCCACGCGTTTAAGTGGTCGCGTAAACCCCTGAAGTACGTCTCCTCTGCTTCGAAAGCGTATTTCCCCCCGAAACGTTTTCTTTTTCTGATTTTATTAAAAACTGAACTTTGACTGGCTATATCTTTTAAAATAAAACTCCAAATGAATTGATTCTTTTTCCTACCTCTCTCAAATTTCATCTAGTTTATAGATTTATTTCAAAAATATTTAGTACAACTTTTTGTACTGTTTTTGAAATATATGTTATTTGAATATTTTTCAAAATAGGAAATGGAGAGAGAAGAAAACTTTCAAAAAAGTTTTGGAATGCACACTTCCTCTCCACAACCTGAAGGCAAGCATTCTGAACCCTGGCATAATATTTTTGTGTGTTGTTTGATACGGTCACAACACCACCTTGACTTGGAGCATGCGTTATTTTATGTGACGATAAAATCATACGCATGAGTGCACAATGGAGATTCTTTGCTGTTAGAAATAGATATGCTGGTGATAGTGATCATCCTCGTGAGCTTTTCATGCATACCGGAAGGAAGCCGGGAAAGTCGTGGTCTTGGGTAGACACGAGCTTGTCCCTAGTTCCTCGTCGAGACGAGTGTGTCCGGTATGGCATGATGAGGTATGATGAGCGGTGATTCTGTCTGTTTGTTGAAATATATTTGTTATGCTAATCAAACAGGGAATACTTGAATCTCCTGAGTCGGCCATAGATCGAGTCTTGTTCCAGTAAACCCCCATACTTGTTTCGTGCTACCACTTGTCCCTGCCGCAAGTAGGGTACGGTTAAATAGTTTGTCAACCCCTTCCTAGCACACACCGTACAGAGAGGCCATGGTGGAAGATACCGGATGCATCCGGTAGGCATGCCACCTAGTCCGGGGACATGGGTGTTTCCGGTTGGGACCGAGAGGGGGGCAACCCTTAGAGCGCGCGATATAAATTTGATCCCATGCTACGTCGAGGTTGTAGACTCCCCACCTAGAGTTTTGCTTGACAGGTGTCGTGGGTGATTCCAGACACCGGTAAGTTAAGCTGGTGTGTGCGGGTCAGGTGTGTTTTCAATTAAAAGGCCGTAGGCGGAATTAGTCCCGATGGACTAAATAAATCCGTTACTCGTGGGTAAAGAGTACAGCCTCTGCAGAGGTTAAATCTATTCGGATAGCCACGTCCATGGGTAAGGACTACAGTCAGAGATTGGTCAAGTGACGGTTTTCGGAGGAGAAACGGCTAAACCAGAACATTGATTATGACCTGTGACATATGAGGATTATGATTATTATTATTGTGGACTAACCATTTACATTATTTGAAATATTGAGTACCCCTGGGACAGTTCTACCTCCTGGATACTCACTGCGATTATTATTTATAAGCCCTTTATGTGGTGTCACTCAGACGCCCGACTGCGGCATGCTTGTATTTATTTATCCTTTATAAGCCCTTTACGTGGTGTCGCTCAGACGCCCGACTGCGGCATGCTTGTTATTTATTTATCCTTTATAAGCCCTTTATGTGGTGTCGCTCAGACGCCCGACTGCGGCATGCTTGTTATTTATTTATTCTTTATAAGCCCTTTATGTGGTGTCGCTCAGACGCCCGACTGCGGCATGCTTTTTATTTATTTATTCTTTATAAGCCCTTTATGTGGTGTCGCTCAGACGCCCGACTGCGGCATGTTTGGCATTTATTTATTCTTTATAAGCCCTTTATGTGGTGTCGCTCAGACGCCCGACTGAGGCATGATTTATCTTATTATCCTTTCGAAGCGTCGCTTCAGACACTTGATCGGTGCATTCTATTCCTACTCCCGTATTGCATATTCATATTTTACATGCATGCGTGCATCATGGATTTCGTTTATTTCGTGACAGACGTTATGATCATAGAATATTTCGGAGCATGATTATCCATTGTTATATTATACCCGTGTTCATAATGTTTGCGAGTACATTCAAAAGTACTCACTGGCTTGTCCCTGGCTATTGGCTTGGCCAGATTTCTCGCATGGAGAGGAGCGTTACGATGACAGCCCCGGAACCTACGCAATGAGGATAGCAGCCTCGCGAAGATAGGAGTTATCCTGGTCAGCTGTTCCTGCGGGAAATGGAGTCCCATAGACGCAGATGAACCATAAATCGCTTCCGCCATCAACCACTAGAAACCAAGTGTTGTACTCATAGGCCACAATGGTCTTGTACTACATATTTCGTACTTTGCTTGGAATTTCTGTATCAAGTTGGTGCCTCATCAGCTAACAGTAATCCTGGGGCTGGTGAGCACAAGGGCCATTTTCTGGGAAATTAATATCCCGAAAAACCGGTCCTGACAGAGGAAGAGACCGACGGCGAGAAAATCCAATAAAGCTGGCAATGTTGGTTCTAGCAGCCAGCCGCCTTTGACCAAGGTTGACCGTGTCCCGATGAAACATGCACCATTAATCCATGTTGCGGGAGAGCCAATGGTACCGGCGAATGCACTAGCTGCCATAGCAGGGGGTCTCAGGAGACTCGATGACCATGTGCTTTCGACAGAGAGAAGCCTCCTCGCCTCGGATGATCTAGGATACCCACTTTATACGGTTCATGTGCCGAGAAGTTGCAAGATGTATGTCCACACATGCCCCGCGAACCTCTTCTTCCTGAGGTTTGATTACATCTTCCGGATGTTTCAAATGAGGACACTCGATTTTACGTTCGTCCGCCTGGATGCGCTGCACATGAACTACATCATCAGGAGAGAGCAAGTCACCGGTCTTGCGGTCGCGGACCCATACTACATGCATGAGGTCTTCTTGTCAATCAACGACGCCAACCATCAATATGCGAGTCAGTACATCGAAGAATTCTTGGTCAGCAATAAGGACAAAGAAACGATTCTCCTACCTTATCATCCCAGGTAAGTCATCCGCGGATAGCACTATAACACATTCGTGCATTTCAATAGTTACTTTGCACGCAGGGAGGCTAACTTGATCGTGTATTTTGTGCAGTGGGGGGGGGGGGTGTCGTGCCGTTCTCATCATTCTTTACCCGTGTTACTCCCGCGCTCTATATTTGGACCCGTCGAAGAACATACAGAATAAAGATTACACACACATAAAGTATGTTCTGGACAGAGCTATGCTGGGCTTCAGCATGCGGGGTGGCTACATCCAATGAAAAAAACAAATAAGGCCGGGCTTAGTTTCGGCCACAAGACTGACTTCTATTGCATCTAGCAACCGGCAAGAAGTGACAATGATGGATTCTACGTCATCCATCTAATGATGGAGTACAGAAGGGATGTGCAATCACTTTGCATGAAATCTTCATCTGATACCCATATCTAGAGATGGGCCGAAGCCTTTGGAGCCGTGCCAGATAATCAACTTCGAAATGAATTCTACCGGATCCAGCAGGAAATTGCGTCCATCATCATGAAAGATGTCCTCGAAGAGAATGGGATGTCCTAACCCGCATTGCCCTACAGCGTCAAGACATGACGCCTTTCACTAAGATTGGTGACACCCTCCCGGATATGGACAGATGGGGAGAGTGCACTGCTTAAAAACAATGTATATGTTTAGTTACTTGTTACTTTCTGTACGACGAAACTTCGAATGTCTTAGTGTACGACGAAAGTATTAGACGTATGGTGCCGCGCTCTAGTTAATTACTTTCGGTACGATGAAATTTGTTAAATATGTTTACTATATATGTTGCTTCTATTTCATATATATATGTGCATCTCTGACAGGTATATAGATCAACGATGGCGAGGAAGTGGTATGCCGTGTATGTAGGGCATGTTCCGGGTGTGTATGATGATTGGCCAGAGTGTCAGGCCCAAGTCTCTGGCTTCTCCGGCGGAAGCAAGAAAGGGTTTCCTAGCCGAGCGGAAGCCGAAGCTAGTTACTTGAGATGCATAGCACAACAGGGGATTCAGAACCAGGCCGCTGCAAAAACTACTACATAATACCCCTTTTGATCATCGTGATCGCTCTTATCTCGTATGTCATAGTTTAGGTAGATGATGAAACATGTGTCTACGGTGACAATGTAAGAGACATGTGATTATTAACTTGTGTCGCTATTTGGAGATGATGATGAGATCGACATCATTTGTGTTAGACTATGTTGATATGATGAGACTATGTTGTACCACTTGGATGATGATGATGAGACATTGTTTTTCATATAGTTTCAGTGTATGTGTATGTTGTAATTGTATAAAAACTGTAAAAATATGAATACAACAACATAAAGAAAAGAAAATACTAGTAGTAGGGTGGGGTATTGGAGTAGTAGCAGCGCTGCCTTACCAGTAGCGTTGGTTGTAGAGGCACGCTACTAGTATTAGCAGTAGCGATGGACAGAAGCGCGCTACTACTACATAAAGGTAGCAGTAGCGCTGGTTCAAACAAGCGCTACTACTAAAAAATAGCTGTAGCGCCGTAACAGTAGCGCGCCTGCCCACGCTACTAATAGCCAAAAAAACCAGCGCTATTGGTAAGTGTTTTCCTAGTAGTAAGTATTTTCCGGCCCATATGATTTGTCATTCCTCAGATCTATCTGACTCGCTACCATTGAAGTATAAGTAATCATGGTCTACGGTAAAGGCACATTATCTCTAGGTAAAGTGGACTATATTAACTATATGACTCACCGGTGGAACTGGTAGCAATAGCCTCTGAATAGTCATGCGTCCACTTCTCACTTTTGCACGAACCAGTGAATATGTTTTATGTAGATGAAAATGAAATAACAAAAAACAACCCAATAATGTTTGAGAAAAAAATACAAGGCGATTACAAAGTTATAGAACTCCTCACAAAGCTAGAGAATGTAATTCCACGGATAGGCCAGAACATAACTTAGCAACACCATCGAACATAAACGGTAGATGCATGCAGTTTTGAGTATAAAAAACAGCAAGTTGGTGCATTAGATCTTCTCTTCTCACTTGTATGTTACCCGCAGATCACTCGGTGGATTATTCTGATGGGTCGCCATACTCATAGTAAGTGTAGCCCTCCTCACCGTAAGGCGGCAGCATCTGCAGTTCTGAGTACTCGATAGTAGTGCAGTAATTCACCAACAGCTCAGCCATTTTAGAGAAAGGATTTGTTGCAGATTCAAATACATACTTGGGCTCCTCTTCCCATCCACTGCCAGCGAGACTCCCTTGATCATAAGCTCGAACCACGGAGCGATCCGCGTAGTAGATTGTGCCAGATTCGATGGAGTGGAACTTGTTAGACTTCGTGATGTCGATGGAGAGGCACCTGCGCGAGCTGACAAACAGCGCGCGGCTACCGATGCTTCTGACCGGCACGAGCACCTTGTTCACGGTGTCCACCTTGTATACCACCGGCATGCCATTACAAACGCGCCCCTCCATGACCAGAAGAAGCTCCCCCTCTGATTCCACGAGATAGAAGTTATTGCTCCCATGGGCTAGCTCAAAATTTGGTCCGACAATGGTGGTGAACATGGAGATTGTCCCCGCGGAGCGTTTCCATTGGTTACCTTCCTTGTACACGTCAGTGATTGTTGATATGATGGATCCATACTTATTTGTGATGTACATGCCGACCGCAAAGGATGTCAAGTTCTTGTGACGATCACCAAAGCCCCAATCCCCAGTCCTGAACTCCCCTTCTACAAAACCCAAAGCGGGGTGCCATTCCCCGCTTGTCTGATCAGCCCAGCTCATACAATTGTTTAGCAGGTCTGAGATGAACACCATCATTGGAGACGTTGTCACGACGACAGAGCTCACCTGTTCCATGGGTATAGGCACCTTGAAGCGTGCCATGGCGCCCGTGAAAGGGGGTAGCACCCGTGTTTGGTATGACTGCGCTCTCTGCCCTAGCACGAAGAGTCCGCCTTTCGTGACGCCGACGAAAATGTACCTCCGGCTGCGGACCTCCGTGGGGATTTTCTTGCGGAGGAGGGGGCCTGTGCTAAGGTTGAAGAAGGCCACCCGGTCATTGTCGTGGATGGAGTGCTCCAGCATGATCCACTTGCTGGGCATGAATTTGGGATCTGTGGCATCCGCGGTGGAGTCTATGGCTCGGTGCCAGTTGGCGCAGACAGCCCGGAAGGCGACATAGTGGTCGATATCGTCCGTTGCGAGGAAGGATTCACTGATCTTCCTCGTGATATCATATGGCAGGTTTTTCCAGAACACCAGGACCGCCATGACTAGTTTCAGGTGGGTGGTGGATGGACGAGGTATTTCCTTTTGTGGGACACGGAGGCAGAGCTGTGGGCTACAATCCTATGCTTTTTGTGTGCTTGCGTCTGGATGGATTGGATGGTCGCTATATATATACATATTCTTGGCGCGTCTTGCATTTCTGCAAACGTTGTGTGAATACATACAAGGTTTGATGCGTTCGCTGGGTGACATTTTTGGAAGAACTTGAAACCAAACGAACGTTGAGAACAGCTAGCTGTTAGCACCCATCGTCAAGGCATGCCCGGCGCTATTACTTTCCAAAATGAAAAAGACTAGTGTTCGCTTCCATAATGCATACACGTACTGCACTATTACTTTCTAAAAATGAAATCGCCTAGTGTTCACATGCATACTGCGTACGTATATCATTCCATATATATTATACAGCAAATCGGACTGCATTCCTATTCCATTGTATTTGACTAAACTTCAGAAAAAAAAATCAAGTTTGCAAAGTTGTCTAAACCATGTGCGCACGAGACAAAAGAAAGTGGCTGTCAAGTTTGTTTTTGAACACCGTACAGACGAAAGCACTCATACATACGCGCATACGCTCATCCTTATGAACACACACACAGACAACCTACCCCTATGAGCACTTTCGAGAGACTGAGCCGGCATATCATCTGTACATTTACGATGTCACCGTAGGCGCACCTCGTCGTCGACGGGAACATCTCCTCCCACTGAAAGCGCATCGTTGGAAATTCTTAAATAAATCTAGAAATAATGCGAGCATCAAGATATGAACCCTGGTGGGCTGCGGATACCACTGTCCTCTATCAATCCAACCACATGCTTCTTCGCAAAGTGGATGTCAAGTTAATGGTACCAAAACACGTTCTCTGTGATCAGACTTGGCTCACGGCAAGGCTGTTTCATCCGCTGATGTGACAGCGGAGTATCTCCAGAGCTATATGTCTTCTTTGCAGCTGTCTAGGAAGTTTACCACTGAAGTATGAAAGAAAAGATGAAGTTGAGGGAGGAGGCCCTGATGATACAGCATGCTGCAGTTGTACCTTAACCTTGGCCGAGACCACCAGTGGGTTGGGTCGCCTTATCTAACTCAGACGGATCGCCTACTGCGGGTATGATCCTACGGCGAACTGATGGTAGCGTTATTTTTGCAGCCTACAGTGGCATCTCCAATTGCAATGACGCTCTGGAGGCTGAGATACATGCCTTAATGCAAGGTATGGCCTTGGCTATTGAACACTCTGAGTTGCCGGTCATTGTTCAGTCAGACTCCTCAGAAGCACTCCTGGCGTTGAAAGGAGACAATCTTTCCCGCTCAGCTTATGGACATCTAGTTGCTGAGATCCAATTTCTCATGGGTGAAAGGGAGTTTATTCCTTCGAAAATTAAATGTGATCAGAATATGGTAGCAGACCAGTTGGCTATGTATAGTCGTACGGAGAGTACTACTGCTGTATGGCTAGGTAGGAGTCCACCTTGTGTGGAGGAACTTGTGCCACTCGATTGTAACCCTATAATATTGGAATAAAATCCTTTTACCCTCACAAAAAAACCACGTTCTCTCTTTTCTCTGTTGAGAAAAATGGTACAACCTTAATATTTTATAGATTGATAGATGTATCTGTTCGATGACTATCAACAGGACCAAAACATTTTCCTCATACTTGCGCTCCAAGGAGACGAGGGTTTTCCAGCCGTCTTCCACCGATGCCAATGGATCTGCCTCGCCTCCCGTGGCCTTAGGGCCATGGAGGCAAAATGGATAACGCCCGTTCCTGCAGGAGGGCTCCTCCTCCGTTTTCAGATGTCTTTTTGAGTCTATTTAGAGTTTGTGTCCTGCCTAGGAATATGAGACGGCGGTGGTTTTCTAAAGATGGAATAAGGTTCTCTTCGACTAGTCTCCATCCCGATGGTGCCTCTATCGTCGTTGGAGGGTGCATGGATGTGCGTCTCTAGTTAAGCTCGCACGATTTAATCGGTGTTTGTCTTCGGTTGATGTGGCACCCCGGCTCAGAGCGACCGGTTTAGCATGCATTGCCAGCCCAGAGACCATGTCTTCTGGCAACACACAACATCTTGGTACAGAAAGCAACCGCTTTATTGATGCTAGCGGACCAGAGTTTATATTACAACAGGTGTCGAGGCCAAACAGCACGCCCAGTGCGGCTGAACAATATGTACATTATTTAGTGAACATATAGGATCTCGATCATAACAACTACGCGGCAGCGGAACAACGTCGTAGCGGAAGCTCCATATCACAGGGACACCGATGTGGACACGATCTAGACTCGAGCAGCACTCCTTTCCAACGAGACTTTCCTGAAATCTGGCATGACACGCCAGGTCAGTACATTGAATGTACTTGCAAGCTCACAACAGGCATAATCATAATGGCAAACAATATCATTGTAATTAACCAATTATTAATAATGCAACACTATATGTCCAACATGTTGTGATCATGCTCGAACGTCCCTCGGGACGGACTTACCAACCGTGATCATTCTCGTATCACAAACAAACCACCATCATGGTCTTGACAAGAGTAACTCGTGATGGTCCTGAACATCTCGATGGCCTTTCAGGCATCAACAACAGTGCAAAGTTCATAACTTAGTGTGCAAATTTTATTAAACGTTGACTCATGGTGGGACCTACTACAAGGTGTCCCTGACCGTGGACTCGGCTATCGATAGATTATACACTCTGCAAAGGTAGCACACTATACCCACACCACGGAACCCATGGCCTTGCACTCCCATTCGGGTGGACCAACGGCATTCCGATGAAACCCTTCCATTGCCATGACACTCTCCCGTCCACTCCAACCCAATCCCCAACGGGCTAGTCCTGGGTGGCCCCGTGTCTACCAAAGACACAACAACCACCATCGTGGCCAGAACGATCCCACTCGGGGACCCGGTACCATAATCTCAACAACGGGCACACAAGGGTATGCCTGCTTACTGGGCCAGGGTAAGCATGCCATAACCTTCCCTATTTGGAGGCACCGACCAGAGGCAATGTCAATGGACCGAATCAAGGCCTTCAAACAAAGGCAAATGTGGTTGCACTGGGAAAAACTCGATTCAGCGGCACCATGAACCAGTCAACGATATATTCAAGTTGAGTTATATTCAGGTTCAACTTAAAATGAAAATGAGCGGTGTCATAGCATGCCGTGAAATGCAAAACTATATGTACATCACATATAAACAAACATGACTGATGTCAACCATATTCACACTAAGCATAAACATCAACAACTTATACTACTTTCCTTGTCAGGGTAGCTCACCCTTTAACCAAAATATTTTGCAGCAAGTTTTATTATTTTCCCATGCAAGAAAGTAACTTCGATTAATTTCTTACATGCATAGCAAAGATGATACCTAAAACAAATCCTAATTTCTTTACCAACCAAGTTAGGTTCAAACATTCTGTAAGGCAAGTAAAATGACTAAACAAGTACTTAACAGAATATTTTCTAGCAAATTTTACTATTTTATTTATGCAAGAAAATAACTTTTAAGTTATTACTAACATGCACAACAAAATTATTCTTATCATCACCACCAATAGATCTTAGCTTTGCTTTACCAACTAAGTTAGTTTCAACATTTTGTAAATCAAGCATAATAACCAACAAACACTTCACAGAATATAAATAACATAGTAGTTATTTAAATGCATGGATTAATCATTTCATTCAAGTAAGAAAATCATAAATATTGAAATGATACCATCAAAATGTTGCTGTGGCTTGCCTTAGTGCAGATGTGGTTCACAAGCCTTCTGGTGATCCTCAAGACAAGCCTCACCCTCTGAAAATAATTTTAAGCACAAAAAGAAAATATCAAGAACACTTATGAAAATCACCGGAAATTCTAAACACCTCAGAAAAATCTCATATTTGGTGAGCTGCTAGATTTCTTTGCAAAGAACAAAATGCAAAAAGAATCAATTCATTTGGACTTATGGTTGAAGAGTTATGGCTTTTTGAAGCGTTCTGTAAATTCAAATGAATTTGAATAATAATAAACAAACTGGGGGGTGACGTCGAAGGCGTAAAGCCCAGGGGCGCCACCACTCGTACCGCTTCTCGCGCGTATAGAGTGGCTGACTAGCGGGCCCCGCTAGTCAGGTGAGGAGGAGGGGGAGAAGGAAACAGAGGGAGTCGCGGCTTCGCCAGAGCTCTCGCCGGCAACGAGGGCTCCTTGGCCAAAATGAGAGGGAGGGATGGCGACAGGGGACGGAGGCACACCTGCCCGTAGCCGTAGCGTGGCTAGGGGTGGTCAGACGGCGTCGGAATCGACCTCGCAAGCGGAGGCAGAACGCGGTGGTCGCCGGAGATGAGGAAGACGGCGAGCAGAGGCAACTGCAGGGCTCCAGGGGGACGGGATGGCTTCACCAGAGAGAGGCGGAGGCCCTGGAAGGGTCGCCCTGGCCTGGGAGGGGCTGGAGCTACCGCGGCGACATGAGGGGATCACCGGCGAGCTCGAGCTCGAGGACGGCGGCCCGCGGCCCGCCCGGCTGGGCTACGGTTTCCTACGCGCTTGTGGGGTGTGTGTGATTTGTGGATGGTGCTCGAGGAGGCTGGGGGTGGCTACATTTATAGGCGAGTAGAGAGGGGGTTCGAGCTCCGTCGTTGGACACCTGTCCACGGCGACGAGTGGCATCAGTGAGAGGGGGAGAAGGCGACACAGCTCACGCGGCGACTGTTGGCGAACGGGGACGAGCACAATGCACACCGCACTGTTGGGTTGGCCGGACCGTGCCCGTGCTCGCTGCGGCGAGCTCCAGCGCCGGCGAGCGCCAGAGGGAAGTTAATGGCGTTGAGACAAGGATGGTGGCGAAGTTTGGCATGCTCGGGCAGGCGGGGGAAGCGAGCACGCGCCAACAGAGCGCTCGACGGCACTCAGAGCGCGTCGACACGCAGGCATGACATGGTGGACACGCGTGGTCACCGTGCGAACTCTTCCCTCAGGCCAGCCTACGTCCAAAAATCATGTCTGGCATGTTGTTCGTGGTGGTTTTGAAGTTTACCACGCCTTGGTTTGGATCCAGGTGCAGTAGAGGAGTTTTTACATGCCAAGTAAGTTTCTGGTCAGTAACTTTGAGAGGTTACTGAGGTCAAATGGCTGGGAGTTGGGGGCTATGCTTTGGAGGTTAGCCATGATCTACTAAGGTGAAAATGCACAAGAAAACCCAGGCACAATGAAGCAAGTAAAATGGTAGTTGCTGTAGAAACCACCATTTCTGTCCAGAACAGAAAATATTTTCTGTAGGAAAAATATTCCAAAAAGTGATGAAATATTTTTACTCAGGAAGGTGCCGTAGGTTTCAAAGAATATTTGTGAATTATCTCAGATTTTTCAGGGCCATAAAAATTGGGGTTGCTTTGGAGCATATTGATCTAGCTAGGGTTTTTGAGAGAAAAATGAATATTTTTCATTTAAGAAAAATCAAAGGTTATTTTGGGGTGGATCAGAAGGGGAATGATGATTAGGGAGGGAAATGAAGCACTTGGGTGAAAGCCAAGGGTACCCAAGTGTTTAAGTCCATATGAAAAGATTCAAAAACTCCAAATTTCAAATGACTCCAAATGAAAATCAAGCAAATGAGAAAGGGAAAAAACCTGGCTACCACAAACCTCCCCCACTTAGAATGAATCTCGTCCTCGAGATTCGGTTGCTTTGGAAAACCACTCTGGATAATGTGACTGTAGAAATTCTTCCCGCTCCCAAGTTGATTCTGACTCTGTGTGATGCTCCCACTGAACTTTGTATAATTTCCTTACTTTACTGCGAGTGACCCTTTCCATCTGATGCAAAATTCTAAACGGTCTCTCTTCATAAGTTAAATCATTTGCCAACTCTACCTCAGCCATAGCAGTCCTTTTCTCAGGCGGGGATATGCATCGTCTCAATTGTGAAACATGAAACACGTTGTGCACGTCTGCCAATTCAGCGGGTAGTTCCAATTGATATGCAACAGTACCCACTCGAGACATAACCGGGAATGGACCAATAAATCTGGGTGCCAACTTTCCTCGAGTCTGAAATCTCTTGATTCCTTTCATAGGAGTGACTCGGAGGTATACGTCTTCTCCGGGTTCAAAATTGATCTGTCGGTGCTTTGCATCATAATAACTTTTCTGTCGAGATTTGGCCAATTGCAATCTGTCTCTGATTTCGTTAACTTGTTTCTCAGCTTCCATCATGAGATCCATTCCGAAAATACGGCTATCTCCAGTTTGAGACCAATTTAAAGGAGTGCGGCACTTACGGCCATATAGAGCTTCATACAGTGACATTTTTAGACTGGTCTGGAAGCTGTTGTTATAGGGAAACTCAGCATATGGCAAGTAGTCTTCCCATTTAGGTCCTTGGGCTAAAGCACATGCTCGCAACATATCTTCGAGTATTTGATTTACCCATTCTGTCTGTCCATCCATCTGAGGATGATAAGCAGTACTATATTTCAGTGTTGTCCCCAAGGCTTGATGGAGGCGTGACCAAAAAGCGGAGGTAAACAGGGAACCTCGGTCGGAAGTGATAGTTCGGGGTACTCCATGCAGACTGACTATTCTGGATACATACAGCTGTGCAAGTTGATCTGCTCTGTATCTGGTGCTGATCGGAATGAAGTGAGCAACCTTGGTTAGGGTGTCCACTATGACCCAGATTGCATCATTGCCTCACTGAGTCTTAGGCAATCCTGTAATGAAATCCATACAAACGTCATCCCATTTCCATTGAGAAATCGGCAGCGGTTGGAGGAGCCCGGCTGGCTTCTGATGCTCTGCCTTCACCTTGTTACATATGTCGCAACAGGCCACAAAATAGGCAATGTCTTTCTTCATTCCATCCCACCAGAATATTTGTCTAAGGTCCTCATACATTTTCGTACCTCCCGGGTGAATGGAATATGAGGATTCGTGTGCTTCTGACAGGATTTTCTTCCTTAAGTCCGGTTGATTGGGTACACAAATCCGTCCACGGAATCGGAGGGTACCGAATTTGTCCTTGGAGAAATCTGGGTCTGCTCTGCCATCTGGCCCTTGGCACGTCTTTGCAGCTCGGCGTCAGCTGGCTGGGCCTTGCGGATCTCTACCTCAAGTGTGGGGGTAACTTCCAAAATATTAGCGAGGCCAGCATCCACTATGACCAGGTTGAGCTGAGCGATCTCCTCTTGGAGTTCGGGAGGCAAGGATTTCAATATGACATTCAAGCGGACGGGCTTTCGACTGAGTGCATCGGCAACCACGTTGGCCTTACCCGGGTGGTAATTTATTCCAAGTTCATAATCCTTGACCAACCCTAGCCATCTTCGTTGACGGAGGTTTAAATCTGGCTGAGTAAAGATATATTTGAGACTTTTGTGGTCGGTAAAAATTTGGCATATTTTTCCAATGAGGTAGTGTCTCCAAATTTTTAGCGCATGAACCACCGCAGCTAATTCCAAATCATGAGTAGGATAATTTCCCTCATGGGGTCGTAGCTGTCGTGATGCATATGCTACTACCTTGCTGTCTTGCATAAGTACGCAACCAATGCCTTGCCTGGAGGCGTCACAATACACATCAAAACTGCGATAAATGTCTGGAAGAGTCAATACAGGTGCGGTTGTCAGACGTATCTTTAGCTCATTAAAACTTTTCTCACAGTCCTCTGTCCATTCAAACTTCTTATCCTTTTTGAGCAGCTCCGTCATGGGTTTAGCAATCTTGGAAAACCCTTCAATGAAACGACGGTGATATCCAGCTAATCCGAGAAAACTCCGGATCTGCGTCACGGTCGTGGGCGGCACCCAATCGAGCACATCCTTTACTTTGCTTGGGTCCATGGCTATACCTTCGGCGGATAGTACATGTCCGAGAAACCCAACTTGCTTGAGCCAAAATTGGCATTTACTGAATTTGGCGTATAGCTGATGGTCGCGGAGTCGTTGTAGCACAGCTCGGAGGTGATCCTTGTGCTCTTCTTCACCCTTGGAGTAAATGAGGATGTCATCAATGAAGACTACCACGAATTTGTCGAGGAAGTCCATGCATACTTTGTTCATCATATGCATGAAGAAAGCAGGGGCATTGGTGAGACCAAAGGACATCATGGTATACTCATAAAGACCGTACCGAGTAGTGAATGCGGTCTTAGGAATATCTTCCTTTTTAATCTTGAGCTGATGATATCCGGTCCGTAAATCGATCTTAGAGAAAACTTTAGCCCCACTGAGATGATCAAACAGATCATCAATCCTTGGCAGCGGATATTTATTTTTGATGGTGACCTCATTCAGCTGGCAGTAATCTACGCACATGCGGAGACTGCCATCCTTTTTGTCCACGAAAATAGCAGGTGATCCCCATGGTGAAGAGCTGGGACGAATATATCTTTCTGGAGCAGTTCATCAAACTGTTTCTTTAGCTCCACTAATTCTGATGAGGGCATCCGGTAGTACTTCTTGTATAACGGTGCAGTTCCGGGCACAAGATCTATTGCAAATTCCAGCTCCCGGTTTGGTGGCATGCCTAGCAGTTCTTCTGGAAATACATCAGGGTACTCGCTGACCACAGCAATTAATTCCATCTCAGCCACAACGGTGAAAACCAATTCTTGCTTGGGTATATTCTTATGAGCATAGAATTTGGTAGTCTGCCCATTCAGACTGGTCAAGGTGACTTCTCGTGTTGCGCAGTTTATGCAAACTTGATATTGGGTCAACCAATTCATACCCAATATAATATCCAACTTTTCAGACTCAATGATTATCAGAGAGGTTGGAAAATAGACTCTGTTGATATTGATTTCCAGATCACGGCAGACCAGATTGCTCTTGATTAAAGATCCCGGGGTTTGTACCAGCATATTTTTGCCCAAAAGCATACAAGGAAATTTGTTTTGGGCAGCAAAACTCCGAGAAATAAAAGAATGGGAAGCCCAAGAGTCAAATAAAATTACGGCAGGTATGTCATTAACAGAAAACATACCAATGAGGACTTCTGGGTTCTCTTGGGCTTCATGAAATTGAAAAGCAATTCAAATGAACTCTGAAAAGGTTGAAAGTTGGCATGGTATCATCATTTCACCCACATAGCATGTGCTAAAAAGTTGAGAGGGTTACGGCAAAAACTGGATGCACTTCATGTACAAAATGGACAATTTCTTTCGAAGTATCAGGGTTTCGGAAGAAAGCTCATCTGTTACCAAGGGATTTCATTATTTTGAACTTATTTGAACTCCAGACTTTTTGTGTGTTCAAAATGCACCATTCAAAGCCACATCATCAATTTTCAAGCCTTTCTGACTTCATTTGTTATTTTTCATGCATTTGCTGATTTTTTTTAGCTATATCACCCTGAAATTGAAAAGCACTTCAAATTAACTCTGAAAAGGTTGAAAGTTGGCATGGTATCATCATTTCACCCACATAGCATGTGCTAAAAAGTTGAGAGGGTTACGGGAAAAACTGGATGCACTTCGTGTACAAAATGGACAATCTCTTTCGAAGTATCAGGGTTTCGAACGAAAACTCATGTGTTACCAAGGGATTTCATTATTTTGAACTTAATTGAACTCCAGAATTTTTGTATGTTGAAAATGAACCATTCAAAGCCACATCATCAAGTTTCAACCCTTTCTGACTACGTTTTTTATTTTTCATGCATTTACTAATTTTTTTTAGCTATATGACCCTGAAACTGAAAAGCACTTCAAATGAACTCTGAAATGGTTGCAAGTTGGCATGGTATCATCATTTCACCCACAGCATGTGCTAAAAAGTTGAGAGGGTTACGGGAAAAACTGGATGCACTTCGTGTACAGAATGGACAATCTCTTTCGAAGTATCAGGGTTTCGGACGAAAACTCATCTGTTGCAAAGGGATTTCATTATTTTAAACTTATTTGAACTCCGGACTTTTTGTATGTTCAAACTGCACCATTCAAAGCCACATCATCAATTTTGAACCCTTTCTGACTTCATTTGTTATTTTTCATGCATTAACTGATTTTTTGAGCTATACGACCTTGAAATTCAAAAGCACTTCAAATGAACTCTGATAAGGTTGAAAGTTGGCATGGTATCATCATTTCACACACATAGCATGTGCTAAAAAGTTGAGAGGGTTACGGGAAAAACTGGATGCACTTGTTGTACAAAATCGACAATATCTTTCGAAGTATCAGGGTTTCGGACGAAAACTCATCTGCTACAATGGGATTTCATTATTTTGAACTTAATTCAACTCCAGACTTTTTGTGTGTTCAAAATGCACCATTGAGAGCCACATCATCAATTTTCAAGCCTTTCTAACTTCGTTTGTTATTTTTCATGCATTTGTTGATTGTTTTGAGCTATATGACCCTTGAAATTGAAAAGCACTTCAAATGAACTCTGAACAGGTTGAAAGTTGGCATGGTATCATCATTTCACCCACATAGCATGTGCTAAAAAGTTGAGAGGGTTACGGGAAAAACTGGATGCACTTCGTGTAAAAAATGGACAATCTCTTTCGAAGTATCAGGGTTTCGGACGAAAACTCATCTGTTACCAAGGAATTTCATTATTTTGAACTTATTTGAAATCCATAATTTTTGTGTGGTCAAAAGGCACCATTCAAAGCCACACCATCAGTTTTCAACCCTTTCTGACTTCATTTGTTATTTTTCATTCATTTACTGATTTTTTGAGCTATATGACCCTGAAATTCAAAAGCACTTCAAATGAACTCTGAAAAGGTTGAAAGTTGGCATGGTATCATCGTTTGACCCACATAGCATGTGCTAAAAATTTGAGAGGGTTACGGGAAAAACTGGATGCACTTCGTGTACAAAATGGACAATCTCTTTCGAAGTATCAGGGTTTCGAACGAAAACTCGTCTGTTACAAAGGGATTTCATTATTTTGAACTTATTTGAATTGCAGATTTTTTGTGTGTTCAAAATGCACCATTTGAAGCCACGTCATCAATTTTCAACCCTTTCTAACTTCATTTGTTATTTTTCATGCATTTACCATTTTTTTGAGCTATATGACCCTGAAATTGAAAAGCAATTCAAATGAACTCTGAAAAGGTTGAAAGTTGGCATGGTATCATCATTTCCCCCACATAGCATGTGCTAAAAAGTTGAGAGGGTTTTGGCGAAAACTGGATGCACTTCGTGTACAACATGGACAATCTATTTCGAAGTATCAGGGTTTCAAACGGAAACTCGTCTGTTACAAAAGGCATTTCATTATTTTGAACTTATTTGAACTCCAGACTTTTTGTGTGTTCAAAATACACCATTCAAAGCCACATCATCAATTTTCAACCCTTTCTGACTTCATTTGTTATTTGTCATGCATTTACTGATTTTTTGAGCTATATGACCCTGAAATTGAAAAGCACTTTAAATGAACTCTGAAAAGGTTGAAAGTTGGCATGGTATCATCATTTCACCCACATAGCATGTCCTAAAAAGTTGAGAGGGTTACGGGAAAAACTGGATGCACTTCGTGTACAAAATGGACAATCTCTTTCGAAGTATCAGGGTTTCGAACGAAAACTCATGTGTTACCAAGGGATTTCATTATTTTGAACTTAATTGAACTCCAGAATTTTTTTATGTTCAAAATGAACCATTCAAAGCCACATCATCAAGTTTCAACCCTTTCTGACTTCGTTTTTTATTTTTCATGCATTTACTAATTTTTTTGAGCTATATGACAATGAAACTGAAAAGCACTTCAAATGAAGTCTGAAATGGTTGCAAGTTGGCATGGTATCATCATTTCACGCACAGCATGTGCTAAAAAGTTGAGAGGGTTATGGGAAAAACTGGATGCACTTCGTGTACAAAATGGACAATCTCTTTCGAAGTATCAGGGTTTCGGACGAAAACTCATCTGTTACAAAGGGATTTCATTATTTTGAACTTATTTGAACTCTGGACTTTTTGTGTGTTCAAAATGCACCATTCAAAGCCACATCATCAATTTTGAACCCTTTCTGACTTTATTTGTTATTTTTCATGCATTTACTAATTTTTTGAGCTATACGACCCTGAAATTCAAAAGCACTTCAAATGAACTCTGATAAGGTTGAAAGTTGGCATGGTATCATCATTTCACACACATAACATGTGCTAAAAACTTGAGAGGGTTATGGGAAAAACTGGATGCACTTCTTGTACAAAATGGACAATCTCTTTTGAAGTATCAGGGTTTCGGACGAAAACTCATCTGCTACAATGGGTTAAATTATTTTGAACTTATTTGAACTCCAGAATTTTTGTGTGTTCAAAATGCACCATTGAGAGCCACATCATCAATTTTCAACCCTTTCTAACATAATTTGTTATTTTTCGTGCATTTATTGATTGTTTTGAGCTATATGACACTGAAATTGAAAAGCACTTCAAATGAACTCTGAAAAGGTTGAAATTTGGCATGGTATCATCATTTCACCCACATAGCATGTGCTAAAAAGCTAAGGGGGTTACGGGAAAAACTGGATGCACTTCGTATACAAAACAGACAATCTCTTTCGAAGCATCAGGGTTTCGGACGAAAACTCATCATTACCAAGGGATTTCATTATTTTTAACTTATTTGAACTCCATAATTTTTGTGCGTTCAAAAGGCACCATTCAAAGCCACACCATCAATTTTCAACCTTTCTGACTTCATTTGTTATTTTTCATGCATTTACAGATTTTTTTGAGCTATATGACCCTGAAATTCAAAAGCACTTCAAATGAACTCTGAAAAGATTGAAAGTTGGCATGGTATCATCATTTCACCCACATAGCATGTGCTAAAAAGTTGAGAGGGTTACGGGAAAAACTAGATGCAATTCGTGTACAAAATGGACAATCTCTTTCGAAGTATCAGGGTTTCGAACGAAAACTCGTCTGTTACAAAGGGATTCATTATTTTGAACTTATTTGAACTCCAGAATTTTTGTGTGTTCAAAATGCACCATTCGAAGCCACATCATCAATTTTCAACCCTTTCTGACTTCATTTGTTATTTTTCATGCATCTACCGATTTTTTGAGCTATATGACCCTGAAATTCAAAAGCACTTCAAATGAACTCTCATAAGGTTGAAAGTTGGCATGGTATCATCATTTCACCCACATAGCATGTGCTAAAAAGTTGAGAGGGTTACGGCAAAAACTGGATGCACTTCGTGTACAAAATGGACAATCTCTTTCGAAGTATCAGGGTTTCAAACGGAAACTCGTCTGTTGCAAGAGGCATTTCATTATTTTGAAATTATTTGAACTCCAGACTTTTTGTGTGTTCAAAATGCACCATTCAAAGCCGCATCATCAATTTTCAACCCTTTCTGACTTCATTTGTTATTTTTCATGCATTTACTGATTTTTTTGAGCTATATGAACCTGAAATTGAAAAGCACTTCAAATGAACTCTGAAAAGGTTGAAAGTTGGCATGGTATCATCATTTCAGCCACATAGCATGTGCTAAAAAGTTGAGAGGGTTACGGGAAAAACTGGATGCACTTCGTGTACAAATTGGACAATCTCTTTCGAAGTATTAGGGTTTCGAACGAAAACTCATGTGTTACCAAGGGATTTCATTATTTTGAACTTAATTGAACTCCAGAATTTTTGTATGTTGAAAATGAACCATTCAAAGCCACATCATCAAGTTTCAACCCTTTCTGACTTCGTTTTTTATTTTTCATGCATTTACTAAATTTTTTGAGCTATATGACCCTGAAACTGAAAAGCACTTCAAATGAACTCTGAAATGGTTGCAAGTTGGCATGGTATCATCATTTCACCCACAGCATGTGCTAAAAAGTTGAGAGGGTTACGGGAAAAACTGGATGCACTTCGTGTACAAAATGGACAATCTCTTTCGAAGTATCAGGGTTTCGGACGAAAACTCATCTGTTGCAAAGGGATTTCATTATTTTAAACTTATTTGAACTCCGGACTTTTTGTATGTTCAAAATGCACCATTCAAAGCCACATCATCAATTTTGAACCCTTTCTGACTTCATTTGTTATTTTTCATGCATTAACTGATTTTTTGAGCTATACGACCTTGAAATTCAAAAGCACTTCAAATGAACTCTGATAAGGTTGAAAGTTGGCATGGTATCATCATTTCACACACATAGCATGTGCTAAAAAGTTGAGAGGGTTATGGGAAAAACTGGATGCACTTGTTGTACAAAATCGACAATATCTTTCGAAGTATCAGGGTTTCGGACGAAAACTCATCTGCTACAATGGGATTTCATTAGTTTGAACTTATTTCAACTACAGACTTTTTGTGTGTTTAAAATGCACCATTGAGAGCCACATCATCAATTTTCAAGCCTTTCTAACTTCGTTTGTTATTTTTCATGCATTTATTGATTGTTTTGAGCTATATGACCCTGAAATTGAAAAGCACTTCAAATGAACTCTGAAAAGGTTGAAAGTTGGCATGGTATCATCATTTCACCCACATAGCATGTGCTAAAAAGTTGAGAGGGTTACGGGAAAAACTGGATGCACTTCGTGTACAAAATGGACAATCTCTTTCGAAGTATCAGGGTTTCGGACGAAAACTCATCTGTTACCAAGGGATTTCATTATTTTGAACTTATTTGAAATCCATAATTTTTGTGTGTTCAAAAGGCACCATTCAAAGCCACACCATCAGTTTTCAACCCTTTCTGACTTCATTTGTTATTTTTCATTCATTTACTGATTTTTTGAGCTATATGACCCTGAAATTCAAAAGCACTTCAAATGAACTCTGAAAAGGTTGATAGTTGGCATGGTATCATCGTTTCACCCACATAGCATGTGCTAAAAAGTTGAGAGGGTTACGGGAAAAACTGGATGCACTTCGTGTACAAAATGGACAATCTCTTTCGAGGTATCAGGGTTTCGAACGAAAACTCGTCTGTTACAAAGGGATTTCATTATTTTGAACTTATTTGAATTGCAGAATTTTTGTGTGTTCAAAATGCACCATTTGAAGCCACGTCATCAATTTTCAACCCTTTCTAACTTCATTTGTTATTTTTCATGCATTTACCGATTTTTTTGAGCTATATGACCCTGAAATTGAAAAGCAATTCAAATGAACTCTGAAAAGGTTGAAAGTTGGCATGGTATCATCATTTCCCCCACATAGCATGTGCTAAAAAGTTGAGAGGGTTTTGGCGAAAACTGGATGCACTTCGTGTACAACATGGACAATCTATTTCGAAGTATCAGGGTTTCAAACGGAAACTCGTCTGTTACAAAAGGCATTTCATTATTTTGAACTTACTTGAACTCCAGACTTTTTGTGTGTTCAAAATGCACCATTCAAAGCCACATCATCAATTTTCAACCCTTTCTGACTTCATTTGTTATTTGTCATGCATTTACTGATTTTTTGAGCTATATGACCCTGAAATTGAAAAGCACTTTAAATGAACTCTGAAAAGGTTGAAAGTTGGCATGGTATCATCATTTCACCCACATAGCATGTCCTAAAAAGTTGAGAGGGTTACGGGAAAAACTGGATGCACTTCGTGTACAAAATGGACAATCTCTTTCGAAGTATCAGGGTTTCGAAGGAAAACTCATGTGTTACCAAGGGATTTCATTATTTTGAACTTAATTGAACTCCAGAATTTTTTTATGTTCAAAATGAACCATTCAAAGCCACATCATCAAGTTTCAACCCTTTCTGACTTCGTTTTTTATTTTTCATGCATTTACTAATTTTTTTGAGCTATATGACAATGAAACTGAAAAGCACTTCAAATGAACTCTGAAATGGTTGCAAGTTGGCATGGTATCATCATTTCACCCACAGCATGTGCTAAAAAGTTGAGAGGGTTATGGGAAAAACTGGATGCACTTCGTGTACAAAATGGACAATCTCTTTCGAAGTATCAGGGTTTCGGACGAAAACTCATCTGTTACAAAGGGATTTCATTATTTTGAACTTATTTGAACTCTGGACTTTTTGTGTGTTCAAAATGCACCATTCAAAGCCACATCATCAATTTTGAACACTTTCTGACTTCATTTGTTATTTTTCATGCATTTACTAATTTTTTGAGCTATACGACCCTGAAATTCAAAAGCACTTCAAATGAACTCTGATAAGGTTGAAAGTTGGCATGGTATCATCATTTCACACACATAACATGTGCTAAAAAGTTGAGAGGGTTATGGGAAAAACTGGATGCACTTCTTGTACAAAATGGACAATCTCTTTTGAAGTATCAGTGTTCCGGACGAAAACTCATCTGCTACAATGGGTTAAATTATTTTGAACTTATTTGAACTCCAGAATTTTTGTGTGTTCAAAATGCACCATTGAGAGCCACATCATCAATTTTCAACACTTTCTAACTTAATTTGTTATTTTTCATGCATTTATTGATTGTTTTGAGCTATATGACACTGAAATTGAAAAGCACTTCAAATGAACTCTGAAAAGGTTGAAATTTGGCATGGTATCATCATTTCACCCACATAGCATGTGCTAAAAAGCTAAGGGGGTTACGGGAAAAACTGGATGCACTTCGTATACAAAACGGAGAATCTCTTTCGAAGCATCAGGGTTTCGGACGAAAACTCATCATTACCAAGGGATTTCATTATTTTTAACTTATTTGAACTCCATAATTTTTGTGCGTTCAAAAGGCACCATTCAAAGCCACACCATCAATTTTCAACCTTTCTGACTTCATTTGTTATTTTTCATGCATTTACAGATTTTTTTGAGCTATATGACCCTGAAATTCAAAAGCACTTCAAATGAACTCTGAAAAGATTGAAAGTTGGCATGGTATCATCATTTCACCCACATAGCATGTGCTAAAAAGTTGAGAGGGTTACGGGAAAAACTGGATGCACTTCGTGTACAAAATGGACAATCTCTTTCGAAGTATTAGGGTTTCGAACGAAAACTCGTCTGTTACAAAGGGATTCATTATTTTGAACTTATTTGAACTCCAGAATTTTTGTGTGTTCAAAATGCTCCATTCGAAGCCACATCATCAATTTTCAACCCTTTCTGACTTCATTTGTTATTTTTCATGCATCTACCGATTTTTTTGAGCTATATGACCCTGAAATTCAAAAGCACTTCAAATGAACTCTGATAAGGTTGAAAGTTGGCATGGTATCATCATTTCACCCACATAGCATGTGCTAAAAAGTTGAGAGGGTTACGGCAAAACCTGGATGCACTTCGTGTACAAAATGGACAATCTCTTTCGAAGTATCAGGGTTTCAAACGGAAACTCGTCTGTTGCAAGAGGCATTTCATTATTTTGAAATTATTTGAACTCCAGACTTTTTGTGTGTTCAAAATGCACCATTCAAAGCCGCATCATCAATTTTCAACCCTTCCTGACTTCATTTGTTATTTTTCATGCATTTACTGATTTTTTTGAGCTATATGAACCTGAAATTGAAAAGCACTTCAAATGAACTCTGAAAAGGTTGAAAGTTGGCATGGTATCATCATTTCAGCCACATAGCATGTGCTAAAAAGTTGAGAGGGTTACGGGAAAAACTGGATGCACTTCGTGTACAAATTGGACAATTTCTTTCGAAGTATTAGGGTTTCGAACGAAAACTCATGTGTTACCACGGGATTTCATTATTTTGAACTTAATTGAACTCCAGAATTTTGTATGTTGAAAATGAACCATTCAAAGCCACATCATCAAGTTTCAACCCTTTGTGACTTCGTTTCTTATTTTTCATGCATTTACTAATTTTTTTGAGCTATATGACCCTGAAACTGAAAAGCACTTCAAATGAACTCTGAAATGGTTGCAAGTTGGCATGGTATCATCATTTCACCCACAGCATGTGCTAAAAAGTTGAGAGGGTTACGGCAAAAACTGGATGCACTTCGTGTACAAAATGGACAATCTCTTTCGAAGTATCAGGGTTTCAAATGGAAACTCGTCTGTTACAAAAGGCATTTCATTATTTTGAACTTATTTGAACTCCAGACTTTTTGTGTGTACAAAATGCACCATTCAAAGACACATCATCAATTTTCAACCCTTTCTGACTTCATTTGTTATTTTTCTTGCATTTACTGATTTTTTTGAGCTATATGAACCTGAATTGAAAAGCACTTCAAATGAACTCTGAAAAGGTTGAAAGTTGGCATGGTATCTCTGAAAAGGTTGAAAGTTGGCATGGTATCATCATTTTCACCCACATAGCATGTGCCTAAAAAGTTGAGAGGGTTACGGCAAAAACTGGATGCACTTCGTGTACAAAATGGACAATCTCTTTCGAAGTATTAGGGTTTCGGACGAAAAACTCATCTGTTACAAAGGGATTTCATTATTTGAACTTATTTGAACTCCGGAGTTTTTTGTGTGTTCAAAATGCACCATTCAAAGCCACATCATCAATTTTGAACCCTTCCGACTTCATTTGTTATTTTTCATGCATTTACTGATTTTTTGAGCTATAACGACCCTGAAATTCAAAAGCACTTCAAATGAACTCCGATAAGGTTGAAAGTTGGCATGGTATCATCATTTCACACACATAGCATGGTGCTAAAAAGTTGAGAGGGTTACGGGAAAACTGGATGCACTTCTTGTACAAAATGGACAATCTCTTTCGAAGTATCAGGGTTACGGACGAAAACTCATCTGCTACAATGGGATTTCATTATTTTGAAACTTATTTGAACTCCAGACTTTTTGTGTGTTCAAAATGCACCATTGAGAGCCAGATCATCAATTTTCAACCCCTTTCTAACTTCATTTGTTACTCTTTTCTCATGCATTTATTGATTGTTTTGAGCTATATGACCCTAAAATTGAAAAGCACTTCAAATGACCTCTGAAAAGGTTGAAAGTTGGCATGGTATCATCATTTCACCCACATAACATGTGCTGAAAAGTTGAGAGGGTTACGGGAAAAACTGGATGCACTTCGTGTACAAAATGGACAATCTCTTTCTAAGTATCAGGGTTTCGGACGAAAACTCATTTGTTACCAAGGGATTTCATTATTTTGAGCTTATTTGAACTCCATAATTTTTGTGTGTTCAAAAGGCACCATTCAAAGCCACACACCTTCAATTTTCAACCCTTTCTGACTTCATTTGTTATTTTTATGCATTTACTGTTTTTTGACCTATATGACCCTGAAATTCAAAAGCACTTCAAATGAACTCTGAAAAGATTGAAAGAAGGCATGGTATCATCATTTCACCCACATAGCATGTGCTAAAAAGTTGAGAGGGTTACGGGAAAAACTGGATGCACTTCGTGTACAAAATGGACAATCTCTTTCGAAGTATCAGGGTTTCGAACGAAAACTCATCTGTAACAAAGGGATTTCATTATTTTGAACTTATTTGAACTCCAGAATTTTTGTGTGTTCTAAAATGCACCATTCGAAGCCACATCATCAATTTTCAACCCTTTCTGACTTCATTTGTTATTTTTCATGCATTTACCCGATTTTTTTGAGCTATATGACCCTGAAATTCAAAAGCACTTCAAATGAACTCTGATAAGGTTGAAAGTTGGCATGGTATCATCATTTCACCCACATAGCATGTGCTAAAAAGTTGAGAGGGTTACCGGAAAAAACTGGATGCACTTCGTGTACAAAATGGACAATCTCTTTCGAAGTATCAGGGTTTCAAACGGAAACTCGTCTGTTACAAAAGGCATTTCATTATTTTGAACTTATTTGAACTCCAGACTTTTTGTGTGTTCAAAATGCACCATTCAAAGCCACATCATCAATTTTCACCCCCTTTCTGACTTCATTTGTTATTTTTCATGCATTTTACTGATTTTTTTGAGCTATATGACCCTGAAATTGAAAAGCACTTCAAATGAACTCTGAAAAGGTTGAAAGTTGGCATGGTATCATCATTTCACCCACATAGCATGTGCTAAAAAGTTGATAGGGTTACGGCGAAAACTGGATGCACTTCGTGTACAAAATGGACAATCTCTTTCGAAGTATCAGGGTTTCAAACCGAAACTGGTCTGTTACAAAAGGCATTTCATTATTTTGAACTTATTTGAACTCCAGACTTTTTTGTGTGTTCAAAATGCACGCATTCGAAGCCACATCATCAATTTTCAACCCTTTTCTGACTTCATTTGTTATTTTTTCATCGCATTTACCGATTTTTTTGAGCTATATGACCCTGAAATTCAAAAGCACTTCAAATGAACTCTGATAAGGTTGAAATTTGGCATGGTATCATCATTTCACCCACATAGAATGTGCTAAAGAAAGTTGAGAGGGTTACCGGAAAAAACTGGATGCACTTCGTGTACAAAATGGACAATCTCTTTCGAAGTATCAGGGTTTCAAACGGAAACTCGTCTGTTACAAAAGGCATTTCATTATTTTGAACTTATTTGAACTCCAGACTTTTTGTGTGTTCAAAAATGCACCATTCAAAGCCACATCATCAATTTTCACCCCTTTCTGACTTCATTTGTTATTTTTCATGCATTTACTGATTTTTTTGAGCTATGTGACCCTGAAATTGAAAAGCACTTCAAATGAACTCTGAAAAGGTTGAAAGTTGGCATGGTATCATCATTTCACCCCACATAGCATGTGCTAAAAAGTTGAGAGGGTTACGGGCAAAAACTGGATGCACTTCGTGTACAAAATGGACAATCTCTTTCGAAGTATCAGGGTTTCAAAACGGAAACTCGTCTGTTGCAAGAGGCATTTCATTATTTTGAAATTATTTGAAACTCCAGACTTTTTGTGTGTTCAAAATGCACCATTCAAAGCCGCATCATCAATTTTCAACCCTTTCTGACTTCATTTGTTATTTTTCATGCATTTACTGATTGTTTTGAGCTATATGAAACCTGAAATTGAAAAGCACTTCAAATGAACTCTGAAAAGGTTGAAAGTTGGCATGGTATCATCATTTCAGCCACATAGCATGTGCTAAAAAGTTGAGAGGGTTACGGGAAAAACTGGATGCACTTCTCGTGTACAAATTGGACAATTTCTTTTCGAAGTATTAGGGTTTCGAACGAAAACTCATGTATTACCAAGGGATTTCATTATTTTGAACTTAATGGAACTCCAGAATTTTGTATGTTGAAAATGAACCATTCAAAGCCACATCATCAAGTTTCAACCCTTTGTGACTTCGTTTTTTATTTTTCATGCATTTACTAATTTTTTTGAGCTATATGACCCTGAAACTGAAAAGCACTTCAAATGAACTCTGAAATGGTTGCAAGTTGGCATGGTATCATCATTTCACCCCACAGCATGTGCTAAAAAGTTGAGAGGGTTACGGCAAAAAACTGGATGCACTTCGTGTACAAAATGGACAATCTCTTTCGAAGTATCAGGGTTTCAAATGGAAACTCGTCTGTTACAAAAGCGCATTTCATTATTTTGAACTTATTTGAACTCCAGACTTTTTGTGTGTACAAAATGCACCATTCAAAGACACATCATCAATTTTCAACCCTTTCTGACTTCATTTGTTATTTTTCTTGCATTTACCGATTTTTTTGAGCTATATGACCCTGAAATTCAAAAGCACTTCAAATGAACTCTGAAAAGGTTGAAAGTTGGCATGGTATCATCATTTCACCCACATAGCATGTGCTAAAAAGTTGATAGGGTTACGGCGAAAACTGGATGCACTTCGTGTACAAAATGGACAATCTCTTTCGAAGTATCAGGGTTTCAAACCGAAACTGGTCTGTTACAAAAGGCATTTCATTATTTTGAACTTATTTGAACTCCAGACTTTTTGTGTGGTTCAAAATGCACCATTCGAAGCCACATCATCAATTTTCAACCCTTTCTGACTTTCATTTGTTATTTTTCATGCATTTACCGATTTTTTTGAGCTATATGACCCTGAAATTCAAAAGCACTTCAAATGAACTCTGATAAGGTTGAAAGTTGGCATGGTATCATCATTTCACCCACATAGCATGTGCTAAAAAGTTGAGAGGGTTACCGGAAAAACTGGATGCACTTCGTGTACAAAATGGACAATCTCTTTCGAAGTATCAGGGTTTCAAAACGGAAACTCGTCTGTTACAAAAGGCATTTCATTATTTGTGAACTTATTTGAACTCCAGACTTTTTGTGTGTTCAAAATGCA